>NC_134139.1:81372500-81997500 GCF_033958435.1 Carettochelys insculpta | reverse complement strand
TGTTTGTTTCCATTATCCAGGTCCTCATTGGGCAGATGAACAGTCTAGTGAAAGGCTAAGTAAAGAGCATCTCTGCACCGTTCCTCAACTAATGAAAGATGATAAATTCATCTTTCCTTCCAGAGCCTCTACTCCAGTGCAGTTTGAATCTACTGAGAAACTGAAGCACATCAAAACTAAACTACAGCTGGTGGATTTAGCTGGCAGCGAATGTGTTGGTAAGCAGTTCTTTTTATTACAAGACCATTTTGAACTGAGAGCATAGAGTCTTCCATCCCATGGACATAGTAATTTCATTTAGCTTATTAACTAAGTATTTGTATATCTTCATTTGAGTTTGGCTGCATGTGTCTTAATCACCTCTTATGGCCTACATCTATACTACATTCCCATTTTGAAAGGGGACTGCAAATTAGTGAGATCAGAAATGTAAATGAAGCATGAATTTACACATCTCATATCTCATTTGCATATCCTCACATGATCTCATGTCCAGAAGAGCCTTTTCTGGAAGCCAAAACAGCCATGTAGACGGGGTTCTTTTGAAAACAAACCCCTTTTTTGAAAGAACCCTTCTTCCAGAAACAGAATTGGAAGACGGGTTCTTTCAAAAACAGGGGTTGTTTTCAAAGAAACCCCATCTACGTGGCTGCTTTTGTTTCCAGAAAAGGCTCTTCCAGAAGCGAGAGCGTGCAAGGATATGCAAATGAGGCAAGAGATACATAAATCCATGCCTCATTTGAATTTTCTGATCTGATTCATTTGCATTCCTCTTTCAAAAGGGGACTGTAGTATAAATGTAGCCACAAGGTCTTAACCACGTCATATGATTGTATGTGTGTGTTCCCTAATTCACCATTGTTTTACTCATTTTTACAGTGGGATGGCTTCATTAAGATCAGCTTACATAAGGCTAAAGCAACTCAGTGGGCCGTCAGGCCCATGGTGACGCTCAGGGTTTGTCTACACAACAGCCTTATTCTGGAATAGCTAGTCCAGAAGAATTTATTTCAAAATAATGCTGCTACACACAAATATGCATTTTGAAATAGCACTTAGCTATTTTGAAATAGAGCATCTACACACATACAAACTATTTTGAAATTGGATGCACTATGGTTTATTTCAAAAAATGGGCTCTATTCTCTGTCTTAACAGAACCTATTTCAAAAGATGTGCTATTCTCACACAATGAGGTTTACCAATTTTGAAATAAGCCAACCACTATTTCAAAATTATATCAAAAGAACAGTTGCCTTGCGTAGACCGAGGGTGTCCACTACGCTCCCCGTTCACCATACGTGGCGAACGGGGCAGTGTAGTGTGTTGAAATGCAGCTCAGGAGAGCCACAGACATGGGGCATCTCTCCAGCCACTCCGCGCATGCGCCCTACCACGTGGAGCGACGAATGCCTGGCAGCAGAGGCAGCACCTCCAGTTCTGGCGGGCTCCAGCCGTGGGGCGGTTTCAGCCCGGGGCAGCTCGCACAGCACAGCTTCAGCCCTGGGGCGGCTCACATGGTGGCAGCGACTCCAGTGAGTAATCTTGGGGGAGGGGGGGTAAATTTCTCTTGGATATCACTGGTGTAGGTGGCTCTTATTTCGGAATAACTTTACTGTGTAGACATGCCCTCAGAGTATATATGCACTATTTGTTTGGACTGTTTTTAGAAGTTGCATTTTTACAGTCCAAAAACATAAAAATTAGCATGTTCTTATTTTTGTGTAGAAATAAGTGCATATATTATTTAAATACGCTAAATATTTTTCATGAACATAGCGCTGTGTGTGGGTTTTTCTGCCTGCTTATGGAAAAAAATCTGTAAGGAAGTTGATCTATTGAAAATATAATATTGTTTTCATCGTTCCTTCAAAGGACTTTCCTCCTCCTCTATGCAAACAATAATTTGAAAAACTTGATTATTTCCTAAAGGACAAGCTTTCTTACCAAGAAAAGCCACACAACTAAATATACCATTCCAGAAATAATGTTTTGAAAACTGAATCTGTGTTTATGAAAGAACTCTTTACATTACTGCCAAGAGTTCTTTCTGCTGGTGACTGTTAACTTTTGTTCTATAAAAACATATCAGAGTATATTATTTTTTTAATTTGGTGGGGACATTAGAAACCTTTTGATAAACATGTAATTGACAACATTCTGTGTGTCTGTTCCCCAAGTTTGACCAGGGCAAGCATTTGCTGCTCTGTACTCAATAGGCCAGATCCTCAACAGGAGTAAACTGATGCACATCAGCACTGATGTTAATGAGGCTATGCTGACTTGCATCAGCTGAGGATCTTGATAACCTATACAGAGAGCGGCCTACATGCTATTAAAGATGCTGGTGAAAATCTGAAGACAACAAAATTACTCTGGATTTACAGAGGTATAATTCAGAGCAGATTTTAGCGCACAATCTTTTGAAAGTTGAGGTTTGGGACAAGTTTAAGTGAGAAACAATTTATAAAGCATTTGTTGTACATGAATCTCATGCATATATATGCACCTTTTCACCTTAGCTTTATAGGTCTCCTGAGGGACATCCAAAGTGATTGTAGAGTGTTTTCTCACTGTCTGTGAGCCAGATTTTTAGTTCTCAGCAAACTCTTTAATTTTCTTATAAATCTGCCTGACTAACCTTTGCTGTAAAAACCTTGATAAAAGATTTGAGTCAGATCAAGGGCTTGTCCTTTGCACAAAAGGAAAATGGGGAGTTAAAACCCTCTTCACCCCTTACCCCCAATGTCATTACATGATTTCCCCATATCTCTGCTGCATGCATGGAGAAGGTGGGCCAGAATACTAGTCGGCTGCTTTTAAGTGCTGGTAGCATATTACTACCCACATGGAGCAAGGGAAAAGGGAAGGAATTGTCCATCATATGACTTGTCACCACACACTACTTAGGTTTAAGTAAGTTATGCTGTTGCATTAATTTAGTTCAACTGGTGCAAGTTTGTGGGTAGACCAGGCATTAAGAGATGATCTTTCCTATCCCTTTAATATCAGTTGAATTCTCCCATGGTACATATCCACTGACAATAGCTACCTTTTGCAGGGAATTACAAGAGAGGGCACTTTTCTTTCTGAGTCACTGTGAATCAGTACCCCATGATTTAAAAAATACAGTCCTGCTGAATTGTCTTTCGGTCTTCTCTCTGAATTAGCACCTGAATTATTGCCTTAGTAACTGACAAGTACGAACAGAGAGGATATTGTACAGTTAGAGAAGCATAGATGAGAAATAAAAGCAAAGTCCCAAATCACACATGATCATGCAAGGTAGTTTTCATAAGAATAGAAGCTAGGTGTTATTCAGCAATGTAGTACTATTGTGCATTATTAAACAGCTTTTAGATTTCACCTCAGAGCTGGCTGCCTTCCAGCGATGGGTGATGTGATTCCTGAGTGTGGTTTGTATAGCTGTTTAAATTAAAATGTGATTTTTTTCCCAAGGCAAAAAGGTCTGTAAAAGTTACTATTCTGTCTAACAAATTGTGTGCGGTAAGAACTTTGTAACTTCTTCACATATTAACATACATGTCAGATTTATATTGACTTGACTTAATAATTCTCACAATGGTATCAGAAGTACTTTTTCCTCCTGCATTTGTGATGTGGTATTTGCAAGATGAAGAGTGATTTTTGCTTGTATTTTCTCATTTTATATGAGGGAGTAAAGTCAAGAAAAAATACACAATCTAATGTATTCTGATTTTTTTATATATATATATATAGAGAGAGAGAGTATATGGATATTGGATTTTTTTTGCAAAAGACACTTCAGTTAAATACATCAAAGATTATGAGGTGCTCAAATACAAGAGCAGTGGGGTCCGTATGAGTACTTAAGAGTGGTTGTAAATCATGTTTATGAAATGTATTTAAATGTATTATTAATACAAAAAATTGCACTTCACATCCAAGGGATATACCCAGCATAGAGGTTTTGTTCACTGAGCTTAGGAGATGAGTGAAGATGTTCCTTTTGTTTATTCAGAATATTTATTCTTGACTGTTGTTTTCCCTCTATTGCATTAGGTATGTCTGGAGTGACAGGAGTAGCCCTGAGAGAGACCTCGTTCATTAATCGTAGCTTATCTGCTCTATCAGATGTACTTGGAGCAATAGCAGAGCAACGCTCTCACATTCCGTATAGAAACAGCAAACTTACCCACCTACTGCAGGACTCCATAGGTAATTGTTTCTTTTGCCTTTTATGTAACAAAACTGAGTAAAATTTCATCTTCCAACGTTCTCTTCACATTTTGCTATGGAAAATAAGTGTTTTCTGTTTTTTGTGAAAGTTGTGAAGCATGAAACGTTGTACACAGGTTCTAAGTGTAGGTGTACAGCAGCATTGTGTGGGAGGCTGTACCTGAGCACTGGGAGTCAGAACTCTGGGTTCTGTTCTGGACTCTCTTCTCACTGATCTGCTTAAGTCATTTAACTTTCCTGAGTCTTGGTTTTCTCCCTGGGAAACTAATGTAACAGCGGTCTACCTTGTAAGATGCAGTGAAGCTTCATTCATTCATTTAAGGTTTAATAGCAAGTGAGTTGTAAAAGTTAAGCTTAACTCTTCCAGGGGTTTCTTGATACTCTGTGTCTAGCAAATTTGCAGGTTTCATGATTGTTCTTGACATCCAAAATGTATAATAGCAAAACAATAAATGGAGACACCCCAGCAGCCACTTAACTGTTGCAACTCCTTTTGATGTTTGAATGGGCTGCTCTACCCTAACGTTTCATCCAAGTGTACAGTAGTGATTGGTGATTTCTGTGTGTGTGTGTTTTTTTTTTTTTTTTTTTTTTTTTACAGATCCCTTCTGTGTCGTAGCCACAGAGTACAGTAAACTCTTTCATCTCCAGCAGCCCTGGGCCCAGGAGGTTGCTGGATATTGAAATATTCTGAATAACAGAGGGGTATACCCAGCAACGCATAACACTAAAGAAAAAAAGATTAGATATGAACAAACAAGCAAAAATGTATGCAGAGTACTTTTGTTTACCAATAACAGCAGTATTGTACACTGTACACTTATACTGTATTTGCTGTATTTATTTGTACTGACTTTCACTATACTGTACTTATGAAAATGTAACAATTTACTTATGGTTAAAATGCAGCTTATTTGAGAGTTCTGAATAATAGAACGCCGGATATGAAAGAGTTTACTCTATATGATTCTCTTACAGCCCTTAGAGAGATTCAGCTCAGGTTGTAGCAGCTTATGCTTTAAGATTTTAAGATGCCTGGTTCTATCTCAGGTATGATGACAATAATATGAAGAGATTTTCCAAGGGAATATTGTCTTTATTGCCACAGAATTCTTAATTCACCTCTTCCTGAAATTCAACCTTGGGAAATCAGCACACCCTGTGAAAGGCAAAATACTGAAGTGTGGCAAAATATCTGAAGCAATTTTTTTGGAAAGGGATGAAACATGCCTATTTTCAAATTCTGTAACATGGGACACTGGATTGTGAAGGGTTCTGCATAGGCTAGTGAGTTAGGAGCCCAAGGTGGCAACGCAAGTTCTCTTGTCAATATTTTACCTAAACTCTGAGTTAGTTTCAATTAGGGATGTAAACGGTTAACCAGTGATGTTTACTGGTGCCTGGGAGCAGTCCTCTGCCCACAGCCTGCTGCAGGCAGAGGAGTACTCCAACTCTGCTGGCCACTGCATGTAGGGCTGCCAGCAGCCAGCCCCATGCAGGGTTGGGAGAGGCACCCCCACAGGCTAGGGGATTGCTCCCTTCAGGCTGGAGCAGTCACCCACTCGGGATATCGCTTCCTTGGTTAAAAGTTAGGTTAACCTAATGTTTAACTGATTAACTGGGATTTTGCATTCCTAGTGCCCAACCTGTGACACAACCGGACATGTCAGCTATTCGTGTGCATGGTTTCAGAAATGTCCTTAAGCTTCACCATGAGCCCTTCTTCCTTCTTCTGTAGTACTTAGGTAACAAGCGATCTCTTCGGCTTTTAGAGATGCTGATTTTTACAAATACAACAAAGCAGTCATACCCAAAATGTACACATAGATGTGTTAGTGAAAGGGGTGAAACATTCTATAATTACACAGTAAATGATCAACTGGCTAAATGAGACCCTCCCACGTAGCTTTACTGTAATAGCGCATATGCTTTGAATAGCTCTTTGTGTAGCACTCTGATTTATAGAACTGACAGCAGCTTACTGTGGCTTCTGTGCAATTCAGAAAATCAAAGCACATTGAAAATCTGTGTGTGTGTGTGTATGTATTTTTTACTGCTTTTAGGGGGCGATGCTAAATTGCTGGTGATGCTGTGCATATCCCCCTGCCAGAAGTACATAGCAGAATCGCTGCAGTCCTTGGGATTTGGAGCTCGTGCTCGGCAAGTTCAGAGAGGACAAGCCAAGAGAAGAAATCTGCCAGTGTCAAGCAAATCAAAATAAAAGCTAAAACGCCTGTGGAGTGAAGTATTTATTAATGAGTTCCTCAGATAGAAATATATCTTATTGTCATAAAGCTGTGCTTCAAAATGTAAACTGCCAGTTAAAATAAACACTCCTCAATATGGCATTAGCAAAGCTATAAACTTGCTGATTATGTTCTTGTTCTAGAGATAACAACAGGTATGGAAAACAGCTACCAAGTGTGATGGATGGGATGGCATAGATATATTATATTATGCCTTCTAGGGGAACAACAACAATACACGTTTTAGAGCAAATGTTTAGTATTGGCAAATCAACAGATCACACTGGAGGGTTAAATCTCTGTCCTATTAGTTCAGTAAAAAACACAAGTCTTTAATAACTGTTTCATTTCAATATTGCAAATTTGGTGGTTTGATGTTGGGGTTAAAATGAGCCATATGTCATCTTGCTGACTTGCTGTCCTCTCTCTGGCATTGGCTTGTCCCTAACCCAGTACTATTCCCTCAAGAAGAAAAAATAAATACAACAGCAATTTCAAATAACATTAAAGATCAAAAGCAAGTCTGAAGTATGTAGTTGGGTTTTATTAGCATCTAAATGTGCTGTTTGAATGCTCGGCAGAGGCCTATGATTCCCTTTGACTTTTTGCCTCAAGGGACTGAATTGCCTCTAGACTGCTAGAGGTCATTGGTAGGTCACTCTGAGAAGGCTTAAATTGCATTTGCCTATGTGACAGACTAGAGTTTATAGTGCCTGGAGTCTCTTAACCTTTACAAGCATAAATATTTATCCAGATTATATGGCATACGACTATTGGAATTTCACCCTTGAATGTATACCAGCTGCTAGACTGCACGTGAAATTTTAGTATTGTTTCTGACCCTCATTTTAGTAGCTTTGTAATTGTGTGCTTGCTTTATAATGCAGCCAGGTTAAAAATCTCTGAATTGGCTTGCCATCATTTTTAGCTGCAACACAAGAAAGAGCTAGTCATGTTTTCATGTGGAAAGGAAAGAGGATATAATGAAGTTCTGGAGTTGCTAAAATGATCAGCGGAGAAAGGCCTGGCACATAAAATGAAATGCACGGTATAAAAAATCATGTGAGATTTAGACACCTAGATGCTTTAGCAACCCTACTATTTGCATCTTTAGGTACCTAAATATCTCTGAATATCTGACCTTAATGGACTTTGGAAAATTTTACTTCCAAACTTGATTTTTTTCTTCCAAGCTGAGGCTTTTCTTCAAAGCTAGGTATTTATTTATAAAATCTACATGATACAAAAACGAGCACTAATGCATTGTTAAGATTGAGAAATCACGTCTTGAAATGTCAGCAAATACCAAAAGTTAAAGTTTCTACATTAACATTAATGTCTGCCAGATTGCATGTATGTAGCATTTTCTATTCCTCGTTTCCTTGTTATCATAGACCATTACTCTGTTTGTTCTCTATCGTTACATGCACAGGATATGCAGCACAGCAAAGTTTAATATTACTCGCGAAACCTTCAGTTTTTGGAATTTCCTGCTTATAAGGATTTAATTCCTCAATCTTAGTGTTGTATTTGATGTCCCTTTATTTTTACAGAGGAATGTGCGTAGGGAGACAGATTGTAGCATAAACTAAATAAATGGCTTTAATATAGCAGTGTAAGTTAAATTCTATTACGCTGTAAGACTCCTTCACCTCCTCTTAAGAAAACAAAAGGAAATGCTAAATTGATGTAACATACACTCTGGGGACCAAAGAAAGGGGTATGTTAAAAGAGGTGGCCTATTTTACTTTACAAATCCTTATACTCTCCTCGTAGCTGCTTTTAAAATTCCTCTTTTAAGGCCTTTTCTACTCTAAAAATTCCTCCATGGTAGTAGTCCCAGTTAGCATAGGGATTATAGATGGCTGTGTGGTTACTGTACTGGGGCGCAGTGGAAAAGTAATATGGCTGTGTCCTGACTAAGGTGTAACATGGTTTAGCTGTGCATGTATAAATCAGATCAGGGTCCATTATAACTGTGTTATGGGAACCATGCTAACCCCCCCCACCACCCAAGGTGTGTTGGTAGAGTAAGTTTATTCGTGTTTCTTGGATGTGCAGATATTACAGTACTGGAGCCACAAAAATGCCAAGAGGGAACTATGGTCTGTTGGCATTGCGCTAATACCAACATTGTGAGCTAACGTGCTGTAGAAGAAGTGACCTTTTAATATGAAAAATCCAAGCAAATTTAAGGTAAGAATTATAGCCTCATAACTAGTGTTGAGGCTAGATGCAAGACTTCTAAAATAGAGTAAAACCCGTAATTAAATCAAAATATGTACGTGGCTTAAAAGTTCAGCTGTTCCTTTTGTGTGTTCCCTGTAGCACTACTCCTTTATGCTGTGATTAATGTGTTCTGGCCTCTGGGCGCTGGCTCGTACTGTTCAGTTAAGGTGGTGGGTCACTTTATGTTTGGGTGTGACCATTCCAGCAAGTAACGTTTGTGCCCTCGCCTCTAGTGGTAGAGGCCATTGACAGTTATATTTATGTTCTTGTTGCATATTGAAAGTGTTAGGGCTGGGCTATGCTAAAAAGTTAGGCTGGCAGAGTTATGTTCTGCCACTATGCTGACTACTCCCAGCGTAGATACTGCTATAGTGTTTCTGTTTCCATTTCCATCAGCACTGGGGGAGATGAATTTCTTACACCAATGAAAGAAAAACTCTTCTGTTGGTGTAATCTGCTTTTAAACTATGAGGTTACGGCAGCAGAGCTATGGTGAGGTAGCTATGCCAGCATAGGTCATGGTTTGGGCTGCATCTTAAACTTTACAGCGACCTAGCTTGGGCACTCAGGGCTGTGAAAAATTTCATACCTTGGACTCTATAGATAGCTCAACATAACTCCTGGCACCAGCAGTCAGGCAGGTATAGGTCTGCCCCAAACTAAAGGCTCACCCCTCCTTAACTAATGGAGTGGAACCATTGAGCTGCCCCGCCCCCGCAACCCAGTGTAGGGGTTCCAGAGAATACTACTGTCCATCTAGCTAGAGCCTTTTGGGGCAAGTGGATTAGTGAGAGTGGGAGATGAAACTCTTCCTTCAGTATAGAAAGAATCCACATTACACCAACATAGCTGTACAGTGGTTGTGCTGCAGTAGCATTTGTAGCGTAGACGTGGCTTTAAGCAAGACCGATATTATCCTCCTCAGTCAGTATGTTTTTCCCTGCTAAAATGCCGCATTACTCAGAGTGTAGCAGAAAGTGTGCACATATGTACCTTTCACTATGAACTTGTATTAGATAGGATGTCTTTTGGATGGTAATGCAAGCCATCACCCTCCCCGATGCCTAGACTTCATCACATTTCCTCATTAGGAAATTAGGCATCCTGGTGGGGTGGTTCTGAAATCTCACTAGGTGCTTGTAGCTTTAGGTTCCTAACTACCTTTGGGACCCTAAATTACCTTGAAAATTGGAGTGACGTCTGCAAATACAATCCATGTGCATGGCAGGGGGGTGATATTTATGGAGGTTCTGAGCACCAGGAGCTCCTGCGGGTTTAAAGTGGATCTGTAATTGTCTACATTTGGAGTTTTTAAAAAAGGAACAATTAAGTGGCATGGGTCTTTGGGCAACCCTTAAACTAAATCTCAGCTGCTGATGGAGTTCAGTTTTATTTGTATATCTATTTTATATTAGTTTTATTGACCACATGTAGCTTTGCGCCCAGGTGCAAGCAGCTGCACCACAAAAGAAGGCTGTTCATTATAGCAGGGGCTTGGAAAACCCTAAAGAGTAGTGGAATGCTCACAAAAATGTTTATTTGATTTTTAAATATTCATCACTGAAACTATTGTTATTGAAGTGCTTTTTCCAAACCACAACAGCTTGTGAAGAGTAGGTTGGTTACTGGAAAAAGGCTGTATGCTCTCCCTGGAGGCAGTAGTTGGAAGCTAACAAGTTTGCCGCTTATCTCAGCCAATTAAAAAGATTGCAGCCATTTCTCATAGTCGGATAGCCTAGCCTAGGCCCTGTACGTGCCACAGCCTTGGCGTCATTTTTCCTGGGTGAACATAATTAATCATTCCAGGGCAGTCAAAAAATGCAGGGTCTTTCTAGATCAATGATACAAGTGGATGAGCTCAATTTAGGAAGATAGTGGTCAAGGGTAGCTGGTCAGAGAGAAGAGGTATGAGGAAAAAAAAAACATCCAGTGTAGTTTATGCAAGTAGCATAGCCTCTGTTCTGAAAACCTAGTGCTCCATTTTAGTCCAGTTTATATTTTTCCTGTGTGTGTGCACACACATGCATACAGGCAGGGACTTTCTCCCCCACCCGCCCCAAAACAACATCTTTAGAGCAGGGCCCTTGGGATAAGATTATAATCATTCTGTAGCTCACAGTAGTGCACAGGTAGAAATTCATCAGCAAGAAGTTAGCATTTACGCTGGAAGTGGAAAGTTCATTCTCAGCAAAGTATTAGGACTAGGTCAGTGAGTCTTATGAGGATGGGAGAAAAGGCGAGAGTCTAAAATGGGTAGGGAATCACAGCTCCCCTTCAGCTTGCCTAGACCCAGACCCTGAGGCTCAGGTCTCATCTCCCCACCAGCAGGGTGGTCTGGTCTTAAGTAGGGTAGCAGAAGGCAGCTCCACCTGGCACTGCTGCAGCTTACTACTGGGCCCCAACTCTGCCCCCCGAGCTTGATCCTGCACACAGGGGTGCTGCCCACATAAGCTTCACACCTGTTGTCCAGACCCTGTGCCCACAGACAGCTCATGCACCAGCCCCGCACACAACACACCCAGACCCTTCCTCCAACCCACACCCCACCCCTGCAGCCTGCTCCTGAGCCCCTTTCCTATACTCCCTCCTCCCCAGCCGTTCCCCCTCCCGCACACAGCCTGGCAGCACCCTACCATACAGAAAACCTGCTTCTTTGCACACACAAAATGTACTAGACCTGCCCCCCAAGGCTCTGAGGGTGGGGTGTGAGAGGAACATCTCCTTCCTTGTTTTTTCAGTCAGGCCCAACATTAGTGAGGCCCCTGACCCAAAGAAGTCTCCACCCACCAGCTCTAAAACAGCTGAAAGTAAAAATCAGGGGGGAAAAATGACAGCAGTGATTACATTTGAAGTGCTAGGGAACAATCTTCACCTCATTGTTTCCAAAGCTTTTGAAATCTGAGCCCCCTTTCAGGAAGTCATGCTCCACCTTCCATCTAGGTTATTCAGAGTATATTGTGCACATTGTCATATGTCACTTCCTTTCCCTTCTTACATGCTTTGACCAACCATTTCCTAGTTAAATTTCACATTTAAAGTAACATTACCATTGACTTAACACCCTCTCGAGATGAATGGAGTAGATAACACCTCCACGTTCAGGCTTTGGGCAAATGCAAACAGAAGTTGCTGTAGTGATTAAAACCTCCAAAATATGACCCATGTATATTCACAGTCGTTAACAACTAGAGACAAAGAGAAGTTACTCACCATAGTAACGATGGTTCTTCGAGGTGTGTCCCCGTGGGTGCTCCATGATAGGTGTCTGGCTCGCCCCGGCGCCGCAGGTCGGATCTTCTCAGCAGTTTCTGCCGGACCGCGCATGCGCCGGCGCACGCTGCTCCCTTGCGCGCTCCCGGCTGCGTGCGCGATCCAGTCCCTGCCAGTTCCTTGACCAACCACCTCAGATGCTCCTGAAAAATACTAAACAGAGATCCGAAGCGGGGAGGATGGGCGGGTGGTGGAGCACCCACGGGGACACACCTCAAAGAACCAATCGTTACTATGGTGAGTAACTGCTCTTTCTTCCTCGAGTGTCCCTGTGGGTGCTCCACGATAGGTGACTACCCAGCAGTAACCCACGATAGGAGGTGGGTAATTGGTTTATGTGCAGCTTGTCCCCGAGAGGACCGCTGTCGAGAGACAGGTATCCTCTTGGAATACCCTGTGAAGGGCATAATGCTTGGCGAAGGTGTCATAGGATGACCAGGTCGCCGCTCTGCAAATGTCTTTTAGCGCAACGCCCTTGAAAAAGGCTGTTGATGCCGCCACCGCCCTAGTGGAGTGAGCCCTAGGCGGGGCCAGCAAAGGAGTCTTTTTAAGTTCGTAGCACATTTTTATGCAGGATACGATGTGCTTCGAGATTCTCTGCAAAGCAAGACCTTCTCCTTTTGATTTGGGAGCGAGAGAGACTAGGAGTCTATCCGTTTTCCGGAAGGACTTAGTCCTGTCTATATAGAAAGCCAGCGCCCTCCTCACGTCCAGGAGGTGTAGGCGTGCCTCTTTGTTGGAGTTATGAGGCTTTGGATAAACGAGGGTAAAACTATAGGTTCATTAATATGAAACTCTGAAGAAACTTTGGGAACAAAGGCTGGATGCAGCCGTAAGGTTACCGCCTCCTTGGAAATTACTGTGCAGGGTGGCGTTGCCATAACTGCCGCAAGCTCGCTCACCCTGCGAGCTGACGTGATTGCAAGAAGGAAGGTCGTCTTTATCGTAAGGAGACGGAGGGAAACCGTGGCTAAGGGTTCAAACGGTGGTCCCGTTAGCGCATTAAGCACCAGGTCCAAGCTCCACAAAGGTGGAAGCGGTTTCCGAGGGGGGTATAGGTTTACCAGCCCTTTGAGGAACCTGGTAACCATGGGATGGGCAAACACCGTGTGCCCTTCTTCATGTCTGAAAGCCGATATAGCGGCAAGGTGGACCTTCAACGAGGATAGGGAGAGTCCACCTCTCTTGAGGTCCAGTAAATACTCCTGTATTACAGGTATATGCGCAGCAAGGGGGGCTAATTGCTTGGTGGAACACCATGCAGTGAATCGAGTCCATTTTTGCTTATAGGGCTTCCTGGTGGAAGTCCTCCTGCTACTTTCTAGGACTTGTTGCACTCCCTCCGTACACGTGCTCTCTAGGGAGCTGAGCCATGGATTAACCATGCTTGCAGTCGCAGGCCTCGGGGGTGTGGATGCACTGTGGACCCCTGGGCTTGTGTGAGCAGATCCGGCGCCACCGGGAGGGGCATCGGTGGACGGTCTGACATCCGCAGGAGTAAGGGGAACCATTGCTGTCGATCCCACGTTGGGACTACTAGGATCATTCGGGCTCTCTCTCTCCTGGCTTTCTGCACGACTTTGTGGATAAGCACTGTGGGAGTAAAGGCGTAGAGCAGGGGGCCCCTCCACGAGATCGCCCTGGAGCAGTATTGTTGTGTGTTGAGTGGCAAACAGGTCTACCTGGGGAAATCCCCATGCGTGAAAAAATCAGTCGTAGCAGATCAGAACGGATCTGCCACTCGTGTGTGAGTGAGAAGCGCCTGCTCAGCTGGTCTGCCTTCACATTGTGAGCACCTGGTAAATACGAGGCTTTCAAGGTTATATTGTTGGCGATGCCCCAGTTCCACAACCGGACTGCTTCCGCACATAAGGCACGGGACCGAGCTCCTCCTTGCCGATTTATATAAAACATGGTGGAGGTATAGTCTGCACTGATCCCGACTACTTTGCCTTGTATATGGTCTCGAAAGTGTTTGCAGGCGTTGAACACTGCTCTGAGCTCCAGTATATTTATGTGCAGTGACTGTTCCGTGGAGGACCACAGTCTTTGCGTCACCTTTTCGCCCATGTGTGCTCCCCACCCTATTTGGGAGGCGTCGGTAGTGAGAAAAACAGATATTTGTGGTTGGTGAAAGGGCACCGCTGTTAGCATGTTCTTGGGGTTCACCCACCATTGCAGGGATCTGCGCACCTCTGTCGTGGGCGACACCACCCTGTGGACAGTGTGTGCTGCCGGTTTGTAGACGCTCGCCAGCCAGTGCTGCATGCTGCGCCTATGTAATCGGGCATTCTGTACCACAAACGTTGCTGCTGCCATGTGGCCCAGCAGCTGTAAGCACGTCAGAACCGGCACTGTAGGGCTGAAGGTGATGACTTGCATGAGGGAACCAATGGCGTGAAAGCGGGCATCTGGTAGATAAACCCTTGCTGTGATGGAATTTATATGTGCCCCTATGAACTCTGTCCTGTGCGGGGCTATCTTTGATTTTGCCAGATTGATGACCAGGCCCAGCGAAGAGAACATGTCTGCTGTGACGCGTATCATGCGAAGTATCTCCTCCTTCAAGGCCCCTTTCAGGAGGCAGTCTTTTTTTTTTTTTTTTTTTCCCCAGATATGGGAATATAAACACCCCCTGTCTGTGCAGGTAGGCTGACACCACTGCCAAGGTCTTGGTGAAGACTCTGGGGGCCGAGGAGAGGCCGAACGGCAGAACCTTGTACTGAAAATTTTCTTTGCCTACCATAACCCGGAGAAAATGCCTGTGAGCCGGGTGAATAGTTATGTGGATATATGCGTCTTGTAAGTCGAGGGCTGCAAACCAATCTCCATCGTCCAGTGCCATAAGTATAGAGGCGACTGTGATCATCCGAAAGCGTTGCTTGTGCAAGTACCAGTTGAGGCCTCAAACATCTAGGCTGGGCCTCCAGCCTCCTGTCTTTTTCTCTGTGAGGAAGTATCTTGAGTAGAACCCTTGCCCTCGGAGTTGCTCCGGCACTCTTTCCACTGCCCCTATAAGCATAAGATGGCCTATCTCCTGCTTGAGTCTCACGTCGTGGGAGGCGTCCTTTAGGTGGGGTCTGGGTGGAGGTCGTGGCGGTGGGAGCGACTGGAAGGGAATCGCGTAACCCGTGGCTATGATCTCCAGTACCCATTTGTCTGTGGTGATCTTTTGCCACTGGTCGTAGAATGGTCAGAGGCGATGGTGGAACAGTAGCTTCGGATGACATTGCGCGATGGTAGTGATAGTGCAGCCCTCGATCTGTGTGTCAAACTTGTGGCCTTTGGCCCTGCCCCGAGGACGTATGGCTCTGTTGAGAACGTCGCCTGGGAGTTCTGTACTGTTGGTGCTGTTGATGTCGCCCTTGCTTGTAGCCCCTGTGGTACTGGGGACGCTGTGGTTGATGCTGCAAACAGCTTCTGCGTGTCAAAGGGGAGATCAATGATCTTCGCCTGCAGATCCCTCGGGATACCCGACGTCTGGAGCCAGGACTCCCTGCTTATGACCACTGCTGTAGGTGTTGAGCGTGCTGCCGTATCCGCTACGACTAGGGCGATCTGAACTCCTGTCCTCGAGGCTGCATAGCCTTCCTGCACGATGGCCTTGAGCACCGGCTTCGGGTCCTCTGGAAGCGAGTCCATGAGGGAGGTTAACCTAGTGTAGTTGTCGAAATTATGGTTCGCTAAATGCGCTGCGTAATTTGCCATTCGCAACAGCAGAGTGGAGGAGGAGTAGACCTTTCTGCCGAACAACTCTAGTTTCTTGGCATCTTGTCCGTTCCCCCTGTCTTGTACTGAGAAGTTTTCTACCTCTGTTGAGATGATTCCACCACCAGAGAATCTGGTTGCAGGTGGCTGAACAGGAACTCCATGCCCTTCGTCGGAACGAAGTACTTCTTATCCGCTCTCTTGTTTATAGGCGGAGTGGACGCAGGGGTCTGCCATATTGTGGTGGCGGACTCCATGATTGCTTCATCAGCAGAATAGCTATTTTGGAAGAGGCCGGAGGTCTCAGGTTTTTAAGGAGCTTATGGTGTTTCTCCTGCACCTCTGCTGTTTGGATGCCTTGCGTGAACGCCACCCTTTTAAACAGCTCTTGGAACTGTTTGAGATCGTCCAGAGGATGGACGTCCCCTGGGGCTGTGGCCTCGTCAGGGGAAGATAGCGAGGAACCACTAGGGTAAGCCTCTCTGGACCCCTCTGGGTCCTGTTGACGGTGATACATCCTCTCGCTAGATACCTGCGAGGGAAAATCTCGGGGTTCCAGAATCAACTCCCCCTGAGATATCTGCGTTTCCGTCCACGTCCGCGATTGCCCTCGGGGATATTGAAACATCTGGGGGGATCTGTCCCTGGGAGTATGCCTATGGTGTCCATGCCACGCGTGATAGGGGCAACCATGGCAGCATGGGCACTGTTCCGGAGATGGAGACCTGGACCACTCTGGAGGCACATACCCCCTGCGTCTGGGGGAGCCAGATCGTCTGGGTGATTGAGATAATGGAGAGACTGATTTGTGGCAGTACTCCAGGGGTTCAAAGCCCAGGAAGGGCGATGGTGGTCTGAGCCATGGTGATGCTGGCTGTAGGAACGGGGATGGGGGCTCAGGGTATACTGGAGGTGACCCCTGCCGCCTCGTTGGAGTCTGCAGCATAAGTGGAGGGCTTAGAGCGAGTAGCCCTGCAGCCCTGTCTGGAGAAGGGCTGCGGTGCCGGGTTTTCTGTGCTGCCTTTCCCCTCCCCTGTGGGGCTGGCTCCGCCCCTTTCCACGTCAGGGATCTTGGCCCCGCTGTCTACGCCGCGCTCGGCACGCTCTGCTGCAGTGCTGCGCGGGTGGTCTCCCCTGGTGCCTGCAGGCCGCGTGCCTGCAGGCTCTGCACCGCCGGTTCCCCAGGCGTCGGTGCCGCTAGCTGCAGTGCCGCCGGTTCCGCCGCTTGCCTGGCCGCCGCCCTGCCCACAGTGTGGGGCGGCCATTTGATTATCGGAGGCTCAGCCTCTGCCCCGTGCGTCTCCGCGCCGCCGCCGCTCAGCTGTGACTGCGGCTGGGGGCTATGCGCTCCACCCGTCCCACTTGCTGTGGCTGCCGGCAGGGATCGGGTTGGTGAAAGCTTCCTCCGTTTTTGCGCTGATGCGGTTAGGGAAGCAGCTTTCCTTTTATGGGCCCCTGTGGGTCCCTCTTGCTGAGGCCACTCCGGCGCGTCTGGCTGGAGGGCCTTATCAAAGAGCAGCATTTTCAGCCACATCTCTCTGTCCTTCCTTGCTCTGGCCGTGAGCTTTGCGCAGAAGGAGCATTTCTGTGCCCATTGGAGGCCGGCATCGCTTTCCGGCATGACTCACAATTTTTGAATCCTGAAGAGGACATTGTGGTGAGTCTTTGAGTTGTTAATAGGGTACTTAGCACCTTCTCTGTGCCTGTTCCCCTCTCGGACTCAGCCTGCCGCGGCAGGAGGCCTAATGGCCTTACATCCCCGGGCCTCCACTGCTCCGCTCGCTACTAAGGCTGTAAAACTTTACTTTTTACTCCTTTTTTTTTTTTTTTTTTTTTGAAAACAACAACAAGCTAACTTAAGCTAAAGACTGAAAAAGAAGCTCTAAACACTTTAAAAACATTAAATACGCTAACTCTGGCCGTAGCCTGAGCGGATTCCGTCTGCAGCCGATGGCGGTTAAAGAGGAACTGGCAGGGACCAGATCGCGCATGCGGCCGGGAGCGCGCAAGGGAGCGGCGCGCGCCGGTGCATGCGCAGTCTGGCAGAAACTGCTGAAAAGATCCAACCTGCGGTGCCGGGACAAGCCCGACACCTATCGTGGAGCACCCACGGGGACACTCAAGGAAGAAAAGGCTGTTCCGTATGTAGTTTGAGCAAATCCTTTCTATGAGCACACTTATTTTGAATAAATGGTGTCCTATTTTCTTTTAGCTTGTCAGTATAAACATGACAAAACTAAATCAAGGCCTGCTTAAGCGCTAGTAGGTATCTGTGCAAGGGGTTTGCACTAATACAAGCAAATCAGTTTCTAAACACTTTGGCTTGAGATTAGCATTCTGCCTTAGGGTATGTCTACACAGCAACCTTATTTCAAAATAAGCTATTCTGAGGGAGCTATTCTAAAATAACACAGCTACACACAAAGGCCGTTTCTACACAGGCCCCTTTCTTTGAAAGTAGCATGGTAATACATGGCCTGAAATATGCTAATGAGGCATGGATACAAACTCCCTGTGCCTCATTAGCATATAGTCACGTGATTTGGAGTCTGGAAGATGTTCTTCTGACCTCAAAACGCCATTTAGAAGCATGGCCCCTGGGTGGGTCTTCTGGAAGGAAGTCCTTCTTCCAGCAGCCCCTTCTGACCAAAAATTTTCAGGAAGGGGCCTCCAGAAGAAGGACTTCCTTCCGGAAGCTCCCCCTGGGCCACACTCCTATGCAGCGTTTTGGAGTCCGGAAGAATGGTCTTCTGGACACCAAATCATGTGACTTTATGCTAATGAGGCGTATGGAATTTGCATCCATGCCTCATTAGCATATTTTGGGCCATGTATTACCATGCCACTTTCTTCAAAAGTGGCCTGTGTAGAAACTGCCAAAATGCATTTGAAATAGCACTTAGCTATTTTGAAATACAGTAAACCCGCACCCCCCCACCCCGCCAGTACCTGATACCCTGGTGATTCAAACATTCCCTTTTAGCCGACGCCACTTGAGGGGGGATGGGATAAAATGGAATGGTGGATACCTGGGGGTCAGATAATCTTCCCCAGCCCCATGTAGCTAGCAGCCTGCCCAGAGCCAGCTAAAATGGTAGTGATCAAGCAGAATTTTGATGTTTAGACCCTAAATTTGCTAATTAGTATGGCTGCCAGAACTCACCAGAAATTTCATATAGGACAGAAATGAGAAGGCACATCATGGTTTTAACACTTACTGCATATTAATTGCAAAAATCAAGATGTTAGGGAAGGCTAGAACACCTGCAGCTGGATGTCTCACTTCACGCAAGTTCTTGCGATCCCAAAAAAGATCTCAGAGTCCACAATACAAGACATTCCTGCTCTCAAACCTTCCCAACTAGCCGTGCTGCATGTTACAGGACTACTTTTTACAGAAAAGTGAACAGAAGATGAAGGCACCTGTATTTGACCACAAAAATGTGTTCATTTATCTGAAGCAAAGACCTCATAGCTGCTCAAGGCTAATACCACTTGTCTTGTTACAGCCTATTTATGAGCTCTGTGATTAGGAAAAAAGTGAGGGCACCAAAATCACTGACACAGCACTGCTTTGGCTTCAAAGTGAGCTTCAGTATGCAGCCAATCAAGACCATGGTTTGAAGTTATCTTGAGGTTTGGCATTGCTATTCCAATCTTGCAAAGGAAACTTGCATTGGAATTCCATATTCCTACATTAGGGGTAAATCAGCATTCACAACTCACGCTCATGCAGCGGATTTATTTCAGTTATTTCATTGCCTGACCAGTCTCTGGCTGAGAGACAAATACTCTTAGTCCCAGCTCAGAGAGCGTGTGTATATACATACTTGAAAACCACTACAGGCAATTTGCTAGTGGTTTCCAAATGCCTAAAAGAGGGTCACAAGGAGGATAGGACAAGGAGCAATGGGCTTAAACTGCAGCAAGGGAGGTTTAGGTTGGACATGAAGAAAACTTCCCAACTGTCAGGGTGGTTAAACACCGGAATAAAATTGCCCAGAGAGACTGGAATCTCCATCACTGGAGAGATTTAAGAGCAGATTAGATACATATCTATCAGGGATGGTCTAGACAGTGCTTGGTCCTGCCACACGGGTAGAGGAGTGGACTCTATGACCTGTCGAGGCCCCTTCCAATTCTAGTTTTCCGGGCGCTCTCTCTCTCTCTCTCTCGCTCGCTCCCCGCGCCCCCGCACGCGATGGCCAGCCGCATTTACCATTTCCAAGAAGACATATCTGTCAGTGCAACGTGATGTATTGTGTTGGGAAGATACTTTGTCACAGCCTGGCCACAAAGATTTCCATGTCAGTGAGCCTGATACAGTTTCTTGCTTTCCAGATAGCCTCAGCAGAACGACCTGGTCTTCTAACCAGAGAGCCCTTATCACAGCAGATATGAGAGCCATGTTGCATATTGGCTTGGGTGGCCACCTTAGGTCAAGGCACGCAAGGAAGCAATAGGGCAGTGAAGATGAGGGTGCACTCTTATCATGCTTCAAAGGAGTTACCTGGGGCGGAACCACTCACTTTGGTGCAAAATATTGTGCCAAAAGATCATACATAAGGTACTGATGAAGACAAAGATACTAAGACAAAAATGCAGTTGGACAGTTTTGTTGCAAAATGGCTGATGAGAGAAGGAGATCCTGGAATTGTACAGATATCATGATACACTGTCAAAATATGTACTTCAACTTGGAAAGCATTAACCATGAAGGCAGACAGAAGTAGTCTTTAGTGATTAATCACAGGCCAACAGGACTGTCAATTTGCAACAGACTTTGAAACATGAGTTCATTTCTGTCCCTTTTGTATTAGTATGGACAAATGGCAGTCTAAGAACAGGCTCAAAGGCAATACTGCATGATGTACTGACAACTAAGCTATTTCCCACCAACAGGTTACCCAGGGGGAGAACCTGACTAATAAAGGCACAGACTTTCTCCTGAGAAGCCAGAGAGCCATCCAGAGCCACACATTTGGAGACCTTGCAGACACATTTGTAACAACAAGACTTAAGACTGAAGCCAACTTTCACAGATTAGATGTGCTTGACAGGTACAACAAGGAATCTTTTTAGAGTGCTACAAGCCCAAAATGCTCAAGAGGTGCAAGAGTTATCCAAAAGAATGGTTGAAAGCAGATATGTGCATAGAGATTCCACATAAAGCATGTAGATAATACCAATCTTAGAGTTGCAAATAGATAGGATTATAATTCAAAATTATCTGGACAAACCCAAGACGTGGTCTAAGGGTAAGTATCTGTGAACACTAAACAGACTTAGATGGGGCCATCCTTTAGAGGCTTTGTTCTTTGCCTTGGGACATCATACAAGGTAGCTTTAGTAATTCAATTGAGACTCCATCCTAAAGTCCCTCTAACATGGGATTTTGCATGCCTCTAGTTCATCTGTCCTTTGGCTCCCTACATACGCAGGATCATTAGAGAGTTACGCTGGAGATGGGGACTATACCACTGTCAGTAAGTTAATTACATCCAGGCCTAAACTTCATTTCATCTGAGCCTACCAATCCCATCAAATGCCTTCCTTGGTGTTTGGTAGAGATTAGGGCTTGGAAGAGGACTAGATGGCTGAAGGTCAATTCAGATAAGACAGATCTTAGGGCACGGGATGCAACCAGGGCCAGGGCCAGGCATGTATCTACCTTGTTAAGCAGATGCTGTGTGCCCACCATTTGTTATGACTTTGTAATCTCAAGGGACTTTTGGATCTGCAGCAGCTGTTCGGCAGGTAAAGGAATGATCCTAGACAGGTGTTCTTCATTTATTTCTCTCCAAGAGCATGTGAACGCTTCTCCCTAATGCAAGCTACCATGGCCCAAGCTGATGCCATTTTGAGATTAGACTGCATAGTGCCATACACAGGGGCTATACATTGAATACATGCAGAAAACGAAGCTAGTGCAGAATGCAGCAATTCACTTGAGTGGAGTTTGTTTCTGGAAATACTGATGTTTGAGGTGTGGGATCAGCATCAGCCTCAGAAGGAGGTGAGTAATGTTGCATTTGACCTGTAAGGTGGGAGCAAGCTTCCCAGCCCAGGAGGGCAGACTTGTATTGGTGGCACTTGAGCACTAAAAATAGCAGTGTGGGTGCTGTGGTATAGACAAGGCTCAGGGTAGCTACCCAAGCTCAGGCCTGCAGGGGTGGGCTTCCTTGTGCTCTGATGGCTAGCCATTACCGCAACAATCATGCTTCTATCTTCAGCACAGCAGCACTAGTACATGTCTGTTACAGCCCTTCCGATCCTGTCTTTCAAGGATCCTATGACAGATGGAAGGGAGGAGCATTTTCAGCTGCACTTTGGGTTTACAATATGTAAGGACAGTAAACCTGCCCACTGGAGAGACCAACATTCTCTGTGGGCAGTTGTACTACAGCTGCAACCCAAGGAGCACTTGAGCTTCTATTAACCCCCCCCGCCCACCACCGCTTGGTTTAAAAGGGAGAGGATCTTCTGGCAGGGTCTTAAAGGGGAAGGGTCCAATCTTTGTTGTTCACTCCCTCTGTGCGCTGTCAGGATATATGGCTAACTCCATCCCTACCCTGTCATACCAGAGCTAGATTTAAAATAAGACACAAGATTGGGTATTAACAATGCAATTTAAAAAGCAAGGCAGCTTACCTCTGTATTAGTATCTCAGTGATTTGCTGGACTAATAGTCAGCCGAAGGGTTTTGCTTTGTGCTTTACCCTAGGCCTAGCTGCTACAGAAATAGCCTACTGATTACGTACTGCTGTGGCTTATTTAAAGAATCACATGGGTTACATAAAATCCCCTATATATGCCATCTGATCCTGCTGCAGTAATATCTCTACAGATAAGATAATTTGTTTCAATTGCAAACCCAGTTTTTACTTCCCCTTGATCATAAGAATTCCTCTCCACAGAGATGTGTTATCACCTGTGGCTAAACATCATAGAAATTCCCCCCTCAGACTGTTTAAGAATAAACAAGTAAGGCGTAAAACAAAAAGCAGTCAAGTAGCACTTTAAAAAGACTAGCAAAATAGTTTATTAGGTGAGCTTTCGTGGGACAGACCCACTTCTTCAGACCATAGCCAGACCAGAACAGACTCAATATTTAAGGCACAGAGAACCAAAAACAGTAAGCAAGGAGGACAAATCAGAAAAGATAATCAAGGTGAGCAAATCAGAGAGTGGAGGGGCGGGGGGGGAGGTCAAGAATTAGATTGAGCCAAGTATGTTTGGAAGATCCAAGTCTGCAAGTTGAATACTGTACTAGTTTACTAGTTTTTCTTTTAAAAAAACAGCTACAGCATTGCTTTGGTGCATATTAAGTTGTTAGTCACTGGTGACTATTGTTTAAGTTGTTTTTGGAAGGCTGTATAAAGCCAAGCCCACCAAATGGAGTACTTAACAGCTTGGTCTTAAAGACCAACATGTTCAAACTTCAGTGCCTAAATAACAATCTGGCTATTTCAGAGATAAGCAGCAGTGCCCTATAACTTCAGTAGGAATTGTAAAGGCTGTGGACGGGTGGGGGGGGGGGCAGTATCAGAGCAATTACCCAGGTGCCCAAATTTATGTGGACAAAATATTGAAATCTGGGTCAGGAGTTTAGGCTGCCAATTAGGGCATTACAAGCACAGGAGTTAAGATTCTGTGGCTCTCTTCTCTCAGTATTGCTACTTGCAGCAAGTATTTTATACTCCCTAATTTCCACCCCTCCTCTCTAATTACCTAAATTGTTATCCTGGGTACAGCAGGTCACTGTCAAACAGTTCACTTACAGGTGAACACTGTACAAATACCGATAGTGTCTCTCATTATCAGATTATAGTGCTCTGTTTTCATTTAAAAACAATTGACATCACAAAAAGCCCTTGGAAACAGTGCCAGATGCCTTGAAAATCTAATGGAACAAGATGTTGAAAAAGTTCTGTCTCCTAAGATTGCCCTCTTCAGTGTCTCCCACTCCGTGCTTTTTAGGTTGGCTAATCTGAATTCTGCATCCAGGCACAGGGTTAAAACATCCTGCAGAAATGCAAGCTATTATAGCATGGCAGATATGGTGCTCACTTTCTCCTTTGCAGCTTTAGTCATGGGCATGAGATACTGCTTAGCTGTAACTGTTTGGATGTGACGTGCTAGAATACATAAGCTGTTTTTGATGTAGTTCATGTGGGCTTTGATGAATTTCATCTGGGTTTGAGCTCCAAATAGTGGCAACCTCTCTCTTACAAACCAGTCTCATTTAGAGCAATATAACCCCAGTGCAGGCACACTACACCTGCAGATTTACAAAGGACCTGCTTAACTGAAGTGAATCTGTAGGGAACTGCAGAACACAGGAAAAAAAAGTGTGTTATGCTCAGGGCTTAGCCCCTACACAAAGCTTATAGCTCTGAAAGGGTGCTCAGCTCAGCCCAGAAGACACAGAAAGACAGTTTCTTCCCAAAGAACTAGAGTTTTTTTAAAAAATGTCTTAAGTGACAGCAACTAAAACCCCATTGAAAGTGAATGTGACTTGGGGACCTCTGCCAACACTGCCCACCCACACCCCTTTAGCAGGAGGCTGCTGCTACCTCCTTCTCCCATATTTCCCCCTCCAATATCCCATCCAATTCTCCTTCCCTCCCCTCAAGGGGGAAATTTGAAATACGACAATCCTAATGAGAAGAGGCTGGAGGAGCAAGTTGTTGACAAGCAGCTAAGGTAGTCCTGGCCCTTGTCACTATACTCCCACAACCCAACAACAACTTTGGACTTTGTGGCTTAGGGTAAGTCCTATACCAGGGAAAAAGTTTACTTCAGATATGCAATTCCAGCTACTGCATTGGCATGACTAGAGGCAACATATCTGAGTCAGCTTAGTTCCCTACTGAAGGCCAAGCCTCTACAGTCTGCTGTCAATGTCCCTTACTCCACGTGATAGCGAGGAGTACAGGAGTTGACGGTGGAGCGATTATTTTGCTGCATCTACACCAGACACATGCGCATGCATGCACACAAAATTGAACGCTGGAAGATTGACAGTCAGTGCATCCATCTTCCAGTAAGTATAGACAAGCCCTTAGTCTGCATGCAGTCAAGTAAATATGATGTCATTGGGGAAGGTGGAGTGAATGACAAGAAAAGACAAAATTGTTGCTGAGGCAGGTGCTGGTTGGGGGGAGGGGAGAAAGGACTGCGGAGATGATGGAAAAGGGCTAAAACTCCAGTGTTCTCACCAGCCCAAGCCCCTTGAAGCTCCACCCTTTATCTTCCTAGGCCCTGCATTACTGTGCTGTTCAACACTTCCAGTCCATTTGTACTTTTACAACAGAACCCACCTTCAAGGAGCTTAGGTCCACATCCCTTCACAGCAGCAGGAGCCACCCTGCCTGTTTGCCCAGTGAATACTACCATCACTGTGACAGTAATTACACCAACAGCTTTGCAGAGGCATGAGAATTAGGCCACTCTGTGGCTACAGATACATGCTCATCATGGCCTCAACAAGGTGACCCAAGGCTAAGACATGTCAAGGAGCTGCTCATGAAAGTACTTAGTATCCGCCATGCAACCAGCAGTTAGTGACATTTAAGGTTTAGTCCTGCTCATACCAGCCTCGTACATTTGTTATATCATAAGCTCAGTCAGCATTAAAGCAGAAGGAAACGGCGCAATTGTCGAAGGAACGTGGCATCTTATCATATGCCAATACCAGCACTTCATTTTTCAGCAGTAATTTTGTTTTGACTCTAGAAGTGGTTTGCTTTGATGCAAAATTAGAAAGAAATGTTTTACATGCTGTGGCTGACTTGTTGAACAACTGCATTAAACAGAATCACCTCCAGCTGCTAGAAAGACATACAGATTTTTCCAAGGGAAAAGAAATACTTAAGTCAGTTACAGTTATTGCAGAGAAGTTAGAATGGCAGAACTCTGACAAACTTCAGGCAAGAACAAGAGCACCTTTTAGCTAGAATATCTGAAACTGTTTGACAGAAGAAATGGTCCCATAGCAAAGCTAGTAATCAGTCATCATGGAACCAGGACTGCTTGTGGGATCTAGAGATCTTCCATCTGAACTTCAGCAGAGAGCAAGGTGCTACAGAGTCCTAGGCCAGAAAGAATTGCTTTGACCATGCAGAATAGTAACAGAGAGGGAGCCGTGCTAGTCTATATACTATGAAAACAAAACAAAAAAAAAAAAGCAGTCCAGTAGCACTTTAAAGACTAACAAAGCAGTTAGGTGAGCTTTTGTGAGACAGACCCACTTCTTCAGACCATAGCCAGACCAGAACAGACTCAATATTTAAGGCACAGAAAACCAAAAACAGTAAGCAAGGTGAGCAAATCATCATACATGCCATTATGTGCCAACAATGCTCAGATGCTTTGTATATTGGACAGACTTCAAATTCTCTCATAAGAGAGAATGGGCACAAAACAGACATCAAAACATTCCTGATCCACAAACCAGTTAGTCTACATTTTAATGGAGTGGGCCATTCTGTTAATGACTTAATAGTTTGTGTCTTACTGAAAAAGACTTTTCAGTCTGCTTTGGAAAGGGAAACTGCTGAACTCTCTTTCATAGTCAAATTCGACACATTAAACATGTGGTATGAACCAAGATGCAAATTTTCTGGGACACTATAGCAGCTCTTTGACATACTTGGCTTAATCTAATTCTCAACTTCCCACCTCCCCAAGCCTCTGCTCTCCAATTTGCTCACCTTGATAATTTCTTTCTGATTTGTCAACTTTGATTACTGTTTTTGGTTCTCTATGCCTTAAATATTGAGTCTGTACTGGTATGGCTACGGTCTGAAAAAGTGGGTCTGTCCCACGAAAGCTCACCTATAAATTATTTTATTTTGTTAGTCTTTAAAGTGCTACTTGACTGCTTTTTTGTTTTGACCATGTAATCTGACCTCCAGGAAGAGAAGGTTTGGGCAAAATGAGGGACTATTCTAGAATGAGTTAAAGGTTGAGGAGTCCACATTGTAAATTTACAATAGAGAGATCTTGCCTCACGTAGATCTTAGGCCTCTTCTCAGGTGGCATAAAA
Organism: Carettochelys insculpta; assembly: GCF_033958435.1. Lineage (NCBI taxonomy): Eukaryota > Metazoa > Chordata > Testudines > Carettochelyidae > Carettochelys > Carettochelys insculpta. The sequence continues at coordinate 81,970,776 of NC_134139.1, read as the reverse complement.
GCAACTTATTAAACAAGCTATTGGCATAATGGGTTTGAGCATGTTTGCATATGCTTCCACCCCGTCATATTTTTGTATCATGGCTATAGTAGAGGAGAGGAAGCCATTTCAGTGATAAGGAACTTGTGTAGCTACCCAATCTGGGCAGTACTTGTTACACGTAGAATGGATTTGGGGATTACATGGGACCACTTAGTACGTGAACAAGGCCTGACTTTGTTAATAGCACTTTTCATCAAAGTGCTTCCCAATCTTTTAGGATGCGTCTCCACATGACACTTCTTCCAGAAGCGGCACGCTAATGAGCTAACTGGAGGATGCTAGTGAGGTGTGGATGCAAGTTTTCTGTGCCTCATTAGCATATTGGCATGTGGTTTGGAGTCCGGAAGAAGCTCTTTTGGACTCCAAAGTACATGTGCCGATGTGTGGCCCACGGGGTTCTTCCAGAAGGAAACCGCCCTTCTACAGGCCCCTCTTCCCCAAAATTTTGGCAATTTTGAAGTGCTGGGGCTGCCGTTATGCTAATGAGGTGCTACATATTCATTGCAGCACCTCATCAGCATTTCCCAAAGTGTCTCATTAGCATCCCCCTTTCGAAAGGGGGGGGTGCTGGTGTAGACACAGCCTCAATGTTTTTATCCTTGTAATACCTCTGATGTAGGCCAGCCTTGTCGTTCCATTCTACATAGTAACTTGCCAAGGTCACACAAAAAGGCGATTGCAGAGGTGGAAATTGAAATTCAGTCTCCATTTTCTAAGCCCTGGGCACTACCACTAGACAATCCTTCCACTAAGCCAGAAACAGCCAAGATCAACAACACAGCCAGTGCCTTGCAGTTTCCACTGCTGTCACAGAGGAAGAAGACAGATGGTTTGTACGACGTTCCTCTCTGTTACCCTACAAATGTCCTGTGTTTCTGTGTACTTTTAAGGCTGAGAGCCACACAAACGGGATTGATAATTTACAATGTATTCTAGCTCCCTCTGTGCCACTTTGCTAGATGCAGTGCTAGAGAGAGGGGTCAGGCCAGGAGCACTGCTGGGAGACAGGTTACAGCAAGAACAATTTTAATTTTTTCATATCTGTGCACAAAGTGAAAAGGGCCCTGGTTAAACCAGAAGAACTACAAACAGGCCTATGAGGACATAGTGCAGCATGGAGGATAAAGCTTGTAAGAGGAGTATATGAAAGGGTGTAGATATATTGCACATAAACAGGTGTTGCAAAAATACTTAGGGTTTTCTCTATTTTTACAGTAGATGCGTGTGGTGTTTTGTCATACATAACAGCTGGAATTATAACCTGGCATTCTGGAAATAAACTGATATAAAAAGTTCTTTTGTTAAATTGACAGAAACCTATGGTTAAATTCTGCCTGCCCCCCAACACAAGCCACTCCCAATGAAACGAACAGTTGCTTCATTTGTACAGGTAAGCAAAGTTGATTTGTTGTCCCTGGATCTTGCAATAACATCTGTATTGGCAATGCCCCTGCCCCCACCCCACATGGAGACCCAGGATACTGGTCCATGCTTGCAGAGCTAGTTGCAAAACCAGGACTTTAGCAATCTTAGTGAAGTAGGAGGGGGAAAGACAGAGAGAGAGAGAGAGAGACTACAAAATGGCTTGGCTTGAAGGCACCTGGATTGATTAGTCAAAAGGCTCAATATCGTGTTGCCTTATAATGGGAATATTACAAATCCTTATTTTCAGGGACTTAATGGTCTGGTAAGAATTCCTCCAAGGCTGAGCATTGCACAGCAGGCCACATTTTGATTGAGCATGCCAAAAACGCCCATGAAAACACTCACGTGTGTGCACTATTTGCGTAACTAAGCTGCCACCGGACCCCTTGCAAACATTTACAATTTTATTATGGCTTAAGCTTTCACGGTTGCAACTCGCTTCCATCAAGCTCATGCCATAATAAAATTGTTAGTCTTTAAGTTGCCACTGGACTACTACTTGTGTTTGCTAAAACAGACTAGCACAGCTCCCTCTAAAATTAACATAACTGTACATTATACAGATAGGGGACTGCTGTAAATTAAGGTCCAGATTCAGAGCCTCTAAGTATGTTCAGATCCAGGATTTCTGGTTTTTAGAGCTCTGAGCCCTGCACATACCCAGGGCAAAAAATGCTTAAATGCTTTTTGCTCTTGAAAACCATTCCTATGTCAGGCATAATTTAAAAGGCAATATTCCTTCCCCTGGTAATAGCTGCAGCCTTAGTATCTCAGACTGCAAGTGGAGTCACAGTCTTTGCACAGGGCTAACGTGGAGTTCTTAAATGCCGTTGACTCTTGTTTGGTGACATCTCTAACTCAAATAGATATTTTCAGAAATAACCTAAAAGCTTTTAAATGTGGCCATCAGGAAAAGCAGTGGAACTCCGATGAACTTCTAAAAAATAAAAACTGTTTGCACTCTGAACAAAAGACCTGGGGTAGGAGGTCAGCAGCCCTTGGCATGGGTGCCACAAGTGGCCTGTGAGCAGATTTTCATCAGCTTGTCAGGCAGGAGCTCAGTCCTGCCCCTTCTCCCCCACGCAGCCGGGAGCTTGCTCTAACCCATGCTGCCTAAGGATTAACAAAAAGACCAGCTAATGCTACCAACCACCACCTGAACAGTAAAGCTCTGCATCGTATTTATTTATGAAGCTGTTGTACATAGGACTATTAAACAGTGTCTGCGTGACAGCCTCACCTCAAAATAAGCTATGCAATTTGTGCTATGCAAACTGCATAGTCTATTTTAGGCTACTTGGGCATGTGGTGCAGTCTAAACAGAACCACATGACAAAATAAAGCTCTCTTTTGAGGCATCCCTGTACTCCTGCAAGGAAGATAGCGTACCTGTTCTCGAAAAGTTGTTTCGAGAAAAAGAGGAACCTTTCTTAGACATGGGCAGCTATTTCGGGATACCTCCATATCCAAAATAGCACCTGCCACGATGACACAGCCTTAGTGACTTAAGTATCACCAGCACTCAGCACACACACACACACACACACACAGAGGTCAGAAGTCAGATTTCAGCACTCTACCTCAGAAAGGCTGTTGACCTCAGCTTAGGCTAAGGAGAGTAGACACAAATTCAGAAGCCTTCCTCAAAACTAGTTTCCTCATATCTCTGTGATTGTTATCCTTGTCATGAGCCAGAGGAACCAGCCTTTAGCACCACTGCCTCAGATACGCCAAGGTGTCTAGTAGCACATGCTTTGCTGTTTCACCTCTTAGTCCCTGCTCCCTAAAACTTCCCTTCCAACTCCATCACAGGATCTCAAGTGAAGTCAGTTCAGTGGCATCCGCAGCCCTAGACAGGAGTTCACAGTATCACACCATGCACACAGACTTGGCACAGTTGACAGTATCTGGCCATAGAAGCCAGCCCAAGGCTAGCAGAGAGTATGAATCATGTGTTTTGGAACGAGTGGTTCATTTCAGGTCGGTCAGCGGTCATTGTCAACTCTCAGTCCTTCTGCCTCCACTAAATATAAACCCTGAACTTCACTTCCAACCACATCCACGCCACTTGGCCGCCAGCCTGCCACAAGCAGGAATGGTTCACATTAAAGAAAGTTTACTTTGTGTTATCTTTGTCAGAAGCAGTAGAATCAACAATATGCAGCAGCCGCCCCGGAGGACAGGGAGGAGTGTGGAATGGGTCTGCGTGACCACGATATAACTTCTTATTTAGCAAACTGGTCAGTACAATGCATTCCAGTCATTCATGGGTCTACCTATATATGGGAACACTTGTATGACAGTGACTGGATGCATCCTGGCAATGTATTTACACTGTAGCAAGAGGTGAGCAGCAATCAGAATAGACCACCTGTGAGAGCTCAATGAGAGAATGTCAGGGCACCGAAGAGGTTAGCCCACCTGCCTGTATGTATAAAAAAAAACCAAGACCCCCTCCCTCCCAAAAAAAGGCACCCTAGTCAGCAACGCTGGCTATTAACACTTTTTAGTGCTGTGCTCATTTCAAATATGGCGTCTCTTTCACCGATGAATATAGGCTCAGAGGGGTAGCTGTGTCACTTGGTATCCTTGCAAAACAAACCAAGCAGTCGTGTGGCACCTTAAAGACTCACAGTTTTGCCGATTAGGTAATGAGCTTTTTAAGGGTAAGACCCACTTCATCAGATTATGAGGCATTCTGCTTGCTTTGTTTTACATCAGTGAAGAAGTGTCACAATTATAGTGAGCCACGCCCTTCTGTCCCAATGGCAAACACACTTGTTACACAATGCCCAAAACCCAGAGAGGAGGGAGCGTATAGCCAACCTGACAGAGAAGGACTGCGCAAGAGGGATTTCATCATATTACCAGGAATCATAAAAGGCTTCTCACCAAAAAAAGCAAAAAGAGGAAAAACTGCCTAGCCTTATGTTCTATAGCAGTCTCTCTCCAGTAGCGTTAGACACAGATCAACCCCTAATTTCAGTGGGTTGTAGCTACCCCAATAGCTATCTGAACGTTCTTTGCCCCCGCCCCCCCAGCCCTTTGGTAATACCTGCAGAGCTTGTCATGGTGATACAGTCAATTGAGTAAACTACAGCTCTTGTGCCCTGAGCTGTTTGTTTCTGATAGCCACATGGTAGTACACTAGTAACAGAGAGGAAGCCGTGCTAGTCTATACACTATCAAAACAAAAAGCAGTCAAGTAGCACTTTAAAGACTAGCAAAATAATTTATTAGGTGAGCTTTTGTGGGACAGACCCACTTGGGTCCCACAAAAGCTCACCTAATAAATTATTTTGCTAGTCTTTAAAGTGCTACTTGACTGCTTTTTGTAGTACACTACTGCCCTCTTGTGTTCTGAATGGATAATGCCAGTTGTACCTAAATACAGGATCCTACCAGGAAAAACCTGCTTGACTGCAAAATTAATTTGCATTTCAAAGCCCAGCATGGTAGATGGGTGGGCTGGTGGTAAGATATCGTTTTGGTAGCATAGTCAGAAAGGTAAACAGGTCAGCAGTCAAGGCTACAGCCTCAGGCTTTTTCCTTGTTTCTGAAGGACATTAAAGTCTTGCTACTGCAGTTGAAGCTGGTCAAAAAAATGCCAGATTTTTTTTTTTTTGCAGGCAATTTTTTTTTAATTCACTTGTGCTAATATTTCCTAAATGAATTTCTTTATGAAAAATATAATTCAGTTTACAAAAACTGCAAGTGTTTACTAAAAAAGGCCCAGTTTTTCATTAAAAATACTGTATTCACAATCCCCCCCCATAAAACTTTAGGTTTGACACGCACATGAAAAGTTTACCAGATGGGGCTTCAGTGATGTGGATCTGCAGTTATACCCTGGTGAATACTGCCATGCTATATTCTACTGTGTTACTTATCACTAACTCGTGGCATCATATCAGGGTACCAAAACCCTTACAAAGTCTCCCATTATCCTGGTGGATATTTCTTTATCTTGGAACTGAAGTGTCAAGAAATTATGTCTGCATTCAGTAAAGTCTCTTTGGGCACGCCAAACCTCCAGTCTCCAGATGGTGCAAAAATAAAAACAAAAAAGCCCACCACACTTCTCCTGGAAGCTGTATTAGAAAATCATCTCCCAGTTGGATACCCTCTATTGGTCACCCTAGTCTCAACTCCACGCCACTTTATAGATTTTATTGACTCCGCTGCTACTGACGTCACTGTCTTCAATGGGAGCACTTCCGGCTAATCAGCAGCATCATTGCAAGCGCAAACAAAATTAGAGCGCATCCCAATTGCCACGTTCAAATATTTGGTGACACTTTATAGAATTGTTTGCATGGACATATTTTAATGCAAGACTCCCCCCTCATTTCCTTAATTTAGTTTTCAAACACACAGTTAACATGAGCTACATTAGTGTGGCCTGGAATTATTCAGAATGGGTTGCATTCAAAGAGAGGTACAGTCCATTTGAAATGCAACACTCAAAAGTATGACTGTAGCATGCAATCGGAAATAAAAACCTAAGAAGAAATGAAAGAGGCGATAAATGTTAGGGCCATTTCTACATGCTAATAAATGGCCCAAATATGCTAATGAGGCACAGATGCAAATTCCCTGCACCTCATTAGCACAAAGTCATATGATTTGGAGTCCAAAAATTTTCAGGAAGAAGGGGCCTCCGGAAGGACTTCCTTCCAGAAGACTTCCCCCCGGGGGTTGCACTTCTAACGGCGTTTCGGAGTCCGGAAGAACCTGGTTCTGGACTCCAAATCACATGACTTTATGCTAATGAGGCACAGAAATTTGCATCTGTGCCTCATTAGCATATTTTGAATAATTTTGGCATGTGTAGAAATGGCCTAGGAGAGCTATATAAGATTTAATTGGAATCTTAAAATTAATTGCTAATGATTTTAAATAAAGTGGACCCAGGCTTCGAAACTACCAATTTCACTTTTCCTCTTCGTGGATGCAGAGGAAGATTCAGTTGATGCAAAGGACAATGGTGACTCTTCTACTGCAGAGAGACATAGGGACAGAAGGACCCTCAAACAGTCAAGCCCAGACCCCTTGACTGAGGCAGGGCTAAGTAAACCTTCACCATCCTGGACGGGTTTGTCCGGCCTATACTTAAAGTCCCAGTAATGAGTCCTCCCTTTGAAGCCTGTTCCAATGCTTACCTACCTTTACAGCTGGATACTTTGGGGGGCGGGGGGGGACTTTCCAAAATTTAAGCCTCCCTTGCTGCAAATTACTTCTTGTTCTGTGGCTACATTATGGGTACTACCTGGCTGAGGTTTGGGCATGTGGCTCCATGGGGTTATGGGTGCCAAAGGAGTGGTTTCAGGAGCTCCACAAATGCTTGAGAGGTGGTGCTGGGTGTCTGGAAGAAGCAGAGAGCTGGGTAAATACATGGGGCTCGGGGCTCTGGGTATCTAGAGAGAGGCAAGGGACTGGTGCTCAGAGAGATGCAGGGAGCTGGACTGTGGCAGCCTGGAGGAAGTGCAGGGCACTGGGTGTCTGCAAAGAGGTCAGTACTCCTGGTTCACTCTCCTCCTGACCTATCATGGCAAACTGGGATTAGCACTGAAGCTGACTGATGGGAGGAATAAGAGGACTTCAAAATGTGCGGGGTCCTTTCCTAAAGGACCCCCGTGTAGCCGCACTGAGCTGCACACATTCAAAAGCAGTGCTTTCAAAGCTCCGCGGCTGGCAGCACATGACTGCTAATGAAGCGCTGAATATTCAATTCAGTGCCTCATCAGTATTCTTCAATTTGGCCATTAGCATCGCTATTTTGAAGTTTTGGCCAAGTGTGGCCACAGCCTTGGTGTCCTCTAGTTCTTATATTATGGGAACAAGTAAATAACTTTTCTTTATTCACCCACTCCACATTGCTCATGATTTTATATACCTCATATTTCCCCTCAGTCTCCTCTTCTAAACTAAAAAGTCCCAGTCTCTCTAACCTCTCCTCATATGGATCCTGTTCCAAAACCCCCAATCATTTTAGTTGCCCTTTTCTAAACCTTTTCTAATGCCAAAAGATCTTTTTTGAGGTGAGGAGACCACATCTCACAGTATTCAAGACGTGGGCATACCGTTGTTTTGTAAAGGGGCAGTAAAATATTCTTTGTCTTATTTTCTATCCCTTTTTTAATAATTCCTAACATCCTATTTGCTTTTTTGACTGCTGCTGCACACGGCGTGGATGTTTTCAGAGAACTATCCACGATAACCCCCAGATCTCTTTCCTGATTAGGTGTAGCTAACTTAGCCCCCCCATCATATTGAATGCATACTTGGCGTTATATTTTCCAATGTGCATTACTATACACTTATCCATATCAAATTTCACTTGCCATTTTGGCTATGTCTACACTAGCCCAAAACTTCAAAATGGCCATGCAAATGGCCATTTTGAAGTTTTCTAATGAAACGCTGAAATACATATTCAGTGCCTCATTAGCATGCCAGCAGCCACGGCACTTTGAAATTGCTGCGGTTCGCAACCACATGGCTCATCCAGACAGGGCTCCTTTTCGAAAGGACCCAGGCAACTTTGGAATCCCCTTATTCCTATCTGCTGTTAGGAATAAAGGGGATTTCGAAGTTGCTGGGGACCTTTCAAAAAGGAGCCCCACCTGGGTGAGCCACGCGGCGGTGAGCCGCAGCAATTGCGAAGTGCCGCGGCTGCCAGCATGCTAATGAGGCACTGAACATGGCCATTTTGAAGTTTTGGGCTAGTGTAGACATAGCCTTTGTTACCCAATCACTCAGTTTGGCAAGATCTTTTTGAAGCTCTTCACACAGTCTGCTTTTATCTTGACTATTTTGAACAGTTTAGCATCATCCGCAAACTTTACCACCACAATACTTACCACTGGCCTAGATCTTTTATGAATAAGTTGAATAGGATTGATCCTAGGACTGACCCTTGGGGAACACCGCTTGTTACCCTTCTCCATTCAGAAAATTTACCCATTTATTCCTACCCTTTGTTTCCTGTCTTTTAACCAGTTCTCAGTCCATTAAAGGATCTTCCCTCTTATCCCATGACAACCTAACTTACACAAGAGCCTTTGGTGAGGGACTTTGTCTAAGGCTTTCTGGAAATCTAAGTATACTATATCTACTGGATCCCCCTCATCTGCATGTTTGTTAACACCTTCAAAGAATTTACAGTAACCATGTTGATTTTTGGCCAACAAATTATGTTCTTCTACGTGTCTGACTATTTTATTCTTTTCTATTGTTTTGACTGATTTGCCTGGTACTGACATGAGACTTACAACCAGCAGCAAAGTGGGCAGAGTGCTGGCCACAGGGGCCCCTACTGAACCCGTCCTGGAAACTAGCAAACTGCTATTGGGTTTTAGAATTTCACCTGAGACGTCCCTACCCACAATTTGGCTGTCCTCCAGAATCCAAAATACGCACTACTATTGCATTACCTTCAGCTGCAATGGTTTAAAACCACTGTGCTACATATATTTGCAACATTTCCTGTTTTACTAGCCATAATAAAACCCTCCTTCACTCCCCTACATGTCAGAGTGGAGTCCACTGAGGCTAGGGCCTAACCTCAAAGCACTTTCTGTGTTTGCTGCCAAGTCATGATACACCTTGTGCACCACTACTAGTACCTATATAATAATAAGAGTCCAAGATTGTCACTGAGGTCTAAAGCAGGTGTTGAGTCAGCATGAAGTAGTGGGAACAGCTCCAGAGCTCTTTGTTCAGAATATCATCAAGTCCAGTCATCACCAGGAGTCGCAGTTTGTTACCATTCCATTTTTAAAGTTCTCCGCCACTCTGACTTTACCCACTACACTTGGACAACAATGAGGTACATCCCTATGCCATGCAAAAAGTCCTAGACCACTGTGACAGCAGAAGTAACTCAACCAATCACTGCTCTTACCTCTACAGCTAAATTGTATGGAAGTTTATATGAGCAAGACTGCACGGATGGTAGATTATTGACCTAATTAACACAGTTCTTCAAAACCACCTATAACCTAAGCAGCATATTCATAACCCCAAATGCACATAGCCTTTCACCACAGCACACAGAGAACTCTCCCAGCACAACACAACAACCCCAAACATCACTCTGAAGCCTAAAATACCTGTAACATCACTGTGAAGCAACAAAAACAGATACAAGCTTAGCTGAAAGAATTTTTGTCGAGAGCATCACAGGGTTTAATCGCCACTGCGATTCACAATTTGTTACCACACAAACATCTCTGCCATTTTGACTTTTAAAATACCACCACCACACACCCATATGACTATGCATCTGATGGAAGTGAATTTTTGCCCACAAAAGCTTACGCTCCAAAAAAATCTGTTAATCTATAAGGTGCTACAGGACATCTTGGTTTTGCAGATACAGACACTGCTACCCCTCTGATACATGTGGCTATGAATTCTGCTCATACAACAGCACAGGCTTTCAGCAACTAGTAAGTACTTCCCTAGTCCTGTCCATGCTGTGAGGCTAATTTTATTAAATGTTTGCAAGATGCTCAGATCCTGCAGTGATGAATCCAAACGGAAAAAAAAAAAGTCTACCTGTTTGAAGAGGTGGACAAACACCTACTAATGCTGACAGTTTCACCATGTGATATGTCAGTAACATTAGCCAATGCACCACAGCAAATAAAAACACAAAATTATGATTTGTCAGATGAAAGAAAACTGGAGATGGCAGAGTCCTTTGGAGAAGTTTAATCTGGAATTAAGAATCCTGATATGGAAAAAAAAAATCATTTTGAGATTAAGAAAAAAGAAAGAAAATCAAATATTTTGGGGAACAAACAACCACCAACCAAACAGGGGAGGAAATGAGACATTCCAGAGAACAATGAAAAGGTTTAAAAAAAAAAAAAAATCCCAGTCATGAGATAAGGGATGTTACTATGCAACAAGAAATGGTCAAAGGGAAATCAAAAAGATACAAAAAACCACGGCATGCCCAGAAGTTACCAGGAAATGAATTTGTCCTAGAACCTAGCACAGCAAGCCACTCCGAGAAGAGGAGATTTGACCAGACACTACATTCTCTCATCCAATTACTTATTTTTGTCCCCAGACAGAATGCAAATTTTGTAATCATGGCTTGAGGAAAGAGGTGTTCCCCACACATGGCAGATACTACACCAGCACCCAGATGTTACAGGGAAGAGAGCTCTCTAGGGATGTCCCAAATTTGATTCTTGTGGCTAGAGGCTGATTTACCTGGCGTGGTCCTCACCACTGGGAAACCTCCACAAGCTCTGGTTCCTGGAGCAGCAACTATTGTATCCATCCAACACCTCACTCTTGCAGAGTATCTGGCAGATTTAGACCCTGATTCAATTGCCATCAGTCTTCCTACTGACTTCAACCAGAGTCAGATTGGGTCCTGAAAGCAAGACATGGGTGCATTTGAAAACACTGCCACTGTAAAAAGCTGACTCTCTTCCTGCTAGTCCCCACTGATAGAACATTTACTTGGCTAAATGAATTAACTTGCATGGGCTCTGGTTTAATGCATACAGTGCAGAAATCATCAGCAAGTAAAAAACATTTCTCAACCCAAATGCCTCTAGAAAGAATGTTATTTGCATCTACATCATGAATATCAGTGAATACATATGTTTGTTTTTCTACCCATCCTTATCACAAATGTACGTGTGTGTGTGTTATTTAATAAAATTCCTTTCATGGAAAGGAGAAATGTTTGCAAGTAAAAATAGAGTGACTTATACCCTGACTACATTACAACTGTACAAAACAAACAAACATCGGCAGCATTTCACATTATAGAGAAAATGCTCAGTTTACTCCCTACCACAGCTAATCCAAAAACAAATAATAAAGCAGAATTTCTAGATTTACAAAGCACATTACTACTCAAAATAGTTGTTTAACATAAATACAAAAAGATTGCATAATAGATATTCACAGTGTTTGTAAGATCTAGAGCAAGTCACTCTCAATCTAAACAAAAATGGGTTTGCCATTTTATGTGCATATATCAGTACCAATATGAACTGCATGTATCAACAGCAGAAGACTACCCAAAGTTTTGGAGAATTCTCTTTTCGCAACTACAAATAAATAAATATATACACACGTATTTACACATAACCGACAATTGTATGCAAAAGTTACACATGCAAGAACCAGTACTCTTAGGCACTGGTGTTCCATCTCGTTTGTAAATTAGACACGCAAACTTAACATTTTAGAACAGTGGCAACAATAACCTAAAAATTGCAACTTCCATGTTTCATCTTGCTAGAATTGCAGATCTTTTCGGTGTTTGCTTCTAATATGCACAACGTTCGGGATAAAAATCTCAACTTCACATGAAGGTGAGAAGAGCGACACTTTAGAAAAACAGTAGTCACCACTGAGCGTCCACTAAAACATGGCAAATATCCAAATGTTAAAGGTCAATTTTTTGCTAGAAAAGTGTGAGAGAGCAGCACATACCATTTCCCTCCCCCAAACCCTGCCTAAAGAACTTCCAGAGAAAATACATTGCTGATTTTCACTCTCCACCTCCCTAGAAATAGCAATTGTTGGATACGAACATCTCAGCAACAGAAGACTTCCTGGAGGAATTACTGTAATGGGGGAGTGAGTGACTACGTTAATTTAGCATTACTGACAGACCTACAGCATGGGCAGCAAAAGCAGCTCCAGACCCACCAGGATTTCTCAACTATGAGGTGGTCCCTCCAGGTCAAGGAATGAAGAAGTTCAATCTTCATGAATGAGGTCATTTGTCTGCATGATTCTGGATTAAATCCACTTCCCCCAACACATTTTACATTCTGTTCACTGCGCAACAGAGGCTGGATGTGGCTGGTAACGTACAAGTTAATGCTCTATTGCTCTCTAGATCCAAAGTAAAAATAATGAAGAATGATGTAAAAGGTTTTGCACTTTGCTTGGATAGTCAAAAGTCAACTGAGGAATTCAGCATCATACAAATCATTCTAGAGCATTACAAAGTAATAATCACAATACCAATGGAATAAAATATGGTTACAGGTGGCTGATAGACTGAGACACTATTAAAAAAATACACAGTGGAATCAGTATTGTCTCTATTCGACTCAGATGACTTGGTCAACGAGAGGATATCAGTGGGTGCAGAATCTGGCTCACGAGACACAATGCTGAGAAAGGGGAATCTCAGACTGCCAATTTCTCCACTTCTTGAATTTTCAATGACTGATTATCAACTTCACAGGAAGTTTTGCTCCAGCAAGGACTGACGCAAGATATAGAAATCCAGTCAGAGTTGCCAGTAAGCCATGAAGATCCTCAAACACATAGTAAGCATAATATACTCATTGCCTTCTAGCAGCCACCAGCTCCAGAAAATGTGGAGTTGAGTCAGAGAGAACAACATAGCATGAGTGTTCTATATGGCTTCTTTCATACACCTGATATTTATGACTGCTTCCTTTGCAAGGTACCTGAGAAGGTACAAAACTATCAACAATTCAGATCAATTATTTTTGGTGATTTGTTTCTTAAAAAAGGTAAGTGACTTAAAAAAAAAAAATGAAGACAACACCAAGAATCCTAACCCTCATGCACACCAAATGACACATTAAGCACTTTTCTGAGATGTACCATAACTAAGATTGCATGATTGCTGGCTTAGTTATTTTTAATAGTTCACTTGCAACACAACTGTCCAACTGATTGTTGCCTAAGACAGTAGTATAATGTAGTCTTCCACTTGTGCTGGAATCACAATGTGTATCTTCCTCTTAAACAGCCCAGCAAACTGACTTTCAAAACTGCAGTGACAATTTTAATTGTGGTTGATTGCAGTTTTCACAGATTCAACTAGTTTCAACTCTTTAGCACAAGATCAATACTGTACTGAACTTTAAGTCAAGTCAACAAGACAACATTTTGCATTCAGTGTGCCTTGTTTTCCAATAAGTTATTTGTTGCTGAGAGGATGTGTGGAACACTGAGTTGGTATAACACCTCCCTCCATTTGCCAGGATGCAGCCGGGACATGGAGTCACTCCTTATTCTGCTAAATACTGCAGATGGAGGGGGAACATAACATCACTTTTGTGGATGAGGGTGGAAAACATCTACTTCCAGGTGCAATATGAACCCTTTTTAGCATACAGCACCAGCGCAGGTATCCTCTTAACAAAAACCAGTATGTTTCCATAGCACTCAAAAAACCAAGCCCACACAACCACCAGCTTTGGGGCACAGAAGACACCACAAAAACAATGTCTCATCTTTCACCATTTCAGTGGTGCGATTAACATCAAAGCTGGGCACCATCACTAATAACTACTCTAGCCATTACCTGAAATCTACTTTCTCCAAGCTCAGCCTCCAAAACTCAGAGGGTAAGGTCACATGGATTGGATTTTTTGGGGTTTTATTTTTTGTTAATTCTATGGTTCAAGTAGAAATGATCCTGTGTGAACAACTTCTCCAGGCACAGCTCTTTGCTGGAAATCTCATCCGCTAGCACTGTCATCATCACTCCCTCAAATGCCAAGCTGCTGGAAGCAGCTGAGTCATCGGGTTTTATTTTCCAAACAACGAGAATGAGGAGCGTACCTAGGGATCAATAGTGGAGGTTTGTGGCAATAGTTAGCGGCCAGCAGCTCCCACTTTGTTGCCTCTACAATGCAGTTTTTTTTAAAAATAAATAGATAGAAGGGCAGTAAAATTAGTGCTACTTTTTGGGGGAGGATGAAGGGGGATGGAATTACAGAAAAAAAAACAAAACCAACTCATAAGGAGGCAGATCCTGCTCCTAGTGAAGCCAAGAGCAAAGCACCAGTTGATTGCAAAGGGAGCAGAACAGGGTTCTAAATATTACAGAGCTGCACAAAGTCCAGCCCCATTGTTGATGGGCTGACAAGTTCTAGGAGGGAATAAGCAGTTGATAATGGTGCCTCAGTAGAGTGAATTCAAGGGGACCAAACACACTGGATTAGTGTTAACATTATGGGCACAAAACATCAAGAAGTAGGTGGTTAAAAAAACAACCCAAACCAAACCAATCTGGAATCTGCAGTTCCTTTCAGGTAAATCAGTTCTGCTGTGCTCTCTGTGCTATAAGGCGTTTTGGTCCAACTGCCCACTGCGATTTTGAACACAAAGTCTAAGGTATTGGGGCAATCTACTCTCTCTGAGCACTGGGCAGAAGACACATGCTCCAAGGCGAGTGGTTTTCTTTTTTAAAATTAAAGTGCTGCCCTGTAATAAACTTGCACTTTTGTCAGGTTTGCTGGGTTGTGGCACGACTTACGAATCTCTTCAGAGACCCCAAAAAAACATCTGCAAAACCAAAAGCAGTGTCATGTGTTGGTGAGGGGTGTGTGTGTGTGTGTGTGTGTGTGTGTGTGTGTGTGTGTGTGTGTGTGTGTGTGTGTGTGTGTGTGTATATATATATATATATATATATATATATATATATATATATATCTATATACACACACACACACACACACACACACACACACACACACACACATATATATATATATATATATGTAGAGAGAGAGAGAGAGAGTAGCTTTTATTTCCCAAACAGTCTCTTGGTTTAGCACCTTGCCAGCCTGGCTACACCACAAACTCCTCCGGCAGCTGGTCTTCTCCCAAGAGATCCAGAGACAGGCAGTTCATGGATCTCTTTCCATAGAGGGCGGACTTGGTTTTGCAGTCTGCTGTTGAGTAAACACAGCCGTAACTGACCAGCTTGTCATCCAGAGCACAACCAAACGTGTAGCTGTGGGAGGTGTCCGAAGATAACGTGGAGCTTAGCAGTGGATTCTGATGCTTGTAAAGACGGATGTCATCCAAACTCTGGCTCTGCCGGTCTGCGTAGGTCCTGCTTTTAGGCTGTTTTACCTGCCAGTTCAGTAACACACACGAGGAAAGCCTTGTGAGTTGAAGCACGGCACTTACTGGTTCCTAAAACTCAGTTTTCCTGGTCCTTCAAAACCAACCCTATCAGCTTTCTGAAAGGCACTGTCCTAACGAAGAAGCTGCGAACCATGATGGAATTGTGAATTCACTTAACTGCCATTCTATTTCACCCAGATTCTGAACTCGGTACATTGTGTCCCCTGGGTCAAGTCCAATAAATCGAGCATCTGACAGAAGTAAAGTTTGGTTGCACTGACACTTCCCGGGCAGAACTGGGTTGGGCAGCCTCTGGCTACATATGAAGAACAAGCATTAGAAAATAAATATCAGGATAGGTTAAAATATTTTCACCTACAAGGAAAAGTTAGAAAGCAGCTGAAAACAGATGAGCTTTGTGCTTAACTTTAACAAAAAAGTCAAGGCAAAACTAATCCACACCATTATGCAGAAATGTGGTGGGGAGGGGAGAAATAAAAGCAGTGAACTAATAATTTTTAAAGACAGAATTCATTTTACGCAAGCAAGAGTGACCTGGTCTTTAATGAGCAATTTCTGACCAGCCCTGGCAGTAGTTGGTTATTCCTTACATTGGTTTTAAGATTAAAATTCCAGAAAGATCACAAACAAATATTTACCTCACCAATGCAGACAAAAAACAAAAACTATCTACAAACAAACAAATATTTTTAACATACTCGCTCTTACGCGCACACAAAATTTCAAGAAGTGCTCAGCACTGTCTCAACTCTTCTGCTGTGCCAGGCTGACTACCCTAGCATTATCTTCAGAGAAAAAAAGTTTGACCAACTCAGTGTCCTTTCAAACAATCCCACCAATAATGCAGTTACGCAGCCCTGTCTACAAGGAAAAAGGCCCCCAAAATACAAACTGACTATTCAGTTGACCTGCTGGTAAAAGCAGTGTAACCCACACGCCTATGTGTGGTTAACTGTCCCATGCAGCGGAACCTACACGACTTAACAGAGAAAGAATAAGTGTCCTCTACAGCCTAAGCTGAGAGGCAGTTGGCTTTTAGCTCAATCTGTAGCGGTACCTACATTAAGTTCCAGAGGTCTCAGGTTTGTGTCTGCCTAGGGGTAGTGACAGCAGCAGCGATCATAAAGAAAATCTCTCTTGAAATGTGTTGTCAAACCTACATTAAAATTAGAACTATTCTTATAAAAAACACTATAGTGACTGAACCTGGGGCCAAAATAGACAGAAAGCAGAAAGCACTGATGAAGTGTGGTCAGAAAAAGAACAACATAAAAATAGCCTCTCTTATACAAGAGGTCTACTCCCCATGCATCACCTCTGTTCAACTCGACAGCAGAAATAAAGTTTCTAATTAAGGTTTGCCTTGCAGAGCCAACAGTTGGAAGAACAAACCGGATCTATATGATCCGGGAGACTAGAACAAAGTTTGAATGCCATTTGAAGGTTACTGATCACTGCTGACTATGTCCAATAAGAGGTAGAAAGAACCCAGATAAATTTAAGAGGAAAGAAGTGGTTTGCAGTTGAGGGTGGAGGAGAGGAAGAAAATCAGATTTTCATAGCTGAGCCAGTTTGATTTGGGTTTCAGATAGAACAACAGAAGCCCCACAATAGCAGAGTCATATTAGAAATAAGTTCTCTCCAACTGTAGCCATACTTTGGAATATAGAAAGGTTTTGAGAAATTTTAAATGTAAGAGGTTTTTCAGAGGACGGGACAGCATTGCTTAACAGTGTGTGCTTTTGTGGATCCAGTTTTCTTCTCTGAGAGGCTTGGTGAAAAGCAAACAGAGAAGAGTGCAAAAAAGGGGGGGAGAAAAAAAAAAAAAAGGCAGCACAGTGAAACAAACAGTAATAATTACAGCCAGAAATAAAACCAGCCCTTCAGCTCTGAACCTCATCCAGCTTCAGGAGTGGAGAGGAAATTGAGTTGGCATCTCAAATCCAGAACCACCCCAAAGGTCTTGGCTGGTTTGGTCCCAAAACTCAAATGGGCTCATCTTCTATTTCCTCCTTGGAAGCCTAAACCTAATGAGGCCAGCTTTCAAGATTTAAGTCTTGCTCACGCCAAACCTCCTCATTCTACTTTGGATCCCAATTCTGCCTTCTCATCCCATCTCTAGTAGTAATTTGTGGCCAGCTTCTGGTCTCACTTATTCTAGTGTATCCAGAGCAGCAGCTCTGACTTGATTTACAGCTCCGTAAATGAGGACAGAATGTGATCTAATATCCACCGGCAGACCCACCCGCCCGCTGTAGCCTCTCACCTGATGAAGAGATTCCACACTTTGGCCTCTCATTTTTATCAATGTGACTTGTACGGCAGGGACAGGTTTCTGCTTAAGGGCTGCAGAGAAAGAGACTGGAGTTCAAATTCACACTGAAACATTTACAACAGTTTATGTGAAAAAGGCCATTTACAATACATCTTCTCAGACAGTTACAATGTTCAGCTAGTACCATGTCATGCATCTTCCAAGTTCAATTTAAAGACACTCACAGGTGTCGCTTCAGTCACTAGTATTCATGTGTCTTTCAGCCGCAGGACTGAGACCAAAAGGCTAAAAATTAGAAAAAAAATAGCTCTATGAGGGCTATTTCACGCTCCTTGTTTCACACACACACATCCATCTCGCTCAGCTCTAACACTTAAGAGTGGGACATAGATTCATGGACTGGAAAGAACCACTATAATCACTTGAGGCCCTGCATACCACAGGCCACAGAACCTTACCAAGCCCGATAACTTGTGGTCAAACACTTCTGCCTTTTCTGCAAATCACAATATACTTCAGTTAATTCCTTCGCTGGAAAGGGTTATGTAAGTTTTCAAGTAACATACAAAAGAAATTCATGAACCAACCAATTAAAAAAAAAAAAAAATACAAGATGGGCAGGGTAAAAAAAAAAAAAAAAAAAAAAAAAAAAAAAGAAGGACTATTGAAGAGGACAGCGGCTATGTTGTGATATGATACAGGTCAGTTGCATTTCTTCTCCGGAGGATCTGGCTTCCGACCTTGTCTGAAGCCACAAACTGAAAACTGAACTGTAACCCAGAGAGCCAATTCCCCAACACTCCTGCCCTGGAATCCATTCTGGAGGATTTCGTGCTTGCCACGTATGTCTCAGTGAAACAACTCAGGACGTAACAGAAAGCATGAAACGAAGGCAGAAAGGCACCTCACCTTGACAGCAAAGTTCCTCTAAAACAAGAGACCTGACAGACTCTCCTTCAGCTGCCTCTGCTGACTGGTTTCTCTCTACAGGCTCATCCACCGACACCCCCTCTGGCTCATCCACAGCCAGCTCAACCTCTGGAAGAGACAGACGAGTAGGAAATGTGAGGTCTCTGCTCTCCCAAGTCACCAGAAGTCTCGTTACCTCCCTTCTATCATGACAGCATGAGACCAGGGTTATTAAACACCACGCTTCCAATTACCATCATCCTGAGAGTCATCTTCAGCTCTCCCTTTGCCACCACTGTCAATGCCAGAGCTGCCACAACTAACAGTTGAGCTACAGGATTTCTCCTTCCTGTGAACCCGATCGATACCGAAAGGCTCATCCACTGACATTTCCACCGACATCCTGTGCCTCGAATCAGCCTCAATGCCAGATGTGTGTGAGCTGCCGTGGCTCCCCGTGGATTGGCGAGATAGTCTATTGTTTCTCCGGCTGCCTCTGCTGCTTCCACTGCCATGGGAGTGCTTATCCAAGGGGTCAAGGTCCATCTCCAGATTGTCACTGATGTAGGACTCCCGATAACGCTTCTTCTCTGTGGAGGGAAGCAAAAGGAACCAAAAAAAGGGAGATTAAAAATAAAAATAAATAAATAAATCCCAAAAAATCATCATCAATGCTCTTCACCATGCCTTCTGCGCAGGAGAAAATCTATTGTAAGGAAGGGGGTAGGATCCTCGAGAAGGGAAACTGTTCTGAGTTTACTGTGGCCCACTGCTGTCTCAGCACATGGATCAGGAAAGGGTCCATAATATGAAGCTACTGGGGGAAGGAGGTATTGGACAGAATTGTAGGATCACAAGGGAACTGTGCAGATGTGGTAGGTAGAAGGAAACATGATGCTGTGTCCCCTGTGGGAACATATCTTAACTGGACCTCTCCTCACAAGTTTCTAAAGCAGGTCTTGGGAACATTCAGACAAAAGCTAGAGAAGATGCTCAGCTCTCTACTATGGGCGGACCAGCCCCAGTGCTCATAGTAAGCACAAAACACGACCAAATTCTCTTCTTTGCCTCAGTGCTCGCGTGGAAAAAGTTCAGATCTCCTCAACCAAAGATCCCCCCCACATATGCATCAGCTCCTACATCAACCCACAGAGCAGATGGTGGGAAGGAAGGGATGTGCCCACAGAACTACAGTGTGAGACACAGAGGCTCCTTAGCAAAGGGTCCCCTCATTCTTTGCAAACATCTCACCTCAGATCCGACAAACCTGTGACACCAATGTGACTTGCAGGATACTGTTTTTATAGATAAAAGTAACATCTAAGGCACATATGGAAACTTGTAACTTTCCCAGATTCATATCCATTGTTTGTATGGGTTATACTGAAGGAACTACATTTCTACCTCCAGGTCTACCTTACGGAGGAGGTTTCAAAAAAAGTCAGTCACCAGGGAATAATGTGTCTTGTGAAGGCCCATAAAAAAAAAAAAAAACAGAAGTAGAAAGAACATGTCACACCCCCCGGTTGGCCAGCGAGGCAGTGTACGGCTCAACTAACTGGCCCTGCTGCAAGACATTCAGTGAAGACAACTGCGTACAATCGAGAAAGACCAGACACCACCCTTCCTCTTAGTAAAGGCAAAAAGCCTGTTTTGGTATAACAGAGATATGGAAAGGCACTGTGAATCCATGCTCTGAACAGACATTTTGAGGAGCAGAGGTGTTCTCATTGAAAACTATACCCGATTCCTGTGATGCCGGCTAGCTCTGCAACCAAGTGAACTTGTGGGGAGGAAAACCTTGCAGGGCAGACGGGGGGGGGGGCAAAGGTGGCATTGCAAGATACCATTTATTTCCATCACTCTTGTTTCTAGCAGAATCTCTATCCTTCCAGGTGCTATATCACAGGGGAATACCTCAAAAGGGGTTTGGGCATTAGGGTGCACCTATGGTTAACTTGCATGACAAAGAGAGATGGCATAGCCCAAAGGAGAAGGCTGGAGTAGCTGTGACACCAAGTACCCCTTTACTCATGTCTCACTAGCATCGCTGTACAAAATATGCAGGGTAGGTCTTTGGGTTAAGAGTAGAGTGAGAGCAACAAGGGTGATGTCATAGTGGGGGTCTGCGATAGGTAACCAGACCAGGAGGAGGAGGTGGCTTTCTTCAGGTGACTAACAGAAGCTTCCAGCTCACAGGCCCTGGTTCTCACTGGGGGGGGATGTCCATCACCCTGATATCTGCTGGGAGAGCAATACAGCAGTTGCAGACCATCCAGGAAGTTTTGAGGAGTGCCGAGGATAGCTTCCTGGTGCAAACGCTAGAGGAATCTACCAGGGGTCACGTCCTTTTCTTGACCGACATCCTCACAAACAGGGAGGCATTGTTAGGGGAAGCAGAGGTAGGTGGCAATCTGGGCAGCAGTAACCAGGAGATGGTGGAGTGGACTTGACAGTCCTGACAAAGGACAAAAGGAGAGCAGCAGAATACAGATCCTGGACTTCAGAAAAGCAGACTTTGATTCCCTGAGGGAACTGATGGGCAGGATTCTCTGGGAGGCTAATATGAGGGGCAAAGAGTCCAGGAGAGCTGAGTGTATTTTAAAGAAGACTTATGGAGGGCACAGGAACACCTTTCCTAATGTGAAGAATAGCAAATATGCAGGTCACCAGCTTAGCTTCACAGAGAAATTTTTATTGAGCTGAAGCACAAAAAGCAAATCTTACCGAAGTCGAAATGGTGCCAAAGGATAAATGGACATGCAGGAAGTGTAACACTCCTAAACCTATCAAAACAAAAAAAAGCAGTCAAGTAGCACTTTAAAGACTAACAAAATAATTTATTAGGTGATGAGCTTTCATGGGACAGACCCACTTCTTCAGACCATAGCCATACCAGAACAGACTCAATACTTACGGTACAGAAAACCAAAAACAGTAATCAAGGTGGACAAATAAAAAAAAAAATTATCAAGGTGAGCAAATCAGAGAGTAGAGAGGCAGAAGGGGGGATAGCCAAGAATTAGATTAAACCAAGTATGAAAAACGAGCCCCAAAGTGACCCAGAAAATTCCAATGTTGGTTCAAACCATGTGTTAATGTGTCGAATTTGAATATAAAAGAGTTCAGTAGCCTCTCTTTGAAGAGTGTTGTGAAAATTCCTCTTCAAAGAGAGGCTGCTGTCTGTCCCACAAAAGCTCACCGAATAAATTATTTTGTTAGTCTTTAAAGTGCTACTTGACTGCTTTTTTGTTTTGACAGTACATAGACTAGCAGGGCTTTCTCTGTGTTACTATTCCTAAACCTGTAGGGGAACATTTTAATCTCCCTGGACATTCAATTGTAGATTTAAAAGTAGCCATTCTACAAACATGTTATCACCAGATTATAGAGGGAAATATCTGAACTGGAATTCTTTCCAAATTTACCACCATCTACTTTAGGCTTGAATAAAGATCTTAACTGGTTAATGCATTACAAAAGCAAAGGCAATTTCCCCAGGTTTGATAGTCACACTTCTAAAATCACATGTTCTGAATCACACACATCCAGCCTGACTTAATTTGCTTCATTAATAACTGGCCCTACTAGCTTGCATCCATTGCATAACTGAGATTAGTGGCAGTGAGAGGAAAGCAAACTCAAAGAGTAGAGGGAAGGCTGTAACAGAAAAAGGAATGGAGGAAAAAGAGAACCTGAATTAGACTATCTAATGGGTGTAGGGGTTGCTCTCAACACCCCAAGTTTTACCAGCTGGCAACTACCAAAGTCCCTAAATGTCATTAATAAGAATGGAAATGAACTAATTTAGTCTATTTTTGGGTGTCATTTAACATCCAGATTCTTAAAGGACTTTTGCCTTTCTTGCGATGCACTATGCCCCTGTACCACCTATCATTAAGCGACATGATTCCAGTCTCCACAGCATTATGTTTCGCTCAGTCCAATGCCTACAGCTCTAGATATCACACACCATTCCTAAGGACTAAAAACAAAGTCACTGTACTCTCTTCCCACATTTTCATACCCTCATGTTCAACAGTTTGTGTTGGGGGAGTACAACTGGCAAGATTAAAAAACAGGAATCACAAGCATCCACAATGTGTTCCATCTCAAGGCAAAGGCCGGCTGTGGATTTTTTCCCAGGTGACAAATTTGTGAGTTGAGAGGAGAAGGAGGAAGAATCACCAATCTCTGCAGGAAAGGAGGAAATATCCACTTGTTTCCGAGTCTTTAGTGAGAGAAAACCTGAGTTTGCAAAAGAGAAGACTGCGGGGTGATCTGCTAGCAACCCTCAACTTCCTGAAGTGGGGGTTCTAAGGAGGATGGAGAAAGGCTGTTCCCTGTAGTGACAGATGGCAGAACAAGGAGCAGTGGCCTCAGGTTACAGTTAGGGAGGTCGAGGTTGGACATTAGGAAAAACCATTTCACTAGCAGGGTGGTGAAGCTTTGGAATGAGTTACCTAAAGAGGTGGTGGAATCCCTATCCCTATCCCTAGAAGTTTTTAAGTCTTAGCCTGACAAAGTCCTGGCTGGGATGATTTAGTTATGGCTGATCCTGCTTTGGGCAGGGGTCTGGACTAGATGACCGCCTGAGGTCCCTTCCAGCTCTAAGATTCTATGCAGTGGGAGTCATAAGCATATAATGCTAATCTATGGGCACCAGCCCAATCCCTCTCCTTCCTTTCATGACAGAAAGGCTATCAAATAAGAAGCCAGTATGAAGCAACAGTAACAAATCTACTGACCTTCCTTACTTACTCTTTTCCCTTCCCCAACGGGGTCTGCTCCCCATCACATACCTTCCGCCTCCTCCAGTTTTCGGATCTGCTTCAACACCGGCTGGATGTTCAGAAAGAGCCTGTGGCTGTTGCTCAGGAGCTGCAGCAAGTGTCGTGACCGAAAAGGGCAACCCGTATAGTACACCAGCTTACGGGCAGAGGGCAAACCATCTGGCTGGATCTCAAATTTCTTCCCCTGGATGAACACAAGGCGAGATCCCAGAGCAATGAGGCAAAATGTGTGGCTGGCAAAGATCTACAAGTTTTCATTTACACTAAATATCATGGCCAACTTAGCTGGTCTGCATTTCTGTGCCAACAGCCTCAGCAGATTCTAGGCTGCCTGCCTACCTAAGAGATGGCCCACGTTCTGCCATACTTACCAAAAATGCAAGTTTCCCAATGTGCGACCAGGGGAAGTCATAGAGCAGCTGGCGGACATGGTTCACCTCCTACAACATAAAAATCAAGCACACGATGACACAAAGGCTGTCAAATATAAGGGGGTTGGGGGAAGGTGCAAGGAATTCACCTACAATCAAGAATGTGGAATGCAGCCTCTAGTGAACATGAAGGAGATGGGCAGAGGGGATTGGTAAGAGACGGAAGACCCGAGTGTACCACTCATGACATTAATGCTGTCTATTTCATTTTGTTACCTGATAGATGTGAATTCCTTTAAGGGTGAGACCCAGGACAACTGTTGGGCGATCTTCCTTCTTATCCTACATGAACAGGAGAGTCTGGGGTCAAAAAGGTAAGCCATACACACAGAACTCTCTCTGACTTTGGAGCTAGTGTAACCGAGCCACTCCAAGGTTATCCCAATTCAGCACATTATTAGCATTTCACATCTCCCCCTTTCCCTGTACCACTGGTGGCACGTGGGAGTCCACGTCTCCACTGATAAACGGTTACACTGAATTAAACACTGAACTTGCATAGTTCTTTTCAGGCTGGCATCCTGAGCATTTTGCCACACACTGAACATCTAAGACAAACTAAACCACTTAAGCAGAATCCCATGGCTTTACTGACTTTAGAGCATCTCCCCCCACTTTTTTTTTTTAAACAGAGCTTCATTTTTGCAGCTGATTGCCCCTTACTTCAATCGGCTTTCATTGGTAACCCCACAAACACTCTCGCTCTTCCCCGATCTGCACAGCACAGGCGTAGAGACTGAAACAACCTGTTATTAGGCTGACCTGTCCAAACTCTTTGCCATGGCTGAGACATTCCCATCAATAGCTCTACTGGAACCTGGAGGTGCCATTCCGCAGCAGGGGGTTAATAAAGCCCCTTTAGCATCTTCTCTCTGACCTCAGTGGAAAGCGTAGCATAGTTTTCTACTTATGGCCTTTAAATGATTATTAGGCTCATAGCCCTAATTGTACACGTGCTGAACCTTGATGGATATGTTTTGTAATCACTGACAGTTCTAGTGACGAGTAGATTTGTTTGAGTGAATAAGTTTTGGATTTTTTCCTTAAGGAACATGCCAGCCAGTGACAGGCCAGTGATACAAGGTCAGAGACAGCTCCTCTCTAAGGAGGGGGGACTGGAATCTCTTAGCGCTAACCAAGTAACTCCAGAACATGGTAATAAAGCTCAGACCTGGACATTCTTTCCACTGTCCAGCTGCAACCACATTTAACTGTCTTTCCATCTCCTCTTTCACCCCTCCATTCCCAGAAGATGGAAATCTAATGAAAAATGGTTCAAAAGGTGTCAGTTTTATCTAGTCCATAAATCAGCCCGGAGAGAGGATGCAGGAGATAGGTGTGAGCCTCGCCAGCCCAGAGAGTAGGAGAAAAAGCTGCTCTTAAGCTCAGGTCTCCCATAACTGGCCCAACGTACTGACACACAAAGCGTTCTTCAGACACATCGTTCAAATGCAATGGTGCTTCGTAATCTAAGAATCACCTACAATCTATATTTAACCATTTACAAGACTTGCCCACATCAGTATTCTTGCTTCTACGCTGGAGGGGGCAGTGGGAAGGACAAATGTGTTTTGAGCATAGCAACGTAAGCAAGAGTTACATACAGTTCTAGACCAAAAGAGAATTCAGGTATTAAGGACAATCAGTTTCACACCCACCATGGCTCTGGACATCAACTGTATCCTGTCCTGCCGGTGTATTTTATACCCTTCAGGTGCAAGCCATACTGTCTTCTGAGGTTCATTAAGTCTCAGTATAGTCAAAGGATGGAGATGAGAGAGTGGATGTGGCTTACATGAAGTTAAAAACATGATTAGACTCTGAGCACAAACTGGAACTTATTTCCTCTAGAGAACATAAAACTTTTTTTATTGATGTCTTCCTAGTAAGTGGAGTGCCTCAGGAAATTTCATGGAATGAAACAGGTCTCTTCAAGCTTTTGATGCCTCCTGGACATAATGTTGCCTGGATGTGACCAGCACAGAAAGAATCAGGAAGCCTTCAGATTATTCAGGAAGCTGCAGCAAAGTAAACCTATCCATTCAGGAAAAACCCTGTGCATCTACTAGCACCCACCTCGCCTAAGTAGGAAAGAAACTCACCCTGGGTGAATATGTGCTCTTTAATTCTGGATATTACCCTTCCATTTCCTATACTAAGTCACTTATCAATCCAAAATGCAAGAGGCACCTCTTTGAATAGATCTTCTCTACACGAACATCATCTACCCAGGACCAGATAATTGGATAGACTGGAAGGGAGGGAGGGAGGTGGCAAAAAGGAAATAAATCAAATATCAAACAAAACTAGAGAACATGCACACCAAGAACAAAAGGAGGTATGAAGTTGCCCTTTGGGCACACCCCCTACTAGGCTGTAAGTTCTTTGGGGCAGGGCTGTCTTTTTGTACTGTGTGTGTGAAGCCAAAAGCACTAAGAGGTCCCCAGGCAAGGACTGGAGTCCTTTTGTGCTATGATCATACAAGTCTCTTTTGTGGTTTCACAGCACTTGAATGTCATGGCACAGACCCCTTAGGTTATCCTTTTAACAATCCCCCCAGCAAAAAAAGGTCTCCCTCATCTGATAATATCTGGCTTCTCCATGTTTTTTCTCACACAACCCCACATTCAGCCTTGTCCTCAGAAACACCAAGAAATATGTGGCTACAGGAGCTATGGCACTACACAGACAGGGTGCAAAGGAGTAGCAGCAAATGCCCGGCAGGTCTACACTAGACCTGAAAGTCAATCCTAGAGCCACAATTCCAGCTATGATAATTCCATAGCTAGAATCTATGTATCTACGATCGACTTATCTGGCCCTCCTAACTGCGGGAGGTCATGGGAAGGAGGAAGAAAAAACCCACCTCTCCCCTCAACCTCCTTTACGCCTCACGATAATGAGGAATACAAGGATCGACTGCTGACTCCAGAGAGTTTGATTTTGCACATCCCCATTGGGCACATGAAATCAAACCCTGGATGTGTATATGTTGACATATCCTCCCACTGCTCCTAGGAAAGGGAGCCTGACCTGCCTTAGTGGCTGTGAGTCAAAGCATGGGACCTTAAGAGGCATTTCCCCCTCTGTATGAAATGAGCTTGCCACATAACTGCATTTGTGCACATCACTGGAACCTCCCCAGATACCAAATGATTTACTCCCGCCTCCAGAGAAGCCTCTGCTTTTAAACATTAGAGGCGCAACATTTACAATGTTAAAGATGAATGTGTTGTTGGGTTGCCTTTGACAAAACAAGGAAGTAGCTATTTAACCTTCTGTAGTCTGTAATAATGGACAGGCACATCTTCCAGCAAGCACGACTCCTTAATGAACTGCAGGATAGCATCTTTAGTGGTCAGACCTTGCTGTTCTTGGTGTATCACTGGAGCATGCTTCAAGATATAGTCACTCCCTCTCTTTGCAATTATCTGCCAGAAACGAAAGAGATAAGGTCAGCCACTTTCCAATGATGCCAACAGGTGGCAGCTGCGTGAACAGCAAGGACCAAAACAAGAATGAAAACAAAAAGCACTTTCCCACTTAACCCAAACCACACACCAGGTAATGCAAGTTGACCAAACTGTCTCCCTCTCCCCTTGAAGAGACACCATTTAAATTTGCCCAAGAGACACTGGAGAATAATGTCTCTGCATAGGTCCCTCTTCAGCATGTGGCAACACCTGAACACAACAGGACCATAGTTCTTGATAGCAAATATTTTTCACTGCTAGTTGTGGCAATTCTTCTCCAGGTTTCAGTTTTGCTACACACTTTTTATCTATCGAATACTAACTGAAGTACTGGTGTATTCTGCAGCCATGGTCCAAAACACTGGAGAAATGCTTATGTATACATCCATCAGAATTCCACATGGTGTTTATTTCTCAGCATTCACCTTCAGAGTGCTTTATCAACAACTAACTAGTGCTCACATTGCCTCTATGGAGGTAGGCAAGTATTACTATCTTCCCATTTTACAGATGGGAAAATTCATACCAAAGATAAAAGATTTGCCCAGGCCCGTTGAGCACCAAACATGAGAGATCAGGAGTTTCTGGCTTCCCACCTTATGCTTGGATCACTCAGCCATGTGTTAACTGTAGAATAATGCAGTATTCTAAGGTAACATTAAAGCCTTCCCATACACAGGACAGTCCCTTTCTAGACCGAGTAGGGAACAGCTGCAACACAGGTCAAAAGAAGTTCATGCCAAACTTGCTCCTTCACAAAGCTCCATTACAAAGAGCATTTAAAGACAGATTATGCAAAAGACCTAAAAATATCCACTAGGGAGCAAACTGCCCACACAGGGATATGGAGAGTGGCTGAGCCAAGCCTTTTCATAGTTAAAGCTTTTTTTGCCTTTTCCTACAAACTCCGTGCTCCTCCCCGTCCACAGGCCTCGTATGACGACAACCCTCCTCCTATCAAGAAGGCTGAGCTCTATCAGCATCACTCTTGATCTCATCAGTCGACAGCTGTACAGCGTCAGGAGGCTATAGCTGGAAGCCAAGTCTAGAGTTCAAAGCCAGACTTCCCACTCTCTAGCATGCAGCTCCCCACGGTGTATTAATTAACTGGAGTAGCCCTCAGCCACCAATCTGAGCCAGGTGCTGTTAAAGAAGTAGATCACGCAGTATCTCCCTGGGGACAGGCAGAGAAGCATCCCTCTGGATGCCAGATTTTTGCTATCCGTAATAATAAATTATACACGCTTGCTTGGGGCTGTGGCTCCATGCGGCAGGACGATGCTCAGCCTTGGCCTTCGGAATGCTTGCAAGATTAAACAGATAGATAGCTGCCCTGTAACAGCCCCAGTCAGATCCACGGACCTTAAACCCTTGGGAAACTATGTATTGCTGGATGTACGTCAGCTAGGAACTGCAACTCCCAGGGTGCAGAAGGGACTCCAGCGGGAGACCTGCTGGAGAGATGGAGTATTTGTGCACACTGGGAGGAAAAGCAGCAGCAGCAGCCGCCTAGGGCTCATGAGTGTGGAAGTCCTGACTTGCCCTGGCTCTGCCACATCTGCCTCCTGATGCCACTCCTTTCTTCTGCCTTGAATCTTCCCCCTCCCCCACACCTGGGAACAGCCTGGGCTGGAAAAAGATGAGGCAACTTGCCCGAGGATACACACAGCAGGGTGGAGGCAGAGCCAGTAGAACTTCTGTCATTTACCTGGATTCTCACAGACCATGATGGTTCACCTTGCACCTGTGCATCAGGCAGAGGGGGAAATGCTGCAGGAAGCATTCTGCATGTTACATGCTTGTCCATGCCCTCCAAAGATATTGAATGGCCGGCGGACAAAATGACTGGGTTCAAGTCATTGCCCTCAGGCCAAGTTAGTCACCATCATGAATTTTTTTTTTTTTTTAAAGAAAGGGAAAGTCATTTCAGCTCAACATGACAGTCACACTTCAAATTAATCTGTGAAGACTTTTTCATAAGGTGAAAAGATAATCAGCTCTCCTTGGACATCCTAAAATCCACAGAAATGGAAGTGGGGATGAAGTATTTTAAGTACGTGCTAGAAGCAGTTACCCAAGGCCACTAGCGGCCAGAAGACCATCCTTAGAGGGATCATAATGAGGTCAAGTCAGAAAGAAGTCACCATGGCATCTTTCTCTGGTCAGAGTGACCAGCTGGTACTGTCCTTCATATATTGCTATCCGGCACTGAGCGCAAACCTCCTCACAGGGAAATGTGATGGCGCCAAGGTACTGAAGAAAATTTTACTGGTCTTCAGCCCCTTGAGGTTTTTCCGAGAATCTTAGGATGCCAAAGCAAATGTACATCAGTGAAGTTTCAGACAATATCTGTCCTTTCAGTGTCGAATGGAGACAGGGAAAAAACAATGGAGGAAAAAATGGTGTTGAATTCATCCCCCATAAAGTGACCCAGTATGGATCACTTGGACTTGCTGCAACAGCAGATGCTGCTGCCTCATTCTTATGAGGAGGAAAAAAAAAAAAAAACACTTACCCACTGTGGGAAATAGGCCTGAGGTTCAAAGTATTTCCCGACATGGACATTCTCTGCATAGTTGCCCAAGTCTGCCTGTAAACTGTAAGCAGCCAGCAGGAAGTAGATTTCTTCTTTGTGCATGCACCGAGACCTCAACACCTGCTCCTTGAGATGACAGTAGTACAGGTGCCGTGCTGCCTTGTCACTGCAGGACACAAAGACAGCCTTAAGCCAAAGCAAAGAGATCGCGCTCAAGTGAGGCCAGTCGCATGCTGCTTCACTACAGAGAACGAGCACACTTAGACCATCGCTGATGTGTATTAATACGTGCTTATTAAAAACGCAGTTATTTGCGTTACAGCGGCCGTGCCTTGCAATCCCAGTCAAGATCAGGGCCCCACTGCACTATACACAGTAAGTAATACTCTGTCCTCCGAAGTTTACACACGCTAAACAATCAAAATAGCCAAAGGTTGAAGAAAAGCCTTATATCCCCTTTTTTGTGGGGGAGGGATGGGAGTGGAGAAGGAAAGAGGTGGAGCTGGAGCCCAAAATGATTAAGTGCTAGGCATGTAGGAAGTTCCGGCAGAGCCAGGAACAGATCCCAGATCTTCCGAGTCCCTGTACAGCATCTCAACCAAAGTCCATCCTTCCTCTCTAGACTGGGCACTGCACCTTCCAGCTGAGGCTCACAAGGTGTTTCATAGTATTAAGGAATCGCCTGAAAATTAGCGAATAGTGGCAGGAACCTTGGATTTGAGTCTCTGTATTCTGTGTTCTTGCAGGAGTACTAAACCACGATATTATCAGGGAAGAGTGAGCAAAGGATCAGACAGGGGGTCACTGAGCCAAGACCACCTTTCCACAGCTCTGATTCAGTGTATGTTTCAAAGAAGCCTTGTGACTGCAGCAACATACCTCTGTATACCTCTCTCTGCTTTAATACTGCCATAAAGGGAAGACGTTTACGATGCTATTTGAGACACACGAAGGGTACGTCTCCACCGCAGCTAAAAAACCACAGCTGCCTCAGGCCGAGGGGCTTTTTGATTGCCGTGTAGAGGTTCTCAGGCTGGGGCTGAAGCCCAAGCTCCACTACCCTTCCACCTTCCAAGGATTCTAGAACCCAAGCTCCCGCCTGAGCCTGACTGTCTACACCACAAATTAGCAGCCCCTTAGCACAAACCCTGTGAGCTTGAGAGCCAGCTGTCATGGCCCAGCTGCTGTACACTGTTAATTTAAAACCCACATTTATCTAGAGAAAGATGTGTATTACTGGGAAGTTTCCTTTTAGCAGTAAGAAAATTCTCTCCCCAGAGGTAAACAAAGTCTCCCCTCAGCCCAGAGTGAAAAATAAAAAAGTCTTACTCAGGCGAGGACGGCAAATGCTTAAATGGAGCAGAGATTATGCAGACATTAATCTACTTGAATGCTTCCAGCTCTTGGCTTGCCCTGGGGCCAGAAGCATACCAGCAATGCTGATGCAAAAACATTATCATTTGCTCATTTTTAACTGAATCATCCTTTCTTCTGCACAGGGAGGTAAGGGTAGTTGTGTGCACCTTATATTCCACATGATGAAGCCCACTCAAATGCAAAATTCTAGACCTCACAAGTCATTCCTTTTGTTTACTTCCAAACTAGCTAGCATGTGCATGGCTCAGATACAATAAATTAGTTAGTAAAGGAAAAATACTGGGGTATATTCTAGAGCAGGGATTCCCAACCCATGGGTCAGGACCCAAACCTGGGTCGCCATTAGATTTTCTAAGGGTCGCTGGCTGGGTAGCTCCCGACACTCACTCTCTGGCTCCCAGTCCCTGCCCTGCTGCACTGAAATGGAACTCAATTTAATTGGTTTAATGGCTGGCAGGAGGGATCCAGCTGTTAAACCAATTCAACTGAATCCCATTTCAGTGCAGCAGTGCAGGGAACTTCCCATGTTGCAGGTGGGGAAAAGGAGGAGGAGGGCTGGGGGAAACCACGCAGCAGAGACAACGGTGGCAGGCCCAGTGAAGTGGCAGTAGTGGCAGCATGCAGAGCTTGTGTGTGGTAGGTGGGGTGGTGGGTGTTTTGGGGTTGAGAGGCGTTTAAACCCAGGCAACTGAGTGGTGCATTTTCCCCAGGGGAGAACCTCCCTCCTCTGTTTTGAATTGCCCGGGGTCACAAAATCTTAGAGTTGTCAGAATAGGTCCCAGTCTTGAAAAAGTTGGGTACCGCTACCCTAGAGTAAAAATTTCTGTGATCACCCATTTTCTTTTTAAACCTTATAGAGGTTGAACCTCTGTAATACAGCACTCTCTCATCTGGCAACATCCGTAATCCAGCATGATTTTACTTAGCCAGATATCCACTTATCATGGGTGTGGTCAAGTTTCTTGCGGTCTCAAAGTTTGTTTCCAGCCACCAATCCTGGCTCTCAGTGTTCTGTGCTGTTATTTAGCTGTAATTTACCCCTAAATGTCTTCTCAGAACCCAGTAAGCAGTGAAGCGTTAATAATGCTGCCAGACAATATTGACCTCCCATGGTTCAGCAAATTCTCTAATTTGGTAGTAGTCTGGTCCTGAGGGTTGTGGACAAGGAGAAGTTCAACCTGTACATGCAATCAGAAGTTTGTTGGCTACACTTTAATAAATATTTCCTGCCTGCATCCACCATTAGAGAGAAAAATAAAAGCAAGTTAAGATTTCCAAATAAGTGAGCAAGGGAAAAAATATTGCAGAGGCTCAGGTAACATAACGTAAAGGACGTGAAAAGAAGGCTGACAGTTGCTGTGGGCAAACGGACGGGAGTTTGGATAAAAGCAACAGCCAAATCAAAGCCTGAGAGCAAGAAGATGGAAAGTAAACATCAGCAGAGCAATAAGTTTGAGGATCTTCACCATTAATTTCTCTAACTTCAGCTTTAAGAATTGTTTAGATCCAAAACAAAACCCAGCAATATTAAGTTATTGGAATATAGAGCTTTAAAAAGCTCATTGAAAAAGCTCACCCTGATAGAATTCAAAGTCAACTATTCAGGTAACAGGATTTGCTGACAGATTATCATTACTGTTCTTCAGAGAATGCCTGTAGCATTACAGCACTCACAGAGAGATGGGCAGAACTCTTCAGAAGGAAGATGTGTTTGCTTTTCCAAATGCTTTGCTCGTTCCACTTTTTGCTTTTAATACTATTTTCTTAAGCAATAAAAAGGTTAACAAGGACAGATTTACCTTATGACCCTTCCATTTTCTACGTAGTACTGCACTCTGAAGAAGGCAACAAAAGGAGGGGTGAACTTCTGCGTCCCCTTTAGGACAAAGGCAAGGGGGGAGAGAAAAAAAGTGTTAGACAATTTTCCCCATGAAGCCAGTCTCATGATCTTCCTCACCATTCTGTGTTTTGCCCACTGCTTCCCCAGTCCAGACCGTCTCTCCACTATTTTAATTACTCACAATCACACATAGCCACATACAAATTGTCTTGGGAACCCCTGACAATGAGATACCATGAAACATTTGACCAAGACGACCTGCAAATGAAGCATAGGATATAAGAAAGTAGGAGAGCATCCAGACCCAAGCCCGCTCTCAGGAATGGGTGGAACTTTTTACCTCTGCAATATGCTCAGCCACCCTTCCTGACCAAAGCTGGGGCAGTCCGGTCTGCCACTGATGGATCATTTGCCTTTGGGCTGGCAGGGCTTTGGCTTGGTTATTTGCATTTTCATATATCCACAAACTAAAATGATATCTCATGTCCCTCTCACAGACGACAGCTACAGATGTTTAAAAGACCACGGTTTAGATGTTTTGTTCAAACTCAGACATCCCTTACAGGGAAAATGCCCTGAGCGCCAAAGATCTGTTTTTCCAATAACAATGAAGACACAGTTAAAGACCCACATTCCTTCCCCTCTCTGCTTTGTCTATTTTACAGTCTGGTCAGCACGTAACTGCACGAACACAAAACAGGCTCAAGTACGTGCTGGGTCACAGACATTAGTTTACAGAGATACTGTGTCAAGCACACCTCTGGCACTGGCAGTAACAACTCCATTGTCGAGGAATTCATTTAAAACAATCCAGTCACAAAATAGCCATTTTGCAGAGTGCACAATAACGCCAGTTTGTTGTCAACGAAGGGGTGAGGAGGCAGACAGACTGGACTGGAGTGGAGGTGGCCTCAGGAGCAGGATTCAGACTGGACTGGAGTGGAGGGGGCCTCAGGACCAGGATTCAATTCCAGATTCAACTACAGATCTCCTGGGAAACCTTGGGCAAGCTGCTAGTCTCTCAGGGCCTAAACCCCAGATAGGAATCAAAGTACCCTCCCTTAGAAGAGCTGTTGTGAGGATAAAGTTCATGAATGACTGCAAGGCCACTCAGGTACTATGATGAGGGCCTTGTAAGTACCTACACAGGCATGCTGCTTTGGTTGGATCCAGAGCATCAAAATGCAATAGTAGTATTTTTAAAAGCTTACTCATTTGCAAGATGCTATATTGGGTTGACGTATATTCCCTGTACTTAAAATGGGAGACACTGCTGGGATCAGGACAATCTCAAGAGAAGCAGCCACAAGTTCACCTACCACACAGTATTTTCCTAGAGAGGGGTAACAGACTGTACTTGTACACAAACAAGTATGGAACCTTACAATGTAGTTTGATGAAAACATTCATGTTACTTTCAGCTCTTAAGATTTCTTTTTGATGTGAAAAGATGACAACTGGGCAGGGGACCGTATCTTCTAACTTCTAATAAAAGACTCAACGAGATTATGAAATACAGGTTGAGCCTCTCTAATCTGGAACTCTCTCATCTGGCAACAGCCGTAATCTGGCATGATTTTAGGTCACTGGACAGCCACTTATCAGGGGTGTGGCCAAGTTTCTTGCGGTGCCATAAAGTGTGTTTCCAGCTACCAGTCCTGGATCTCAGTGTTCTGTGCTGTTATTTAGCTGAAAAATTTACCCCTTTTAAGAGCACACTAAGCAGGGGAAGTGTTGGTACTATGCTAGACAGTATTGACCTCTGGCAAAGTCTCTCATTCAGCACTGGTCCGTTCCTGAGGCTGCCAAATGAGAGAGGTTCAATCTGCACTTGTTTAGTACAAGCCACACACAACATTCATTTTACGTGAATGTTTTTTCCTGGCATTTCAGCTAGTGTACAGAAATCGAGACTCTTCTTAATAAAAAGACTCTCCTTACAACTGCTGTTCTTCCACACACCTCTGTCATATTGCAGCTCCAGCCCCCTCTCTCAAACGTGCTGTGGCACATTTTCGAAGTAGATGTGCAAGGTCATTTTATCTGAAGCTGCTCCGTTTTATTCAGCAGACAGACATTCTCCAACCTTTCATGGAGCAACTACTCTCAAAAAGGAAAAACAGCTCAATAATGCCATCCCTTTCTATGGGCAATGGAAAAGCTCCATTAATGCTTTAAATATGATTGCTTCACTGATACCTAATTTGGAAGTGTAAATCACTGAAACTGAATTAAAGGAGGCTAAAGCTAAATTAAGTGCTGGAAATTATGAGACGCAGTTTCATGTAAACATCCAGCTCACCAGTGTCCACTAGCAAGTGCTCTACAGACTTCAGTTTGAGGCCCCCATTTCACAGCATAATCATAGCGGCACAAAGTTAATCATCTCTGAAATTCAAAGCACATTTGACCTACTTTGCTTGGCTCTTTCTTCCATTCCTTGGAGAAGTATTTGCTTAGCTTCTGTTCCAGGTCCATAAATACATACTCATTGTCTGAAAGAGAGAGAGGGGGGTACTTGTAGGAATTGGTGGCTGTTTCCAAAATGGAAATTCCCACCTGACAATTAGCCAGAAACAGTTTTCAGTCTTCCAGGGGTACATATGAATCATGGCAAATTTAACCCTAGAGCAGGACTAGGAAGGCATCAGTGAGGGAGGCGAGGGTAGGAAACAGGGCTTTGTTTTTCAATTGTATGTTGCTAGGGCCATGGGCTTGGAAAACTGGCCTGACCCCCTCTGGGTTCTGAGCAGTACGAGAGGTTTCTCAGCACCTTGCACAACCACGCCCAATACTGGCTCCTTGAGGCAAACCCATGATAGAAGGAAGGAAGGAAGGAAGGAAGGTTAGCTCAACAAGCGGGCTTTACTGTCATATTAGTAGAGCAACTCTGCCTTGCAAAGAAACCTCAGAGTTGATATGTTATGTGCCATCCCCTGACCACGAAACAGACAGTCTCTCCTCCCTCCGAGTATTTCTAACAGGACTGTACGCCCTCACTAAAACAAAAGGCATTCCTGTCCGCCAGTACAACCTATCAACACGCCCAAACTGCCTCTGCTGAAAGCTTGGTTCATCTCCCCTCTTGTCTAACTTCTCTCACACAGTTGGAGCTGGATTAGCAACAGGGGAACTCTGCCTGCCATGAACAGCTGGAACACTCTCCAGCTAAGAGGATAGGTGGTGGGAGGATGAAAGGAGGGCCATCTGGAAAATTACCATCTTGAAACTGCTCTGTGGGCCCTTTTAAAAATTTGGTATTTTGTAAGCGACACCACAGACAAAACATCAAGAACAAATGCAATTCAGCTTGTGAAAACTTGTTTGATCCATCTCCAGTCTCCAAGAGAGATGACTTAAGAGTGCTTCAGGCAACAGTAGTAAATCCAGTGAGCACAATTTATGTCTCTCTTCTTTTGGCATTGGGGAGAGGCTGCATCTTAGCTTTCCCTCCTTTTGGGGTCAGGGGAGCAAGAGTAGCCCCAACATAGATTTCCAATTGATGACTGAAGAGTGGCTTGAATTCCTCCGTCCCCCACAAATGTCTGGGCTCTCCATCACAGCACCTACACCTTCTAACCATGATGGAGCACTTTTGCTGGTGTTTGTGTTAAGGGGACAAGGGCAGGGCTGAATTAGTTAACAATGACATTTAAAGTTCTGACGAAGTGGGTCTGTCCCATGAAAGCCCATCACCACATAAATCACTGTTAGTCTTTAAAGCACTACATTTCCGCTGCTTTGTTGTATTTAAAGTATTGCCAGTTAGACTTCAGTGTGAACAGCCCACTGAAATTCATTAGCTCCCACTTTCAGGCAGTCACCACACAGATAACAGTTGATGGTGTAATCCTTGGGTGAGAGGTTTTTTATTTTTTGAGGGGGGAAAAAAAAAATGTTTGTATGCTCTGGAGCACAATTACGTGGCCACTTCAAGCAGGAACAATGACCGCAATGGAGTATGGCTACATAACCCTCTCCTACATGAGGCCTGCAATTACAGTGAACTCCTCTGCTATAGGCCGCCCATCCTCATTTTAGACTGCTCTTCTACTGTGATCAGAAATCTTTGTAAGTCACACTGCACTGGGTGTGCATCTAAGCAGCATCTGGAACTATTGCAAGTGTGGTTAAAGGGCCCCTCTCCACTCTGGGGTTTAAGCAAGTTTTCCACATTTACTTTCCCAAGTAACACGAGTTAGTTTGCTCCCACGTGGCAGCTTTTCTGACATCACAGTCATGTTGGAGGAACGGACATGCTACCTAATTAGGTTTTTAATCTGCAGGTTCAGGGGAAAATATGTGAGCAATTAACCCACGCTGCCTCAGTAGGGCAGGAATCGTTCGGAGGACATGCATTCAGCCCAGCGCCAGGAGCCTGTGGATCATTATCTCCCTCACAAAAAGAGCTGAGGAGGAGAAGTAGCCCAAGCAGTTCAGTTGCAAAGACAATAAGGACAGTAGCTGTGGATGGAACTCTCTCCTTTCTGTTCCCATGTGTACTGGGCAGATTACTGGAATACAACCATGGAAGATTTAGGCCTCTGGCTGGGCTGAAACACTGTTAGCCGGCAACGGCTTCTAACACAGTTTTAGCCACCACCGGATTCAGACACATCACACTTAGAGTCCACCTTGATGGCTACAGGCATTGTTAAGATCCATAGCTTGCACAAGATAAAAAAAACAGCAGTAGAGATAAATCCACAAGAAGCCATAACTTCAGCATACTTATAACCATGGCCAGGCCTTAAGCCATTTTGGTCAAGTTAGGGCAATACAGATAATGGCGTTCAAGTAATAATACTGTTGCCTGCACAGCACACATGACGACATTTTAAGTACACTTGTTCAACTGCAGGATTTCATAAACAGGTGATGTGTCTCCCCCACCCCCGCCTGCCCCTCTCAGTTTAGCCTGGAACCCTGGCAGCCCACCCACCACCACCACCACCCCAGGAATGCAGCAGCACATTCCTACTTAATTAAGTTAATACTGTGGGAATGCCAACCTGCAGCGTAATCCTCAGGCTACAACAACAAAAGGGCTCCCCCCACCCGCGAGATTTTTTTTTTTTTTTTCCTCTTCTTCACTGGATTAGTTGCGAAGTTCGCTGATCTGTGTCAGATGCTTATATTACCTCTGGTTTGGATGCATTCTTCTGCTCAGCACAGCCGAGGCACTGAGCTCTACCCACTCAATGACAGAGCTGCAAAGAAGGGCTTAGAAATGCACAGTTTCTCCATTTTAGGTGAAATCTAATGTAATTCACCGGTCACACGGGCCAGACACACGAGTGGAGGAAGTGGCCAAAGCTTCGCTGACCTCAGCTGCGAGAGGACGATCTATACAGGCCAGGATTTGGCCCACATAAGGGCATATGTGCACGCACACGTGTCCCAAGAGCAGCTCGTGCAGAGCTAAGCTCTGAGCTTCAGGTGAGATTCCTCCACCAGGGTAAAGCAGATTTGCGTTCTCAGTGAGTTTGCATGACTACAAAGAGCACAAAGACACAATAGTACAGGCAGTGACATGGCCGTGCCACATGGAGAACAAAGCCACCTGGAAGCAGGCATGACGTGAGCCAGTGGATGCTACTTCTGAAGTTCTCTGGCCCCAGGCTTGTAACCCCACTGTAGACCACAATCAGGACCACTGTGTACACAAGCCGTGAGCTGAGATCCTGGAGCATCTTGTACATTCAGGTCGGCAATCTCCTGCAAGAACCAGCCAGGGCCAGATGAACTACGAGGGCCTGTGGCTGACAGATTTTGTGGGGCCCCTGGGCTCTGGGGTGGGACCAAAACTGTGGGGTTCAGAGTGCAGGAGGGACTGTGGGTTGAGGCAGGAGGGTACATGCAGACTCTGGGATGGAGGGCTGGGAATGAGGCATGTGGGGTGTCAGAGGGCTCGAGGCTGGGGCCAATGGCTTTGAGTGCAGGAGGGAGCTCAGGACCGTAGGCAGAAGTGGAGATGGGGGTCTGGGCAGGAGTTAGGATGCTGGAGTGGGCTCAGGGTTGGGACGTGGGGGTCTAGAAGGGAGCCAGAGTGCAGGGTAGGGCTCAGGGTGACAGGCGACACCCTGGCAGGGCAGGGGCGAGGCAGGTTGCTCAGCCTGGGGCTTGCTGCCCCTCCTTTGTCTGCAGGCACCTCTCCCGGCAGCTCCCACTGGCAGGGATTCCTGGCAAATGGGAGCTGTGGGGACAGCATCTGCAGGGAAGGGAAGGGCAGAAACAGAACTTCCCTCAGTGCTGGCAGTGACACAGCTCCAGACTAGGGTGGAGCAGGTGTCCTGGGTAAGCCAAGTGCAGAGCCATTCCCCACCCCCACCTCCGCAACCCCTGGCAGGGCTAGATAATGCGCAGGGCCTTGCAAAAAAAGATCTGCACTTTGGATGATGGTTGGGTTATCTTTTAGCAGGGCCCAGGGCTGCAGTCCCAACAGTCCCTTCCTTTCTTAATCCAGCCCTGAAAAGAGCCACTAAGTCAAAAGGTTTCTACAGATATATCACTTCATTCAAGTACATGCAGTTAGTGCTCACAAAACTCCTATTTCTTTCTCCCTCCCTCCCCAGAATGTAGGGAGAGCCACATTCTTTAAAAGTTATTACTTAGGAAGGTATGCAATAATTCTAGCCCTGAAGTCATTTAAAATGTCATCTTCTGTGCAACAACTGACACTTTAAATTCCAATCACTGGCAAAAATGTCAAAAGACAGCTAGAGAAAAACAAAGAGTAGAACAAGGTTAAAATATCCCTGTCCTGCTCCCCTCAAATATTTCTGCTCATAACTCAAGATCAAAGGACTCCAACAAGGTGTTGGATAATTTACATAGTTTGCGACATTACAATGCAGCTTCCCCACTCAGGCGTGCAGCGCGCGCACAGAAGTCTGACTGAATGTTTGCCAAGTCAGTTGTCTCCCTGCATGGAGCTCACTTACTTTTAATAATACTCAGGCCAAAGAAGTGAGGGTCTTTAATCTTCACTAAGTCACAAACTTGCTCGAAGAGCTCCTGTCCGGTGGCTTTTACCTGAAATAAATAAATAAAAAACACAACCCAGCATTACAGGCAGCACACACTGAGCAATTCCTCTTGGTCATAGGTCATCAACAGGCAGAAGAGCAGCCAGATTAGAATCGCCACACATAATTCAGTCCTTGGGCCAGAGTTGGTGGGGGATTTTTAGTTGATGTAGGGCACTGTTGTAGAGTATTCTTGTCCTCCTCCACCCAGTCTTTGTATATGCTCATATCCCAGTAAGAATGGACTTAGGTGCCAGTCTATTTAAAGGAAGACTGGAGCTCTATGATCTGGACCTGGGGTCAGCAAACTTTTTCTTCCCTGCAATTAGCAGGGGCCCTCCAAACTGTCTAATGTAACTCAAA
Source organism: Carettochelys insculpta (assembly GCF_033958435.1). Taxonomy (NCBI): domain Eukaryota; kingdom Metazoa; phylum Chordata; order Testudines; family Carettochelyidae; genus Carettochelys; species Carettochelys insculpta. Next base: position 81,930,379 of record NC_134139.1, on the reverse strand, counting down.
CTGATGGAAATTTAGGTTATGTTCATATGAGAGAAAAAAAGAAAAGAAAAAAAGCCCTTTCTGCATGTGTAAGAAACTAAGTATGTAGAATGTAAAGACTTTGTTAATCAGTACGCGTACATGAAAACAGCCACATATTTCAATGAGATGGATGAGCCTGAGACCTAGGAGCCATTCGTCTTGTATCCCCGCTTGTGAAATTTCACACATCTTAGAGGGCCCACCCCCCAGTTTGCGCACCCCTGAAATTGTAGACTCTTCATTCTGTATACATACAATTGCGGCACATATATTTCTAATAACTACAACAACAACAACATGATTCAGGAGGAGAAAAAAAATAGCTTTTGGAAGATTGAGGAATTACAGATTTAAACTTTCACTTAATAAGGGGGAAGAACCCCACAAGAAACAAAACACCACACACTTTGAGGGATCAAGACAATAGTTTTGATCACAAAGATTGATTTTCAAGGTGGTCTCAGATGGGTCCAGGAGTTTTTTCTTCTTCCCATGCTAATCCTCAAGCTATGTTGCTAGTTCCTTTCACCACATCCGATTCATATCCCTTCCCCGCAACATACAATGTCACCCCAACATATGCTGCTCTACTGATATGCTACCGGCAGTATGATTCAATTTTTAGGCTCACAAAGCTTTACCAGAAACCTATTAAGTCAAAAGTTGATGAGAAAAAAAGGAAGATGGGGAATGAACAGAAAAGTGGAAGCAAAGTTTCATGTTCAATAAGGCTATGTCTACACATCAGCATTACTTCAAAATAAGCTATTCTGAAGGAGATTTTTTCCAGAACAGCTAATTTGAAATAGTGCAATTTAAACACTAAGGCTATGTCTACACTACAGTGATCCTTCAAAAGAAGTTCTTCCGGAAGAGATCTTCCGACAAAATTTCTATTGAACGATCGCATCCACACACAAAAGAAGCAGATGGAAAGACTGATCTGCTCTTTCAAAAGGAGTATTCACGCAGCCCCCGCTCTTTTGAAAGAATGGGCCTGGGATCGAAAAATCCAGTGCCATGAAGACTGGTCTTTGGAAAGAAGTGCTCACAAAGCATCTACACATGCCTTTTTTTGAAAGAATCTTCTGGAAAAAAAGATGCTCTTCCTTATCTGGGAGAGAAAGAGGGCCACATTTTTTCTATTTCATATTGAAAGAGCACTTCCTGCGTCTAGACACACCACAGGTTATTTCAGAAAAGGCCTGGCTTTCCCAAAAAAACATGCTAATGGAGAAGCAGCCAAAATGTGTATCAAAAGAGGACTCAGCTACTTCAAAATGGAGTGGCCATACTGATTAGCTAGCAGGCACCCTACGTGGGCTAGAGGCCCCCTATTTCGAAATAGCCCCTATTCTCTGTGTATACAATCCCTATTCCAAAATATCTTTTTCAGAATAGGCGCTATGTCTCATAGAATGAGGTTTACAGAAATCGAAATTAGCCATCCACTTATTTTGAAATAGTGGTTTTGGTGTGTAGACGCTCACAAAAGTTATTTTGGAATAGCGACTGTTACTTTCAAATAACTTGGCTGTGTAGACACACCCTTAGTACAAAGGAGAATACTCCACATCATGCGTGGGGATTCCCAGCTCCTGCAGATTTTCTTGGGGAGACTCTTCCTCAAATACCTCCAGCACCCTTCTGCATGTACTCTTGGTCAGATATCTCCCAACCAGCAGCTGCATGAGAGGAAACTGACAAGAATCAATTTTTGGTCACCCACAGAGATCTGAAAGCAACAGTTAAGTTACAGGGAGTCTTTTTAATTTCACTGTACGGTGGGCTTGTTCAACCCATCAGCAGCAGCACAGATGTCAGAGCGGCTGGTCTGCAAATAGTACAGGATCCATTCAGATATGGAAAAGAAAGGTTACTCACCGTAGTAACGGTGGTTCTTCGAGATGTGTCCCCGTGGGTGCTCCACGATAGGTGTCGGGCTCGTCCGGTGCCGCAGATCGGATCTTCCAAGCAGTTTCTGCTGGACCGCGCATGCGCTGGTGCGCGCCGCTCCCTCGCGCACTCCTGGCCACGTGTGCGATCCGGTCCCCGCCAGTTCCTTGACCAACCACCTCGGATGCTCCTGCAAAACACTAAACAGAGATCCGAAGCGGGGAGGATGGGCGGGTAGTGGAGCACCCACAGGGACACATCTCGAAGAACCACCGTTACTACGGTGAGTAACCTTTCTTTCTCCTTCGAGTGTCCCCGTGGGTGCTCCACATTAGGTGACTACCCAGCAGTAACCCAAGATAGGAGGTGGGTAATCGGATTATGTGCAGCTTGTCCCCGAGAGGACCGCTGTCGAGAGACAGGTATCCTCTTGGAATACCCCGTGAAGGGCGTAATGTTTGGCGAAGGTGTCATAGGATGACCAGGTTGCCGCTCTGCAAATGTCTTTTAGCGCAACGCCCTTGAAAAAGGCTGTTGATGCCGCCACCGCCCTAGTGGAATGAGCCCTGGGCGTGGCCAGTAAAGGAGTCTTTTTGAGTTCGTAGCACATTTTTATGCAGGATACGATGTGCTTCGAGATTCTCTGCGAAGAAAGACCGTCTCCTTTCGATTTGGGAGCGAGAGAGACTAGGAGTCTATCCGTTTTCCGGAAGGACTTGGTCCTGTCTATATAGAAGGCTAGTGCCCTCCTCACATCCAAGAGGTGTAGGCGCGCCTCTTTGTTAGAGTTATGAGGCTTTGGATAAAACGAGGGTAAAACAATAGGTTCGTTAATATGAAACTCAGAAGAAACTTTAGGAACAAAGGCTGGATGCAGCCGTATGGTTACCGCCTCCTTGGAAAAAACAGTGCAGGGTGGCGTTGCCATAACTGCCGCATGCTTGCTCACCCTGTGAGCTGACGTGATTGCAAGAAGAAAGGTCGTCTTTATCGTAAGGAGGCGGAGGGAAACCGTGGCCAAAGGCTCGAACGGTGGTCCCGTTAGCGCATTAAGCACCAGGTCCAAGTTCCACGAAGGTGGAAGCGGTTTCCGAGGGGGGTATAGGTTTACCAACCCTTTGAGGAACCTGGTAACCATGGGATGGGCGAACACCGTGTGCCCTTCCTCTTCGTGTCTGAACGCCGAAATGGCGGCAAGGTGGACCTTTAACGAGGATAGTGAGAGTCCTCCTCTCTTGAGGTCCAGTAAATACTCTGGTATTACAGGTATAGGCACCGAAAGGGGGGCCAGCTGTTTGGTAGAATACCATGCTGTGAAGCGAGTCCATTTCTGCTTGTAGATCTTCCTGGTGGAAGTCCTCCTGCTACTTTCTAGGACTTGTTGCACTTCCTCCGTACATGTGCTCTCTAGGGAGCTGAGCCATGGATTAACCATGCTTGTAGTCGCAGGCCTTGGGGGTGCGGATGCACTATGGACCCCTGGGCTTGCGTGAGCAGATCCGGCACCACCGGAAGGGGCATCGGTGGACATCCTGACATGCGCAAGAGTAGGGGGAACCATTGCTGTCGATCCCACGTTGGGACTATCAGGATCATTCGGGATCCTTCCCTCCTGGCTTTCTGCAAGACTTTGTGGATCAGCACTGTGGGAGGAAAAGCGTAAAGCAGGGGGCCCCTCCAGGAGATCGCGAATGCGTCCCCCAGGGACCCCCGTCCCAGTCCTGCCCTGGAGCAGAATCGTGGGCACTTCTTGTTGTGTTGAGTGGCAAACAGGTCTATGTGGGGAAAGCCCCATGCGTGAAAAATCGGTCGTAGCAGATCGGGACAGATCTGCCACTTGTGCGTGAGTGCAAAATGCCTGCTCAGCTGGTCTGCCTTCACATTGTGAGCGCCTGGTAAGTACGAGGCTTTCAAGGTTATATTGTTGGCGATGCACCAGTTCCATAACCGGACTGCTTCCGCATATAAGGCACAGGACCGAGCTCCTCCTTGCCGATTTATATAAAACATGGTGGAGGTATTGTCTATACTGATCCTGACTACTTTGCCTTGTATATGGTCTCGAAAGTGTCTGCAGGCATTGAACACTGCTCTGAGCTCCAGTAGATCTATGTGCAGTGACTGCTCCGTGGAGGACCACAGCCCTTGAGTCACCTCTTCGCCCATGTGTGCTCCCCATCCTATGAGGGAGGCATCTGTAGTAAGAAAACCGATATTTGTGGTTGGTGGAAGGGTACCCCTGTTAGCAAGTTCTTGGGGTTTACCCACCATTGCAGGGATTTGCGCACCTCTGCTGTGGGCGACACCACCCTGTGAACGGTGCGTGCTGCCAGTTTGTATACGCTCGCCAGCCAGTGCTGCATGCTGCACATGTGTAACCTGGCGTTCTGTACTACGAATGTCGCTGCTGCCATGTGGCCCAGCAGCTGTAAGCACGTCAGGACCGGCACCGTAGGGCTGAAGGTGATGACTTGCACGAGGGAGCTGATGGCCCGAAAGCGAGGATCTGGTAGATACACTCTCGCTGTAATAGAATTTATGCGTGCCCCTATGAACTCTATGTCCTGTGTGGGGTCTATCTTTGATTTTGCCAGATTGATAACCAGGCCGAGCGAAGAAAACGTGCCTGCTGTGACGCGTATCATGCGTAGTACCTCCTCCATCGAGGCCCCTTTGAGTAGGCAGTCTTCCAGATACGGGAATATAAATACCCCCTGTCTGTGCAGGTAGGCTGACACCACTGCCAAGGTCTTAGTGAAGACTCTGGGGGCCGAGGAGAGACCAAACGGTAGGACCTTGTTTTGAAAATGTTCTTTGCCTACCATGAACCGGAGGAATCGACGGTGAGCCGGATGGATAGTTATGTGAAAATACACGTCTTGTAAGTCGAGGGCTGCGAACCAATCTCCATCGTCTAGTGCCGTAAGGATGGAGGCGATTGTGATCATCTGAAAGCGTTGCTTGCGCAGGTACCGGTTGAGGCCTCGAAGATCTAAGATGGGCCTCCAGCCTCCTGTCTTTTTCTCCGTGAGGAAGTACCTCAAGTAGAACCCTTTCCCTTGCAGTTGCTCTGGCACTCTTTCCACTGCCCCTATGAGCATGAGATGGTCTACCTCCTGCTTGAGCCTCGCTACGTGGGAGGCCTCCTGGAGGTGGGGCCTGGGTGGAGGTCATGGTGGCGGGAGCGACTGGAAGGGGATGGCGTACCCCGTGGCTATGATCTCCAGCACCCATTTGTCTGTGGTGATCCTTTGCCACTGGTCGTAGAATGGTCGGAGGCGATGGTGGAATAACCACTTTGGATGACCTTGTGAGATGGTAGTGATGGCACAGCCCTGGATCTGTGTGTCAAAACTTGTGGCCTTTGGCCCTGCCCCGAGGACGCACGGCTCTGTTGGGAACGTCGGCTGGGAGTTCTGTACCGCTGGTGCTGTTGATGTTGCCCTTGCTCGTAACCCCTGTGGTACTGGGGACGCTGTTGCTGGGACTGGTACCGTCTTTGTTGAGGGTAGTACTTTTTCTTTCTGTATGGAGGGGTGTAAATCCCCAGGGTCCTAAGTGTGGCTCTTGAATCTTTACCGGAATGAAGGACCGAGTCAGTTGATTCAGCAAACAGCTTCTGCAAGTCAAAGGGAAGATCGACTATCTTTGCCTGCAGATCCCTCGGTATACCCAAAGTCTGGAGCCAGGACTCCCTTCGCATCACCACTGCCGTAGCTGTGGAGCGTTCTGCTGTGTCCGCAACATCGAGGGCGATCTGAACTCCCGTCCTCGAGGCCACGTAGCCTTCTTGCACGATGGCCTTGAGCACCGGTTTCTTGTCCTCTGGAAGCGAGTCCATGAGGGAGGTTAACCTAGTGTAGTTGTCGAAATTATGGTTCGCTAAATGCGCTGCGCAATTTGCCATTCGCAACAGTAGAGTGGAGGAGGAGTAGACCTTTCTGCCGAACAGCTCTAGCTTCTTGGCATCTTTGTCTGTTCCCCCTGTCTTGAATTGAGATGTCTTTGATCTTTGTTGCGATGACTCCACCACCAAGGAATTTGGTTGTGGGTGGCTGAACAGGAACTCCATGCCCTTCGCCGGCACGAAGTATTTCTTATCCGCTCTCTTGTCGACAGGCGGAATAGTCGCAGGGGTCTGCCATATCGTAGTGGCGGACTCCAAGATTGCTTCGTCAAGCGGTATTGCTATTTTGGAGGAGGCCGGAGGTCTCAGATTTTTGAGGAGCTTATGGTGTTTCTCTTGCACCTCTGCTGTCTGGATGCCTTGCGTGAAGGCCACCCTCTTAAACAGCTCTTGAAACTGTTTGAGATCGTCCGGAGGATGGACGTCCCCCGGGGCCATAGCCTCGTCCGGGGAGGAGAGCGAGGAACCACTGGGGTATGCCTCTCTGGACCCTTCTGGTTCCTGCTGGTGATGGTACATCCGCTCGCTGGAAGCTTGCAAGGGAAAAACTCGGGGTTCCATAACCAGTTCCCCCTGAGATACTTGAGTCTCCGTCCCCATTCGCGATTGCCCTCGGGGATACGGGACCGTCTGTGGGGATCTTTCCGTGGTAGATTGCCGGTGGTGTCTATGCCCCGCGTGATAAGGGTGACCATGGCAGCATGGGCACTGTTCCTGGGAAGGTGACCTAGACCACTCCCTTGGTGCATACCCTCTGCGTCTGGGGGAGCGAGATCGGTCGAGAGATCTGGGACACTGGAGAGAGCGATTTGTGATAGTATTCCAGTGGCTCAAACCCCAGGAAGGGTGAAGGTGGTGCCAGCCAGGGCGAGGCTGGTTGTAAAAATGGAGATGGCGGCTCCGGGTAGGCTAGGGGGGACCCCTGCCTTCTAGTTGGAGTCTGCAGCATGAGCGGAAGGCTGAGAGAAAGCAACTCTGCAGCCCTGTCTGGAGAGGGGCTGCGGTGCCTTGTTTTGTGTGCAGCCTTCCCCCTCCCTTGAGGGGGTAGCTCCGCCCCCCTGACGTGTAGGGGATCTCGGCCCCCTCCGCGCCGTGCTCGGCACGCTTACGGGCGGTGCCGCACGGGCAGTGTCCTCCGGTGCCTGCAGGCTGCGTGCCTGCGCGCTCTGCACTGCCGGTTCCCTGAGGGTCAGTGTTGCTGCTTGCGGTGCCGCCGGTACCGGCGCTTGTTTAGCCGCCGCCCTGCCTGCGGTGCGGGGCAGCTGTTTGATTATCGGAGGCTGATCCGCTTCCACGTGGCTCTCCGTGCCGCCGCCGATCAGCTGTTGCTGCAGCTGGGGGCTGTGCGCTCCTCCCGTCCCGCTCGCTGTTGCTGCCGGCAGGGATCGGGCTGGGGAGACTTTCCTCCGTTTTTGCACTGATGGGGTGAGGGAGCCGGCTTTCCTTTTATGGGCCCCGGAGGGTCCCTCCTGCTGCAGCCGCTCCGGCACGTCTGGCTGGAGGGCCTTGTCGAAGAGCAGCATTTTAAGCCGCATCTCCCTGTCCTTCCTTGCTCTGGCTGTTAAATTTGCACAGAAGGAGCATTTCTGCATGACATGGGACTCCCCCAGGCACCTTATGCAGTGACTGTGCCCATCAGACGCTGGCATTGCCTCTCGGCAAGACTCACATTTCTTGAATCCTGAAGAGGACATTGTTGGTGAGTCTTTCAGTTGTTAATGGGGTACTTAGCACCTTCTCTGTGCTGTTTTCCCCCTCTCTGATAGCTTGCCACGGCAGGAGGGCTAATGGCCCTAGGCTCCTGGCCTCCAGTGCTCCGCTTGTTACTAGGACTGGACTGAATGCCGTCCCGCTTGTTGTTATTTTCAAAAAAAAAAACAAAAACAAACACACACACACAACTGGCTAACTTAACAGTAGCCTAAGAACTTGAAAACTTTAAAGAAAAAAAAAAACAGTTAAAACCATTGAATACGCTAACTTGGCCGTAGCCTAGTCGGATTCCCTCTGCAGCCGACGACGGTTAAGAAGAACTGGCGGGGACCGGATCGCGCACGTGGCCAGGAGCGCGCAAGGGAGCGGCGCGCACCAGCGCATGCGCGGTCCGGCAGAAACTGCTTGGAAGATCCGATCTGCGGCGCCGGGCGAGCCCGACACCTAATGTGGAGCACCCACGGGGACACTCGAAGAAGAAGTTATCTTTGTCATAGTCACCCATGCCGGAGCGCTCTGGGGCTAGAGCACCCACATGGAAAAGCTTTTGGCAGCGGCGGGAGCTCTGCCACATTCTCACCCTGGGCTTGTCATGGGCAGGTGGCCCTGCTGAACAACTCCTCCCACTCCCTTCCAGAGCGCCATAAACACCTGATTCACGCTCCGAGAGAGAAGGGGAGGCGTGGATACAGGGCATGCTCAGGAGAAGAAACACAGAAGAGGTGGGGCAGGGGCGGAGCGGGGCTGTAGCCTAGCCCTGAGAGAGGGGATCAAGCACCCCCCTGCAAGAAGACAAAGACAGTGTCCTATGATCTTCATAAACATTAAGGCATGAAACTTAGTAATCGGACAGAAGTTGCTACAGCCAACCACCTAATTATCACTGCAAGAAGATTTTTTTCCCCAAAACCCTTTCATTGCAAGTTTCTTTGTAGATGTTTCTGTAACTTTGGGTTTTTAGTTAGAAGTTTTGTCCCAAGACAGAGTGAAGCGGAGGAGACTTGTAGCTGACCTGCGCTCCACCTGGAGTACAAGGGTTTAAGTCAAAGTCTTTTATTGCAAATGCGTCTATCACTGTTCCCAGAGACCAAATCACATCCCTCTAGGAAGTCAGGTAGTCAACAGGCGGACGGGAGGCCAAATCCAGACCCCCAGAATTTTGTGAATGGATCCCCCTATGGATAAACGTGCAGCACAGCCAGAGCTGTAAGTGTAGAGTTATGCTCCCTCGTCAGGATGAGCAGGTGCTGCCTGAAAAAGCAGGTTTTTGTCTGAACCATGTTTTACCCACTAAAGCTCATGATCTAGTCTCCAAGTTGCCCCAGGACTGCTTGTTGTTTGTGAGGCTACAAACAAAAACACGGCTACCCCCCCCACCCCACGCCCCCCGAGACATTCTGCCTACTGTCCGAGTAAGCTATTCAGGGCATAGACTACATCTTCCCAACTAGTCTGTAGGCAGCTGGGTTCATTCTCTGCCTCTATGCCCAAACAACATTCCTCCTCTGCAGGAAGGTTTACTCCCACTCTCCTTCAAATTTATTAAGAGTGCTTAGCAAGCACCCCAACCCCCTCCCCTTCATCTTTGTTCCCTAAAGATTTCTTGGCAGCCTTTCAGGAATTAGCATTTTGGAAATACTGTGTCTCTGCAACCTAGCCACTCAAATGTCTACCTTTATGTGACGAAGGAAGAGCAAGGTGCCGACAACATTGAACTTGGAGACATCTGATACTGAGAGAAGGAAGACTTTCTTTTTGAAAGCCATCTTCTTTTTTCCCTTAGCACTGTGATGATTTTAAAAAAAATTGCACAAATTTGTCAAAGCACAAACCCTACCCTAGGAATCTAAATTTGATCACAAATTATACAGTTACATTCTCATCTCAATGACAGGATCTATGGGACATCTCTTAAGAGTGGATGCTGTATATAATGGGAATTATAGATGGAAATCCCTGGCTTACCAAGTGGAGAGCCTGCACTTCAGTCTGCTGAAAAGCTAGTGACACTCACCTACCTCACCGGACTTTTGTGAAGATTACTTAGTGTTTACACAGCATATCAAAAATATGAAGTCCTGAGCAGTTGCCTTATTTTTGTAATTAAGGTGGATGATGTCTGTTGCAGTGCTAGTGAAATCTCAGGGTTTTAGTGATGTCGCAAGAAAAATGTTCTTACTTTCCTTTAAGATTTTACAAGGAGGAAAGACCTTCTTAAATCACATTTAAAGAACAAAAAGGAGGTGGATTTTGTTACTGACCCTGATTTAGCTAAGAGGTCATGTTCCTTTCTTTATGCAATTTGCATCTAAGTGTATTTTCAAAGTTTGTGGTTTTTCCACCCCAAATATTCTCTCTTTCACACCAGACACATCCAAGTGTATTAACGACACCAACTTATTAAAAGGCTATTGACAGACAGAAGAATCCACACACGTAGCTAAAGGCAAGTATGCAGAGTGCCACACTTTGAAGATAAAGTATCAAAGAGGATGCACTCAGTCAGACCTCTCAGTTTTTCCAACAAACATGGACCTTCAAAGGGGTTTTGGGAAACGAGACAAATAGCCAGAAGGATTCCCCTGGCATTCTTTCCATTCTTGCCTACCCTATAACGCCAAACTCTAAAAAGCCCCATCTACACTTATCAAAACTGAATTAGCCTGAAGCACTTCAAACTACATTTTAAAACATGGTGAGCCAGACAGCACAATCAATTTAAGTATGACCTGCAATCACCAAGGTGCGACTGCTACTCATGTATACACACCCAATCCAGTTTAACAGATCTAGCAGGGGCTTAGCACCTGCAGGCTGCCCAGCTGAGATATTATACAGTTTTCCAGGTGGACTCGTACAGCCCATGCCAAAGTCCCTGCTACCCTAGCTTCACTGGTCTGGTACCCAAGCTAGCTAGATTAAAGCAAGCTCAGGCAGAGCTACACAAGATGCAATCACACTCCATAATTACAGTGCATTGATTTCCACTGTCAATTAATCCTACTCTAGGCAGGGTTATAAAATAAGATGCTCAAAACGCCAGCAGATCATATATATAAATACGAATACTCCCAGCATTTATAATTCTGGAGAGGTGACAATAGGACATTTTTGAAAAGCACCTCTAGTATAGTCAAAGCCTGAACATGGGAGATAGGTCAGTCTCTGTACCTGTTGGATCTCCACTCACCCTGCTAAAAGCTACCAACATGTGGGACATTTAGTTTCAGCTGTGACCATCTACTCCCTAAGCGCTTTTAAAAAAAAAAAAACAAAAAACATTTTACCTGACCTGGGTTTGAACTTATGAAAGTGACAAGCTCCAGAGTCTATTATCAATTCCCTGATCTACCTCTGGCCCCAGGGCTGTTCTGTTAAGAAATACCAGATTTTAAGCATGGCAAATTCCTGCATGGGCATTACAGATTTGTGCTTATTTTTCTGTTGATATGCATGTTTTCTAAAAGCCACATTTTGACATAAAACCAAGACTGTCTCTATTTCCTACCCCACCTGCCCAAAGAAAGTCTAGAAATACTGTACACAGACCTGACCCCACCCCCGACACCCCAATCCCTAAAAGGGGTAGTTCACAGTTTAGATGGCAAGCTAGCATAAGGACCAAGAAGCTTCAGGCTTTGATTCAGCTTCTCACAAATGCCTAATCAACTATGCTACAAAGGCAGTAAACATGACTTAACTATGGATAGCATTTCACGTTGGAAGTGAACAGACGCTGGCTCTGTAAGCAAGCAAAGAGACTGCATAAATGTCACTTTACTTATCTTTGTGCTCCTGATTTCTCTATAAATCCAAATGGGTGAAAACACAAAACACTTTGCAGAGTAGTTTGAAACCTACAGGGGCAATGCTCTCTCTTATTTGATGGAGTAAAGAAAGAACAGGACCAAAAAAAGCAAAACACAAAAACCAAGAGCTTTTAAAAAAAAAAAAAAAAAGTCCCATGTACAGAACAGCTTCCACAAGAAAGAGCAGAGCTAAACCGCATGGTGAAATTATGTCAATTACCACTGAGCTAGAGTCCAAAGGTTAAGATATTTAAGTTTTCTGAGAATCTGGATTTTCATTTCAGTTTGTTACAAATCAACTGACAGTGAAAGGGAATTAAAGATTAGGTCCTCAGTGAATGCACCAGAGGAGACTAATCTGATCATCCTGTAAATTTCTGCTAGGCTACCTAATTAGGACGACAAACACCATTGTTTTAAAATCAGCTAATAGCTTTTTGGTCAGTAGACTAATAAGGTACTCTCTCATTAATGCAATCAAACTTAGGCTCAGGTCTATCTGCTCTGGCCAGCGCAACACAAGCATCTCTGAACACGCTGCAAGAGCTCAGAATTAAACTTTAAACAACTTACCCCGACAGTGACGCTGAGTTGCTCTCTGTTGGGCAGAAGGACGCAAACATTCCGATGCTCCTGCTGCATCCTGCTTTGCAACAGCGCTCTGCTCATTGCCAGCTTCTCGGGCGTACTCCAGCTGGCTACACAGACGCTCTTCTCAGGATTGAAACCAAGCTCCCTTCATCCCTCACACCTGCCAAGAACATAAGGCTTTAGTGTTACGCTCCCAGAAGCAAGCTTGGTGCTCCCTGCCAAGAGGCTGCCTGCATTTGAACAGGAAGCTTTCTGCTGCATGCTAAAAAAAAAAACTAGGTAAACAGAAATATCTCAGAGGGCAGCACTCACAGAGTGATCGTCACACATTGTTCTAACATTAGTCAGCCCTCTGACTGGTTAGCAGTGCGGTCACATAACTTAAGAGGTGGGAATACAAACCTCAGAAAACTTGTGGGACTGGCAGGTGGCACATGTTCTTTTTTCCTGACTCACTCTAACACTGCCCGCTAAGAATCAGACCACAAACCTAGCACCTGCATAGCATGCAACGGTCAAATTTCACTTGAGTCACCAGAGATTTATACAGAACCACAAAACAATTAGCATACTCGGAATACCAAAATGCCAAGGAATGAGATTATGAAGCGATAGTTAGCAATAAGCAAACCACACTACGCAACTCTGACAGAGGAAACATCAGGACGCTGACAAACTTGCCCTTTACCTAATTAGTTTATGAGTGTCAGTGCAAGTAAAGATTTAACCCAATTGTGAGCGTGAGCCTGTCAATGTAGGAGAGCCTGGAGTTAGTCTGTATTGCCAATTTTTTCTTGGAAAGTGGTTGCAATCCCTTACTGGCCTCTAGATCCACGATGCCCAATAGGTTTGCCACATGCGGCAAACAGAACACTGCCGTGTGGCGATTCCAGCTCTGGAGCTGCATATGGCTCTTGGAGCCTTTAAATGTGGCTCCTTCCAAAGCTGCACACGAGTGCTGCCCACCCACTCGTGCACAGACCGCTCCCCCGGTGGGAAAAGCACGTGGCGGCCCTGGACATTCTGGCAGCCCCAGCGGTTCCAGCCCCAGTTCCAGCTCCCCCAGGAGCCCCAGCCGTGGCACCTCCAGCAGCAGTGGTAGCTCTGGCCAGTTGCCAGCATTAATTTAGAACAGGGGAGGACATTTATTTAGCGCGCGTTGTGGGGGCTGTGGTGAATATAGAAGGACAAACAACCACAAGTGTGGGGATCTTTCAGTTCCTATTGGTCACCACCGCTCTAGATGCCTCTCTCCTTTGGGGATTAAGTAAGGAGGCGAGACAAGTTCAGCTGCTGGACCCATCAGCCCCTAAGCAGGGAGTTGGAGGGCTGACAGGACCACAGAGTAGATGCTCCCTAGAGGGGGATCTCGGCTCGGCTGTGCCCCTTGCAGGGGGGGTACTGCAAACAAACAGGAACTTGTCCCTATACCTACTCAGCCACCTTCCCCCTCCCTCCCTAGGAAAGAGGATGGGTGGGGGTGGGGGGGGCAACTAGTGTCAGTCCTATTGAGACAACTACTGCCCATTCTCTGTTTAATGGCTGAGCATGTGTGGCCCAGTTAAACACATTCTCCAGTTTCTCGTCTATATTTAAAAAACAATAATGGAGACTAAAAAACTGCAACAGTCCAGAGGTGCGCGCATGCGTGCGTGCGTGCACGCGCACACACACACACACACACACACACACAAACAGAGCCCGTAAACTCTCTATTTCACTTCCTTGCAACTTGATTTTGTTTAGATTAAAGACTTTCTCCAACAGCTAGCAATGTTTGCTTAGGCTCCTGGCTGGATTTGTCTTCAGTGCAAGGAAGCAGCTCACAGAAGAGCTGGCAGCTGCTGCTGGAAGGCAAAGACCCAACCACTTTGCACAGCACTAGGTAAATCTCTTACAGCACCACCTACAATGGAGAACCAGGACTGTTGCCTGGTACACACTGACAATATGCAGATGACACCCAGCTTTGTCTCTTTTGCTATAGATACAGTAGTCTTCCCCAGGAAGATACTTAACCCAGGCAATACTGAAGTGTTGCTGGTCATAAGAAAATAATTTGATCACTAGCCTCAGCTTTCAATCAAAAGCGACTGTTCCCTTTGCAACCTGAGAATAGAGGAAGGGAAGCCTCACAGTCCTGTGTCATTTAATAAGCCTAGAAGGCCTACAGTTAGTGACAAAAATAAAAAACTGGTTGGCTGCTTATTTCCCTTGTGGCCACTCTTCAAAAGAACATTGTCCCTTTTCCACCAGAAGGAAGAGGACCTGGCCAGAACGATCCAGGGCATTCTCCCTCTGTCACACCGTCTTAAGTGGCTCACAACTGTGAGTGCTTATGTCACAGCGGATGGTCATAAAACATGACAAGACACCCCAAGCCCTGATGTGTTGCAAAATTACATTTCACCAAGACAGGAACAAAAGTGAACTCCTTAATCACAATACCAGTCCTGTCATGGAGTCACAAGGCTTATACTGACAGACAAACTGCACTGAGTGACAATGGTCACTTATGAACCCCTCCTTCGAGGAAACAGAAAAAAAAAAAAGACACCACATGCACCAGGTTGACCCAGGCCCAAAAGGAGACTGGTCACTTACCCCCAGAGTGGGGTAAGATCTGAAATACCAATTAAAGACAATGCAGGCAGCCAACTATACAGCAAACTAACAAGAGATTTATTAACAAAAGAAAAAGAAATGAAAGTTATTTAGCGGTTAAAGCTAGTAAAATACTTTAACCAGGTGACTAAGTTTATAATTCCAAACAGCGGCAGTTTTGTAATAAACTGCCATTTTCCCGATAGTCTTTCAGAGTATGCAGATTCTCTTGGGGGGGGGGGGGCAGGGGGGAATCTCTATATACCTGGCACACTTCCCTGGAAGAGTCCGAATGGTTCAGAGATGAGGGCTCTTTCCTATAATCTATATTGCATAGATTCTCCTGGCAGAAAGCAGACACCATCTCCATCCATACAGACTTTTCCTTTGATGTCCCCTTCTGAGGAATGCACTTTGAGCCATCCACCGCCAGTTATCATAAACAATGGCCACTTGCTTTGAAATTAGCACTGTTAAAGTCATTCATTAGCATTCCACCAGGTTTCTGTAATGGTTATTTAATCCTGGGATATTTACAACAAACTTTTGCTATTGCATTACAATACAATACAAGTAAAAACAAGGCAAGAAAGATCCATTTTCACACTTTTTAAAACACCAAATACACTTGTATTAAGAACTGCTTTGATCTATACAGTAGTAACACAGAAATGAATTGGTCTGAATACAGTCTGACATGACTTGACATCTGGTCAGTCAAATCAACAATACAACCACCAAACTGGATTATGGCAATTTACTGTATGTTGGTTGCAAGTGGAAGCAAGGTCCAGGGTTGCAGGTGATGAGTACCCGTGGCCTTCAGTAGAACAGGCCAACAATGGCACACAATCACCCCTGGGCTCTGATCCCCCCACAGCTGGCCCATTAGACTGGGAGCTATCAATAGGTCAGGATGCAGTGCTCATGACTTCATTGGTGACCCAACAAAACAATTATGCTCTTCAATGAGAGTGAAGTTCAAAGAGCCTAAGTCAATCCACGTCATACGTAAGTGCCAGAGACAAATGCTTCCCATTGAGGAGGGGGATGTTGTTAGTGAATAAGCTTCCAGAGGAGGTCAGACTGCTCCAGAACACAATAAGGGCCAACAAGTGGAAAAAGCTTCCCTATCATCAATGGAACAATGATGGAGGGACAGAAAAGAAGAAGAAAAAAAAAAGTTATCCAAAACCAGAGCTACTTTTACCAGAGCATGGGGAAGAATTAAAAAAAAAAAAAAAAAAAAAAAAAAGGCCAGCAAGGACTTTAATTTACCTTGGAAGTACTTGGATATTAAAGCAGTCAGTAGTACAGAAAACCTCTGCTCGGTTCCCATGGACTCCTTCCTTCAGAATTCAAGAGTACCTTAAACAGTGTGACTACAGTAACTTCTAGGTAACATCAACCAGAGAATGAAAAATGAAACTAAGGCTTTGCCCATGATACATCACAAGAAGTCAGGCAGTAAGTGTTGTTTGTTGGTATTTTGCTGACAAAATACTTCCACTCCCTACAAACTGGGTATGTGTTGTCAGAGTGCTCCTACTAACACAACTTGTGTCTTTGGGGGTGGGCAAAGTGCAGGGGCAGGGAGGGCTAAGATCCTATGAATCTTCTATTGTTCAACTAGCAGTGTAGACAAAGCCTAAGAAAGGGCAAAAACAGGAGAGAAACATATGGGAGTGGGGTAGTAACAGACCTCCTATTAACCAGTCTTTGGCTGAAGACATTGAGCCATGGCTCCTTTTCAAGGTCAGAAAAAGCGGTGAAGAGAGCCTCTAACTCATCATGGCCCAAACCTACAGTGGGCCACATGCCCTCTCTCAGAGTCTCAGGCCCTGGGAACAGGGATTTCGAGTGAAGCATCTGAAAAAAAAGAAGCATTACCAAGAAACACAGGGACTTCACTCTCAACGGTCTTATCAGTGCATTCATGAGCTTATTTAGAAGATGCCAAGTATGATGAGTCTCAGATCAGCAATTCCTGGTATCCCAAAAAGAGAAAACCCAGGACACTTAAGATAATACAGATGCACACCAAGGCAAGAGCACATTGTATATTCTTTCAAGATAAGAATGGGAATCCTGCCAAACTTATCTCTTGAGGTCAAGACCCTGGCAAGATAAGCTCAAAAATTAAGTATGGTAAGTAATTTAATCCACTGTAAATTTATATTAGACTTTAAAACTGTTCTAGCATGTTTCAACCAAATACCACTAACCCATGTTTTTTATTAAAATTGCGTGTTGTGAATCAAATGCAAATAACTGTTCCCTGAAACGTAGAAGTTAGGCGTCAGAATTTAAGTGAAATTTAAGATACTTATCACCCTATTTTGGGGGGGGGGGTGTTTAATTCCTTTTCCTTCAAATTAAAAGAAATTGTTTACTACCAGGAAGAATAATCTTAAACAGAGTGGATAAAAATGGATGTTTAAAAAAGAAAATCAGATGGTTTTGATTAAAAAAACCAAACAAAAACCAAAATAAAATGTCTCATTTAAAAAGTTACAATTAAATCTCATCACAAAACCTCTCTCTCTCTCTCACACACACACACACACACACACACACACAATGAACTAATGGTTCTAGTCTGCCCAGCCCAGCTGCTAGCTCTTGCTTCTTGAAAGTTCTGGGCTTTCAATTTGTTTCTCAGCTGACTAAAAAGCAACGTGCAAAGAAAGACACAGGCTGGTTAGGATTGTTTTTGTTCTGTGCTTATGTGATGATGGACCTTGGCCAAGCAAGTGCATTGGAATGCAAGAACAACAGAATGATTGCCCTGAGTCATCTAGGCAAGGTGCTGATGATGATACTGACAGAGAAACAAAGATCACAGACAGAAGAACATCTAGCGGATGAGCAAGCAGGGTTCAGGAAAGATAGAAGTACCTTACGGCAGATATTGGCACTAAGATTGATAGCGGAGAAAGCTTGAAAAAAGAACAAGAACATCTACCCTTGCTTCATCCATTTTCAGAAGCAATTTGACTGTATAGATCAGAAAGTGACTTGGCCAGAGATGGAGTTGTATGGAGTGGATAGCAGACTGATACGGTTGTTGAAGGATATCAATAACAATGCGGAGGCAGCAGTGAGAACGTGCAGAAAGTTTGGAAGTTGTTTTAGAATGAGTAGAAGTACAAGACAGGGAAATCTGATATCACAGAGCATCTTCACCACACACCTAGAGAGAGCAATTGACAAGATCAAGGAAGAGGTAGAAGGAATATCTGTGCACAGGATAAGAATTTACAACTTGAGGTTCATGGATGATATAGTTATTGAGAAAGAGGAGAAGCTGGTGAAAACGGTTCATGTGCTAAACAAGGAAAGGAAGCAGTAAGGACCGATTATAAACATCCATAAAACAAAAACAATGGCATTTGGAAATAAGGAAATAGGACGGAAGACCAGTGTTGATGGGATTGAACTAGAGAACGTAGAAGTTCAGATATCTAGGAAGCAACATAACATGATCTAGCTTGTATGAAGGAAATAGCAACTAGAATAGCAAACGCCAGAGTGAGTTTGAAGGCGATGGATAAGATCTGGAAAAGCAAAGCTATTAGCTTAGGAATGAAGCTGAGCTTCTTGAAAATATGCGTATTCAGCAGCATGTTGTGCTGATGTGAGACATAGGTGATAATGAAAGATTCAAAGAGAAGGATATGGGTGTTCAAGAGGAGTTGTTACAGAAAGATCCTGAAAATAGGGTGGATGCAAAAGGTTACCAACAAGGAACTGTATAGGAAGATACAGCCAAAAGAGAACCTACTGCAGAAGGTTATACAACGGAAGTTACAGCTATTCGGTCATATTTGCAGAATGAAAAAAATCAAGACCCTGGCATTCAGCATAATGGACAGTTTGAAAAGGAGAGGCAGACCCCACAGAGAATGGGTAGATGATACAAGAGACTCGTGCAGAGCTCATCTACAGAAGTTACACCACTCCACGCTGGACAGGGAAGGAAGGAAATAGGGAGAGAGGCATCAGACACCATCGGGCGCTGAGCCCCTGGCTGTTGAGGATGGCGATGATGACCTTGGCCAAGCACGGTGGAGGAGTTAGTTAAAACATGGTCCTAAAAGACAAAAAAACCACAAATATACGGTAAACCCTTGATGTAATGGATGACAATTTAGACTTTGGAAATAACTGACACTGTCTGCGAGCCCTCACCCAAATAAATGCCAGTGACTCACCAGAGCTGCTGCCACTACTGGGGCTGGAGGAGCTGCTATGGCCCCCAGGGTCAGAGGAGCCACAACACTGAGCGCACCAAGAGCCGCGGGAGGTGGAAGGAGCCAGGCCAGTGTGCAGCTCCTCTCCCAGTAATTGGGAAAGGGAGATGAAGGTGTGAGGGGAAGAATGTAGCAGGAGCGAGGGATGGGCTGGGAAGGTCAGTGCGTCATCATGCAGCCTAACTATTCAGACATTACAGACTTCCGGCATTAACAGGCACCCCTTCCCCACGTTAGTCAATTAAATCAAGGGTCTACTGAAGCATCCTAGAAAGGAACAGTGGAGTGTGCTGGAAAGAAAAAGGGAAGGCATTCGGCCCCCCTACACTTTTGCCACAGAAAAGCTGTCATGGCTTCTGGGCATAAGAGAGACCCTATCTGGGAATATTTTGAAGGAATTCATTCCCCAAGTTAAAAAAAGGAAAACGTGTCAAGCATAAGCAAGTGCAAGAGGAGTTGCAGGGTATGGTTGCAGGAATGAAACATAAGGAAATTGCTTATTGTGAGAAAATGATGTTGATATGGCTGAGTGGACCAACTGGTTAGTACCTTGGAGGAGGGAAAAAAAAAAAAAAAAAAAAAAAAAAATCACTTTGCAATGCATCAGTCTTCAATACTCTCCCTACGCCTTTTAGGGTAAGTGTGATTTGACAAGTAAATTCCCAAGCTGTTTGTTGTGTTAGATGTTGCAAGAAAAAAAATATTTCAACACAACTCAGTTTTTCCAAGGGAATCCCATTCTCTATTTGTTTTCTCAGACAAAAAAAACACAAATCAAATGACAGTGAGTTTAATGGGGCTTACTCCATAATTAAGTGCACTCTAAACATAATGGCTACAGTTACACTTGCAAATTTATAGACAAAACTTGGAGCACATACACACAAAATGTGTTTTGTCAACAAACTGTCAACAAAAAAAAGCTGTGTAGACACTCCGGGAGGGCCCTTTTGTCAACAGAGCAGATCAAAAGATTGATCCTCTTTTATGTGTAGATGTGATCTGTCAACAGAAATTTTGTCAGAACATCTCTTCTGACAATAACTTCTGTAGACAGATCGCTGTAGTATGACTATAGCCAGTCAGTGTTAGCTTTTGGAACGACTTGATTTAAATCAATTTAAATAAACCCAGCCTGTAAAAATAAATAAAGATTTGAACATTACAACTACGGATTTTGAAATTATAATTAAAAGATGTAATTCATAATTTAAAAGTAGTCAAGGAACAACATGAGTTTGTGTTGGTATTTTAAGGCAACCCACCTTGATCTTGGGGGTAAAGAAAGGAAGAAAGAAACTAACATCTTTCACAGAAGGTGCTAGGATTTCTACAATACAACAGTTAAAAGACAACTGCCGATCTCTAAATTGATATTTTTAACTTCACAACTGGAAGAGGCCATTTTTTCTTTGGGGGTTTATTTGAATTCAAAACTAGTTTCTTCCCTCTGTTCCACCACCCTTTAATGCTACATTCAGGTGCAAGAATTTTCAATTCCATTTTCTATATGCAGGTTGCACAAATAGTATTTATTAATTGCATCTGGAAAATTCATTATTGTCACCCCTTTTAAACAATACACTCCCTCCTCCCCCCACACTTAACGTAAACTTCTCAGAATGAAAAATAAATGTGTTTAGGTTGATCACGTAGAAGGGGCAATTTAAGATCAAAACTTCAGCTGCAGAAAACTTTTAGGCTATGTAAACAGACGCCATCTAGAGCAGGGGTGTGCAAACTTTTTACTTCAGGCCCCCTTTCGGTCTCTGCAGTTAGCTGTGCCCCCCTCCACCCGTCTAATAAAATCCAAACTAATGGAAATTTCAGTTATGTTCATATGGGAAGAAAAAGAGTAACTTTCAGCATGTATAAGAAAATAATGTAAAACTATTAGTCAGTATGCATATATAAAAACAGTAACATACTTCAAAAATTTGAATTAGATGGAATATGCTTTATATACATAAAAACTCTTATCTTGCTGTTTCAAGAGCCCATCCCACCCACTCTCCAGCATGGGGGAAAAAACAAAACAAAACCAAACAGCTCCCTGCTGTTTAAAGAGCCCACTCCCCACCCTCACCCCTTTTCTAGCCCTAGCGGGCAAATTTAAACAAAAGATCAACATAATTGCACCAAAAAAAAAAAAAAGCCCTGTACTCTCTCTGGAAGCTGAGCAAAGGGACTATCCCGGTAAAAGCTCACCCCCACTTAGGTGCCCCTGCCACATGTGCCTACCGGCTTACTCAGGCTGGGAGACCAGAAATGATTCCAGCCCTCCCAGGGGATGGTGGACCCCTGGGGGGCAGGACATTGGGCAGCACAGGTCAGCCTCGCCCAGAAAAGCTAGAGAAGTTCCTGCTGGGGGCAGGAGGGGGCTGGAAATGAAGCTGGCCCTCTACCAACAGAGGCAGGGAGGCGGGCAGGGCTGCACAGGGTAGCGCCGCTCAGTTGACAGAGGTTGCTGGACAGCAGTGGAGAGCTCCCATAGGGGGAGAGGAGAGTCAACTGTGCTTCTCCCCCTCTGCTGAAATTTTGCACCCACCCAGGGGGTGAGCCCCTGATGTAGAGTACAACATACAATAGATTTGATTCTGTAAAAAGGTCACAAGTCACCTAGAACAGATTTTCTTGCAAGCGATTCCTCATTTATGTGTATATTCATAAGACAAAAGCAGAGAAAAATGGGAAAAAAATTAGTTCTCTCTGCTCAAGCAATAAATTATCTTCCACTGCAAGTGAGATAACAGATGTCTGCAGAGCAACTCCAAGACCTATAGGTTACATGTGTCACCAGCTGCTGACATCATACGCTCCAGGAAGAACAGCACGTGGGTAAACTCCGGCACAAGAGTACAGTCAGGCTTTGAAGCAGAAAGTTCATTGCATTGTATTGTATACCTTCTGAATCTAATCTTAGCCTTGTACTCTGCTCTATCTAATGAATAGATTCACACAGTTAAAGACGGCTCCACCAGGGGGAGCAAGAGAGGACTGTAAATATACCTGTGAAAATTCACATTACACTAACCTACCAACAGGCAGAGAAAGGTGGGTATTGTCTTTTGGACTAACTTGTGATAGTAAATAGTCAGGTTAGTCTGTAGCTTCACAAATAAGAGAAACTTCAGTGTAAACTGTCTCTCTCTCTCTCACCTAGGGAAGCTGGTCCAACAAGAGGTCTCACCTTACTCACCTTGTTGCTTTAATCCTCTAATTTCTGCAAAATATTACTCAGACAAATTAGGAATAAGATGCCCCAGTTTGTGTTATCTACTTCAGCAGCTCTCAAACGGTGGGTCATGACCCCATTTTCATGGAGTCACCACCTGGTGTTACACTTGGATGGAGGAAGAGGGGGGAACGACAAGAGGCCAAAGAACAAGACCAACCACCCTTCAGCCCTGCGTGACGGGGCTCAAGTTACAGGCCCCCCCCCCCCCCCCCCCCGAATCCAAGCCCTTAAGCACTGGCTGTCCCCTAGCCTAGGCAATGGAGCAGTCAGGCTTTGGTTTTGCCTCCTCCCCTCCCCCCCCCACTTATAACAGGGGCTTAGGCTTCAGTCCCCCTTTTGTCCAAAAGGAGGTGGGGGGAGGGGGGAGAGAAGGAAATGTGCACGCAAGGCCAATGCAATTAAGTCTGAGAAACCCCGATCCACCCGAATTTTAAGAGAATGGTTAGGAAGATTTTTTTGGTGGTGGTATTTTAAAAAGAACACACACATTACAGGAGCAGTGAAGATGTTAAAAAAATCTACACCTCTCCCTTCAGGTGCAAAGGGCAACACATGCCTGAGTGACGCTTTTATGCTCAAGAGTTTTATCAGAATCTGATAAAAGCCCAAAGGAATTATTAACCTGCCCGGGTAGCAAGTTCACACGTTTATGCTGTGAACCTGGAACAGCTCGTCAATGAAAATAAATGACAAAAAGGAATGCTCTTGCTTAAATACACAGAATTTCAGTCTGTCCATATGCCATTCCTTGTTTACCACAGATTCCAACCTCTTAACCTCAATTAGACCCTAAAAGCCGAGCAAAGGCACTGAAGAAGAATTAATAATATAGCTGAAGTCAATCATCTGTCTTTGAGGAACTTTGATTTTTTTTTAAAGCCACTTAAGGTTTTAGCTTCCAGAAGTGAATTTCAAGATGAAATTACTTTGTCAAAGTCCAATTTAAACTATAACAAACAAAGAAACCACGAATTTACAGGCTCCTTGTTTCAATCAGGAATCAGTGCATAGAATGGCAGAACAGATTTTATTTGGCACATTACAATAAACACACACACACCCCTCACAACTTTAGAAAATAAACATTTCTGGGTCCCTGTATTTCCAGGTTCCTTTGATTAAGTAATATGAACAGTACTCATAAAACAATTCTTAAACTGTATTTTATTCTCCATCAAACAGAGCTGGAACTGAACTGAGCCACTTCAATTCATTTTTGCCACTGCAACCATTATCAGGGTTTAGCCCAGGAAACCAAGTCAGAGCAACAGTCTACTCAGAAGCAACTCGATTTCATGAGTAGCTGCTAGTAAACTGCTTTGAAAAAAAAAAAATCTATCATCACCCTCTAATCCAGGTGCCTTAGCGTTATTTGCCATTTTTGTATTCACAAGACCTCCATCATAAAAGACTTACTGGTCAGGCTGCCTGCACAACAGAGAGCAGTTAGCTGATAATTTTCAAAATACTTGTCTACAGAGTAAGTTACTGTGTGGCAAGCCAGAATATGAATCTATGCTACTTAATACTAGTTAGCAGCACAGCTACATTCTCCATGGACACTAATAACTCACTTGGGCTGTCTCTACACTACAAAAATAACTTCGAAGCTGACCATCTACACATGCCTACTTCAAAGTAGGGCACCACCCCATTCCCAGGAATGAAGTAAGGACTTCGAAGTTGGGCTCCCTTCTTCGAAGTACGGGAAAATGTGTGTAAACCTCTCTGCTGGCTACTTCGATGTAGTGCGTAACTTCGAAGTTACTTCCTAGTATCGACGTACCCTTGGAGTCCAAAGTACAGCTTGGCACAGCATACCTCTGCTAAACCTAAGCCACTCAGACTTTCAGTGGATGGTAGAAGTGTCCAAATGGTAAGTTAGTATGAAGCGAGCTGCTGCACACTGGAGTCACACTCTTGCTTGCTTCACATTAACTTGCCCTATTGATGAGGCACATCATAGATTAGGCCAGCTCACCTCCACAGAAAATCTAAAGTATTCACTTCCCCCCCCGCCAGAGAAATTCAGTGCCTAAAGGTAAGCCTTTTAGTGGTCTAATGAACAGGTACAAACAGTGGTGGTAACCCCTTCATATACTTCAACACTGACCTAGGAGGGACAAATGTACAGACATATGTAACTCTAGACAACCAGAACTAGTTTAAAACAGCCACGCTAGCAATCTGGATCTGTGACAAGAACTATTACTGCTTCATCCCTGCTTTTATGCTAAGATTTGTTCTAAACGTCTTCAGGGGCAATCCCCTGTGAATACCTATTCCACAGTTCCCAGGAGTAGTTGGCTCAGGCAATCCTGAAAGGACTTCACCCAACTGCGAAACAATCGCAGAGGGGACTGGTTGAACCATTTTAGACAGATTATATTCACCCTAAAATGGTTCAGAACAACAGAGTTTAGGACCACACAGCAATGTCTTCAAGATAGCATGTCTAATTTGACCAGTATTTGACAGGAAGAAGGGTTCTTTCGAAAACGGGTGTTTTTTCCCCTGAAGAAACACCATCTTACATGGCTGTTTTTGCTTTCAGAAAAGTCTCTTCTGAGAACACAATCGTGAGATTATGCAAATGAAGCATGAGATTGTTAAATCAGTGCTTCATTTGCATTCCTCCTCCAAAAGGGGAGCATAGTGTTGATGCAGCCTTGGTGACAAAGTGATTATTCAGCACCTTACAGAGGGAGAGCACACAAGATCAGTGGCCATTCACAAAACTACAGCCCTCCCCATACACCTATTAAGAATTTCACCCAGCTGACCTTCAAATGGGCTCTCAGGATACTTCAGGGCATCATGCTTGCTGTCTGCAGAAACGTATCAGTCAATCCCAAAAGTGGGACACTTCATGCCATCTCAACTTAACTGTTAACTGTTTCGGGGTTGCATGGTTTTCTTTGCCAAGGAAGAGAACCCTGAATTATTAAAAAAACAAACCACTCTCGAATCGGAACAACAAGAGTTTAAAAATAAGAACCTCCATCACCTGAAGAGCCAACACTTACCACGGTTATTTCCTGTAATTAGAATAAGAAATGGCAGTTTTAAGGAGCGTAAGACCTGATGAGATGTTGACGGTGGTAGCCAGCGTGTCACCATAACATGCTAGCACACATTCTCACTTCCTCATTTGTTTCCACAGATCAAGTGCCATGAGGAACAAGGAAACGGGTGTCACTGGTGGGAAACATGATTAGAGGTAGACAGGCTGGTATGCCAGGATCATAATAGAAACAAAAATATGCTTTTTTTTTTTCCCTCCTCTCTCCTCCACCAGCCATCAAAGCACCTAAAACCTGGTCTGGAGACTATTTCCAGACAGTAAACTGATGCCAACCAGCATTCCCTGTAAGGTGTAAGCTCGGGTGGCCACCTAAGAGAGGTTCAAATGCTGCCCAGCTTAGCAGAGTGCCCACAGCCAGCAGCACATGTTGTTAGCAGTAGTGTACATCCACACATGCCTTGGTGCACATAAATTTATTCGGTACATGGGTTGGGTGGGGGGGGGAGAGAGGGAACATTGCTGTCAACCCTGGATGCCTCCCATGCCAAGCCAGAAGCTGGCTCTGTGCAACATGAGGTACTGTTAAACTTACTTCTCACAGAAGCTCATCTCTTCTGTTGGGAAGCATCCGTGTACTCTTATGGAACACAGACCTGCCACCAAAATCTGGCCTAGTCACTGCACGCCTGAATTGCCAGAAGAATTCTAGTCTCCAACTGCACTTCAGACCCTTGCTGAGGAGTACAATTCACCGCTAGAGGCTGGCATCACCTCTTGAAGAAGGAAGAAGAGACTGTCCAGCCTAAAACATGCTATAGTTTGGAACATTCCAAAGGAATCATTCCTGAGAACAGTTGACCCTGCATACTGCCTTGGGATATCAAACTTATTTTTGCACAAGACAATTGAGAAGGTAGGAAAGAACCACCTCCACCCACAGATCTTCAGTGTGCTGGAGCCCTCCCAGTTAGCATTCAGGCCATCCGTTACTTGCCTCCCATCAAAAAAAAAAAAAAAAAATTGGAGAAAACATCTTGTACTTGCCCTCACGCACCAGCATTTTGCATCCGATACCATGCACTGCCATTTCTCAAAAAGATGTGCCTTGAGCTGATAGGATTTGAGCCCCCTGAGATCTCACTTTGCTTTCAGGATGCCAAGTGAGCTCACCCGTGAAGTCCTACAAATGTCAATTATCTCACTCACTCTTTTTTAGCACCCTTATCAGAGGGAGCAAACTTTTAAAATCAGGGCCCACTTTTCATCCCTGCATCTAGCAGGGTCCCCCAAATCTGTCTAACGTGAGCCAAACCAACAGCAATTTTGGTTGTTAATACACAAAACCCTTTTGGCACGTGTAAGAAAATAAGTATGTAGAATGTGAACATTTTAATTGGTATATAAATGTGAAAAGACATACATAAAAATAGCAACATATTTCAACATTTTTAATGAGATGGATGACCCCAAGACCAAGCAGCCACTTGTGCTGTGCCCACCTTAGAATTTTCACCTGTGCCCCAAAGGGGCCTAATCCCTATTTTGTGCACCCCGATCTATATTAGACTGTCGGGAAGTGGAAGAAATAGGTGTAAAAATTGACAGCCAATACTTTCAACTGCCAGCAGCACTCCAATGACACCCTGCTCCTTCCCCTCTACAGCTACTTGTATTATCTACCAATACCAAGCACCTGGCTGACACTCAACTTCAGCGAGACAGAGCTAACACTGGAGAGTTAGCGAAGTGGGGAAAAAAAACACACGCAGAACTAGCCCAGGCTCTCACTCACGAGGGGCAGATAACTTGGTAAGAAGGACAAGAGAAGTGTTAAGTGGTGGTGCTTCCAATCTATATTAGTTGGCTTGGCTGGGTTAGAGGTCAGGTTGCTTTCACTTGGGCTGGTCCTCCTTTTCAGTGAGGACACAGCTTAAATCAGTCAGCGTCGACAGCTCTCCAGTGCCTCTCCTGGGTATTCCTGCACAGGCGTGATTATGAAGGACAGACGAGCTCTCACATAACTCACTGGGAAAGAATCAGAATGGCTGAGCTTACTGCAGTGCTAAGAATGATGGGTTATACCCTTCGAAATCCTGCCCACACACACACACAATGCAGCACCAGTGACTACACAGTAACTCGGTGCTTTTTAACATGGTTGCACATACCCAAGCTATGCGGGGCCATAGTGTGATAACAGGTGTGATGACATGGCTAAGTTGAACATTTCAGCGAAGACAACCTCTGAAACAGGGGGCCTATGCAAAGATGGTGATCAGGTCATTTAAACATTGTCAGAATACATATTCATGAGCTATTGAATTAAATATGGTGCAGGAATCCTTAACTTTGGCACTTCCTCACTTCTGAGGGCTCGACTCTGCAGCCCAGACAGCCTACATCGAGCATCAGAAACCTTCAGTATGGATGCCAAGAGTGGCATGAGAGCCAATTTTCATCAGCGTGCCAGGCAGGAGCTCAGCCCCGCCCCTCCTCCCCCATGCAGCCAGGAGCTTGCTCAAAGCCATGCTGCTTGCAGATTAACAGAACACACGCTGATGTTACCAACCCCAAACCTCTACTTCTTAAATTTATTAATGAAGGTGTTGTAAGACTATCAGCGACTTTAAAAAGTATCACCAGCACTCTCAGCACCCCCACCTTGGAAAGGTTGCTGACCCCCCGGCCTACATTCTTTTAACATACTTTCACAGGCAATTTTATAAAAACCCCACACACATGCACAAATTGCAAATCTTAGCTGCAATACAAGCAATATATAAAATTAAAAGCCCCTGTAAGCTTTGCCCTATCAGAAATATCATGTATTTCTTTCTGATCACACTGTTCTCTCCAGCAGAATCCCTCATCTACCCAAATCCCTGAAGGGGCAATGGATCACCCATCTCATCTTCCCCACTGACATAGGAGCTGTAAATGATCCTTCTGCATAACTAACTGAGCTACTGACAAGAAGTTTTTCATTGTAATTAATTTGTTTATTTGTACAAGGCTCATGGCTCCAGTTTCTGCAGTAAATATTGATTTACAAAACTCACGATTTATAGGGTGTGTACAGGCTGCAGAAATCAAGCACATGAACCTGATTAAGATTTAGTAGCCATTAGAGGAACTGTGGAAATACAGAATGGTGCATAGTATGCTGTAGAGACCAGAACTCTTCTGCATCCCTCCTGTCCTATATGAAAATACTGTGGATTAACTTTGTTCTACAAACAACATGCTCCTGCTGTCAATCATATCACCAGCATAACTTAGTAGAACTTTTCTTATTCTTCGTGGTTTAAGGTGCAGAGCTTGCACACTTTCTTCTGTTCACCCTCACCCCGCAGCATAGACTCCGTGGTAACTTGACTTAGGGTACATCCACTCCAGCTGTGAGTTGCATACACCTTGGCTACGGCTACACCAGAAGCATAAGTTGACAGATGGTTGTGTTGGAAGAGATTTTCACAACAAAACATCTGTTGACAATGTGTGGCCATACACTGAAGCAGATCGAAAGACAGCAGCTGGACTGCCTGGCTCCTCTCTCAACAAAACAGCCAACTGGAAGCACAGCAGACAAGGCTCCCCAGTGTCCTGGAAGCCCTGCCTGTAAACAGAGAGCCCCCCCAGAGCACCCACACAGCTTTTCTGTCCACAGAGGCATTCTTCCTCATCTGGGAGAGGCAGAAGGTTGTTGGCAGAAGTGCAGAATTTTGTCGAACTGTTGACAAAATGTATTTTGTGCGTGGACGTGCAGTGGGTTGTGTCCAAAAAAAAAAAAAAAAAAAAAAGCCTCTGGTTTTGTCAGAAAAAAAAAAAAAAAAACCCAACAACTTCCCAGTATAGCCATAGCCTCTGGCTACAGTTACACTGACTTGAACTGCCAGCAGCAGTGTTCAAAACAGGCAGTCTCAAAAACACAAGTGATTGCTCACTGACAGAGGCTGCTGCCAAGCAGGAAAAAAGCAGTGTAAATGTCATTCTGCCAGAAAAACCGCACTTTGTCGGCAGCCTCCTATGCGGTGGGGTTTCACCAGCAGAATGACGTTTACACTGCTTTTTCCTGCCAGCAGCAGCCTCTGTCAGCAAGCAAATATGCAAATGAGCAGCCATTTGCATTTTTGAGACCTATTTACATACTGCTGCTGGCAGATTCGGGTCAATGTACCCGTACACCTTAGGTATATCTACACTACAGCAGAAAGTTGACTTGAGTACTTGCTACATTTTTCTAGCCTGCTGGAATTATACTGAGGTTTTTCTGAAGGTTAAATGTAACATTTAATTTTATCCTTGCATTGCAGCTGCTCAGAAAAGTTTAATCAAAGCACTTTTGTTAATTTGTTCATAGAAAATGCTACAGCAACCACAGCAGAGAATTTTCAAAACAATTTTAGACCTGGTCAAAGACTGTCAGTCTAATTACACAGACTGGAGCACAGAGTATTTTGGAGAGTTATGTGAGCAGCTAATAAATCCTTTCAGAGGTCGGAGATTCTTCTCCCTAAGGAAGGTTTCTTAGAAGAACATTCTAATTGGTGTAATCTGATTCATTTCTAAACACAAATATAAATAATACACCTGGCCTTCCTCCAGGCAAGAACAGTTATGCTAATACATCTCAAAAAATGACAAACCAGAAGGAAAATTCACCCTTTGTCCTGCAATTCAAATGCAACCCAATAGTTAATCACAAAATCCAGATAGTCAGAATCTTTCCCACTATGTATATAGATATGGTTTTTAAAGAAAGCTATTTCTGCACTGCTGACTTAAAATTAGTCATCAGTGCAAAGAGTTGTGCCAGCTCATCTTTGTAAAATGTGTTGACTTTCAGATATCTTGTGTCCATTATTTCTGAAAAACAGCTTGCTGTTTGGTACAATAGAGATGTAAAAATTCCAGTCTGCCAAAACTCCAACAAAATTAACAAACAGCAGTGCTTTTAAGATTAAATATAGCTTCAAGGGCCACACATGGTACTGTTAGGAATCAAATTTAACAGAAGAACAGGAAATTGCTTTAAAACCCACATTATTCTACAGAAGACAAACCCTGGCTATGATGAAGTCAAATCATGCAGCAAAAGGAAAGAGAAAGCCAAGAATTTGAAACAAATATGAAAATGTCTCCCTTCTTTACCCTCCAGCCCTCCAAGAAAGAAGAAAGGCAAAAGAAAAATGCTAGAGAGCTGCTCAGAAGAGGATTTATTTGGAGAGACTGTGTCTCTCAATCTGTCCCTGTTAAAATTGCTGGCTGACCACTATACCGCAGACAGAATTAAGATGCTGCAAACTAAACAATGCTAAAATAATCAGGGAGCAGTGTAGTTAAAAAGGAATTTCGGTAGGAACACAAGAATTGTAACCTTGGAGTACATCAGGCATGCAAGTCATTTACATTATTTTGAATCACTTTAACATAGTCGGAATACTACTTTGTTTTGCTCTAAACGAAGTTTGCCACCAATTCATGTCCCTTACACCTGAGGTGCTAGTAGAGCAAATTGTAACAGTAGACTGAAGATGGTATCTAATAAATCTTTGGATCTTAGGACATTCAGAATCCACTAAAGACTGTTAGCTGACCTTTTGTTGAGGATAATATTGTATGAATACAAAGAAAGAAAAAAAATACAAAACAAGAGACAGCATCCCTACCTCAACACCAAGTTTCCTATGGTATCCGAACAAACGCAAATTAATCTGAGTTAAGCATGTGGAAAAATGTCTAACCGTTTTGCTTTTGAAACAAAAAGAGATTTAGTGATTGAGGGTTTTTTTGTTTTTTAAACCTCTGCTTACCACTTTTATACAAGACTCATTTGCCACAAAATGCCTTAAACCAGGCTATCAAAAGGATGCAGGCACTATTTTGCACCATGAATGGATTGCTCTATAAAATGTTTATATCTGCTCATGCGTTTCTCTTTCTTTCAGAATTTTTAAAGCAGAGACGCGTATGAAAACAAGTTATTTGATCTTTAGGAATCCATTTGTTCCAGTTTGTTAGTCCTCACCTCAAGACAATGCCATTCTGTCACGATGAACACTTCTATAGCCATCAGTGGAGAGGTCAGAAAATGAAAACTTAAAGCAACACAAAAGGCACAGATAAGCTGTCCTCTTATTTCAGATTTCTAGTAATCAAAACAGGACACAAACATTTTAGTTGGGCAGTATAAATTGTCAGATATACATAATTTTGCTGAAGATCTCAAATGCTAAGCATCCGCCTTGCCTTTTTGAAAAGCATTTTGTAGAGGCACTTGCAACACCAGAGGCCACAGGAGGAGATAAAAAGGACACAGGTAGTATACCACAAAGAGCTGAGGAATAGTAACAGAGAGTAAGCCATGCTAGTCTATACGCTATCAAAACAAAAAGCAGTCCAGTAGCACTTTGAAGACTAGCGAAATGGTTTATTAGGTGAGCGTTCGTGGGACAGACCCACTTCTTCAGACCATAGCCAGACCAGAACAGACTCAATATTTTTCTGATTTGTCCTCCTTGCTTACTGTTTTTGGTTCCCTGTGCCTTAAATATTGAGTCTGTTCTGGTCTGGCTATGGTCTGAAGAAGTGGGTCTGTCCCACAAAAGCTCACCTAATAAACTATTTTGCTAGTCTTTAAAGTGCTACTGGACTGCTTTTTGTTTTGATAGAGCTGAGGAAGCTTTCCTTAAGCCCATTAGGCAAACTCAAAGGGAAAGGTTCAACGAAGGAAGAAGATAGCTGAGCTGAGGGGCAGAAATGGCTTCCGATGATAATGCAAACACTTCCCAAAAAAATAGCGGGGGGGGGGGTGTCTGACTACCTGTGAAGTACAATATGCCCTAGTACACAGAGAATAGTAATAGAGAGCTAGCCGTGTTACTCTGTACTCCAATAAAACAGCGGAAATGTAGCATTTTAAAGACTAACAAAATGATTTACTCAGTGGCAAGCTTTCATGGGATAGACCCACTTCTTCAGGTCCGTCCCATGAAAGCTCGCCACTGAATAAGTCATTTTGTTAGTCTTCAAAGTGCTACATTTCTGCTGCTTTGTTCTCTTAGTACACAGAGAGTCATTTCACCTCACAGACTCATGGTAGTCCCCTTCATCACCCTCCCTACTTTCTACGCAAAAGGGACACAAATCTACTTCCCCCAGAAATGTCAGAGGTTCTTCTTTGGGCTACTGTAATTCCCAACTGATCCGCTGGAAGGTACAAAACTGCTGGCAGATACCACACACTCTCCCTTTAAAACTCCAGCACACCTCTCTAACCTCACCATCCCTGAGACCAATCAACCAAAGAAAAGATATTGGCCACCAAAAACCTTTGTTGGCTGAGAGTTTGGTTGCCTAGCCCTGCCACGTACTCTTCAATTAGCTGACGACTCAGAGTGACTATACTTAAGCCTCTATTTTCATACTACCTTAAGTCTGCCCCTGCAAGGATGACAAAAATGGACACTTAATAAAGACAACTGTTTATGGTCACCACAACTTCACTTTGCTACTCTTGATCAGACACACACCCGTGGTTCTCACTAGGCTCAGTATCAATTCACAGAGTATTTGCAGGTGATTAGCATAAATTCTCTGACCTCTGCAGGTCACATTGCAAGTAGGATGTTAAAAAGAACAAGCAACATAATAATAGAACAAACTATTTTCATAATCCCTGTACAGCCTCTGTACCTACAAGAATGTCTTCTCTCCACTGGCATTAACATACTGCCATGTATCCTCCTATCTTCTGTGCTCCACCACTGCTCCTAGGAATACTAGAAATGTTGGCACACACCACTCTTCAACCCAAAATTTACTGAGCGTAACCTTGAAGAGGATGGCCCTAAGATATTCTTTAAGGCAAAGATGAATATGTTTTAACAAATTTACACACTCTAAAGAGTCCTGCTGCCCCCCCCCACACACATTCTTACTCTCCGTAATTCCCAAAACAGGGAGAAGCCCTCTGGCAATTTATACATTAAACAGATTTTTTGGAGCATAAGCTTTTGTGGGCAAAAAGACCAATATGGGTCTTTGCCCATGAAAGCTTATACTCAAAAAAATCTGCTAGTCTATATGGTGCCACAGGACTTCTTGTAGTTTTTGCAGATACAGACGAACACTGGCTACCCCTCTGCTGGATACCTGTCTGCATAATCTTCATTGACCTCCACATCCTTGGAGAGGGTTTGCTCACGTTATCTTACATAGAGTGTCCCTGAGGCTGTTCAAAGGAACCAGAGTTGAGGGTGCCTGGGAGGTACTACTTTACTTCTACATTTCCTGGCTATCAGAGGTTGAAGTTTAGTACCCGTCACACTCTGGAAGGCCACAAGGCAACTCCAGAAGCAACCTTAACTTTACATTAAGTTTAAAAAAAAAAACACACAACAAAGCTTAATTCATACTGTTTTGTGGACTATACTCTTGCAACTGAAAAAAGATCAATTGGCTTTTAACCTACAGACCCATATCCAAGATTATTTTAATTGTAAAAGTGAACCACTCATAACAAGAATTATTATAGTATGTGTGTGTGGGTTAACACAAAAATATACCCCCCATATTCTCAAAGAAGCTTCCATAATGAAAACATCCAGACTGGCATCTATATGCCAAGAATCTCATCTTGTACTATTTCCAAGTCCTGCCAGTTTTGAAGCAATGAAGTTGTGTTGATTTCAGTCATGTACCAGAACAATTAAGTGTTTGAAAAGTTTTAGAGATTAGTTACTAATTACATCAATGTAAATAACCTGATGAAAATAAATTTATGTCAGCAATAGGACACTAAAGGCACTGAAGATTTTTTCATAAAAAGTCTCAACACCCCACAAAGTGAGAACTCCTCCCTAGGACAGTACCAAAAACTTCAGCATTGCTTGTCAGCAATCCTCATGGATTTTCAATGAAAATATAACCTTAAACCAGATAGACACAAAAGTACTCCAAGGCATATTAGCCATGACAACGCATCATTACTGATCTGCATTTGCGCAGGATGCTAACTCCTCAAAAGAGCCGCTTAATACATTCACGTACACAGACAGATTTGATACCCTTGCATCTGAGTTCTGGCCAGAATCCCAGTGAATCTTTGCAGTATCATTTACTTTGAAATTCCTTTTTGTTACAAACTTCCATCTGATGGACTTCCTACCCCAATATACCTTTACTGGTTAAGATTTCTTTAACACAGAAAAATTATGTGAACACAACTTTCACATTAGCTACTAACTGCCCCTTTTAAAATTCCCAAGCTCTTTTTGTTGACTCCACACTCTAAAATATTTCAGGAAGAAGACAACAGCATGCACAGGCCAAGAACACCAAGCTAACTTAGATTCCTATCTTACATTGTGCTTTACTAACAATTAGAGGCTGGGGAAGAGGGGTGGTGAATTCTTACAAACCCTAAATTTAACCACTAATCAATGACTGCGCCAAACCCTCACTTCAGCTGAGGTGATGGTCTTTTTGCAGAAACAGCCCAGAAACTATTAGAGGAATTGGCAGAGAAGTTCTTCCCACCAGCAGGGAAAAGGATCAACATCTAAGTTCTCTTTCAGATCTTGCCTTCTCTAGCATATTTCACAGCAAACTGCTCAGCTCCATCAAAGGTAATAATGGTAGATGCTGACATGCAGAGGCAGCTGACGAACACAGATTAAGAGATTCTCTAGTGTTAACACATTAAAGAGTGCTGAATGCCGAGATTAGCCCATAAAGCACACCTCTAAAACGACAACTCCCCAAACTATCAAAACAAAAAAGGCAGTCCCGTAGCACTTTATACGGACACTCTGAAGAAGTGGGTCTGTCCCACCAAAGCTCACCACCTAATAAATTATTTTGTTAGTCCTTGTAAAGTGCTACTGGACTGCCTTTTTTGTTTTCATAGTACATAGACTTAACACTGCTCTCTGTTACTTTTTAACTCCCCAAACTGAAATTCACAAAATGGTTTCAAAAATCACTAAATGAGACTCAACGAAAACATCACTTATCTCTCAACCCTGACATCTAAGTTTCTGGGCTATTTCTGCAAAAAGAGCATCACCTCATCGTAAACAATGAGAGCGGTAATGAACTACCCCATTCCCATGGCAAAGCAGAATTAGCTTTACTGACAAGTGACTCGAGATTCACGTTCGGGACGGGGTGAAGGAAGCAGGAGAACTGCTCCAGCCGGCTTTGGAAACTTCAGTCCCTCTTACGCTCAAAACACAGTCGCCTGAGCTGAGATCCAAAGGCAGAGCAGGAGAAGCGGGCATGGCTTTGATCAGCGTGCTTAGAGACAGAAAGAAGGGCCACCACGGGAAACCTGCTGCGAGAGGAGAATTCGGCGGCTAAAAAAGCCCGTGGAAAGGAGCAATGCCTGAAACGCTGACGCACCGAGAGCAGAAGACAACAGTGGGGCCAAATCTGCCCTCACGAGGTTCAGTCCATTTTACGCCTAATACCAGCCTAACAGCCCGTTCGGTGCTTCGGGGTTTCAGCCTGTTGCACAGGAAAGAGCGGCTCGGGAAACTTCAGCTTAGATGGGGGAGTAGCTCAGCCCCAGACCTCAGTACTTACTGCAGGAGCCAGCCGTTACTCACCCCACACGCACCTTTTTCTGAGGGAGCTGGGCAATACCAAGCGCAGGGGAGCCCTGAGCGCTGCTCCCGGACGCTGCAGCCAATGCTCTGCCTCAGCGGTCTCCTCGCTCACAGTCAGTGGCCAGGCATGTCCCCTCACCTCCCCCCGAGAGCCGGGAGAGGGGCTGAAAGGCGGCGACAGCCCCAGGCACGCCCAAGTGGGGACAGGAAGGAGGCACACGCGGCCCGGACCGCGCAGCGACAGGACAAGCAGCTGCTGGCGCTTCTCCCGGGGGGCCGCTTTGTTGCTTTCTCCAGCCAGCACACGTGGACAGGCGGCGCCCCGGGGAGAACGCCACAGACGCGCCCCCACGGCCGCGGCGCAAGGATTGGCCAGCGGGGTGAGGGAGTAGGCGGTGCCCGCTCCCGGTTGGCGGCCGGGTGTGTCCGTCTGAGGGAACGCCGGGCGCTGGGGTCGGGGGGGGCTGCAGACGTTTTGTCCCGCTGCGCTTGCTTGGGTCGGGTCGGGTCGGGTCGCTCGCTGCCCAGCCAGTGCACGCGGCAGGCTTGGGGCGCTGTAGGGTAGGGGTCAGGTCCATTTTGCCCCAGCCTCAGCCTCAGCCTCAGCCCTGCTTCACTGTCTCTGCCCCAGCAGCGCCGCGCCACTGTCCTGCCAAGTCCTTAGCAGAATGGGACCCCTGCCCATCTTGCCCCAGGTTAGGCCACTAGCCCGCCCCCCTCCTACGAGAGGCCTCAGCAGCGCCCTCTTGCTTCAGGGTGGTTGTTGCAGGATGAGCAGACACCCCCACTATATTGGGAACTCTCTGATACTAGGTTCTTTGTCCTATATGAACTGTGTAACTATATCGGTCTGGGGAAGGTCCTGATTTTCCACACTTTCTATTTGGAACATGCAGGCTAAGTGGACTGTTTATGGCAGGGGTGGGGAAACTCCAGACCACGGTCGGAATCCAGACCACACCTAACCTGGATGTGTCCCCTGAAACTCAGGGCTCCCCTCTTCAGCATCCAGTCTGGGATTGTATAGGGGATGGGAAGACCCCAGACTTGTAGACTAGAGTCAGGCAAACGGGGGCTCAGTCCGGCCCATATACTCTCCCGCAGGGCTGGGAAGGGGCAGGAAGCTGCTTCATGCAGCAAAGTTGCCTCTCGCTACCATTCCCCTGGCCCAGACACCGCTTGACACTGCTGTTGGCATTTCCATTTATTGCTTGTTTTTCCTGCCCAGTGGTATTTCCAACATGTGATTTTGCGTCATTTTTCTGCTGTGGATTTTCTGTCAGTGCTTTTTGTTTTGCTTTGTACCACGGGGTTTTCCATCAGCTCCAATATTTTGAAAAACGGAGCAACAGGAAGGGCCTTGCTATAGTCTAGCTCGTCTTTGCTGGCGGAGAGGGGATTTTCAGGGCTAACTTGGAGAAGCTGGGCTTCGTGTTTAGAGCCCAGATGTGTCCATCACTTCAGGTGGCATTTCTCGCTGGTTTTTCTTTTCCAATGGGATTGCTGAGTCCTTTTGTGTGGTGGTATTTCTGTGTGTTCTTTTGTATGGCTCTGTACCATGCGGTTTTCTACTAGAGCCAATTATAATAATAATAATAATATAAAAGGAGAGGCAGAGCACTGCCTGCCACCAGAAGCAACCAGCTGACAGTGTCCTTCGTGTGACAGTGGCATCTCCTGCACCTCTGGTGTGCCAGCTATCCTTTCTAGCTACATAACTTCCTCAGTCTTGGAAGGCTTCACAAGAATACTCAAGGAATTCCTGGTAAGCACAGATACTCCTTAACATCAAGGAAGAGGTAGAAGGGATATCTGGGCAACAACTTGATGTCTGCGGATGATATAGTTATCATTAAAGAAGATGATGAGAAGCTAGCAAGAACAGTGCAGGTGCTAAACAAGGGAGGGAAGCTACAAGGACTGATTACATACATGGATAAAACAAAAACAATGGCATCTGAAGATAAGGAAATAAGAAGGAAGATCAGTGTAAACAGGATCGAACTAGGGAATGTAGAGAAGTTTGCGTATCTAGGAAGCAACATCACATATGATCTAGAATAGTAACAGAGAGGGAGCCGTGCTAGTCTATATACTATCGAAACAAAAAGCAGTCAAGTAGCACTTTAAAGACTAGCAAAATAATTTACCAGAGTCTGTTCTGGTCTGGCTATGGTCTGAGGAAGTGGGTCTGTCCCACGAAAGCTCACCTAATAAATTATTTTGCTAGTCTTTAAAGTGCTACTTGACTGCTTTTTGTTTTGATATGATCTAGACTGTAAGAAGGAGATAGTGACTAGATAGCAAAAGCAAGAGCGAGTTTGAAGGTGATGGATAAGAGCTGGAAAAGCAAAGCGATTAGCTTAGGAATGAAGTTCAGCATCTTGAAAACGTGTGTATTCAGCAGCATGTTGTACAGATGGGTGGTAACGAAAGCTTTGAAGAGGTGAAGGATATTGGCGTTCGAGAGGAGTTGTTATAGAAAGATCCTGAGAATAGGATGGATGCACAAGGTCACCAGCGAGGAATTATATAGGAAGATACAGCAAACGAGAACCTACTGCAGAAGGTTATACAATGGAAGTTACAGCTATTCGGGCATATCTGCAGAATGAACAACGAATGAAAAATCAAGACCCTGGTATTCACCATAATGGACAGTTCGAATAGGAGAGGCAGACCTCACAAAGAATGGGTAGATGATATAGTAGATTGGTGTGGAGCTGGACTACAGAAACTAAGCCACTCCACACTGGACAGGGAAAGATGGAAGGAAATATTGCGGAATGCATCAGACACCAATGGATGCTGAGCCCATGGTTAATGATGATGATAGTTGCTCCTCAGACTAGCTACCTCCTCCTGTAGTTCTCCCACCTGCTTCCTGAGACACTCCCCTCCACAGGCACCTTTCACGTTGGGTGGTGCCTCCAGCCTGGTTTTCTGTGAGAAATGCAGGCAACAGTCTCGGCAAAATCTGACCAGGATCTCAGTAGAGAAATCCTAGGTCAGGTGGTCTCTCTGGATACAGGTGGAGAAGACAAGTGACACAGCCCTTCCTAACCATCCTGGTACTACTAGGACTTACAAAGTCTGATAAAGTCCTGCTCAAACTCTCCTGGTCACTTCACCTGTGGCTTTTAAGGCTTTCTCACCCTGGGCAGACCTACCCCTTTGTTAACCACACAGGGGGAGGGTGGATCCAAGAGCTACCAGATACACAATCCCAAATGACACAGTCACTGTAATAAGCTGATAGAGAAGATAAACGCAGCCAAACAGTGACAGAAACTCACTCAGTCCAAAGTTAGTACTCACACCTTGTGTGTTCAGCGGGAG
Source organism: Carettochelys insculpta (assembly GCF_033958435.1). NCBI lineage: Eukaryota > Metazoa > Chordata > Testudines > Carettochelyidae > Carettochelys > Carettochelys insculpta. Next base: position 81,891,373 of record NC_134139.1, on the reverse strand, counting down.
GCGGGGCAGCCACCGTCTCAAACACCCCTGATTGCATATGTTTCATTGTCCTTTTGGGCTGAGGTTTTTTCTGTCTGTGCTTTTGTATTGCTTTGTCCCATGGTGTTTTCTACAAGATTGGATTGGATATTGTTATAAAAAAGAGGGGGGAAAAGTCCAGTTGAAGGGAAAGGGGAAGAACCCTGTCTCTGGATGGGTTGCTGTGATTTTCGTGTACCCCGCCCTGAAAGAAGAGTTGGCTGGCACGGGCGGAAGCTGGGGATTTGTACCATGCTGTTTTTTTTTTAATGAGAGCCAATAGTTTAATAAAAACAAACAAAAATCAGGAGTAGAGCACTGCCTGCGGCCGTAAGTGTCCTGGTGCCAGTGACCTCAGAGTGACAGATCCATCTCTTCCTGCTCTAGATAGCACCCACTGCACTGTGAACATGAAGCCCACAAGCAGAGAGGAGGCTCCTGTAGTGTTATCCTGTTCTATGTTCTTTACAGAATAAAGCCTGTACTCAGAGGTTTGTCTGAGTGCCTCTTGTCTGAGGTGCACGCACACAATGGAGTCTCAGGGCTTGTCTCCTAAAGTTGCATAAAAACCCACAAGGCAGGTGTCTCCTATCCTGAAGAACCTCAAAGTGGGACAGTAAGTAGGACAGGGCTGCACAGGAGAGGTGCTGTGCGACCATTTGTTTTGAAGTTGGATTTACGTACTACAGTTACCATTTTTGACCTTTGGAAAAAGAGGACACCCTGAGAGGGAGTGTGTCCGTGTCAGTATCTACCCACTCCCCTTGTATGAATGTACTATATATACTATAAAACATTAATACAAGGTGAGTGGGTAGATACTGATACAGATACACTCCCTCTCAGGGGTGTCCTCTTTTTTATATGATAACCCTATTAATTACCATTTTTTGTCTGTCACCTTGAATATTCTTATATTGGGATGAACTCTACATATGACTATAATCAGGCAGTTTGGGGAGTTTTTTGCTAGAGAAGAATTCTGCAGTGTTTCAACATCTTCACTGATGATTATTAGTTTTCAAGTAAAATGTATGGTATATTGAGGGGTTTAGAATGTCATAAATGGTTGGAGTTCAGGCTGCCTGAGAGATGGCCTTATTTCTTATATGAGCCTGCAGTTTGTACGTGACTGCTTGATATAAAGGACAGAGGGCAGCTGGTGGTGTGTTCTGAACTGCAGAATTTCCTTATAGTTAACTAGGATGCAGTGGCATACCGAATTCACAGTACAATTATCATATAAACAGAGAGGACATTAATAGAGGTAACGGTGCTAGTGTGTATTCTAACAAAACAAAACAGCAGTAATGCAGCACTTTAAAGATAAACAAACTGATTTATTCAGTGATAATGATTTAATCACGGAATAAATCATTTTGTTAATGTTTGAAGTGCTACATTACTGCTGTTTTGTTTCATGACTGGATATGGGAAGCAGGTTGTTGGAAATGCCCCCTGCTGGCTGAATGGAGTTGTAGCTGTCCTGGTCCACGCCTCTGGCCCCTTGCTGTTCACGTCTGGCCAGTTGGCAGCATAACAGTCCCTGCTACCAGACCCCTCCCTTTCTATTTTATGAGCAACAATCACATTCCAGGCACATCCCATTGTTCTGACACAACTAACCCCTTACTTTGCTCTAAGTTGTGATATGAGGAAGCTGCGTAGCAAATTCGGTGGTCCGCGCTCTTATTGTTTAGGAGGAGTTCTTGAACAAACAGGCTCACACACAGACAAGGTTTCTAAAACATATAGTAGATCATAATAGTGCTTATTAAAAGAACATCTAGGCCATGGCTACACAAGCAGCTTTTCCCAGCAAAACCGGGCTTTTGCCAGATAAAAATGTGACACATCTACATGGCAAATGCAGTTTGTCAACACAACCCAGCACATCCTCCTACAGCGTTATACCTCTCTATGTTCAGGTATGACGCCTCTCTCAACAGTGTTCTGTCAACTAAACAGGTGTGTAGACGTTCTGGGGGGCCCTTTTGTCAACAGACAGGGCTTCCAGTTCACCGGGCAGCCCTGTTTGCAGAGCTTCCGGTCAGCCATTCTTTTAAGAGAGGGCTGGGTAGACCGGCTGTTCTCTGTCAACAGTGTGTTGCTCTTTCAGTTTGCATTTTTGTGTACAGTAAACCCTCGATTTTACGGACCCTGATATACCGAATTTCAGGAACAATGGACCTCATTGTTTCAAAATCTGCTCAACCAGGCCCTGTAAAATCTTAAATGCCCGCCTGCCCCCCACCCCATGGACTCACCACCACAGAGCCGGAGCTGCCACCTCTTCCCTCAGAGCTGCTGCGCTCTCCTCTCACCAGGCTCGGTGTGCATATGTGGGCAGCCGGCACTCGTACTCACCCCACCAATGGTAGGAAGAGTATGTGGCGGCTCCAATAGCGGAGGCAGCTCTTCCAGGTGGCAGTGGTGAGGCTGGAGCCGTGGAGGGAGCCTTGCGGCCAGATGCAGCGGGGCTCCCAGCAGCAGCATGGATTTTGGTGCCGTGCACGGTGGGAGGCCTTGCTGCTGTGTGCAGTGGGACCCCAGCCGTGGCAGGACTCCCAGCGGTGGCGCGGCTTTTGCTGCTGCGCACAGAGGACCTTTGCTGCCACATGCAGTGGGGCCCCCAGCAGCAGCGGCAGACTCTGGCAGCTCATTCCGTGTCAGTGATTAGAGGGCATTTTGAGGGAGGTGGTGGAAGGGCTGGTGGAGCCTGATGGGGGTAGGTTGTAGTAAACCCCCTGATTTAACAGACATCCAGGCTTGATGGCATCTCTTCCCTCATTAGTCTGGTAAATCGAGGGTTTACTGTAGATGCAATCTGTCGGCAGTAACGTCTATCAACAGAGGCTTTTCGTGTAGACGAGGCTCTGGTGGCCCAACTGAACCTGAGGCCACCTTTGTGCTAGACATACAAACATAATGAGAGACAGTACCTGCCCTGAAGACCTTACCATCTAAATTGATATATCATACAAAATGAGGGAGAAAGGAAATATTATGTCCATTTTATAGATGGAAAACCGAGGTCTAGAGACACAGTGACTTGCCCAAGTTCGCACATGAAGTCTGTGGAAACAATAGTAACACAGAGGTAGCTGTTTTAGTCTATACTCCAACAAAACAAAGCAGCGGGAATGTAGTACTTTAAAGACTAACAAAATGATTTATCCGGTGATGAGCTTTCATGGGGCAGACTACAAGATTACAGACCAGCATCCTGTGAGACTGTGTGCTTTTGCAAAATGAAAATAAGCATTGCGGTGGCATAAACAGTAGTTAAGTGTTCCATTATACAGAAAAATTGTGTGTCAATGCTGGAAAAAACCAACATCAGTACCTTGTGAAATATAAAACTGGGCAAAAACTGAGATTGCCTCAGTTTAGTTTTTACTGAAATACTCTAGAGGTCAGATACCTAGGCTTTGAGGAGCCAATCTTCAAATCTTGAAAGGGTTGACTCAGCCCTTCATGTTATTAAGACAGATAAACTGTTTAGCTGAACCTACTTTCAGGGATGGAAGGCGTATTTTTCTGTGTGGAGTGGGGGCTGTTAAAAACCAGTGTCCTAATCTAGCAAATAGAGCTATTCTTGTAACTCTAACTTTCACGTAAAATCTCACAGAAGTCAGTGGGACTTCATGTGAGAGTAAAGGCTTGCATGTACAGTACATGCACCTAACAATGTGGGTCTTTGCCCATGAAAGCTTATGCTCCAAAATATAGGGGCTCGTCTGCATACTTGGCTCAGTCTAATTCTTGACCTTCCCCCTGACCCCTCCACTCTCTGATTTGCTCACCTTGATTATCTTTTTCTGATTTGTCCTCCTTGCTTACTGTTTTTGGTTCTCTGTGCCTTAAATATTGAGTCTGTTCTGGTCTGGCTATGGCCTGAAGAAGTGGGTCTGTCCCACGAAAGCTCACCTAATAAACTATTTTGCTAGTCTTTAAAGTGCTACTTGACTGCTTTTTGTTCCAAAATATCTGTTAGTGTATAAGGTGCCACAGGACTTCTTGTTTCTGAAGATACAAACTAACATGGCTGCTTCTCTGATACCTGTACAGTATAGATCTCTCTATAGAACTGAACTTCAAGGTCCTATTATTTGTACTGTAACAAAGAGGAAGTCGTGCTAGTCTATACACTATCAAAACAAAAAACAGTCAAGTAGCACTTTAAAGACTAGCAAAATGGTTTATTAGGTGAGCTTTCGTGGGACAGACCCACTTCTTCAGACCATAGCCAGACCAGAACAGACTCAATATTTAAGGCACAGAGAACCAAAAACAGTAAGCAAGGAGGACAAATCAGAAAAAGATAATCAAGGTGAGCAAATCAGAGAGTGGAGGGGTGGGGGGGAACGTCAAGAGTTAGATTGAGCCAAGTATGCAGACGAGCCCCTATAATGACTCAGAAAGTTCCCATCACGATTTAAACCATGTGTTAATGTGCCGAATTTGAATATAAAAGCCAGCTCCGCCGTTTCTCTTTCCAAAACGGTGCGATAATTCCTTTTCAGTAACACACATACCTTTAGGTCATTGACATGGGGAGCCTTCTGTATTCTGTGTGTTACTGAAAAGGAATTATCGCACCGTTTTGGAAAGAGAAACGGCGGAGCTGGCTTTTATATTCAAATTCGGCACATTAACACATGGTTTAAATCGTGATGGGAACTTTCTGAGTCATTATAGGGGCTCGTCTGCATACTTGGCTCAATCTAACTCTTGACGTTCCCCCCCACCCCTCCACTCTCTGATTTGCTCACCTTGATTATCTTTTTCTGATTTGTCCTCCTTGCTTACTGTTTTTGGTTCTCTGTGCCTTAAATATTGAGTCTGTTCTGGTCTGGCTATGGTCTGAAGAAGTGGGTCTGTCCCACGAAAGCTCACCTAATAAACCATTTTGCTAGTCTTTAAAGTGCTACTTGACTGTTTTTTGTTTTGATATTATTTGTACTGTGTACATATAAAAAGATTCCACAGCAATGAAGGGAGAGTTGAAGTTTGTCTCCCATGAAAAACACAGGGGCTGGCTTCCACTGTATAAATGTGAAATATTTGTTATGACTATCATTTATTTACTATGGATTTATTAATAATTCCTATTCTAAGGAAGAAAAGGTCCATTTGTTGTGTCTAGAAACAAAGGGAGTTTTCACTAAGATCTCCAAGAGCTGAAGCCAGCTTCAAGCTGCTCAAATCATGAGAGGATGACTCAGAAGTCAGCAATCTGAGGCATTCTTACTTACTGCAGTTAGTCAACAGGCCGAGGGTTGAGAGGTTAGGACAGGGGATCAATGACAAATCAAAGGATAGGTCACCCATTCATTCAAGAAAGGGCTGATCTCTGGGCTATTAAGAGAGAGGAGGGCATGGAATGAATCCTAAAAAAAGCGTTGAATGGGCTGCAGTGTAGCGAACTGACACTTGCGGACTTCTTAAATAAACCCTGAGTTTCTAACATGGAAGCTTATGTACAATGTCATTATTAGGTCTTCTGTATGCAATTTATTCAGACTCTAAATGTCACTGATGGTAGAAAGATCATTATTGAGGTCTTTCAACCATAAGTTAACAATGACAGGAATAATGATTGTACCTAATATATATAGATGTGGATATATACTGTTTCACACATGCACACGCACACACAAAATTTATATTACTACTGCTGTAGTAATTTACTGTAATATGTATAATAGTAACTAATATATACCATATAATAGTATATAATATATACTGTTCTATACATATAATTACAGTTTCACACACACACAGAGATATATATAAAATATATATTACTATTACTGTAGTAATTTACTGTGTGATATATATAATAGTGTATAATATATACTGTAGTGTATGTGTAATTAGTTTCACATCTAATGTGTATATAATATATATTATAGAATTTGTGCAGACAGCAGATCATTACTGTTTCACATTTTATATTTGATATTTGATATTTTCACACGTAAAATATGAAACAGTAATAATCTGCTGTCCGCACACATTCTACCATAAACTTAGAAAAAGTCTTACTGTTTTGCAGTGGACTCAGTGGCTGTGTCTACACTTATGAAAAATTCAAAATGGCCATGCTGATGGTGAAATCGAAGAATACTAATGAGGCACTGAAATGAATACTCAGTGCCTCATTAGCATGCTGCTGGCCGCGACACTTCAAAAGTGCCACGGTTCACTCGCCCACGGCTCGTCTCCATGGGGGATCCTTTTTGAAAGGACCCTGCAAACATCAAAATCCCCTTATTCCTATCACCTGTTTAGACAAGGAATAGAGCCTGTTTCAAAATAAGCCATAATGCATCCAATGGCTCTGTTTCAAAATAGGTTCTATGTATGTAGATGCTGTATTTCAAAATAGCTAAGTACTATTTTGAAATGCATTTTCTGTGTAGCAGTGTTATTTCAAAATCAGCTGTTCTGGAATAGCTTATTTCAAAATACACCTGCTGTGTAGACATACTCTAAAATAGCTATTGCTACACTGGGGTAGGGGTGGGGGGTGGAACGAGACTCATGACTCATGAGTGACCAACGCAATAATGACAAAGCCAACACGAGTAGCCCTGTCTACATTAAAACTGTAGTATTACTTGTAAAACACGGATTGCATCCACAAAACACAATTCTGAAACCATGCTACAACTAGTAATTGGTTCTACAGAGTTAAGCGGTGCCCATTATTGTAGTACAGTATCGGGGATCTAGCTATTCATATCACTGAAATATTACATTTCGCTCAAATAGGGAAAATATATTTTACAGTACCCAACATTATCCAATGAAACTTTTCTTCCTCATGAGTCCTTTCCCCTTCATCCCCTCCTTCAAAATAAAAAAAAATAAAATAAAAATAAAATAACCCATCAAGGCAACGTCAACCAAAAGCGGCCCATGGCCAGCCGTCTATCAATGCTTATAGAAATCATGGGTGGAGTGTCAGCCTTAGCACTGATTTGTTTAGTAAAATCCAAACTGTATTGTTAAACTTGCACACCTAAATCTCGGTTGTTGCTTGGTTATGTACTATATGTATTCTATGGCTCCTAAGCAAAACTTTTATTCGTAAATAATCCAAGCTTGGCAGCCAGGTGTACATAAACCCCTTTTCTCAAACTGTGTACTATGTACATTTTAAACAGTAGCTTCAATAACTTTTTAAAGTGTGTATTAGATTATTATTTTTTGTTTGGTTGTGATTAGGATTCTTATCTACTGCCTGGTTTCCCGAAGTAATCAAATCCAAGTTTTCTCTGCTTCACCATAGTGTTTTTAAACAAAGTATAGGGTACATTACATTACCATATACATTTCAACAACTTTTATGAAAAGAAGCAACAAACTCCACAAGGGGTGATTGTGGCAGGACAGCTTTTTACTACTGAAATCTGACCTGTTGTAAAATATTTGGAATGATCATCAGTGATCTGGAGTTTCACTTGTTTTTGATGTCAAGCACAAAATTGATTACTCATCTGCATTTTTGTCTGTTCCTCATGACTGGGATTCCACAATTCAAAAAGTCTTAAGAGTTGTATTAAAGAGGCATTGGAACCAGTAAACATTCTTTTACAGCTTTTTAAATGTTAACAGTGCTACATTTGTATTCCTCCCCTTCTGAAAAATATTTTTTTTATCTCTTGTCCTTGATTCTTCAAAGCATTCTCTCTGATTTACACCCAGGGGAACAGTCGGGGAGGGAGAATACCATCTTAGCTGATGTAGCCTTACCTAAGGTCTCTAGCGTACAGAAAAACTTTGCATGTTCACACAAAGGAGGAGAGCTGGTGTTTGGGGTGGGGGTGGGGAGTGGAATTGGAGTACATCAGAAGGTAAACGTGACTGAGAGCAGCTACACAAGCTCCAAAACCCTGATACAAAAGCAACTGACAGGGAACAATTGTCTGCTCAACAGAAACCATCGTTTACAAATGCCTCCTTCGTTTCTCTGCCTCGTTCAGTTAGCAAGGGGAGGTAGAATCAGACCTTTAGGTCCCTACCGTTTGAGAATGTTTCCCTCCAGGAGACAGCATTCTTAAAGTTACCAGGAACAGGAAAATATTTTTTGCTGACAAGTGAGGAAGACAGGCTTTGCAATGTTGTGAGAGAGGTAAGAGATGAAATAAGCAGTCTTGCAAGATGCGGTGTCCTGTCCCCCAACGTGAAAAGGGGCATGTGGTTTGAAAAAGGGCAAATTTAGGCCAAATTCATCTCTGGACTAACTCTGTTCAAATAAATTGAGTTACACAAGTGATTAATTTAGCTCATTGTATAAAACTCACTTATTTCATTACCAATGTCAACCCTGTGCACGTAAATAGAGACTGATGGATAGCCCTGTCCTATACCAGTTGAGTGCATGATTGGATTATTAGCTTTGGCAACAGTTATGTTTTTGGAAATGAACTGGGTTACGAAAAATAACCGTAGAGTTTTGTAAATAAGAATTGTGCATATAAAAAGTTTGGGACTACTAAAATCAGATGCTGAATATTCTTTGCAGACTATGGGAAAGACCACAAGTTTGAAGTGGTTGAATCATAGAATCATAGAACACTAGAACTGGAAGGGACCTAGAGAGGTCATCAAGTACAGTCTCCTGCCCTCGTGGCAGGACTAAGCACCATCACTGTCACCCAGTAGCTATCTATCTAATCTGCTCTTAAATATTTCCAGTGATGGAAATTCCACAACCTCCTAGGTAGTTTATTACAGTGTTCAACCACCCTGGTGCTGCAAACACACTATCAAGTTTTTTCGAAATTTTTCGAAAGAAAGGGGCTCTTTCAAAAGATAGCGCAGAGCGTCTACGCACAAAAAGGTTTCTTTCAAAACTAAATTGAAAGAACAAGGCACTCCTTTCCAAAGCGTTCTTCCTTTCCTATTTCAGGAAGAGCTCCCCATTTTGAAAGCATTTTTCAAAAGAAAATATGTGTTAGGTGCTCTGCAGGCACTTTTTTTCGAACGAGCAGTCCTCATGAGAACTGATTTTACAATCCCTGGCCTGTTCTTTCAAAAGAGTGGGGACTGTGTGGACGCTCTCTTTCAAAAGAGCAGATCGCTCTTTTAAATCTGCTTTTTGGTGTGTGGATGCACCCTTGCAAAAGGTGTTCTTTCAGAAGAGATCTTCCAGAAGGGCTTCTTTCAAAAGATCTCTGTAGTGCAGAAGTAGCCTGAAAGTTTGGAAATTTTTGCTAATGTCCTAACGTTTTTCCTAATTCCTAATCTTGGTGTGTAAATAATCTCAAAATACTTGATGTTTGAGCATTAGAAAACTTTCAGTACAAAAAGTGAAACTCACCAAGTCTGAGGTTCTGCCACAATTTTGAAACAACACATATTTGTTGGAAGAATCACTAAGGATATCTTGCTTTTACACAAATTTGGTCTCTGTTTTGATTAAATGGGCCTCCAGTAAGAGCATTAGCCCCAAATCCCCTCAAGCTTTGGGGAAATTCACATCTTGATCTGAAATTGGCAGCATGAGTTAAACTCCACTTTTGAGTATCAGAGGGGTAGTCAAGTTAATCTGTATATTCAAAAGCAACAAGAAGTCCTGTGGCTTTTACTGAGGCTCTGCTTTTGAGTGATTGTGGGCCCAGTTTAGTGTTTCACACTGAAATCTTATTGAACGCACAACTTTATACGGTTTCAGTGCAAAACAAGATGAAACACGGCAGGTTTGAGCTTTGAGTTTTTCATTCAAACCCACTTTATTTAAAAGCAAAGAAAAGGTTTTGCATGACCTGTGTGGTGTAAAACATTTTGCCAAATTTCACAAAGATCTATGCTCTGTATCTTTAGTGTGCAGGCATATTTTATTCCATCATTCAATTCTTTGACTCTCAGCTAGTATCAGAGAGGTAGCCATGTCAGTCTGTAGCTTTGAGAACAGCAAGAAGTCTTGTGGCACCTTATAGACTAACAGATATTTTGGAGCATAAGCTTTTGTGGGCAAAGACCCACTTCATCAGATGCATACGTTGGGGGAGGGGGTTCAGAGCAGTATTTAAAGAGTGGGGTCCTGATAAAAGGAGAGGGCCAGAGCTGACAAGGTCTATTCAGACCCATTCAGATCTGACTTGTTTTTTCCTCTTTTGATAAGTACTGTTGATACTGGGCCATTTCCACCTTGCTGAATAGCCCTCCTCACAGGATTCTCAGATCTTGGGCTGCAGCCCAGGCCTGAATGTCTACAGAGCAGTATCACAGACCCACAGCCTGAGCAGACCTGGGGCAACTGTGAGTGTTCATGTAGACATACCCAAGATCCCTCCCAGCCCACTTGTGGGGTTTCAGAGCCTGGGCACTAGCCTAAGCCCAAACCTCTGCACTGCAATTTTGAGCCCTCCAGTCCAAGCTCTGCAAGCCTAAGTCAGCTGACCCAACCCACCCGTGGCCATGCTGTGGGTCTATTGCAGTGCAGACACACCTTTGGAGTCTGAAAGAAGCAGTTGGTCTGGAATGGAATGTTTCAGCCTATCACTGTGAAGGAGGAGAAATTTGTGAAGTTTGTGAGGACAACCACAGCTGAATTGGGAGCTTACATCAAGACATGTGGCCACATTACTCCAAAACTGCTGTAGATGTGTTGCACCTGCCTGGGTGTGTGGAGATTTCTACATAAAAATGTAAGAACAACCATAATGGGTCAGATTAAAGGTCCACCCAACCCAGTGTTCTTTCTTCTGATAGTAGCCAATGTCAGATGCTTCAAAGGGAATAAACAGAACAGGACAATCATCAAGGGATCCACTCCCTGCCAGCTAGTCCCAGCATTTGGCATTCAGAGGTCTAGGGACACCTAAAGCATAGGACTGCCTCCCCTTGACCAGTTTAGTTATTTTCTGTTATTGTTATGATCCCCTGTGAAGCATTTCGGATCTTAGGTCCATTTCATCAAGTTATCGACCTGCATGTCTGCTTTAAAAAAAAAAAGCTGATAGGGTATCTTATAAATACAAAAGGACTGGGGCACCAGCACTTTGTAAATAAGATGTGTGGCTATGAAATCTAAATTCTGCATAGGATCAGTTTCTATCCTTTCAGCAGAGAAGAGCCATCACCCCTTCAAGTGGGCCAGGAGGAAAGGCTTAAGCAAAAAAAGCAAGCACACATGCCTAACTAATCTGCCATGGCTGAGAATGTTTCACTCTTTCTTCAGTTTTGAATAAATCACACGATCAACGTGAATGGAAAGGTTATCCCCCTTCTGTCATTGTATATCAAGTTGACATGACATCCATGACTCAGTCTGGTTTAATTAAAGTTGCTTAAAAAGTGTGTTTAAAAGGACCCCTTTGAACAATTGAAAAAGTGCAGTTTACTATTTTTAATCCTTCCAGATTCAGAGTCAGAAAGTCAAACCATTGCACATTTATAGATATGCAAAACTACATCTGATTAAGAATTGATCCAGTAAAGAGGCAAATGCTTTCTACTTACGTCATCAAAAGTGGTGGGGAAGATATTGTCAGAAGACAATCTATACAGGTTTCCGTGTCAACACCTCCAAAAATCAATAGAGTTGTGAGCTCATGCCTCTGTACTTCAAGGGCCTTTTCAAGGTTCCAAGAGCGGGCGTTTCTCGTATGGTGATATTAGCAAGTTAAACCAGCTTCTGAAAGTGCCAGGCGTCATGTACTGCAGGCCTTTGCCTCATTGGCTCTTGCAAAATGATTATGTAGGAGAAAAGGGATTGACCACAAGGTCTGATACGTAACACTTTAAACACCAGAATTCTGAAGTAGAATGTTCCATTTTTTTAAAAAATATTTTTTCTAAAAATTCTTGTGCAGTAAACAGAAACTGTCATTAGGAATAGAGGAATAAATATACTGTTCTTTTTTGGATTTTTTGGTTACCAGGGCCTGATGAAATGCGTCTTACAATATTCAAGGAGCTGACAGAGGATGTATCTGAGCCTTTACCTGTCACCTTTGAAAAGTCCTGGAAGTCAGGAGAGATTCCAGAAGACCGGAAAAGAGCAAATACAGTGCATATCTATAAAAAGGGAAATCAGAACAAGTCAGGAAGCTACAGACCAGACAACTGAAATTTTGTGCTGGAAAAGATAATGGATCAAGTAATTAAGGAAACATCTGAAAGAAAATAAGGTGATAGGTAACAGCCAGCATGGATGTATAAAGAACAAAGTATATAAACCGATCTGATAGCTGTCTTTGGTAAGATACCAGGTGTTATGAATAAGGGAGAAGCAGTGGATGTATTAGACATAGATGTTAGTAAGGCATTTGATACGGTCATGCATGATCCATCAGTAAACAGCCCAAATACAACTTAGATGAGGCTACTATAAGGTGGGTGCATATCTGGCTGGATAACCATTGTCAGAGAGTAGTTATTAACGACTTGTAGTCATGATGAAAGGGCGTAACAAGTAGTGATCTGCAGGGTGTCTGTTTTGGGACCAGTTCTAATCAATATCTTCATCAACGATTCAAATATTGACATAGAGAATGCATGTATTAAGTTTGCAGATGATATCAAGCTGGGAGCGGTTACCACTGCTTTGGAGGATAGGGTCAGAATTCAAAATGACCTGGACAAACTGGAGAAATGGTCTGAGGTAAATAGGATGAAGTTTGACAAGGGACAAATGCAAAGTACTCCACTTAGAAAGAAACAATCATCTTCACTCATACAGAATGGGAAGCAACTGTCTAGGATGGAGTACACCAGAAAGGGATCTTGGTGTCCTAGTGGACCACAAGCTGAATATGGGTGAACAGTGTGATGCTGTTACAGAAAGAGCAAACATGATTCTGGGAAGCATTTACAGGAGTGTTGAGAGCAAGAAATGAGAAGTCATTCTTCCACTCTACTCAGTGCTCATTAGGCCTCAATTGTAGTATTGTGTCCAGTTCTGGGCACCACATTTCAAGAAAGATGTGGAGAAATTGGAGAAAGTCCAGAGAAGAGCAACAAGAATGATTAAAGGTCTAAAGAACATGAGCTATGAGGGAAGACTGAAAGAACTGGGCTTGTTTAATTTAGAAAACAGAAGACTGAGAGGGGACATGATATTGGTTACAAGTACCTCAAAGAGAGTTACAAGGAGCGGGGACAAAAATTGTTCTCTTTGGCCTCTGCAGACAGGACAAGGAGCGATGGGCTTAAACTGCAGCAAGAGAAGTTTAGGTTGAACATTAAGAAAAATTTCGTAACTGTCAGGGTGGTTAAACACTGGAATAAATAGTATAGGAAGACTGTGGAATCTCCATCACAGGAGATATTTGAGAACAGGTTAGATAAACATCCATCAGGGATAGATGGTGCTTGGTCCTGCCGTGAGGGCAGGGAATTGGACTCGATGATCTCTCAAGGTCCCTTCCAGTTCTAGCGTTCTATTATTCTATGATTCATTTCCAAATTAGCATATGCACAAGAGGAAGTAACCACCTGTAGGACTTAATTGCTTATTTCAAAATAAGCCACAGTGTAGACACGCAGCAGTGTTAATTCCAGAAGAGATATTCCAGAATAGCTTAATTCAAAATAACTGCTACACACAAAATGCATTTGAAAATAGTGCTTAGCTGTTTCAAAATACAGCATCTACACACAATAGAGCCTTTTTCAAAATAGAGTCATTTGATGCACTGTGGCTTATTCTGAAATAAGAAATTATTAAGAAATATTCTGTTTAAACAGCCCCTATTTCAAAATAGCTATTTTAAAATAGGTGCTAGTCCTTGTGCAATGAGGTTTACTCAGTGCTTTTTGTCTAAGAAAAAAGGTGCTGGAACTCAAGCCCCAACCGAGCACTGGGCAGGGGGCCAGGCAGGCTGTAGGCTGGAGGTAAGGCCTGGGGTGAGGGGACAGGGTGGGCTCTGAATAGGGAGAACTGAGCATAGGGCACCGGGCAGGGGCCTGGAGGTGGGCAGCTCCAGGGCCAGGTAGAGAGCTCTGGCCACAGGCTGTGGGGGGTCGTGGTGCTGCAGAGTGCAAGGGAGGCACAACTACCCCTGACTAAGCACAGGTGCGTCCCAGGCACAGAGGATGAACAGTGGCCCCCAGGCAGCCACCTTCCCGGGAGGCCGCTGCTCCCTTCCTATTACCTCTGGGCAAGTCGCTCCCCAGATTCCACTACAGCCAGCTGCCGCTGCGGCACCCCATGCCTCTCACCCCCCCCACCCTGCAGCCCCCTCCTGCCTCCAGGCTTAACTCCCCCCCTGCAGCCCCAAACTGTCCCCCATCTACCTCACACAGGACTGGCCGGTAGCTCCTCCACTCTCCTGTCCACAGCGGCTCCCTGCGCAGCGCAGCTGTGCGCAAACTGCCCGGGGCAGCTCCTGGCGCGGCCAGGCCCTGTCATGTGCGAGTCACCCAGAGTGGTTCCTCGCGCGGTGCCCTGCCCCACGCAGGGAGAGAAGGTGCCGGAACGCTGTTCCAAGGCGTTCCGGCAGAGAAAAAGCCCTGGGTTTACCTATTTTGAAAAAAGCCCAGTGCTCTTTTGAAATTATAGCTGTGAGGAGGGCCCAGCACCGTAGTGTGGGAGTTACTAAGGGCTGACTGGCCTAGCCCCTCCCGCTTTTGCCCTTGGCCCCCCTTCCCACCTTGCCCTGGGGTCCACAGGTGCCGTCAGCCCCCCTGGACACATGTCCTTATGCGGACAGGAGGATCACTTAGCTGAACTCCTGTGTGACCAACGCTATCAGTATTAATTTACAAAAGGCAGCATTAATATGCACTGTTAAGATATGCTTTCAGGCACGTTGATAAATTTTCTTTGCCATGGCATAAGATACACGGCATTGTGTGCACTCAGTCAAACTATCCCGTCTTACATGACAATAAGAACCGGCCAGCTAACGAGTGGAACAGAAAGCCCAGTGAAGCAGCAAATGAAAGGTGATTTCAGGATTTGTTAGAGGCATGACTCAGTGGCACAGGAATGACAGCCGGGCTGGCCGTAGCAATGACTCCACCGAATGTCATTCTTATGTGAAGTTCTTCACGGTGTCACACATTCTTGTGTGTCACACTCCGATTCATATCTGACACTATTTGCCTTCACAGTATAATTTAGCTGGTAGTCACTATTTTCTGGTGGTTGGTCATTCAGTCTTTTGTTGGATATATTTATGTTATAGCAATTGAAAGGAGGCCAACCATAGATGAGAGAGTTTGTTATCTCCAGATGGTGAGTTATGAAAGCACAGGGGTGTAGGCTAGGAATGGCAAAGAAATTTAACCGTCTTTTGAAAATGTTAACCATATTGTTCATGCTCAGCTCAAAAGGGGCCTGTGGTTACTGTGTGATTAACCCTGTGACCCCCCGACAAGAGTTTAGACCAGCTTGTCAAAAGCATTATACTCTAAGGCAGTAATCGTTTTTCTTTATTAAAGATAAGCTACATTGCCTTATTTTCTTTTGCCTATATCCAGATTGCAGTTTGGTTGCAGCACCACCTGTAGGAAATCATGTGTAGATTATTATCAGCAGACATCCATAAAGCAGGCAAAGTGGTAATGCACTTCTTAGTCCAGGTGTACACGACAGGGAAAAAGCGATTTAAGATAAGCAATTTGAATCAATTTTTCCTGCTGTTCCTACAGCAGGAGGTTAACAGGAGAAACTGTCTGTCGACTTCCCTTCCTCCTCGGAACTGGGAGGAGTATAGGGTTGATGCTGGAGTCCTGATTGTTCGATTAATTGCAGTCGTACTAGGAGCGCTAAATCAAACCTCAGAAGATCGATCGCCACTGTGTCCATCTTGCAGTAAGTGTAGCTGTACTCGTAGAGAGACAAGCTGTGACTGACAAGGCTATACTACGCTGCATACAACGTACTCCTTGGCGTTTTAGCTTGCAAACCAGACCAGCTAATATATAGGAACATTTTAGAGATCCGTTAAGGGAAGGGAAGTAATTTCTAAATGATTTAAAATATGGAAACAAAAATAAATGTTTTAAACAAGACTTTGTGGAGCTTTTCTGTTTTTTATAGTTTTAACATAAATTCAAAACCTAATTTTTTAAAATGGGAGTCTACAGAGGACTTTGAATTAGGTCTTTAATATGTGTAATGCCCACAGACCCAGGTTGCCAGCCCCAGGGACAGAACCTACAAGCATAGGGTCTAAAGCCCTGCACTCTACCACATGAGTGAAAAGTCAGCTAGCTCTCAGCCAAAGAGCAGAGACTTCACTCACCCCAGATAAGGTCTCAGTGCCTCTGGGTACTACATGGGCATGGAAGAAGCTGGTTTAAATAAGGTCATTTATTTAGTCTGAAGGATCAGTCTCCCTTGGCCCATTCAGTATTTGGACTTTTTGGAGAGAGGTACTATCTGTGATGTTTTCACCCTTGGTCTTAGGTGTTTTGCCCCTTATTTTAAATGCTGTTTTTAAAGATAACTATTGACTAGCTTATATCACCCGGTAGACTGATTCAACATATTACTATGTGGTGCATCAAACTGTCCCAGGAAGGTATAAAAGAACTTGCAATAAATATATGCTAAACATTTGAAATCAACAAAAAAGGTATAAAAATATACTTATTGATATAAATGTGGATTTTAAGCTGCTATAAAAAGCTTACAGTTGGATCAAAGTATCTTGAACCATCTAAAGGCTATAGGCACATGAAAGCACATGGATGATTACGTGGTCACTACAGCTTCCAGTCTTATCATCAGCGCATGCTGAGATACTTTCAGTGGTAAATCTTGCTTTCTTATTCTGGCTTGAGGCCGCCGAGGAAAAAGTGAGGCTCTGAGAACAAAACTGGAAGTTGGAACCAGGCAATCCTTGGCTCCAGTCAGGGCTTTTACACCTGCACCGTGGATTTCAACAACTCCCACCATCTCGGTTCTCCCATCTGGGGAAAAAAAAAAAGACAATAACACTCGCTTCCCTCGCAATGGAGTACTGGGAGTATTAATGTTTGTAAAGCACTTTGGATGGGAAAAGCTCTGTAATTCTGAAGTATTTTTACCACAAGACAGCTAGACCAGTGGTATCTCTAAAATTCCCATTCTGTGATAACTATGCACACCAGTGCTTAGCATTTTAGACATGCATATCCACCCTCCGCTTTTTGCAAATGGTAGTTTTTACAGGCATAACCAAATCAGGACACTTTCAGCAGCAGTCACCCTCCCTCTGCCCTTGCCCATTTCCCCCTCCCCCATTGGTTGGTACCTCCTTTTCTGTCCTTTTAGGACAAAAAGCTGCTGTAAAGCCATTCAACTCCATCAACAGGCTTTGCACCACGGGGGAGATGCAGAGTTTTTAATGCATGAAGTCACCGCCATTCAAAGCACACTGATGAAAACACTGTGTTTAGCTTTTCATAAAATCCAGTGTGTGTTTGTGTGTGTGTATGCACACACGTGTGCTGGTGCTGAAGAACAGATGAGTGACACTGTGAGGTCTTTGATACCTTTTTCAATTAAACTAATTGTGGCTGCACAATTTTTGGACAATGCTGCAATAATTGTACTTCATTACTGTGCAAGATTAGCTTATTCAGCAATCGGGAGTAGGACAAGGGAAGTGATGTAGCACGTAAGTGGTGAGTTTACTAAAAGTGGCATACATCTGAATGCATATTTAACCCTGGAATCATTTTTCTAGGTAATCACTGAATGGACATGGCACTTTTTACCATTAAAATTAGTGCTTTTGTTCTCACTGCTAGAAAGATGTTCCCCCTGATGTTACGGGGAGCTCTGGCTGACCTTTGTGAGAACAGGCTCAAGCCCCAAGAGTGTGTGAGTGAGTTTCAATTGTCGTATTTAGGGGACTGCGTAATCCTACTGTAAAAGTCTTGCGCTGAGATGGGGATATGATTTCCTGTTGTCATAATTTATTTTCCTGAGTGTAGCATTAGCTGTAACTGAATTTTCTAGCTTTCAGACTTCTTTTTTTTTTAACAAGAATACTAGATTAAGCTTTTCTTCCCCTCTTGGCCATATGCAATCAGCTTGAAAACCCCATATACATCATGGCATGTCATTCAGAAGAACCGGGGTCAACACCTTGTCTGACAGAAGTTAATTGAGTTTTGCCACTGGCTTCTGCGCACTCAGGATTTCATTCCCCCTGCCCCTCTGGAGCCTAATTCCTATTTTGTCACTGACTGACTTGTGACCTGGGACTAATCACAGAATCTTTTGAACATCAATTTTCCATTCTGTGAAATGGGCATAATGACACTTGTCTGCACCACAAAGGGACTATGGTTTAAAAATAATAGTTGAGAGCCCTGGAAGAAAGGAAACATAGGGCTAGATTGTCAAAGGGATTTAGGATGCCTAAAAAGGCAGACTGGCACCTAGTGGGATTTTGAAAAGTGCCTAATGCCCAGTGAAATTACTGAGAGTTAGTCGTCTGTCTGCATTTTTAAGCACCTAAATACCTTTGAAAATCTGGTTCCTCATGCATAAGTGAAAAATGTTATTATTTTGGCCACACACTATTTCAAATATGGGAGTAAATCTTGGAAGTTCATGGCTTCCAGCCCTGATATCTAGTTCTATGTTTCTAGCAAATATACTGGGGAGGCATAAAGGTTTTTTGTTGCTCCACCAAAGTACATCCCAGTAATTATTAAGACCACCCATATTTTCTTCAAAATCGCCCGTCCTTTTCATGCCTTTCAAATAAACAAGGAAAACTAAGGTTATAGATGAGACAATCGCTCGGTGAAGATGGACATTTAGTATGTGGGAATCGTATTTGGTTTTATTTTATGGCAATGGGTCTAACATCACATTTGCAGTAATCCAAATGTATTTTCAAGGAATTGACTAGTCTGTTTAATATGCAGACAGGTTTTATATCAGCATTCTGGGTTGGAAAACAAACATACACACACAGAAAAAAATTGAAAATAATGGCAATACACCTGGGGGCAAACATCATCTATAGGTCTTCCCAAAAATCAAGGAAGAGTAAAAAGTATTTTTAATACTAACACAGCACCAAAGTCTGCGTCATAGGTTGGTGTTCTGAAACGAACACCTCTAATCAATATGAAGAAGGCCCCCCCTGCACCTTATTGTTCAGAATTGCAGTTAGGTGATTTGGGGAAGGAGGTGGGTAAGTCGTCTGGCTTGAAGCATTCACCATTGGTATGATATTGGTCTAAAAATGGACCATTGCTCTCTATCCCAGAAAGGCAGTTCTACCATTCCCTGGGCTGGCTGGAAAAATTAGGAGGTATTCAGAAAAAATCCTCCAACCTCTGACTGCGTCCCCAAGGCTAAATTATGGATGCTGCTCTGCGCAGGATTGGATGACAGGGTGGTAAAAATACCTGAATCCTGTCTCCATCAGTGCTCCTGCTATCATGTCTCCTAGTGGTGCTGCACGGGAGGGAAAGCTTTTGGCATATGCTGCTGAAGATGCAGCCTTATCATGATAGGCATCACTGGTATGAGCCACGCAGTCCTTCCCTTCAAGTCAGTGAACAGTTTCCAAGTGCCATTTGAGCCCCTTTCTTAGTTTGCATACCTCACATTACATCATCCAACAAAGCACCTTTCAGTCAAACCCCCTACAATGGAAAGAGGTTGGCTGTGCTCAATGGGGGGTTAATAGTTGCCAGGGGAACGCCACATTCCAGCATCAGCTGCTAATGCGCAAAGCATGCTGTTAGAAGCTGGCCATGAACAGACCATGGGAAAATTCTTGCATACTTTATGAGACAGAAACAAGCCTACTTTCTACAAAACAACACAATGCATAATCCCCACTCTGAAACCGAAATGCCCCAGAGCTTTAAGTGGGGAGGTGGAATTTTTAGACTTTGGTGTGTTGTTGCCAATAAAAAAACAAACAAATAAAAAAGTAATTTTCTGATTGTCTAAAAAAGAGATTTGATTTTCAGCATCTCTGCAAATGAACCGGCTAAGTGTCAAACATCTCACAGGTAATGTTATACAGGCCTGCAGGACAATATGGTCAGCCTTAGCCATGGTGACAGTGAGATAGCCGTGTTAGTCTGTATTTTATCAAAACGGAGAAGCAGTCATGTAGCACTTTAAAGACTTTAAAAGTGTCTTTAAAGTGCTACAGCAACAAGGGGTCCTGTGGCACCTTATAGACTAAGAGGAATGCTCACACATTTCTGTTAGTCTATAAGGTGCCACAGGACCCCTCGTTGCTTTTTCAGATCCAGACTAACACGGCTACCCCTCTGATACTTTAAAGTGCTACATGACTGCTTTTTTGCTTAGGCATAGGCTAGAGAAGGTTAGCACCTGGGATGAATGGGGCACCAACTGACTTAACATCAGGAAACAATGGCTTCTCTCTCTCTGTTTTCTTCTGTGTTCGCAGCTCACGACTCTAAAGAGTAGTACCACAACATTACACTCCTGCCCACAAAGCCCCTATTCATGGTAAAGTAGTCTGCTTACTGCCACAAGATGGTGTTTCTGGATACAACCACAAGCTGTTTGTGGAAGAGAGGGGAGGGAAAGACAAAGAAGATAAAATGGCAATGCAGACAGCCACTGATGACAACATTTACGTGTGTGTACATGCGTACGCGAGCACTCACTCGCTTCTTAGCTTGTTCTCCTTTCCACAAGCAGAGTCAACACCTAACTGCTGGATGAGTTTTGCTTCACATGCAAGCAAAATTGGGAAATCTCTGGAGACACATCTATATCTATATCCACATCAAAGATTAAGTAACTAATTTACCCCCAGAATCAACATCTTTGGAGCACACGTTGTTCAATGAAAAAGATCAGCAATATGGTGGCCCCCGTTTTATTGGATGTGTTAGCAGCTTTGGTTTTAATACCATCCATGTTAATACCATTTCAATACACTGCGCCAGATCAAATTTACCTGCGGAGGGGAATTCCAGGACCAAGAGGAACAGCTTGCATTTCCCCTATTCAGAAGGTGCCAGTGATAGTGGCAGGGCACTGAGGTGATGCAGAATGGCCAAGACACAGGAGTGTCTCCCCCGTGCTGTCACCTGTGTCCCACCACCCAGCCTGGGAACCTCCTACAGCGGGTGCCTGCTGCAGAAAGCTAGGAGCACAAAGCTGCCACAGATGGCTGTGTGCTTTGCGGCAGAGTCCTTTCCATAAGGGCAATTCATTGGGAGGGTTCAAATAGCAGGTATGTGGCTGTATGATCTGAAGGGCTGCTCAGTGTTATATGGCAAAGGGCTTATTGTTTTGGAAACAGTTGCTATCAAACCTGAAAACGTCTCCATACCTGACACTATTTATCCAACCTATCTTATAAGGTATCAACCGAAAATGAAAACTGGTGATCTTCTAGTCATTCATATTATTGTGCGTGTTGTATGTGCTGCTAGTGTGTAAACAGTTATGTATATGGGCTGGAAATATGTTCCTAAAATATTCTCAGCCCAAGCAATCTGAGTAGAGCAGAAACGCAGGTTTATCATAGACCAATATGAATTTGCCAGTTTGACTGCGGCAAACTTTGCAAGCCAGAGACAATGAACATAAAGTTGCACGGAAGGTAAACAGAATAATCGAACCGAGAGGAGCAGTTTACCAACAAGAGACTGGAAAGGGGACATGGCACCTGCACTCTGAGGAAGGAGCAGCAAGGGGGAAGAATTTTGCCTGCAATTATTTTTCAAAGGTTTCCGACTATGCTGAGGCATTGTCTACATTTGTCAGTTTAAAGCTCGGCTGCAACAGTGCTTTAACACAGTGTGTGGTCACAGCAGCAGTGGGAGAGAGCTCTCCCAGCACTGTGAGTAAACCACTTCATGTGGGGAGTAGCTAAGGTGCTCCCTGTGCTGGCAGTCTGTTGATGCTGGAGCTTTACGGAGCTGCAAGTTGCTGCACTCTGTGTGTGTGTGTGTGTGCGCGCGCGCACGCGTGCACCTTTTCACACCTCTGATTGAGACCGCCACAGAGTAGCAAAATGCCAGCGTATACAAGCCTTGCTGGACTTCTGGGGTTTGGGCTGCAAACTGCAGCACAGAGCAGTGTTTATTAAAACATGGAGACCACAGAACACAAAACCATAATATTTTTTATGTGGAACACCTATGAAAATTTTCTGCAAAAAAGATAGTTGTCAGACCAAAAAAAAAAAGCAACACAAACAACAAAAACAAAAGGAAGTAATTTAATCAGGTATCATAGCAATGAAGAAGTAACATTATATCTGGTTTTAATAACTTAAAATATATACCATCAGTGCATGATATCAAAAAGTGTCAGATGCTCATGGCACAGCTGTGAGTTCCATGGAACACAGTTTAAGAAACACTGTACGGCTGTGTCTACATGTGCACAAAACATCGAAAGAAGCGGGCCTTTTTCGAAAGAGTGGGAGGAGCGTCCACACGCTAACGCCGTCTTTCAAAAGGAAATCAAAAGAATGGGGCACAGACGTCAAAATCCGAACCCTGATCCCAGATCAGGAAGATCGGCCCCTTTCAAAATCCTAAATCGAAAGAGTACATGTGGAGACGCTCCACAGTCCGCTTCTTCGAAATACGGGTCCGCCATGGCGCTGGTCAGCTGGAGCGTGGGGCTGCTGCAGCCAGCAGCAGCAGTGGGGCTCTATGGGCCGTGCGTTCGGCTGCCTGAAAGATGCACGCACACAGGAAACCCGTGGCAGGAAGCTGAGAGCGTGCTAGGAGCAGCCGCTGCACATGCTCCAGCCCCAAGATCCAGCGCTGCAGCCTGGCCAGCAGCCAGTCCCCCTGCGAGCCCCACAGCCCCGCCCCCAGCCCCCACAGGGCTCCCAGGGGAGGAAAAAAAGGGTCCCTTCTGGACGGAGCAGGAGCTGCAGGACCTCCTTGGCCTGTGGAAGGAGGACGAGGTCCTGCACGAGATGGGGGTCAAGCGGCACAATGCTGCTGCCTTCGGCCGCCCGGAGCAGGGCATCCAGACCAGGGGCATCCAGACAAGGTCAAGGAGCTGCAGCAGGGCTATGCCTGGGCCAGGGACCAGGCTAGCCACTGTGGGGCAGCTCCAGCCATATGCCCCTTCTTCCGGGAGCTCCGAGGCATCCTGGGGCTCTGGGACAGCTCCCCACCCCCGTGGTTCCTAGACACCTCAGCCGAGGAGCTGCAGCCAGAGGAGGAGGAGGAGCAGCCTGGACTGGGGACCCAGGAGGGTGAGGGGACCATGGAGTGGTCGAGTGAGGAGGGAAATCTCACCCTCGTCCTCCACTCCTGTTCCTCCAGCCAGGTGACCGGGAGTCAGACATCCCCGGACGTCGCTGAGGGACGCTCCGGTATGTACATGGAGGGACGCACACCTGCTCCACAGGGTAGGGGCGACGCAACGCCTAGTCACCTGCACACAGGACCGGTGGTCCCAGGCTACACACAGGCCACCCCCCACATGGGATGCAGCACCCTGCGGTGGCTCCCAGCGATGCCCAGCACCTGCCTTCAGTGGACAATGCCGCAAGGGGTGGCGCCTGGTCAGTGCCGGACAGCACCTGGAGCCCTACCTGCTGGTGCTCCCCGCACTCTCTCCTCCCCACTGGGGATCCCGCACCCAGGGCGGCAGGGGCTCCAGGGGCCAACAGGGCTTGTGGCCCACTGTCCCTGCCCCGGGATGAGCGCCCCACCTCCCTGCAAGCTAGGTTCCCCCCTCCCCTCCCCAGGCTAGGTTCACCCTGCCCCTGTACATAGTTAATGAGAATAGTCTAGATAAACGTTTATTTAAATGTTCACCAGTCCGCGCTGTGAACCTCAGGGGGATGGTGGGTGGGGGATGTGTGAGTGCGGTGCTGGTGGGGTGGCGGGGATGGTGGGTGGCAGATGTGCGTGGGATGTGGATGTGCACGCGGGTCAGAGGTGGCCGTTAGCAAAGGCCTGCCTGATGACCTCCTGTATGGCCAGGTCCTGGAAGCTGGTGACGGTGTTGTCCAGATCCCCCAGGCGTTGATGGCTCTAATGACCTGCGGGGGGAGAGGGGGACACATGTTCTAGTGCAGGTGGCAGGCTGTGTCCCCCCACCTCAGGCCCATTCTGCCCCCGTCCCATCTGGACCCTGCCCCATCCAGCCTCCTGGCCCCCTCCCATCCAGCCGCCTGTTCCCCTCCCATCTGGACCCTTGCAGCAGTGGGTTCCCCTTGCCCCAGCCCCCACACCCATCCGTAGGGGATGCGTGAGCCAGCCCCACCTTACCTCCATAAGTACAGCCCCGATGCTGGCCTTGCCTACCCCAAACTGCTGTCCCATGGAGCAGTAGGAGTCCGGGGTGGCCAGCTTCCAGATGGCAATCGTGACCTGTTTCTCCAGGGTGAGGGCTGGCTGCACGCAGGTGTCCTGGTGCCAGAGTGCAGTAGGGAGCCAGTGGCAGATCTCGTCGAAGATCTGCCTCGACATGCGGAAGTTCCGCAGCCACCTTTCCTCACCCCACTCCCCCAGCACCACGCGCTCCCACCAGTCGGTGCTCCTGGATGGGTCCAGAGGTGTCAAGGCACCTGGGGGGTGGGGTGCCTGGCGATGCCCCGGGTGGGGGAGCCCCACGGCCCCAGGGGGACCACCCAGCTACACGATGGGATCGGGTGCAGCTGCGGTGGGGGTGCACAGCACTGAGAGCAGGCTGTCCATAATGAGGGTGTCCTCCTGCAGGAGCTGTCGCTGGACCTCCATCGTGGGCACAGGTGGGCTCTGCCAGGCTGGGAAGGGCTGGGCAGCACTCGGCTCCTGCGGAGGGAAGGGTGGACAGAGGGACCTTTTAAAGGGGGCGGCTGGCTGTGGCCCCAGAAGGGCTTGTTGGCCATGGGACCCCGTCCGCAGCGTTTCCTGCCTCCTTTCTTTCGAAGGAGGGCTTGGAGCCGTGTGGACACCCTCTTTCAAAAGACCGTGGTGGCAGTTCAAAAGAGCGGATCGAAATGCTGATCCGCTAATGGCTTCGGGTGCTCCCTTTTGACAGCTGCTATTTTGATTGCTGAACTTTGATTTTCGCCCTTTCAAAAGGGCGCTCATGTATAGACCCAGCTTAGGTGTTTGGGTTTGGCTGGAACCAGGGCCCTGGAGTTCTCCAGCTTTGTGGGGTCTCAGCTATGTGGGCTGAACACGCTGAGAACTGACTGCAAGTGAGAAATTGCCTGAGACCAGTTTTGTAATCTCTTAAATCGTAGGCACTAGAAAGCACATTTCCTCTTTGTTTTCTTTGCCTGTTTCTATTATCCTTACTTATTATGATTTAAATCTATTCTTTATTAATAAACCTGTTTTGGGCTTTGCCACAAAAGCATCTTGGTGTTGTGTATTCAAGTGTGGATCCTCGGTTACACTGGCTGGCTGATGTGTGCACAGTCTCTTTGGAGGCAGTGGACGTGGTAGGTTCTGTGAATGTCCAGTGGTTGGGACAGGGATGCCCATCAAGGTTCCCTCTATTTTTTTCTATCCATGGGCAGAATAAATTTTGTTACATGCACCAAAACATAGGAGGATGTACACCACCAGTAGACACACATGCTGCCCAACTGGGTGGCAACTGAATTTCTGCTGGGCAGCCACTCAAGTGCTCATTTTACAGACACCTCTGGTCTCCACCCAGAGCTTGAGATCCGCTGATCCAGGGTGAAGGCTTCATAGCAAATTACTAGTTCCCTAACACACTAGATGATAAATTTATCACGGGTATAACTGTTGTATTGAACAGCACTGATAGACACACAGAGAATGAATTTGGCCACAGGTCCCTGCCCACTGCTAGTCTAGAAGTGGCTTTTTTTCTTAAAACCGTTTTTAAATGGCTAATGCATTTTCCACGCCGGCCAGGCATTTAAAAGGACACAGAGAGGCAGCCCTGTTAGTCTGTATCTTCACAAAACTGAAAAGCAGCCTTCTCTTGGGCTTCTGTCTGCACCTTATTATTACATGTGGCACCTAAGATTCTTTTAAGGAAAGGGGTTCAGGATATTTTTTCCTATTTCCTCAACTTTCTTTGTGTGCCCAACAGCACTTAATGTATAGTTAGATTCACCGCATTCCCCACCCTACCCCAATATAGTCTGATTCCCCTCGTCCTTAGTGTTTGTCTTTCACATAGCATCAGGGAGAAAATAACATGCAAAAATGTAGAACATATAAATATGAAATTACCAGATTAGCAGGAAGATTTGGGGGCAGATGATGATGCAATACCTGATGCTATTTTTAACTCCTTTGCCAAAGGTGTATAATTCACGTGGACAGAGCCTTGCTTAGTGGCTGTGGCCACACTTGGTCCAAACTTTGAAATGGCCATGCTAATGGCCAAATCAAAGAATACTAATGAGGCACCAAATTGAATATTCAGCACCTCATTAGCATTCGCGCACTTCCGGCCACTGCGCTTCAAAAGCACCGCTTTCAAACGTGCGCGGCTCGGTGCGGCTACATGGGGGTCTTTTCGAAAGGACCCTGCACATTTTGAAATCCCCTTATTCCCCTCAGCTGAGACGAAGTGTGCAAATGCTAATGAGGTGCTCAATATTCAATTCAGAGCCTCATTAGTATTCTTCGATTTGGCCATAACCATCGCCATTTTGAAGTTTTGGCCAAGTGTGGTCACAGCCAGTGAGAATAAGACTCCTCTTTGGGCACCCAATGACTTCTGAGATTGATAGGTGGTGGCACCTTTCATTGGTAGTTCCTTGACTTGAAACCACCCAGGCTGGTGGTAATTGAACAATGTAAGTGTTGCCTCTTCCTCTGACATCAGCGTCCCGCTTTCAAATCAATTTTGCATCCCTGTTCAGCAGTAGTAGATGTCCAGGGCCTTGTACATTGGCTTCCCAGTAGAGAAGAAATCAGTGATCCCAAGTGTAACTTGCTTTATGCCGATACATGCACTGGTCCAGACATGAGATGGTCACATGGCATGAAGGGGAAACTCTTCTTCCGGCTATCCTGACCCTGTACTAATGTCTATTTCCCTCTGTGCAACTCTGTCCCAAGAATTAATGGCCTTGGGATTTGATTAGAATCAGAAAGCAAACTCTCCTACTGTTTACTCAGCTTCCTTTAACCCAAAGCTGCCACTAAGACCATGCCTGTGCAATACAAAGGAAGTCCACAGGAAGTTTTCCAAGAGTCCAAACTTGCTGACACTAAGGAAAAAAAAAAAAGAACTCAGGGTAACAGCACTACTTGGTGATACCTGCCACAACATTACATTTAACAACTATTAGATGGCTTATTTTCCTCACCAAAAACAACTGACATCCTTGCTGGCAGCCTCATGGGCAAGGTTAAGGATTACATTGGCCTGGCTACCTGAATTATCCTTCCCACAGGTATTTCTTCTAGGATAGGGCTGTTAGGGTAAAATTTGGATTGTTAGCTGCCTGTGCTGTACTTATTTCCTGGACAAAGCGAGGGATAACTCCTCTGAGGCTATCTATATGAGGTATCTTCCAGCAGTGCTAAATTAACAGCTTGATTTTGAGGTTAACCCAGGCCCACAAACAGAGTCAGCATCTCAGGTATGGGCTGAGAAGATCTTGGTTTAGCAGATGTCGGCACTTGAATGAAGAACGGCTGGCTAAAGCTGACCCTGGGCAAGACGAAGGGGAACTCTAGGAATAGGGAAATACTTTAAGAACTGAAATACATTTTCCTTGTAATAACCCTTTGTGCTGATAATCCAAGAATTGTTATATAACCCAGTCATTGTTAAATCAGCATGCAGCCTTGAGGATGTTCTGGACACCACCACATTTTTGGCTACCCAGATAGCTCCTGCTGGAAAAAGCCCCACTACCATTTGCAGCGGGCCAGAAGATTGAACCCTAGCTCTGTTCCCCATGCAGGAACAGCACTGATCTTAGTGAGCCCTGTATTTGAGGTAGCTAGATTCGATTAGAGCAACTCCTATTTAGAAACGAAGCCACACCCGGGTAGATTTCCCGCTTGCTAAAAATGCCTGTCTGTTTAGGAATGCTGACTGCAGTAACACCTCACTCCTGTGCTGCACTCTCTGTGCTCTGGCTCCCCATTGAATGGAGAGTCCAACTTAAGCTATCACAAAGCAAACATGCAGTTGCCTTTATTGAAAGGACATCTTTAATGCTCTCTGCAGTGGGCTCAAAGTCCTTGCAAGTCTGTAGAACAGAGAGGTCTCATGATCTCCGGAAGAAATAACATTCAGTCAATTAGAATAAATCTACTCGTCCCGGGAGCATACCACAGCCAGTCACCCACACCCCATTGTCATGGTCTCTGGAGTTCTGTAATAGTTAAGCCCCCAGGGAATGTAACGGAGGTTCGGAAATTTTGTGTTGCTGACTAAACTAAATCCAGAGCAGATTTTGTTTGGCTTTCCCATGCCTTGGTAGTCTCCAGAGATGCTCTTATTGTTTTAAACATTAGCCATGTGCATGGGAAAGGGTTTTGTTAGTTCAATCAGCCACTCCTTGCCAGTTTTATTGGTGCAGTCTGTCCCTCTCCAGTCCCCCCACTCACAAAGAAGATTTCACTAGTGGACTCAATGGGTCTCCTCATCTCTGTGCATATCCTTAATTACAGAGTGCCCTTTGATCCCAGTTCTGTGAGGTGCTGAGCACTCTCCACTTTGACTGAGGTATCTCATAAGAGGAACTCTGCACTTTGCAGGAACAGATGCTTTATTGATGAAAGTCAGCCTATGCAGAAGGTCAGCACCAAGTTTATGAACCACTAAAATCCCAAATAAGTCCTCAAAGCAGGATGTGCCTGAGATGCAATCAGTGCTCAGGAGATACGCTGGCCCTCTGCACAGCAGTGAATTTTATCCCCTGCCTTTTATTCAGATACACGCTAGCATGACAATCCTGTGTTCTTGTGTGACTAATACCAGAACACTGAGGGGCAGTGTGGAGAGCTTTTCCTGATGAAAAACAAGAGCAGCAAGGTGTGTTGTGCACTGGCATTTCAGTTTGTCTCTGCAGAAAAATGAGCAGTAGCTGAGACATCATGCACTTAGAAGATAAAGGGGGACAAATTCAGACTGGAAGTAAAGTGCACATTAATACTCACGGCAATAATCCACTGGAGCAACTTGACCAAGAGGAGTAGTCAATTCACCATTACTTGAACTCCTCATCGTGAGACAAGATCTCTTTCTCAAATATATGTTCTGCTTCAACCACAAGTTATTGGACTTGATGCAAGAATCACTGATTAAAATCCTATAGCCTGTGATTATCAGGGAGTCCACTACACGAACACGGTGTCCTGTTCTGGGCTGGAATATCTTTGAATCTATGAGTTTTTACTTTGATATGTGACGGAGTTGGTGAGATCTGGTAGGGTAGGTCTACACAGAACGGTTATTTCAAAATAACAATATATTTTCCTTAGCTCACAGAAATGGTATTTTGGGCAGGAAGTCTTCACTGTAGATTTTGATTCCATGTCTACAGATAGCAACAAGCAAACATAATAAGCATCCACAACGTAACAAGGTAATTATATGCTTCAGTGTGAATCTACCTTGTAGATGCAGCAGTTCAGTTTTAATGACAGAATTTCTTGGGAAGGTTTTGCTGATCACAGCTGTTAATACTTGATATTTAAGTCATGCTAGAAGTTGGTGAGGTTTGAAGTATATGTGAATTATTTAAAAATAACTGACTAAAAACTAATGAAATATTAAGGGACTCTTTCTAGAAAGGTCAAATAATGCTGTTAAATGGGAGCTTGAGATCTGCTACAGTACTAAGTACCATCAATGAATCCGGACAGTCAGGAAAGGTTTCTTTAGACTGACAAAATGCTGAAAATGGGAGTCTCCAATGTGTCAAAGCCACTTTACTTGGACTTCTTTTGGCCTCCATTAACTTGTCAGTCCCAATCAAGAAGCTAAAAATTGCTCTCAGTTGTTACCCTATGTTTTGCCTTGGTTGGATGAGTTCACAAAATGGCTGCATAGATGAAACATAGCAAGCAGAGTCATAACTGGGGCATTTTTGTGCTTGGGGCAAACAAGCATATTTGCACAGGCTACCATTTTTTCCTTTCCTATTAGACACAGATCAAGCCACAATAATCCACGTGGCCTGAGACAGTCAGGCTCAATTTCTAAAGCATACATGTAGGAATGAAGACATGGGCCCTGGAAAAGGTCTACAGTGGAACCTCAGAGTTATGAACACCAGAGTTATGAACTGGCCAGCCAGTCCCATTTGGAACAGAAAGCATGTAATCAGGCAGCGGCAGAAACAAAAAAAGGAGACAACCCACTACTCCAATACAGTACAGTGGTGTAAACTGCTAAAAGTAAAGGGGAGGCAGCATTTTTTATCATTTTTATGTATTTATTTTATGTGTGCATAGTAAAGTTACAAAGCTGTATTCAGTCAATGTTCACTTGTAAACTTGTGAAAGAATAATCAGAATGTTTTATTCAGTTATGAACACTCCAGAGCTATAAATAATCTCCATCCCTGAAATGTGCATAACTCTGAGGCCCTCCTGAAGCCTTCAAGTCTTTTTTCCCTTTCCATCTTTGAAGAACAAACAAAAGCCTGAGATGAAAGCCTTCAATATATCTTCCCTGCTGTGAGCAGCACTGATACCTGTCTGATGACACCGTGACTGCCTGCAGCAGGAACTGGCAGCTGTTCCCACTGATGTCTTTCCAACAGAGAACAACAGAACCTGAAGAAACTTGGAATGAAGTTGTTAATAGCAAAACTCTCATAGATTTCAACGGGGTCAAGATTTCACCTCAGGTCTAGCATTTCTAATAAAGAATGTGACCGAATATTGGTATTTGTAAGGTTAGAAAAGAAGCAGAAAAGTTAAACATATTATAATTATAAATACATTATATAAATATCATAAAACCCCCTCAACAACTTTCAGACATTGTTAATATGTTTAGAGTCTGCCAATGATGATGGAGGGACACGGGGGGGAGATAAATTACTACTACTTTTGAGGCTTATCAACACAGGCCCACTCCTTTGAAGGGGGCATGTATGTGAAACCGATCGGTGAATAGCAATGAGGTGCTGTGCTGCATATGCAGCACCTCATTGGCCTAATTCTCGTGGCACGAACTTTGAAGTTGCAAACTTTGAAGCGCTGGAAAGCCACATAGCCATGGGCACTTTGAAGTACCCGTGCAACTTCGAAGTGCTCTTACTCCCAAAATGTTTTGAGAGTAAGGGCATTTTGAATTGCCTGCGGCTAGACTGCTTGCTGCCGCTTGGAACGTCGCAACTTTGAAGTTTGCGCAGTGAGAATTATGCTAATGAGATGCTGCATATGCAGCGCAGCACCTCATTGCTATTCTCTGCTCGGTCTCATTTACATGCCCCCTTCGAAGGAGCGGGCTAGAGTAGACAAGCCCTTGGAGTACTGTGACTGACTCTGTTTGTCCATACTTGATCCCTTTAAGTATTTACCATGCTTCAAAACTGATAGGCACAATTTGATCAAGTGCATGCATCCAATGTCTTAGAGCAGTGTTTCTTAAACTTTCTGAGGCCACAGAACACCAACCTATACATTTTATGCAGAACATCTACGAAAATTTATTTCAAAATTCAAAATTTACTCCAACCTAAACCTTCCTTGCTGCAGTTTAAGCCCATTACTTCTTATCCTATCCTCAGAGGCCAAGGAGAACAACTTTTCTCCCTCCTCCATGGAACACTCTTTTAGGTACTTGTAAACCTCTATCACGTCCCCTCTCTGTCTTCACTTTTCTAAATTAAACAAGCCCAGTTCTTTCAGTCTTTCCTCATAGCTCATGTTCTCTAGACCTTTAATCATTCTTGTTGCTTTTCTCTAGACTTTCTCCAATTTCTGCACATCTTTCTTGAAAGGTGGTACCCAGAACTGGACACAATACTACGAATGAAGCCTAATCAGTGCTGAGTAGAATGGAAGAATGATCTCTCATGTCTTGCTCACAACACTCCTGTAAATGCATACCAGAATCTCATTTGCTTTTCTTGCAATAGTGTCACACTGTTGAGTCATATTCAGCATGTGGTCCACCTTGACACCTCGATTTCTTTCTGCAGCACTCCTTCCTAGACAGTCGCTTCCCATTCTGTATGTGTGAAAATGATTATGCCTTCCTAAGTGGAGTACTTTGTATTTGTCCTCACTAAACTTCATCCTATTTACCTCAGATCATTTCTCTAGATCATTTAGAACTATGAACCTATCCTCCAAAGAAATTGCAGCCCCTCCCAGCTTGGTATCATCTATGAACTAAATAAGTGTGCTCTCTATGCCAATATCTAGGGCTTACAGGAGTGCCATTCAAGACCAATACTAATTGCATGGAAGCTGCAACAGATTACACATCAGGCATCCAAATATAAAAATTCCAAGTCAAATAGTCTCACAACCTTGCTCAAATTTTTCAAGTACACACCAAACCTTGAAAGTAAAAGGCCCATTTCCAGGCCAACTGAGCCAATCAATGTTAGAAATGCTTAAACATGTATTATTTATAAATATTAGAAAATCCATAAAGACGATGTCTAATCTTCAATGAAAAACCCAGAGCTTGCCCATGCCAGCTGACTCAGGCTCACAGGACTACTTCATTGCTTTGTAGACTTGTGGGCTTTGCTGGACCCAGAGTGCTGGGACCTTTCCAACTCACAAGGTCCTAGAGCCTGGGCTTCCACCTGGAATTTATATTACAATGAATCAGCCCTACAGACTGAGCCCTGCGAACTGTTATGGGGTAGCTGCGGATGTCTAGTGGCAGTACTGGATCTTGGTTTTCCAACAGGTCTTTAGCTTGATCTGACATCCATTGCTGATCCTCAGAGGGGCTATCTCATCTGATAACGGGCTCTATTTTCAGTAGAATGCACATAGGAGGACCGCTTCTCACAACCATTTTCCACCAATATCACTTCACTAACTTCTGTGGAGTGATTCCAGATTTATACCTGCATGCATCAGAGGAGAGTCAGATCTGAAGTCTTTTTGTAGTTATGCTTTCCATGTTTCCTATGGCACAGGTGTTAAAACTCATCATGCGTCGGTGAAAAGGGCTCTCTTTAAACAGTTCTCCACGTCCTTCTGTGTATTACACATAGCAGAGAACAGACACTTGATATCCCAGCAGTACTTACAGAAGTTAAGGAGAAAGATGCTTGACAGTTTGGGAACTGTATGGGACCATAGCACTGGATTTGTAGTTGTCACCCACTCAGACCCATACATGTCTACACACTAGTATAATAAACACAAAGACACAAGCTTATTGTGCCATAGACATATGTGCTGGCTACGTTCCATGAGCATAAGCCCAGATGCACAAGGGCACAAACTCTCATTCATACGTGTACACACACCTGCACAAACCTCTGCCACACACACATAGGCCGTTTCTACACGTGCCACATTCTCCAAAAGTGGCATGCTAATAAATGGCCTAAAATATGCTAATGAGGCACGGATGCAAATTCCCCATGCCTCATTACCATAAGATCACATGATTTGGAGTCTGAAAGACATTCTTCCGGACTCCAAAACAACGTGTAGAAGTGCGGCCCCCGGGAATGTGCACTTCTGGAGGCCCCTTCGTGCTTCTACACGTTGTTTTGGAGTCTGGAAGAACGCTTTTGGACTCCAAATCATGTGACCTTATGCAATGAGGTGGGGGGAATTTTCATCCACACCTCATTAGCATATATCAGGCCGTTTATTAGCATGTGTAGAAACTGCCATACAGTATATAATTTTTGCCCAACAGATAATATTTCACCTTCCCCTCCCTTGTCCTCAGGTTCCCTCATGCGAGACCTACACTGGAAAGGTTTTGGTTTATGAGTACTGGTATGCTATACCAGCAAAGTGGCCCTTATCTGGTTGCAACTTAAACTGGCAAAAACGGTTCTTTTTAGGGAAAACAGAAAAGCAGTCAAGTAGCACTTTAAAGACTAACAAAATAATTTATTAGGCAATGAGCTTTTGTGGGACAGACCCACGTCTTCAGAACTTTTTAGGGAGTAATTTCTTCCTGACCCTCCAGGGTGAAACAACCAATAATGGTAAAAGGACAGTTTCCCCAGCGTAACTGTTTCTGCATGAAGGACTTTTGCTGGCACAGCTGTGTTGGTCAGAGACCGCACCTCATTACACCTCCAAGGAACAAAGCTATGTTGGCAGAAGTCTGTAACACAGACCTGACCTCATTGCCTTTCACTCTGGTTCCTAATGTGCTTTGAGGATTACAGGTGCTTTTCACATAAGATAAGAAGGCGCAGAATGGATTTGGAACAATGGCTAATTGTTTTCAAATCACCAAGTTATTGTTCAGCTGGTTTAGCTTACCCACACTTTTATCACATCATCTCCCAAAAATGTATCGGTCTCCAGTAATCTCTCCTGACAGGGAAACAGAGGTGTGGGAGGAAGAGACTTAACCCATTCAGGGGAAGAAAGTCCTGTTATTGAGTCTAGGGTTCTGGCCACACTGTGAAGGCTTACAGTGGCATTTGAAACATTTACAAGGACATTTGTGGACTAAGATTGTTGCAGTCTTTGAGACAGTGGCAGTCGATTATGTTCTAAAGGCAGAGCATAGGTTCTGTGAGAATGACTCCATTTAAAAAAAAAAAAAACCCACAGGGAACAATGACACTTTGCCAAAATCATCCCACCGCTCAGGCTCTTTAAACAAGTTGCTGTGCTTCAACAGAGGATTGAAATCTCCACTGTAATCCATTTGCTCTGTTCTCTATACTGTCTCAGGTAACTCTGCAGCAACTTCAGCTGGAGGGAAGGATGTAGAAGTTAAGAAGAAAGAAGACTAACCCTCTCCCCCAAGATAAATGTGCACACTGGAAAGAGTGCTGGGAGAACAGTGTAATTTAAAGTAAACAGTGTCTTTAAATATTGTATTGTGCTTTCCCATGGGGACAGACGTCTTAGGAAAACCTAACAGAGAGATTGTATGGCTGGACAGCGGGTAGCAAAAATTCTCATTTGAAAACTGTTTCTGTTTATGGATACTACAATTCTAATGGGACACAGCCTAGACTGGGTTCAGAAAACAGTGTTCAAAAAAGCGCTGGATAAATTCATGGAGGATTGGCCCATCAGTGGCTATGAACCAGGGTGGGCAGGAATGCTCTCCCTCCCCTCGGCCTGTCAAAACCTGGGAATGGGTGACCACGGGGTGGACTACCGTTCTGTTCATTCCCTGTGGGGCACCTGGCATTGGTCACTGTCAGAAGACAGAATACTGGGTTAGATGGACTTTTGGTCTGACCCAGTATGGTTGTTTTTATATTCTTATGTTCATACATTCCCCTAGCCATGCCGATGTGGCCACCTGGTATCTGAAGCCGAATAGCGTTATCCCTGATAGCCACTCCCATGAAAATATTTGGTTTTGAAAGACTAAAAAGAGACAAGCACTTAATAGGTAACATTCCAAACTTCACTGAGAAGCACGTTGCTATAAAAGTATTTCACGGTGTATATTTGCCTTTAACTTTCAGGTGATAGATAGGTGTGATTAGACGAGTGAATTACTATACCAATGCCAAATGAAAAATTAATGGAAATCATTACAAAAGCAAGACCCAACCAGTGTTTCTTATAATTTTTTCCATATGGGGCAGAATAAATTTTGCTATGAGCATCCAGGCAAGTGCAGATGTGAACCACCAAAAGAAACACATGCTGCTAGCTGCAGGTGGCTATGGGCACTCTGCTAATGAGCTGGGTGGCATTTGAGTCTCTGCTGGGAGGCCCCTTAAACTCTCAGCTTACAGGGAACTCTGGACCCAACCCCCCAAAACGATGTGAAATTATTTTGTGCTACAGTCACATGTCAGAGCTTTACTCAGAGGTCTGCTCCTGCCTCCACTAAAGGCAATGAGTATTTTGTTGGCTCAGTTCCCACAGCTGTCTGACTGTTCCAAAAGGCTTCTTGAGGAAATCTTACAGAGAAAACCACCAGTGCTCAACAGGTGTAATTTTACCCTGGAAATGGCAAAGTTTCTGTACGGGAACCATGTGGACTTCATTCATCCAATATCAGTGTGTGTTGGAGCTCTGGTTGGTTTCCAGAGCAAAGTGGTACACTGTTTCACCAGTAATAGGGCAAGACTGGTAAATTTATGCTTGGGATAGTCCGAGATTATTGGTACAATTTAGGGTACAGTGGGGGTCGCAGTGTGGGTAAGTTGTCTATCATTGTTCCTCCAGGGTCTCCAATAGCTGAACGCATTGCCAGGTCACATGAAGAATGATCCCTTCCTGAGGTTTTACAAAGAGGCCAACCTGGAAAATCCTCACGGCCAATTCTAGTTGGCTCGCAGTTCATAGAACCCAGACAGCATACAGCCCAGTAGGCCCAGTATTTAGAAAAGTTAGGCACGTAGTCATGCTCGAAAGAAGCTTGCATTTATATTTTCATGTATAGGATTACCACAAATGCATGTGCATATTAGATACCCCCCGTATGCAAAATGACAATTTGTGTAAACTGGTGTAAGCAATTGTTTAATTTGCATGCAGAATTGTAGCAACTGGACACATGTACTAGGCAAATCCAATGCCAGAATTATTGAAAAATCAGGCCCTTTATATTTCAGTTTATTACAACTCAGCAGAGATGCCTATTGGTCAGTTAAGAAGCAGTGTTGACAAGGATCCAGAACAAATTCCATCTACTCCTGCTTGGCTAGAGTGATGCAGGGTGCACGGTGAAAGTGAAGATTTAAAATGGAGCCAAATGTTTAATTGTGTTGGGCTAAGGAGAGAGAGCCTGAGAGATTTGTGAGGGACAGGGAAAAAGCAGAAGGCAAAATAAAACCCAGCTCCCTCTTTGTGACAAATCCAGGCACTGCTGATAACGGTTGTCATGTGATGTGCTCCGCAGCATTTCCGTCTTTCCAAAGATCCCAACTCAGTTGGCCCTGGGGATTCCATTAACAGCATGAAAGCAGCTGGCTCATAATTCAGACGATGGCTTGTTCCGGTACAGGTTCACACTCGGGTCAGTGCTAGTATTGTCCCCATTTATGTGTCTCAAAAGAGAGTCACAACCTCAAAGTCTAGAAGTGTAAGGTCTGGAGGCAATGTGGTCCAAATGTATTTGACCTTGTAGGCGCCTTCCTTGGGCAGGATGAACTATTTTGATAATGAGCAATAGCATCATGCCTTTCACTGTCAAGTCCCTTAGGGATATTGGCAGTTAAATAAATATAGTGAGTGTACCTTCCCTGATTCACCACCCCCACCCACCACAACATGCTATTAATAATTACAGGTTTGTTGCCTGGAGGACTGACTTTTTCCCCTTTTCTTTGGCAAGCCAAGGGCTCGTTCATAAGTCATAAATAACTGGTGTTTGTGCAAAAGATAAATACCCACACAGCTAATAAATGGTAGTTCTGAGCATGGATGTTCTTAACCCCTGGACCTCTACAGTTGTAAATGCTGGCTGTGTTCAGTCATTGCCAATGATCACCCCCTGTTAAATCTCTCAGGAAGAATCACTTGCAGAGCATGAGATGAAGCTGGACATGCTCTAGAGTTGGACCCAACACCACTACCGTCTCTGGACTCTATCCGAGTTAGTGGAAGTTTGGGTCTAGATCTTTGCTTGCACTAACCTCTAGAAAATACAAGGAAGGAAAGGGACAGGATGCAAATGAGGCGTGGCTGTGGAACCCTGCAGGGAAATTTCCTTGTGCTCTGCAAGTTGTGTAGTTAAAAAGAAGCTTTCAGTGTCGAGAGGTGTCTTCTCCAGACATCTTTACTTTGGCCTAAACTGGCATAAACTTCTAAAAGAAAGGGAGAGAGGTTTACTGTAAACACAACTCATGATTTTATGAGTCAAGTCTCGTGGCTTTTAAACAGTTGGGGCTGCCAGCGCTGAGACAGTCCAGTGATTTAGGTATCCTCCGGAGTGAGTAGTGGACTATATTTAGAGCCTCATGCAGCATATGGTTATCTTGTCATGCAAATAGCTGCATCGTAGCCCTTTCGGCCTGGAAGCCTATTGTGTGTGTGTTGCTTCCTGCCCAATAGCTATCTTTCTGCTGCTCTCCTTGCCTGTCAGCCATGTTTAAGAGCTCTAGAGTCTGGAGACCTTACAGAAACTGGAGTGGGAGTGGAGGAGACTGAGACATGTATTGGCGTGGAGGCCAGAAAAGGCTTACACACTAATTGGGTGGGAGCAGTGACGGAAAGGCATTTAGGAGCAGCAGGCAGCTGCTATCCCAGCACTCCTAAATTCTGCCACGGTGGTGCTCTTCTTTTGTGGTATAGAATCCCCAGATAGTAGCTACATCTTCCTGTGATCCTTCCCTGCACCGTCAATGCAACTCTTCATACTTTGCTTCTCTAGTTCAGCAGGCTTCAGCTTAATGGAGAATTTTGCAACCAGTTAACCTTGCCGCCTATTTCTGTGTGGCTCTGCTACAAAGATTGGAGGTGGACGTGAGGGTGCGCTTTGCCACAGATCTTGTTCAAATATTCTGCAAAATGCAAAGGGCTGCCTTGAGTAGAAAGAAAGGCCTGGAGAGAGCTAGGATTGCAGGGAAATCTAGAGCAGCTAATGGGTAGAGCTGGTCAGACTTTTTCCCTCAAAACGTCTTTCCTCATGACAACTGGGCTTTTTTTCACCGAAAGTTTGTTTTTTTCCCCGAATTTTCTACTTTTTCAGTGAAAAAATGAGATTGGTTCTCAGTTGTCATGTCTCTCCCTTTATTTCTTCCTTCCCACTTTTCTTTGTTCCCCCTTCCTTCTCTACTTCTATTTTACAACTGAAAATGGCACAGAGGAGGGAAAAGAGGGGGATAAAAATAAAAATACCACCCCCAACTGCAAATGTTTCAGATTCTAGTTTTAATTGAAAAATATATAAAGTTTCAAAATCTGCCACAGACATTAAAAAAATTATATATTTTGGACAAACATCCCATTTTTTATTACCTCTACTGAAGACAGCAGCATGGCCCAACTAAGCCAAAATTTATAAGACTATTAATCTGTCTGTGTCTAGGTGGGGTTTTTTTTAAGTACTAAGGCTTATTTGATTGGGATTTAGTCTCACTGTAGTTTTATTCCTGTCAGCAATAAAATCCTGCAGTTGCTCAAAGATGAGCATTAAGGAAAAGGCTATTGTTTTGTTTTTTTTTTAAAAAAACTTAACTGTGACTGTTTATCTCTGAGAAAATGGAGACAATAAGGAACAGTTGTGAAAATATGCGCTTGTGGAACAATGGTGTCCTCTGTTTGATAGCAGCCAGTGCTCAGTCAGGTGACTTGGAGGTAAGCCACACACATTAGGGTGGCTGTGCCTGCAGCAGGTTGGTGGTGGGGGCCAAAAGGAGGGGAGAAAATCTTTTTCCAAACCTTTAATGTGTGGCTTGTTTGTAGATTTTCCCCTCTTGGAACCAGGAGTGTTAATCCTCTTCTAAATGGTGTTATAACACCAATATCCTTCGGGGTCCACCTCTTCCCCTTTCAATTAACACTTGGGTCTAGCAGATGGTATGTCTCCTGCCTTAATCCTGTCAGGATTGATAAGGAAAATAACTGCTTTGGTATAACCTTGTGGCACCAGAATGGCTGCTGAAGTTGATTAACACTGGTAAAAAAATAATTCAGGTTGACTAATTAGTATAATTGATTACCTGCCAACATCCGAGAACTATGAATAGGGGCTTGTGGGAGGAAAGCGGGATTCTGTAAGCTCCATTGAGGCATAATGGACTGGAAAAGCTCCTCATTGGGACTGAACAGAAAAAAAAGAGAACATTTTGCTGTTTTGATCTCACAAGTCCTCTTCCTCAGTAGGTGGAGGAGAGAACAGGTGTTAATGTGGCAGGTGATGCCCTTCTAGCTGAGAAGAGAGACAGACTTGCAAGGATCATTATGTTACTGGAGATGCAATATTTCGGAAGCAATAAGGGCCAGATCGTCATTTGGTGTAACCAGGGATAATGTCACTACAGTCAATTGAGCGCTGGCCTAAGATCATAAATTGCACAGGGTCTTTTTTTTTATTCTGGTAAGAATAGGAATCTGGGCTCATTGCCCTCTGTTGATCTATAGCCATCTTGGAGGCTTTGACCACAATTCTCAGCTGTAAAGGTCAGGATAAGAGCTTCCTGTTCAGATTTCAGAGCAGCTCTCAACAGAGTGAGAACAAGGAAACACAAAAAGAAGCAGAGCAGAGCTCATTAATTTAATCTACAAACATGTCACTGGACATTAGGAAAAAACTTCCTAACTGCCAGGTTGGTTAAGCGATGGAATAAATTGCCTAGGGAGGTTGTGGAATCTCCATTACTGGAGATTCTTAAGAGGAGGTTATATAAACATCTGTCAGGGATGATCTAAATGGTGCTTGGTCCCTCTGTGACTGCAGGGGACTGGACTTGATGATCTCTTGAGGCCCCTTCTAATTCTAGTATTCTCTGATTCTATGAAAAAATGGGGAGTAAAGTCAAATCAGTAAAACTAAAGCATCCTGATTAGCGGGTGGAACCCACCTTCAGCCATGGCAAGGATGCTCCTGCTTCAGACCAGAGACACAATGAGGCTAAGGCCATAACTCAAAACAATGTACACAATTTGCACAACACAAATTGCTTCATTCATTTTGAGTTAATTTATTTTGAACTTGGTGCCATCCACACAGCACTGACATTCGAAATAAGTGGCTATTTCAAGGTTTCCGCTACCCCTTGTATGACAAGGGCTAGCAGAACTGGAATACTCTGCTCTAAATAGAGCTGTTGCGTGGTGTTAGCTGCCAAGTTGCTATTTCGGGTTACATTTGTGCAACTACACCATAACCGCAGCCAGATGGAGTAGATCT
This sequence comes from Carettochelys insculpta, assembly GCF_033958435.1. NCBI lineage: Eukaryota > Metazoa > Chordata > Testudines > Carettochelyidae > Carettochelys > Carettochelys insculpta. The sequence goes on along the minus strand of NC_134139.1, from coordinate 81,850,575 downwards.
GGGTATGTCTATACAGCAGCCTCATTTCAAAAGAAGCCATGGAAGAGCTATTCCAGAATAGTTTATTTTGAAATAACGCTGCTATACACAAAATGCATTTCCAAATAGCACTTAGCTATTTTGAAATACAACACATGGGCTGTGTCTACACTCACTTTCCTCTTTGGAAAGAGGAAAGCTAATGAGAGAAATTGAAAATGACAATGAGGCACTGATTTACATATCTCATGTTTCATTTGCATAATCTCTTTTTGGAAGACATTCTTTCAAAAGAAAAAAAGCAGTGTAGACAGGGCTGTTTCAAAAATAAACCCCATCTTTGAAAGAACCCGTCCTCCTATTTGGTTTCAGGAAGAAGCATTCTTTTGAAGATGGGGATGACGTTCGAAAAAGCCCTGTCTACACTGCTTTTTTTCTTTCCAAAGAATCTCTTCCGAAAAGAAATTATGCAAATGACACATGAGATATGTAAACCGATGCCTCATGCATTTTTGATTTCCCTTATTTACATTCCTCTTTTGAAAGAGGAATGCAGGTGTAGACACAGCCCTACACACATAGAGCCTATGTTGAAATAGAGCCATTTGACAGAACGCACTATGGCTTATTTCAAAATAGGTTCTGTACCCTGGCTTTTGAAATAGGCACTACTCCTTGTAGAATGAGGTTTACCAATTTTGAAATAAACCAACTGCTATTTTGAAATTAGTTTGAAACAGCAGTTGAGTTGTGTAGACACTCGGATGGTTGGTCAGCTTTGCTGCGTAGACCCACCCTACCCTCAGACTCACACACACCCTTGGGATTAGAGCGCTGGCCTTTCGTCTCTGACATATGGACTTCTTCCATACGAACTGAAGGGACCCTCAGATACTGCTTTTAAAAGTGCAGTTTAATTCCATTACATGCAAAGTCTCAAAACTGCTGATCAAACATTGATTCCTGGTCTGTTATTTTAGTCAGCTCACCTTGGCCCCACAGAAGACAGATTTACAGTGAAACAAACCATGACTGGAGATGTAGAGACATATTGATCATCGGTGTAGATAAACCCATGCCTTCAGCCCTCAAACAGGCCTCTCCCTTGTCTGCCAGAGGGAAGCACTGTGAGCTGTAAGAAACTTGCAGATTGTTATAGGCACTGAAATGAGATAACACAGAGCTCGATAATCACCCTGCCCACACAAGTTGGGCCAGAGTAGAGAGCAGACACTATCAGTAAGAAAAAAGGCAGCAGTAAATCCTATCATTGTACTATGATTATGTTCTGATTTTTCTTTGGAGTATCTAGGTAAGATCCTGTGCGACCACTGGTGTTTCAATTAGAAAGCAAATGTGAAAAATCAGGATGGAGTGGGAGGTTGGCAATACCCACCTATATACGAAAAAGTCCTGAATATTGGCACTGTCCTATAAAATCAGGCCATCTGATCACCCTTGTCTTCATGCTCAAAAATCTGCCGTTGCTAACCCTTTGGAGCTAGCACAGTATAGCAGCCAATGCCATGGTTAACAAAAACTGACTGCCATTATGTTGCAATTGCTAAATAGTCAACTTGAAAGCCAGTCCAGAGAAACTCATCTTGTGTAGCAGGGGCATCTGGTGATTTAATCTTGCCCTCTCTGAGAAGCTGAAGTCTGAGGTTTTTTGTGGGGTGAGGGGGGCAGATTAATTATTTTTATTAATTTTCAAAAAGAAACAATAAAAATAAAAAGTTAAGTGATTCACAGCTTGCATGTCACAAAATACTTCACATTTCATAGAATAATCAAATTATTCAATTAGGCAACTTTGCCACCTGTCAAGCTGCAAGACCAGAAAGCACAGATCTATCTACTGAGGTATTTTAGACAGCGCATCTGTCTGTCCGTCTGCCTGTCAGTCAATGGTAAGTTTGTTCAAGAACTCCTCTTAAACTGTCCGAGCTACTACACAAAATTTGGTATGCAGCTTTGTCTTACACTAACTTCAACTAAGGCTGGGGTTTGGACATGCCTGGACACGGGGACGTGCGTTAAATCTCAGGATTTCCCAGCACATGGAGAGGGAGGGGAACTGAGAAGGGGGACGACATACTCCAGACTCACCACTGGGGGCAGGCAGCAAGCGCATTCTGCCTAGTGACCACTGGGGGGCAGCCATAGAAGGAACACAGTGGCCACGTGGAGACTGAGCTCTTCACTTCGGCCTGGCTCCCTTCGGCTGGGTAAGCGCCCCCATGTGTCCCATGGGAGGAGCCCTGCTGATCCCCCACAGCTTCCCCCAATTGCCCGGACGCCCCCAAACTCTGGCTGGGCTGGGCACAAGAGCCCTGGCCCCTCCCCCCAAAGCTCAGGCCATGGCCCAGCCCCAGCCCTCCCCGGCCTTCCCCTGGGAGTCCAGCCCCAGCCTCCCCACCCCAGGAGTTCAGGCCACACCCTGCCTCCCCCAGCAGCTGGAGTCAGGGCCAGGGCCAGGGCTGGGGCTGCCTCCCATGGCACCCTCGCCCCCCTGGTTGCTCAGGCTGTGGTGGGACTGGGCCCGTCTCCAACAGGGTGAGATGGGGGCCCAGCCCCAGCTCTGGGTGGAGTGGGGTGGACAGTGGAGCTGGGACCAGTCCCAGTCCCAGTCCCAGCTGCAGGAGCAGGGGTGGTTAGGGGGCCGTGCAGCTGGGCTCGGATGTGGCCTGACCTCCTGGGGTGAGGACTGGGAGGCCAGGTCCCCTGCCTGTTCCCCTGCAGCAGAGAGCAGGGCTGGCCCTGCAGAGGCAGCCCCTGTTAGCAGATGTTTGTGACCTCTGCTCTGAAAAGCCCAATGGTTCGGAGTGGGGACTTGAAATTAGAAGTGGGTGGCCTTTCTGTCAGAGCTGTGTCTTTGACATCCCCGTTTGGACAAAGTATATAAAAGCCCCTTTGAAAAAAATCACAGTTCGCATGTGCTCAATACAGACTTTGTAGATTTTAGCAGCTAAATTCTCCCAAAATTACGTCCACAGGGTGTACGCTGCAGTCCAGGGCTAGGTAGATTTTCCCTTTGAGGCTGTGTTGAGTTCAGACAACTGTACTGAGAGCTGGAGCCTGTCTCTCCTGGGCTCCCTACTGTGCCCAGGCAGACTGGAGAAAGGAGCTGTTATGGGGACAGAGCTGGACATGGATGGGTGCTCGTGGAGGAGGAAGAGAAGGCCGGAACAAGGGCCTTAGGAGACTGGCAGGGAGGACAAATGGAAAACTGCGACTGAGAGTTGGGCGTGAGGGAGAAACACTGGTGTTAAGTGAGGTGACTAGGGAGGGAGATTGGAAGTAGGAACAAGACGGGGCAGGGAATGTGGCAAGGAGAAAGTAAATGGGTTGGGGGGAAAGAGAAAGGTCATCTAAGGAGACAGAATGGGGAGGGCAAGTGGCACTGGCTAGTCAAGGAGACTGGGAGCAACGAGCAGGGGAAGAATGTGAGACAGAAAGTGAGACTGAGATGTGCTGGGCAAAGGGATTGGGACGCGAACCATGAAGAGCAGGGGCTGGGAAGAGGTAGTTAAGAACAGGACTGGGATGATGTTTCATGGGACTGACACATGCCTACCACAATGTGTGGAGGATCTCACCCAGTGCATCACATGTCCCAACAACAACTATGTGGGTGAAACTAGACAATCCCTGTGCTCACAAGCACTCCATCCCTGCTTTCTCATTCCTTTTCCTCAAAGGAAACCTGCAAAACTCCTTCAAAGGTGAGCCAGGGACCTTCAATTCATAACTCCGCTGGAGACTAAAAACCGTGGCCTCTGAGATGCTAGTTGTATGGCTTACTACAACAATTTGTAATATGCCTTTGCCTGCTAACCGCCGATTGCCCACATTGAACAAGGAGAAAAGAAAATGCTGAATAACGGCTTGTTAAATGAGCCTCTCGGTTCTGTACTGATTAAAGGGTCCTGGGGAATAGAAAGTGATGATGTAATCAAAGACTGTATCATAATGCACACATATACGAGGGCCAAGTTAGGTTATACAACAACCTTAGTCCTGGCATCTCCAAACTTTTGAATGATTGACTTTGCAACTTGGTATTTTTATACCATATTTTTGGTGTGTAATAGGAGGATAGATTATCTCTAGGCTAGAACTGCAAGGGCCTGATTGGTGGGAGCAATCAGAGAGCTAGATACCTGTTACTAGCAGCTGTAATTTGGCCCATAAATTCACCATTAATTATCTGCAGAACGGGAGGCTGGTAATGAAAACCACAGTTTTACGATCTATGCACGTATCCAACTTATAACAATGCTGTGAAGAAATGTGCTGACACAGTTTGCTGACTGGTTGGGTCTCAGGTGGCACCATAACAGTGAGCCAATGAGCTAGTGAGTGCTGTATTACTAAGGCTATGAGGAGGGGGTATTTTTATTGCAGAGTAGGCCAACCTCTCCTTTGAGTTATGCTGTATATATACTGACTTTGTTAGTAGTACCAGAATCCCTCTGGTGTAACTCAGAGCAGAATTTTCCCAGTGAGTATATCAGTGTGTTTTCTTTTTGTCAAGAGGCAGAGTTTTGGAGTGAAACCCTCTCCTGTAGCTTTGTCTAAAGTAAAATTGATAAGTTTGTGCTGGCAGTTGATTAAGGGAGAACACTTTGTTTTAACTGGAAATCCTGTACCATGAAAAAGGCTGAAACAGCAAAAGGAGAGAAAGTCTGAGGAATACTTCTCAGTCAAATGAGTTGTGACTGAGAGTTTGCTTTTAATTAAACTAGCGAGAAACCTGTAAAAAGCAGTTCACATGGCTCTGCTGGCTGGAAAAGGAAAGTGGGTTAAATATATGGGGCCAGCTTGTGTTTATTAATTTATAGACAGTTGGGGAATGTGAACTGACTTAGGCCATATCTACAATACCACTTTACTGTGCTGCAACTTCCTCATGCAGGAGCAAGAAAAACATCCCCCTGCATGCAGCAAGGTAAAGCGCTGCAAAGCGCCCATATAAATGGCCTCCCAGCATAGCTAGCTACTGGCCTACTTCAGGTGGTTTGCAGAGAGCACTGCTGCTGCGGCCCTACTTTCACTTTACAGCATTGCCATGGCCATGCTTTCATGTTTTAAGTGCAGGTTTAGTCTCAGACCCCTACCGAGAACCCAGCATACCCAAAAAGGGGAGGCAGCATGGTCTAGTTTTTGGAGTACTAGGCTGCACAGCAAAATTATTTCAAAATTACTTTCCTAGCATCTACATGACACAGCCACTATTTTGAAATAATTTCAAAATAGTGGTGGGCTTATTTTGAAATAGGAAAACCTCATTGTACAAGGAATTGCGTCTGTTTCGAAAGAGCTATTTTGAAATAGGGGTTGTTCAGACAGGCTACATTACACTACAGAGATCTTTCAACAGAAGCTCTTCCCAAAGATCTCTTCTGAAAGGACTTCTTTCTAAAGAGTGCGCCCGCACACAAAAAAAGCAGCTCAAAAGAATGATCTGCTCTTTTGAAAGAGAAAGTCTGCACAGCCCCCGCTTTTTTGAAAGAACTGGCCAGGGATCGAAAAATCAGGCCCCATGTGGGCTTCCCTTTTGAAAAAAAGGGCCTGTGGAGCATCTACACACATTGGCCATGTCTACGCGACCCCCCTCCTTTCGGAAGGGGCATGGTAATGAGGGATTTTGGAAAATGCTACCGTGCGCAATTCGAAAGTGCTGCTTTCGAAACCCACACTGCCTGTGTAGCCGAGGGCCTTTCGAAAGGACCCCCTGATTTCAAAAGCCCCTACTTCCCAAAACCAAATGGGGAGAAGGGGCCTTCTAAAGCAGGGGGTCGTTTTGAAAGGCCCCCAGCTACATGGGTGGCCTGTGTTTCAAAAACGACATTTTTGAAGTGTGCGTGGCCACCATTATGCTAATGAGGCCCTGCATATTTATGGAAGTGCTTCATTAGCATCTGCCAAAATCCCTCATTACCATGTCCTGTCCAAAAGGAGGGTCTAGTGTGGCCACGGCCTTCAAGAATAGCTTATTTTGGAATAACGCTACTGTGTAGACATACCCTCAGTGTGTGCAGACCTGAGTACGTTTTCTAGTTCTGCCTCTGGGCAAGACACTTTTTAAAGTTGGAAGTCAGAAGAAAGAGAATTGGCTGTATTGCGCTAAAATTTCATAGAAGGAATTTCACAGGCTATGCTGTGATTATATCATGTCGGGAAGGATCTTCATATTTTGTTGATATGTTTTGAAAAGGTTTAAAATCCAGTGCAAAACAAAGAAAGCAGTTCTATAGCATATTTAAGACTAAGAATATTATTTATTAGGTGATGAGATTTCCTGGGACGGACCCTCAGTATTCTCCAGATGAGAAGAAGTGTGTCTGTCTGACAAAAGCTCATCACCTAATAATATTGTTAGTCTTTGAGGTGCTACAGGACTGCTTTTTTGTTTTGTCAAGATACAAACTAAACCTGCAGGCTACCCGAGAGTATTAAAATCCCTTGGTTTAGCTGCAGATCAACAGTGCCATCTGGTGGTCGTACATATTTGTCTCTACTTTTCTTTTCCTCAAAGATTTCTGTGATTTTTTTTCTCAAACCGCTATCTTCAATAGCTAAAGTGACATTGAAAAATATAATGCATTCTTGTAAATAATTGACTTCAAAATTGCCTGAAAGTACACAAAGTGACAGTAAAAATGCAAGGATTTACATTTTCTTGAAATGATCCTAGTAAGTGTGGCAAATCCTTGAAAAATCCTTTAATTTCACTAACAGAGCCTTCATGCAGTGATAAATACTGTGTGCTAGAATAATGTCTGTGGTGAATTTATTGTAAGTCACACTTTTTCTTTTGCTGGTTTCCACTCCATTGAGGGAATTTCATAGTAAAAATGGGCTAGGCGTACAATATTCCATGTTTAATGGGCCGACTGAGGCCTCTCCATGATGGTAGAAGGTTCTTTATTCATGCTTTATGTAGTGTTGACTCCTAATGGTCCTCAAGTGTGTTATGACCTATATGTACCTTAGAGTTGGAAGAGCACTGGAAAAAAAAAGTCTTTAAATAGCCCAACAATGTCATTATTCAACAATTCAGCCAGTTTGCAAGAGTTCAGGTGCACTATGAGATCTTTAATATGTAAGTTATTAATTTTACCCTAATATTACTTTAACCATGTATTCAGACAAGGTCTATACAAAGGTTCTAGAGCAGGCATCTGCAACCTGTGGCTCTGTAAAGACTTCTTTGTGGCTCCCATCACTATAATTGCAAAATTAAATAAAACCTCTCCTGATTATTTTTGATATTTCAGTGAATGTCGAAAAGCCAAACAATGAACAACTCAGATCTAAATTGCAAACGATATGTGATCTTGACATGTTGCGTAACTCCCCCTTTAATATGTGTATTGCATCGTGGTGTATGTTTGTGCACCATTCTTAAAATTGGGGTTAAAAAAGTATGGTTTGACATTATTTATTAAGGGACATCTCGTATTCACATGCATTGCGGCTCTTGAATTATTGAGGTTTTTTTACCGAGTTTGAAAAAAAAACGCTCTTCTTCCTTTGTTTGGTTGCCAACCCCTGTACTAGAATAATACCTATGGGAAAGCAGAGTTCCTCACTTACTTACTGAGGTTGAACAACAAACTTGGGAATTTTTATATCATGTTTGTTTTTCTACCTTCATGTATTTTTGATTTGTGGCTATAAAAGTTTGCCCCAATGGAGCGCTACTTTTGGATTTATGCTGAGTCGTGCTCACAGCTATGGAACTTGTTGAATACGGTAAATGAAATAAGTCGTTCAAATACAGTGCTTGATGCTTCATTTAGCTACACAACATTGGAGGTTCTCTCCTCTTTTGTGTCATAGATTTACTGAGAATACTGGCATCTTGAGTATCAGTGGTGGCTCATGGGTGTTCCACATTGCATCCGTGAAGCACAAGGCAGTATTTTTGGAAATAATACTGTAATTGCTGTCCTTACACCTATTGTTGCCAAAACCCTGGTGGCAGCATTTTTATCCATGGCCACTGCAAGGCAGGCAGGAATTAGTCCTCATTTTCAGTTTCCCTCTAATAATCATGAAGCACATTATTCATCTTCAGCCTGTTGCCTCTATACACTGGAGTGTACCCATACAGTTGGCTTGGAAAAAATACTCAGTGAGGTAGTATTGCCCATATAGAGGAGATGTTGCAGTTAATATAGTGGACTAGGGTTAGGCAGGGCTGGGTTCACTTCCCCTCTCTGTCACAGGCTTTGTGAGTAATTGGCAAAGTCAGTCCATGCCTCAGTTTCTCATCTATAAAATACAGGATAATATTCCCATTGTCTATTTAGACTGTAAGCTTTCTGGGGCGGGCAGGGCATGGGGAAACCTTCCCCCTGTGTGGCAGGCTCTGCTTCTCCCCCACTCTGCCCCTGCCCAGGCCCCTTACCCCGTCCCCAACCAACCAGGCCAGAGACTACCTGGAGTAGAGCACGGTGGGGGCAGCGGAGTGTAGGCGCTCCTGTGGGTAAGCTGGAAAGCCTCCTGGCCCTGCTCTGAAAATGGGTTCTGCAGTGGAAGTGTTTGGGAGGAGAAAGCTAAAGGATTCTGTAGCAAAGTAAATGTTCTTTTTCAAGATCATCAAGTTGCGAAGGACTTTTCTAATAAAAATGGGTGAGCAAACCTTAAGTCTTAGTAGAGCTGGCTGAAATGGTCACATTTGTTTGTCATAAGTAGTCTGTTTTCTGTTCATGAACTTATCACAATTTTCCTGATTTTTAAAATTTCATTATCCATCATTTTGTGCCAAATAATACTGGCACAACTTAAAGCCCAGGGATTAGACACATAGCCATTATGTGTTGTGTGCGACTGGCCACCCAAATCAGATTGACTTGTTTGGGACTGTGCGACTGTGGCACAAGAATGAGTTGGGTCAGGGGGCCGTGGCTCTTCCACTTTTTGAAAGCCGATTGGCCGGTCACCTTCTCTTTTTGCCATGGTAGACTCCTTCCCATTCCCGTCTTTCTCCTCTTGAGGCTCCACCTTCTCATCTGGCCAGCAGCTGTGGGGACCAGGCAGCTGTGGGAGCTGTGCAGCCCCCCTGCATGCCTGTGGTGTGGGGGGCTGAGAGAAACTCCAGCCTGTGTCCCCACCCCTGGACCCGCTCTGTAAGAGTAGGTGGAGGGATCCATTGTTATCAACATGGTTTATATTAGGATGGGTTGTGGCTGCAAGGCCCTGGCCAGAGCCAGGTGGTGGTAAGAGCAATGTGAGCAGTTGGGAGTCCGGGTCTTTCCACCTTCCCATCATGGGAGGACAAGGGCACAGGTGATCAAGTCAGAGTGGGGCTGTTGCTTGTGAGGTAGGCCCCCTTGCCCCGCTCTGACTTTTGGCTTGGTCAGGAACGGGTCCTCCAGGGGAAAAGAAGGGTCCTGCAGGGGGAAGAGGAGGGTAGGGGTATGCATCACAGGAAGAAGCAGGGCAGGTCCCTGGGAGCAAGAGTCCCTGGGCTCCCTGTTTTTGGGAAGCTCTGCCCCCCCCCGCTTAGTGTTTGTTTCCTGACTGGATGACTCTACGTTTTATTAAAATGGAAGAAGCCCTGAACTAAGCGGACTAGAGCTCTGAATGTCCCAGGGAAAGGAAGCATGAGAGACAGAGATAGAATGTATTGAAAAAATGACTATAGTAATGAAAGGAAGATTATTAAATTAGTATAGACTTCGATTCAGTACATCGATCAGCACTGCTGTGCCAATGTGGGGGGGCCTGCGACCTTACTGTGCCCTGTGGAGGAACTGTGCTGTAGTACACTTAGTTGTGTGAAGGTCAGTGGTTGTTTTACAGTCTGGTTCTCAGTAGAATCAAGGGTATCCCAGGGATGCATCATCTCACCTGTGTTATTGAATGTTCTAACAGACTATCTGGTGACAAAGATGATTAAGGCCAGAGTGGGAGATATGACATTTAAAGATTCATCTGTAGAGGACCTTGAGCGTGCGGATGACATTGCCTTATTTGGAGAGATTACTGAGCAACCATAGCTAATGCTGGCAGAGCTGCAAAAAACTGTGAAATCTACAGGATTTAAAATCAGTGGTGACAAACCCAAAGTTATGCATTCCTTTTATGGAATGGACATGAATAACCTGCTGATGCCACATGTAGATAGCAACAGCACTGCAAGTCTCAGACCGTGTTAGTCTATATTTGCAAAAATGATGAGGATCCCTGCTCTGCTCTCTTCCCACCCATACTTCACCTCTCCCTGCCTCTTTCCTGTCCTCGCTCCACCCCCAGCATTTGGGGGCACGTGATCCCTCGTGCCTCCCACACGTTGCCCATGGTCGTAAAACATGGAATAAAGTGTCTTCAGGCATACAGTGTCCTGTTATAGCGTACAGCAAGCCCACCCTTACTGACTTTCTCTTCTCTCCTGCTTGCTCAGTTCTGAGTTTTGGCTCATCTCATTCTTAGTTTCTCCCTGCCTTCTAATACTCACACTTGCAACTGTACAAAGCCAGTACTTTTGTATATTTATGGCGGGAGTGACAGCACTTTTGGAGCCAGTAACTGCAATGATATGCAAATACTTTGAATCACACAGACACACTCATTTGCCTGACTAAAATCCTTCTCCCCAAACTAGAATCAAGCAAGCAGTTAAAAAAAAATAAAAAATACGCTCTATGACAGTTTCTATTTGACCGTGTTCATTACCTTCTCTTTTCTGCTTGCTACAAAAGAGTTGAACTTTATTAATACAAGCCTTTTGACACAGCGGTTTTATCTTCTGGACTTGAATATTCAAGGAGAATGCTTACGTTTTGAAAAGGAAATTTTGTGTATTTAACAGCTAACATTTCAGCTGTATTGGTTAATTAAACAAACAAACAAGCAAAAAGAATAGGAACAATATCATATGACTTCTATAACTAACCAACACTCCACAAACTTACAGGGCGAATATTCACAATGAACAGGATAAGAATTTTTTGTACAGGAGAAAACATTGTTTAAAGGTTCAGAGATAAGTATGAACAATGAATATACCTGGGAGTTTCATGGCATGCTACATGCATGGTGAGATGATAGTCATTTGATGATCTACAGATCTGTGTATTAAATCCCATTTATCATGCGCCTCTCACCATGTGCTCTCTGCTCAGTTATTTTTCCCCCATTTTGGGGCAGCTTCCAACAGTTGCCGTTAAAAAAGATAATATCAAAACTGCTGTCAAAGCATTTTCCTTTTCCCCCAAATAGAATCTATTCCTAAAATTACTCTGGCCTGAGGCCCACAATGATACACAATCCTGGACTAGTGACAAGTTTAAAATCGCTTGAGCCAATAGGAGTTTTGGTGTGATTCCTGAGTTTCGCATTGGACAATACAACATTTGATTCTATGTCTGGAGGATCATGAGGTGTTGGACTCTGATAATGGAATATTGGACCTTGACAATGGGACAGCTATTTTAGATAATTTTTAGAGGTTTCTAAAATGCATTGGTTCTCTCTCGCTCTCCCTCTGTCTCTTTCTCTCTCTAATGTTGCTATAGTATATACTTTATAGTTGTAATTTTCCACATCTGGCTCACACCTGTGCAAAAGGACTCCTGGGGCCTACTCCAGCCTCACTGAAGTCAATGGGAAATTTGCCATCGAATTGGATGGTGACGAGGGCTCTTGGTTTGCGCAAAGTGAGATACGAATAACGTTAATACTTTTAAAAACTATTGAATATTCTTTTAAACTGCACCCTATATTCTTCATAGAGATATTATTATCATATGATTGTTGCATCATTGTAACATACTTTATGCAAGATAAGTCGTGAGGAGTCATAGTTGTGATTTGCTAAATACGACTATCTTGTTTGTGTTCATGTATCATTTTTGATTCTGAAGTGATGCATATTGACTACATGTCTGTATTTCAAATGTAGTAACACCAGCATAATGACCACTTGACAAGATGCTTTCAGTGTAGATTTTGGATGGGGAAGGGTCTATTCAGGTCAGTTGGCCATTAGGAGACACCACGTGGCCTTAGGAGAAGCTTATCCTCCACCTGGTGAGCCTTCCAAACAGCCTGAGAGTGATGGCTGGTATGACTCTCCAAAGACGTATGACCGGGTCACGTGATGCTGGACCTCCACATTGGGATGTCAGTAGTTTTACACAGACCAGTCTGGAACCAAGCCCTTGGAAGAAGAGTGCCACATTAAGAGGAGGCAGAATACAAGGGAATGGTCCAAAGGGCACAGAAGAGGAGATCTTGAGTGGCTAAGAAACCACAGGAAGGGGCAATAAATGGGACATGATGGGGTAACAAATGGGACATGATGGGGAGGCATTATATGCCTTGCCGTAAAACAGTAATTTGACTTAGAAAACCCTTTGTTATGGAGTGCTGCTCTTAAGTTAATACAGTGTGATTTATTGGTCTATATCTTCATGTATAATTGTGATGAAGTCATTTCTTAGAACGTGTCAGACAAGGCACTTGAGGTAGTTAATTGCACTGCCTTATGACTGATTTAGCCAATCACAGTGAAGGTTTTTTAAAGCCCATTTTATAATGCCAGTTAACTGCCTAAACCATGGGTGTCCAACCTTTTGGCTTGCCTGGGCCGCACTGAGTGAAGAGGAATTGTCTTGGGCTGCATATTAAATATATAATATAGTTAATGTATATAAATCACGTAATAATGTTAAAAGTTTACGATCTTGTGGGGCCGCATTACTTGCTCTCCAGGGCCGCATGCGGCCCGCGGGCCGCGGGTTGGACACGCCTGGCCTAAACAGAAAAGTTCCAAGCTGAGACTAGTCAACATGGTTCACCACTGAGAACCTATAAAACACGGGGAGGTGAACTGTACTGCTTGGAGTCCTGGCTGGGAATTGCAATCACTCATCCAAATCTCTCAACCTCTCCTACTCATTGCTTTAGACACATGCCTAATGTGGATGCCGTACTAGAGTGCTCGTGGTAGGGATGCCAGGAGTCTGGTTTTTGGCCAGAGTGCTCACTCGGAAAAGGACCTTGGTGGCTCCTGGCACTGCTGACCAGCCTGCTACAAGTCTGGTCGGTGGCTCAGAGAGGCTAAGACAGGCTCCCAGCGTGCCCTGGTTCTGCGAGGCTCCTGGAAACAGCCAGCATATTTGGCTCCTGGGGTGGGGTGGCCACAGCGACAGCGTGTGCTGCCCCAGCCCTGAGCCACTGGAGCCACTTTGGTTGGAAACCATGGCCAATGGGAGCTGCAAGGGTGGCACCTAGGGGCTGCAGGGACATGCCAGGAGTTGTGTCAGCCAGCCCTGCCTGCAGCCTGCACCTCTCACCCGCTCCCACACACCAACCCTCTGCCCCAGCCCTGCGCCCTTCTGCACCCCACAGCCTTCATCCTTAGCCCCACCCAGAGCCTGCATCACCTGCCAGATCCCACACCCCCTCCAACCCTCCAACTCTGTCCCAACCTGTAACCCGCCCCCCAGCACTCCAGATCCCTTGGCCCCAGCCCAGAGTCCCCTCCTGCACCCCGAACCTCTCCTTACTGGCCCTGCCCTGGAGCCTACATCTCCAGATGGAGCCTTCACCCCTTTCTGCTCCCAAACCCCTGCCCTAGCCTGGTGACAGTGAGTAAGAGGGAGAGCAAACAGCAGAAGAAGGGGTCCATGTGAGCGTGCTCAGTACAAATGAAGAAGAAAATCTAGGGGTGAGGTATGCAGCGTCTCTCAGCAGGCACGAGGCCGCACATCACCATTCTCTAGCCCATCCCAAAGTGACCTTCTGCGTTGCCCGGCAGAGGCTTGTGCGGAAATCAGTTTCACAGCACGTGGGACATCATAGAATCCTAGTGAATTAGGGTTGGAATAGACCTCAGCAAGTCATCTAATCCAACCACCTGCTCAAAGCAGGACCAAACCCAGCTAAATCATTCCAACCAGGGCTTTGCCAAGCCGGGCCTTAAAAACCTCTAAGAATGGAAATTCCATCACCTCCCTAGGCAACCTATTCCAGTGCTTCACCATCCTTCTAGTGAAACAGCTTTTCCTGTATGTTGATACTATTCCTCACATGCCCAATCAACTGGCCAAACTCCCATACAGCCCCTGTACTGGAGCTTGAAAGGTGTAAAGGGCTTTTTGCAGGCCCTCTGCACCAAGGATGAATCTCACCTAAAGTGTAGAGGCTGAACAGTGTGCAGTGTACGCAGTAGGGATGTGCTCATGGCCAGCAGGGAGAAGAGTCACTTAATAAAATAGATAACATGAAGAAAAAATATTTAGATTGCTTTAAAATACTTTAAATTAAAATGTTTAGTTTGATTATTTAGTTTCCATAGAGAACTAAGCTTTACCTAACTGATGCTGTTGCCGTACGTGTCCTGTGGGGGGCCACCACGTCTGTTCCCTAAATTTTTATGCACTGTACATAAAGGGGAAAGTTAAACTGCAAGGACAGTCTTAATACTGACATTTCTGGAGTTCTGATTGCTTTATTTTGCAACCTGAATGCATTTAACTATATGTTGGTATTTTAAAATGGGCTGAAAAGAGGTGGGCAGTTGCACAATTCTACAAATTCTTTTTTTTTTCCCCTAAGTTTGCAAACACTATTTTGTCTGTGGAAAAAAATGCTGTACAGGCTGAACCTCTCTCGTCCAGCACCTCCAGGACCTGACAGCTGCTGAACTAGAGCATTTGCCAGACCACTGAAGGTCAATATTGTCAGTCTGAAAGACCAGCTGAACCCAGACTTTGGCTTTATTAGAGCAACATGGTCAGCACTTCAGCTTTGCCATAGGCGCCAAGGGGCTATCGACATAGCTCTCTTTCTTCTTCTTTTCAGCTTGCAGCAGATGAAGTTCTCATATATATCCAAGGCCCAGGACAAGGGAAATGCCAGTGTCTCCCTCTGCCCTGCTATTGTACCCCTGTGCTGACCAGGAGGTATCATCTCCACTGCTTACTGGGCTCTTAGAAGACATTTAGGGGTAAATTACAACTAAATAACAGCACGAAACACTGAGAGTCGAAACTGGTGGCTGAAAGCAGACTTGATGGGATCGCAAGAAACTTGGACATACCGATGATAAGTGGCTAACTAAAATCATACTAATTACGGATGTTGTCGGATGAGAGAGTTCTGGATTAGAGAGGTTCAACCTATACTGCTCTTTTTGTGCTGGTTGTTCTTTCTGGGGAGAACTGTTGCAAGCAGACTGCCTCACTTTGCCACAGAAATTGACTCTAGTTAGAGGGAGTTGCTTCTTGACAACCAGGCGTTGATGTTTTGGTTGGTTTCAAAAAGGATTTTCCTACATGCTGTTTGACCACCTTTGTGTGAGGACTAGTGTATATGCACAAACAAAGCAACTTGCACTAAGAAGATTGACTAAGAAAATGCCCAGAGTTTGCACCACTGATTTTTCCCTCCATCAGAAAGTCAATCTGCAAGGCTTTGACATCTTCAAGCACTGACAGAGGGGCAACAGTGCATTCAACTTCTACCACTTGCTTTTAGAACCATATTCTCACGCTTGTAACTGAAGCCGTTAGTGCTAGTTGCTACCCTTGCTTCACTGTGTTGCAGTGGCCCTTTCAAAAGGCTCAGTGAATGAGTGAGATGGACAAAAACAAAAGAGAAGAGGCAAGGAAGAGATGTGGTGGTGAGAAGTAGACAGCTGCAGAAAGGCAAGTTTAGAAATAAGTGCTGTTTCTAACAGCTTTTTCTGCTCTACTGATGTTGCATTTTCCTCCTAGGAGGCATTTTCAGGAATCACATTACTGCAGGGCAGTGCAATGTCCAGGGAAGATACCCTTTTCTTTTCCACATGAGCACTTGGGGATAGTGGAAGGAGTATGCCTCTGAAAAAATCTTCTCAAGACTGTGCACCGGCTAGAGGGAACCCTTTATAGTGAGTTTTAGAGAGGTGTCTAGCTGCTCAGATCTTGCAGTTGCTCATTTTTTACCTTACTGTTGAGCCTTTGGGATAAAAACAGATCTGCTCTCAGATCTGCCTCCCGTGGTGTATTGGAGCCCGCCAATCCCCATTTGAGGGCAGAACTTGCTGTAGTGTAGTAAAGGCTCGCTGTGAGTATGTCCTTATAAGCACGTCACACTAAATTAGTACAGTAACTAACTCTGGCAAACAGGTAGACTCAGGGGTCAACACTACCATGTTGCATGATGGACACTTGACAAAATTACCAGACTTAATGACTCACGTTAGCGGGGGGTTTTGTCTTTCGGTGGTTCAACTTATAAAATAGTATGTATAATTTTCCACGCTGAAGAAAAACAGAAGCCTAGTTAGCCATCTAGCTGCTGCTAATAATAATAGTAATAATAATAATAATAATAACAATAATAATAAATTCAACTCACTTGAATGTTAAAGAGTTGAACTTTAATGTTAAAATGTAGTTTTCGAGCTGAAAGAAACTGTAGTCAGGGAGATGACAGCCATGCCAGGTCCCTGGGCAAGATGGTAGTGGGGCCTGGCTCCATGTTCCCAGAAGGGATGGGGCTGAGGGGAGAAGGGACAGGGCTGAAGGAAGCCAGCCCTCATTGCTGCCCAGACTGTGGTGTTTCCTCCCCAGTGCTGCCCAGAGCACATGGCATAGTGCGCTTGGTTTCCAGGCAGCCCTAAGAGCCACAAAGTTTAAATTGTTGCTGACGCACCAGTTGCAATGATGCGTCAACAGCAATTAAAGGGCTCAGAGCTCCAGGCACCACCATCACTTCAGCAGCTGCTGCAGTTCTGCGTCCCTTTAAATCATTGGGCAGTTCCCCCTTTGCCCCCCCCACCACTGTCAGCAGGCCTGACTGCAATAAAATTACTTGGACTACTAGTTCTTCCAATGATTAATAGCAAGACTTGTTTGGAACTTTGTATTCAATTTCATCTGTTTAATTGTAACCTAAGTGAAATGTGGTTTTGATTTACAGAAAATGTAAAATTAGATACAGTTTCAAATTTCAGTAACAGTAACATTTCCCATAATAATCATTTCATATTGTTTCAATTCAGAAGAGCTAAGGGTTGATTGTTTCTTGTGGGGTGTCCGGGCAGGGGGGACAATAGCTTCCAAGTTTCACATTTAAACTGGAGAAAAAAATTCTAATACATTTTCTTTGACTACTATAAAAAGTTGATTTTCTTCTTGCAATGAATATAGAAGATGCACACACACACAAAATGTATATGCCATCTGCCATACTGTATGCTGATTAATTTTAAACCATTTACAAGTTTTGCTAAACTACGTTCTTACTCTGACAATCAGTATATTAGATTAACTTGAAAACTGTAACAGCATAACTTTGAACAATGGGGGAGAGGAGAATGGTAGGAGATACAGGAAAAAACTGAAAATTCAGCTTGTAAGTTTATTCCAACAGCTTTTCATGGGATGTTTTCAGATGCATACAGAGAATGCTACATGCTTTGTTACTGAGGCTTTAATAATAATCAGGGCTTGTTCTTAAATTCTTTTTTGAGAGTTTTGCATGATTGATTGAGTTCTTGAGGACAAATTCTTGCAGGGGTTCATCTTGGGCAGCTCCTGGCAAGGGTTACGCCATCTATATTACTGCTTACAGAGGCACAGCCAGGCAGCTCTGCAGGCATGCTGCTTCCATCTGCAGGCACAGGATCAATGGAAAAGGAACTGCAGTCTATCCCTGCTAGAAGCCGCCACTTGTTTATTTTCTCAGCTTCCATTCTGCTCCTTGTGTGTCTTGAAGTCACACAAGAGGAGCTAAACTGAACTGAGAAAATAGATGAGCAGCAGTCAGGACACTGTCAGAAGAGAACCTTTTTTTTTTTTTTTCAATGATCTCTTTAGGCCAAGATATATCTTGGGATACCACACTCCTGCTAGCTTCTTATTGTGAAGTTGCCTGCATTGTCTCCCGGGTACCCACAATCTCCCTAACCAGTGAGACTCCCAGTATAATTAGAGCTATAGTATGCCCGCAGAGGGTTGTGGGAAGCTTGGTGGTTTATGGGATGTGTAAAGGATAGGTTGTCAATTCCGTTCCAGCCCCACTATGTATATTTATGCTACTTGACTGCTTTTTGTTTTGATAGTGTATAGACTAGCATGGCACCCTCTCTGTTTCTATGTATATTTAGGTATTGATAATGTAATATCTGAGTGCGCTAACTCTGACCAAAAATTACTGCTATACGATGGCTGTTCAGTAGCCTGTGTGAAATGATTTGGTGGCCCCAAACCTATTTTGTAGGTTTCTAACATAGACAGTTGTCCACGGTAGAAAAGCACAATTCTAGAGAAGATGAAGACAGGCATGGAGAGTGAACTGTCGTTGGCCCTTGAGATGATACTGCCAGGTGTGCACAGGAGCACAATAACAGGGCAGAGGGAGAAACTAGCACTTCCCTTGTCCTGGGCCTTGGATATATATTAGAACTTCACTGTTGCAAGCTCGAAAGAAGAAGAAAGAGAGCTATGTAGATAGCCCCTTGGTGCCTATGGCAAAGCTGAAGTGCAGACCACGCTTCTCTTGTAAAGCCAAAGTCTAGGCTGAGCTGGTCTTTCAGACCAACAAGAGGTGAAGGAAGAATCTATTGAGACTTGCTACTGAGCTCTGTTTGCTGTTGAAATCGACTCCAAGAGTTAACCCCAAGGGCTCTCTCCAACATCCCAGATTTCACTAGAGCAGTTGCTCCGAGCAGGCAAATAGAATTCAACAGACAAAAGAAAAGCTGTTGAAAGTATAAAAGAGCACTTTGTGTTAGCAGAAGATCAAACATTTTCATTTTGCTAAGTATTCTGGAAAACATCCAGCAGTCTTTTATTTTAGCAGCTATAGCTCTCCACTTTCATGCATTTGTCCTAACAGTATTTAGGTTGCATTTTCTTTAAACTAATGATATTGCCGGATATATATTTAATTGACCCTGCAGGGTATTAGACTGACTGAACATTTCAGAAAAGCAGCCAAGTTTGACACTGTGTCTCATAAAATAAGTGAGTTTGCCATAGCTTGGACGTATAAGTCTTGTGAGCTGGAGCTTGACCAAAGCACAAGCGGGAAATTGATAGCCAGTGAAATACCCTGTAGTTAATGGGCATGTAATCTAAGGAGCCGTTACAAGATTAGGTATCAATTACCATTACACTCTGCTGCACTGAGACACGCTTTCAGTTCAAAGATGTGCTTTATACTAGGATCCTCTTCTAACAGGGATGGTCTGAGGTGTATAAATGGAGATATTCTGCCTGTATCAAGAAGCCCTTATTTTCTCTTACTGACAGACGTTCAACTATGACCTTTTTGAGCCTCGGCTCTTGTCTCTTCCTGGTATTTCCCTCAGGGAACTCTCTGTTTGAAGTTGGAAATCGTCAGTTAATTTGGTTCCAGTTAGGCCAAAAACTAGAATTTTAACATCACATGTCAATGCCTCCAGCAGATCTGAAGCTTGAAGAGTGGTTTAAACAAAGACTAAAACTCATTGTGCATCCCTAGCCCAAGGCAAACTGGTCATTCTGTGTGATCACAGCCTCTGTTTTGATACAAATGTCTATCTGTGAAGTGCACAGAGAGGCCTGGTGAAAGCTCTGCTTGTCTTGGTAAACGTTTAGAACGGTTCATACTTCATGACAGCAAATTAGTTTTCATCTGCTAAATTGCGACGGGTCTTCTCTTTTTATACTTTTCGAACCGTCAGAATGATATGCATTTCTCAAAGTTGCTAAGCAGTTTTTAGTATTATAGCCATGTTGATCCCATGGTAGGACAGAAACAACATAGTGAGGTAATCTTTTACTGGACAAACTTCTGTTGGTGGAAGATACTAGCTTTTGCACTTCACAGAGCTCTACTTCATGTTTGGGCTAAGAAACGAGAGTGTCTGAGGTTATGTCTACACAGCAAAGTTGTTTCAAAATAACAGTCATTATTCTGAAATAACTTTGCTAGGGTCTACATAACTCAAGTGCTATTTCAAAATAATTTTGAAATAACAGTTGGCTTATTTCAAAATAGGGAAACCTCATCGCAGGAGGAATAGAGCCTATTTCCAAACCGCTATTTCAAAATAGAGGCTGTGCAGACAGAGAATAGAGCCTATTTCTAGATGAGCCATAGTGCATCCAACGGCTCAGCGTCAAAGTAGGCTCTGTTGTGTGTGGATGCTCTATTTTGAAATTCCTGAGGCCTATTCCGATATGCATTTTGACTGCATCTACACTACCCCTCCCTTTCAGAAGGGCTAGGTAAATGCCATGGATCGGAAATGGCTAATGAGGCACAGATATGAACATCCAGTGTCTCATTTGCATAATGGTGGCCACCCACAGCGTCAAAAGTGCTGCTTTCGAATTGAAAACTTGCTGTGTAGAAGGGGTTCCTTTGAAAGGAAAGACCGATTTCCAAAGCACCCTTTTTCCCAATTTTTTTGGGATGTTTCTCTTGTAGACCTCCCTTGGTGAGGATGGCCAGACTTATCTCGATTTTAGATAAGTCAATTCCAGCTATGCAATTGCTGTTGCTGGAATTGGGTGTCTACGACTGACTTTATGGTCTAGTGTAGACGTGGCTTTTGTATTTAAATAGACAAGCCCTAAGACATGACAGTGTCAGTGAGTGAATTTGTTTCAGTGCTCATAAGGGAGACCCGCATTTTTAGCCTCAGAGACAGCAGGCCTAGGGGTCTGGGGGGGGCACTGGCCACGTGGATCTCCCAACTTGGGGAAGGGCTGGGACAACCCACTTCTGTCCCAAGCCCTGTCTCTCCTTGCCCCTGCTCTGCCCCTCCCCTCTCCTACTCTGCCCCCCACCCCATCGCCTACCCCCACTGAGGTGGCCTGGGCACACCTAACAGATTGGGCGAGATAGGCATATCTAAATCTGTGTTCCCCTGGTCTGTGGGCCGCACTGGGGCTCAGGTGGGAAATGGACGCCTAAGATGAAGCACTGTGTGCATGCCTGGGGCAGAAGCTTGAGAACTTAGAGAATTTTTACTCTGAAGGGTTGGGGCTATGGGTTACTTGGTACCCAAGCAAGGGTGCAGCATAGAGGTTGCAAAATGTGCAGTTTAGGAACCTAAGTCCCTTTGTGAATGTTGGCCATTGCTACCACCGGGGCAAATAACCTGTTGTTCTGGACCCAAGCCCTCTGCATTGCTTGCCTCTAACGAGCCTGAAAATTCACATCCATCTCTTGTAGGGGAAGCAACTTAATGCAATTTGGAGCTTGCGCGTTGCAGGCATACCGTAAATCTCAGCTTCCTGTAGAAGTCGGTATTGAGATGTCCTTCACTGAAAATGCATGCTTTGTGCACCAACACATACAAAACCAATCTTGGCAGCTGCCGTATGAAAAGAATGCCTTTATAGCTTCTTAGCTGTATTAGAATCAAGCGAGAGGCCAAATTGGTGCTTTCACAGCTCTGCTGTGGAACGCTTCCCATGAGGCTCCTCCTGTTCCAGCAAGATTTCTACCTAATTGAAGAGCCCAGGCTGTCTTAATCATTACAAACCACCTTACCCATTTAACTTAAATCAGGTTGATTAAAAATAACATTATGGAGTGGAAGCAGCAACTACGTCAATCACGTTGCAAATGCCCAGACAATTCAAGATGCATGAAACATTGAGAAATTCAACTCGCATCAGAGAGGAAAGCTAATTTGGTATTCACCGTGCATTGTTGTCTTGGTGGAATCGCAGGCTGTTTATTACGTGTAAGTTTAGTAAACAGGTCCAACATGAAAAAGCTGTTCTTCGTAAAAGGCGAGTAAATCGGAATGAAACAAACATCTCTGTTAAAAAATCCTCTCCCTTTTATTTGTGATCTGAGTGGAGAAGGATATATAAAAAGGCAACTTGTATAAGTTATTATGATTAGATGCAAAAGAAATGGAGGCTGTTAAGGACCAGGTTCTACTTGGAGGTTGGATTTTTCTTGTGTGCATGGTCTAGGGAGAGGGGAGTAAGGAGCCACTAGGGCCATTATTTCAGAAAAAATTTGGAGGGAGGGGACAGTTGTGTCAGCATGTAGAACAGGTGTCAGCAACCCCTGGCACGGGTGCTAAGAATGGCATGTGAGCCGATTTTTGTTGGCATGTGAGGCAGGAGCTCAGTCCCACCCTTTTTCCCCCATGCAGATGGGATCCTCCACGTCACCTGTGAATTAATAAAAGACCAGCTAATGCTACTAATCACCACCTAAAGGGCAAAGCTCTCCATCTTTATGTATTTATTAATGAAGCTGTTGTGAGTAGGACTATTAATGACTTTAAAAGTATCAGTGGCACTTGGACCGTACAAAAGGTCGAATTTCGGCACTCCATCTCGGAGAGGTTGCTGACCCTGGTGTAGAACAAGGTGTGTTATATTTGATCCTGCAGAATTTGGGGAGTACAAAAAGTGGTGCATACAGACTTATGAAGAATCTGAAAAGTCTGGGGGTGCAACTGTCCCCCTTGCCATATAGAAAATGGTGCCCACAGGCAAGGCCAAAACTGTTTCTTTGTGCTTAGCGTTTCACAGACTAATTACTGCCCTGGAGGCTCAAAGAGCCAGATGTTCAAAGGCATTTGGGTCTCTAAAATTGGAGGTAGAACCTAGTGGGATTTTCAGAGAAGCAGCTAAGTACCAGTTGAAGTTAGGCATCTAACCTACTAAATTGGATTGAGAGCTCAGCATCTAACCTATTTCAGCACTTCTGAAAATCCCTCAAGATCACAGATCTTCCAGAGTACCTAATGTAATACTGGAAGGAATTGGGTTTAGATGCCCATCTGCATAATTAGGCACCTAAATACCTTTGAAAAAAACTGGTCCTTCACTTCTGAAGTGTCTGAGAATATATGGAAACATGGTTCAGCTGCCCTCACCTGTACTTTTCCCTCCCACTGGCTGGCAGAGTTGTGTGTTGCTTCTCATAAAGGAAGGTAGTATTTGATATTGTCTCCCACAAACCTCTTGAAGGCTGAATGGAGCAATGCAGCCGCACACCATCTCCTGCCCCAGCACAATCTAGCTGTAGGTACTGACAGTGATATTTGTATCAGACCAAACCTACGTCTGGATTTTCCTGGACATTTCCTCATTGTCTTTTTGATCCTCTGCCCTCTGGGTGGATTTTTCAAATAAGCAGAAATGTCAGATCTTTTGTGGACCACATCATGGCAGGTCAAAAAGAACCATCTGTGTGTCCCTGTTGGTCCTTCTCCCGCCCCTGTCAGATCTCTCCAGTGCCAGCCATGGGGAGTGGGAGTGGGAGGGAACTGCTGAAGGATGAGCAAAAACAGTGTTGTAGGTCTGCACCAGCTGGGTGGCCCCTGAGTGACACTGTCCCCCTGCTTCTATAGTGAGGCTGGAGAGTACTCCCTCCAGCATCCCCGCAAGTACCTCTCCCAGTACACATACTCACTTCAGCACCCGCTAACTACCTTTCCTAGTACACGTGCCCCTTCAGCGTCCCACCAAAACACCATTTCCCACCCCCCAAATACTGCTTCTCCTCCTTGCGGCATCCTCTTCTAGGAATCTGGTTACTCTGCGATTAGCCCTGTTCTTGACCATCTGGATCAAATAATATTATCCACAGTAGCGTGTAGAAATGCACTATTGTGTATATATGTATGATTTTTAGATAGAAGGCACTCATACTATGGTGATGAATGGCCATATAACCCCCAACATCAACATAGTCATCTATATCTTACTCATTTGTCCGTCAAGCTATTTTTTCCCCAATTGCATGGATATCTTGTAACTTTGCAAACCATTGTGGGCTAATTGGGCATTTCTGTTATGTTTGTTGCTGGGACGGTGAGACGTCCTTATGCCATTGGCCAATCACAACTGATTAATTAATTGGCTAGGTTTGAGTGAAGGATTTATGTGCTTTACAATCCACATGCCATGAAAAAGCTCTGGAGGACCAGCTGGAGCAGGAGTTCATTAAACCAGTAGGTAGTCACACCAGAGGCCTTCTGAGCACTTCCATGTGTAATTAATGAGCACACTTGCAGCTCAGCTGAGTTACAATGTCCTGTTTAAAAACTGGAAATATTGCTGAACTAACATTGCAGTGCATATGTCTGTCTCTCTCATATACACACTAGACTGAGTATGCTTGGAGTGCAGTCATGGCCCCTTTGAAGTCAAAAGGGAGTTATGACAAAATTACCATTGACTTCATTGGCCCAGGATTTCACCAAACACAGCAGATTGCCAGTGCTACATCTACACTGTCAATTTCCACAGTAGAAATGTGATTTAAATATGTATATTTAACATATAATATATGAAAGAGGCAAATGAATCATTTGTGAGTCATATTGTTTGGGTCTGATCCAAAGTAATTGGAAATTCAGAAAATTTTAAATTTATTCAGTGAATGTTAAGAACTGTAAAACATGAATCAATAAATTATTGGATCAGTTCCCACCTAGTGTTAAACAAATGGCTCAGAAACATCCCCACTGAACTGCACATTTCTGACAGGCATGGCAGATGGTGAATCAGCTGTTCCTTATGAATATTTTTCAGTGGCTGTTTGACATCTGATAGATGTCTCCTCTTTGTGTATGTCTTACATTTCTGTTTGTAATGGCCTTCTTATTCTCTCCTTGATGCCAATTCTCATGATCTGGAAAAAACCAAAACGAGCAAAATGAGAAGCCGGGAAAAAAAGAAAAAAGAAAATGACTTAGTTTTAACACAGTCCAGGTAAGTGGGGTAATAGCTTTTATTGGACCATATTCTTTTGGTAAAAGAGAGAAGACTGAGTCACACAGGCTACATCTGTACGGCACCCAAAACTCGAAATAAGATATGCAGTTTGCACTACATGAATTTCATATCCTATTTCAAAATAATGCTCTATTTGAAAGCATCCCTTACTCCTCCTGCAACGAAGAGCATAGAGATGGTGAAATGGTGTGCCTGTTATTTTCAAAAATATTTCCAAATAATGGGTGTGTTTCAAAGATGTGGAGGAGTTAAGTCGGGATACCAAGGTATCCCAGAATAGCTCTGCCATATAGAGATAGCCATAGAGACCTTCTTTGGGTGTGGGCATTACTATTACTTTTAGTGCTGTTTCAAACAGGGTTTCTGTTAGAGGAGCACCTCTGACTGTGGAGTCCTACTCTATGACTGGGGTTTCTGGGTCCACCACGGTACAAACAATACGATACTACTATTAATCATTATTTCTATTGAAAATATTGGTGACCCTGTTAGGGTTTTTCAGATTTATTTGAACTAAAACTGTCAACTCATGGTACGCACCAGTAGGTGGCAGGATAGCGCTGCCAAGGCTGGTGTGGCTATGTCTGGTAGATGTTTTATGTCTTTTTAGGAACAGATGGTGATGTTCTCCCAGGAAGACATGCACCTGCAGTGAACATTCAGGAGAAAGAGCCAAAATATGTGCTCGCTCAATTTATTTAAGGAACCATCACTCCTGACTAGAGATCGACCTGTGCTAAATCCCCCCGTTGCGAATACACTTAAGCACTGGGAAAGTTCATATTCCGGTCAGAATTTTCAGCTCAGGCTACATTTTTTTCTAACTGCTTAGTAGTTAGCTCCTTCAGAAGCTAGGGCAGTCTTGTGCCATCCCTGTAGATGCCAAGCCATCTACCACCGGAATCTTTTCTTATCTACACTCCTGTGCCAGAGAAAATTGTTAGACTCTTTATTAAAATTCTGCCGTGAATTTCAGAGAGGGAAAAAAAAAAACCTCATCCCATTTTGGACACAAAATCCTCTGCAGTGGGGGGAAGATAAATCTCTTCAAAATATTTTTGAAGTACCAAGTGTTGTAACTTAGGAACGTACCAGATTGCAACCAACAGGGAGCATTTAAAGAAATTACCAGAAGAGGTTACTACAGATTCTCTACAAGGTCTACACCTGCTCCACCCTCACTTAAAATGAGACGAGCTGAACACGGTTAGATCAGCGTTTCTTAAACTGTCTTCCACAGAATGCAGTGTTCTGTGAACAACTTGCAGGTGTGCCTGGAGTGTCTGACACTTTTTTGATATCAGACTCTGATGTTATATAGTTTGTTATTAAAAGCAGATACAATGTTAATTATTCATTGCTCTGATACCTGATTAAATTACTTCATTTTGGTTTTGCTGTATATGTTGTTTTTTGTCTGGCTTTTTTTTCTGAAGAAAATTCAGAGGTGTTCTGGAGAAAAATATTGTTGTTTGGTGTTCTGGGGTCTCTGAAAGTTTAAGAAACACAGTTAGATGATCAGCATTTTCAGTTTTTAGCCTTGTTTTCAGAAATAAAGCATAAACATTTTCAGCAGAGTGCAGATTAATATAGGCATGCCCTTGGGTGAATGTAACTTAAATTTCTTACAGGTACTTTCATATCACAATCCCCCTAACCCAAGGTGGTGAGGGATGGCCCTCACACAATGTTGTTTACCTCATTAGTTATGGTTACCAGAAAGAATACTTTGTTTAAATGGAAAAACAATTAGATGGATTTCCTATTCCCTAGTCTCTTTTTTTCTTTAGTCACTCTTGTTACATGAGGCTCATCAAGTTACTAGGATCATTTCTGCCACCCCTGTTAAAATACTGGCAGAACATCATTGTTGAGCAATTTTCCATCCTCTGTGAAAGTTCTTCATTGTATCAGGTCAGAGTCAGAATACTTACATTGTCTTGTTTTCACCCCCATTGCCTGATGTACATTCTTTCCGGGTGAATCCAGAAAGTTCTGGATCTATTCTATTTTTTGTATTTTTATAAAAATAGAGTTTGATTGAATTTGCTGTTCATGGAAGGGAAAAAGTGATTCACTGTTTGGCCTGAGGCACAGTGTGGCAGGCACTCTGAGCCCCCTGCTCACAGATTAGCCATGAGTCTACCATCTGGACCTACAGCGCTTTCTGGTACTTCAGATTTCTTCAGCAGACTGACAGTCCTTGTGAAATTTGAGATTGGTGGCTCTATGGACACAGAGCACTAAAATTCATAGAGTCCAAAGGCAAAAGGAACTGCTGGGATAATCTAATTTGACCTGCTGACTAACGAACTGTCAAATTTCCCCAAAATAATCCCTATCTTTAGAAAAACATCCAGTCCTGAGAAAACTATAAGGCTACGTCTTATAAAGAAGATTGTTCCATGTAACACATGAGAGCTAATTGTCTCACTCTACTCAGTGCTAGTGAGTGCTCAGCTGGAATACTGTGCCAAGTTCTGGGCACCACACCTTAGGGGAGGTGTGCACCAGCTGGAGAGTCCAAAGGAAAGCAGCCAAAATGTGCATGGGTTTTAAAGCACCTGAGCTATGAGGAAAAGTGAGAAAAAAAAGGGTTTTAAGAAAAGAAGAGCAGAGTGTGTGTGTGTGTGTGTGCGCGCGCGCACGCTCGGTTAGCTCAGTAGCAATCTTCAAGTATATTAAGTGCTGTGACAAAGAAAATAGTAATTAAATGTTCTCCATGTCCTGTGAAGGTAGGACAAGTAGTAATGGGCTTAATCTGCGTCACAGGAGATTTAGAGAAGATGTTCTAACTATAAGGATAGGTAAATGGGAATAGGCTTCCAAGGAAGACTGTGGAATCCTGGTCATTTTAGGGACATGTTGGACAAATACCTGTTAGAGATGTCCAAGGTTTACTTGGTCCTGCTTCATCACAGGGGGCTGGAATTGATCATTTCCAATGGTTCCTTCCAGTCTTACATTTCTACGATTCTGTGATTTGATTTAAAAAATTGCTGATGGAGAATTTACTATGACCCCCGTCAGTGGTGACTGGTGAGAAGGGCTTTTGGGGGGGCAGCCACCATGTGCCTCCATCCCTCGCCCTCTCTGCTCCACTCATATTCTGCACCACCTTGCTCCTACTCTCCCCTGCACTACCCCATATGCCTCTTTCACCAGAAGCACCATGCTGCTTCTTCTGAGGTAGAGACTGTTTCACCCCCTCCCACAGCAGTGTGGCCCAAGATCAGCTAGAAAGGTTGCACTACAGTAGAACCCCGAGAAATGTGCACTCTAGTTGCACAAATCGTGGGTTAATGCGACTGAGTAGTGGGGAGCTGGAGGCAAGTGCCAGATCCCCACCACTCAGAGGAGCGGGGAAACTGACCAGCAAGTTTCCCAGCTCCTGTTGGGTTTCCCTGCTCCAGTCAGTGGTGGCAGCCAAGAGGCTGACTCTCGGCTGCTGCCACTGACAGGAACGGCTATAGTCCGACAGGAGGAGCTTCCCTTCTTCTGTCGGGGTGGCAGCCTCCCCACTTCTGTCATGGGTGGTGAGCATCAGGCTGCTACCCCTGACAGGAGCGGTTTCCCCTCTCCTGTGAGCAGCAGGCAGCCCAGAGCCAGGCTTTCAGCTGCCCACTACTGACAGGAGCAGGAGAA
This sequence comes from Carettochelys insculpta, assembly GCF_033958435.1. Lineage (NCBI taxonomy): Eukaryota > Metazoa > Chordata > Testudines > Carettochelyidae > Carettochelys > Carettochelys insculpta. Next base: position 81,822,238 of record NC_134139.1, on the reverse strand, counting down.
CTGACCAGTGCTGCTGCACTGGTCAGTTTCCTGGCTCCCCAAGTTATGCAAAATTTGATTTACGTGGGGTTTTGCAAGAATGCAACCTCCACATAAGTCGGGGTCTACTGTACTCAACAGCTGCACCGCTCCAAGGCAGAGGTGGGACCACTCCCCGCACTCACAAGTAGCAGCATGGCACTGACAATGAAGAGGGGCAGATGGTGGTGGGGGGGGGTGCATGGAGCCATGTGAACCCTACTGTGCATTGCTCCTGAGCAGTGTTCCCTATACCTTTCTTTCATCCATGGGTAGAATAAGTTTTGTTATGTGCACCAAGGCATGTGCAGATGCACACCACCAATAAAAACACATTGCTGTGGGTGCTCCGCTAATTTGCTGGGCTGCACATGAATCTTTTCTGAGTGGCATCCCAAGTGCTCAGCTTACAGAGAACACTGCTTCTCACCCACTTAATTGCTCCTATGGTTACTCTTACTGTTAAAATGCATCCTTATTTCAAGTCTGAATCCATATAACTTCACCTTAACTGTGTTATGCCTTTCTCCGCTAGATTCAAGAGCCCATTCACAAGTAGCAACGAAGGGTCCTGTGGCACCTTATAGACTAACAGAAAAGTTTTGAGCATGAGCTTTTGTGAGCACAGACTCACATCATCAGATGCACAAATATTCACAAATTCACAACTTTGCACATTCAAAAATATTCACTCCTCATGTAAGTACTTACAGAGCCACTGTGATCAATTCATCCCTTACCCTTCTCTTTGTTTCATTAAATATATTGAGTGCCTCAAATCAACCACCATAAGGCCAGTTTTCTAATCCTTTAATCATTCTCTGGACCCTGTCCAATTTGTCAGCATCCACCTTGAACATGATGCCAGAACTGCACACAGCATTCCGGCAGCAGTTCACAAGTGTCAAACTCCTACTTGGGATTCCTCTGTTTATATACCCGTGGACAGCATTAGCTCTTCTGGGGCCAGTTTCAGCTGACTATCCACCAGAATCCCCGATGATACCAATCAAATTCACTTCTGCTTATGTTCAAGTCAGGCTTGGTGTCTCAGGAAGTGAAAGTGAAATGCAATAATCACCTATCCCCCCAGTACTACTTTTTATTTGCTGCAAAAATTCTTGTTCAGCTAGGCTACGGCTACACTAGAGAGTTTAGTCAACAAAACCCACACAAAATAAACTTTATCCACAGTAGGTCGACAAAAAGTCATCACTTTTGCCAACAACCTTCTGCCCCTCCCAGATGAGGAAGACTGCCTTTGACAACAGTAACAAAAAAGCTGTGTGGATGCTCTGGGGGCCCTCTGTCAGACAGGGCTTCTGGTTCATAGGGCAGCCCTGTTTGCTGAGCTTCCAGATGGCTGTTTTGTCGAGAGAGGGCTGGTCAGTACAGCCAGTCTGTTGACAGAATGGATAGCCTGTTTGATACGCTTTAGCGTATGGCCACACTGTGACAGATATGTTTATTGTTAAAATCTCTCCTGACAGAAATGTCTGTCAACAGATGACTCTAGGGTAACTTTAGCCTTTGTGTAGACTTTGCAAGCAGAAATGTTTCATCTGAAAGTGACACAGATTTTTGTGCTCAGCTGAAATACAGTCTGGAACTATGTTTCATCTACAGGGTTTTGTTGACAAGGACATATTATCAACAAGACCTGTTGAGCATCCAGATTGCCAAGCGTGTTCTGTGGACAGTACATTGACAGAACACGGCACTTCTGTTAACAGCGTTCTGCTGTTCCCCCATGAGGCAGAATGCCTCTTGACAGATCTGTCAATGGAAAGCTAGTCTGGATGCTCCAGGGCCTTCTGTTGACAGAAAGCTTCTGGGACATGGGGCAGCCCTGTGTGCTGTGCTTCTGGTTGGCCATTTTGTCGAGAGAGTGTCCGGGCACCCAGGCCACTCCGAGTGGATCACTTTTTCTATATGCTTTGCAGTCTGGCCACGATCTGTTGACAGAAGTTTTGTCGGAAGATATCTTCCGACAGTAACTTCTGTTGACAACGCTCTAGTGTAGACAGAGCGTTAGAGATTGGGAAGTGTTTAGCTTCTGTGGTAAAGAAGAATCACATAAGTACCTAAAGGTTTAATTTGAGATTGAAGACCTCATGTCACTGTTGCAAGGGATAACTGCTAGCTGCTGGTTTCCAACTCCCATCAACAAAAATGAACAAAGAGTTGGTTGTTTTCAGTGTACGCTCATCATGGTCTTTAACCCCTTCAATGACGTGCTTATCTGTTGCAGGAGTCAGCATCAATTTTGAGACTTCAGTGGAAGGTGGACACTGTCAAGTACTTCACCTTGTACACAGGAGAGCAGCCTGGGAGATTCTAAATTTGTAGCAAGAAGGTAAAAACTTCCACTGCCTGATATTTTTATGGGATGGGTTACTTTGTCTGGATCAAGGAAGAAGAAAAATGCAATCTGTGCTGTTCACATTTTTCAACCCCAGTCAAGAAATGTATTACACTGTGAGGAGAATTTTCAAATATAGAACAAGTGTAAGGTTCTGGATGGATTAATATTTTGTGATTGGATCTTTGATAGCTTGGGCTGTGCGGATGATTTGGAAAATGTGATTCAATTACTTTGGTTAGGCACTGCTGGACACTGGTGTACGAGGGCCTTTGAAATGAAACTATAGTGAGTATATTGCAAATTATAATGCATAAGACAAGAATAAAACACAAGGTCTGATTCCTGAAAATCACAGGAGGTGGTAAGGGGACTCTTTGAAGTCAATTAAAATTGAGAGCCCTTGGCTTCAGGGATCTGTTTCTTGCTGTGTGAGAGCATTCAGTGCCCTGCAGCAGAAAGGTCCTAATTAACAAATGTTACAAAAGGCTCCCTTCTCTTTGAATTATGTGCTGGCCATCTCCCCTCTCCATGGAAGAGGACCAAATGCTGGCTCGGGGGCACTGCTCCCTCTTCATGCTATGGGAGCCCCTCCCTGCAACTCCCTGGTGGACAACTTGCAGCGTAATAGCCAGACCTGGCCCAGGAGATATTGTTTACTGTTGTCCATGCACAGGGTTACCAGATTCTGTTGATTTTTGTCCACGTAGCACTTTTCCTACAAGTATTGCTCAAGTGACACGCATGTCAAGCAAAGACACGAAGTGAGGTGCTCGTGGCTGGCCCTCACAATGTTGTGTGCGACATGCCCCCTCTGCATCCACTCAAAGCGCTGCTACAGTTCAGTGAGCATTCCCTGCAAATTCTAGGCATTCAAGTACAGTTAGTTAGTGAAACTCAGCTTTTTTTCTGGCCGGATGCTGTTCCATCACCTTTCTTGCTGGTGCCAGCGCCACCACTTGTAAAGTGCTCCAAGCTGTAGGTGCGGCTCTTTAAGGACTCTGTATGCAGTTCCTGCCTCTGCTGCCGCCCCTGGCTTTACTGGCTTCTGGCTCACAGCGCCCTGGTGTGCTGAAGCTGAAGGACTCAACTTAATCGGTTGAATGGGCTGGCTGTTAAGCCAATTAAATTGAGTCTTACCTTCAGCACATCAGGGTGCTGTGAGCTGCCCCTGACGTTTTAAGTGGGGGAGCTGGCCCAGCCACTGTAAAAAGCAGGCAGCCAGAGACCCACATGGAGCTCCTTCCTGCATAAGGTGAGTCATTGCTTGGGGGAGGGCAGTTTGGAGATGGTGGGTGGGGAGGAGAAGGAGTTAGAGGAGGATCTGGGGGTGCCTGTCTCATGGGGGGAGGTGGCAGCTCAGGCCCTGCATGGGCAGCTAAGGCACTGGTGGGTTGTTTGGACCCTCTGTGGAGCAGCTCAGGCCCCATGTGGGTGGGGTGGCTCTGGCCCCCCCAAGGTGTGGTTAAGCTGCTTGGGTGGTGGCTCAGGCCCTGCAGGTGGTAGCAGCTTGGACCCTACCTGGGATGACCAAGCTGCTGGCTGGTTTAGCCACCTTTTTTCTAGGAAAAAAAGCACTGGCAAAACTACCCTATCTCAGGAGACCATCTTGGTTATGACAATCTTGTGGCTCACTGAGATGAAGGAAGGCCACTGATACAGGCTACTCATTAGCCTAGGCTACCCCTCACTGGTCTAATGGGTAAGGAGGTGTAGAGAGGGACTGATTGAGCTCCATGAGTTGTTCCTTACATAGCCCCTCTATTTCCATACAGAAATCCTTATAGGAGCTCATGCAGCTTCACTGAGCCATCTTTTTGGGGACTGTGGCTGCTAATGGGGCAGCTGTAGGGGGACCCAACCAGTGACAGGATGGTATGATGAGGGGGACATCTGGGGTTGGGGGGGGAAGGAAGAGGACCAGTGGAGCCACATGGAGGGAAATGTTGACAAGTGCTTTCATAGCAGATCAGAGAGTTCCTTCCCTGCCTAAGGATTTGTTAAGTTGAGTACTTCCCACTAAGGCTTACCTTTTGTGCAAGGACGTTATACAGGAAAACCGACTGAGGGAGGTTGATACAGCTTTCCTGCTGATCCACAGTTTTATGTGGCTGTAAAACAGATGCTTGGATGACCTCATGTCACCAGGACAATAGTAATGAGTATATGACAAGAGACGATTTATTGTCTAAGGCACTTGCTGGTCTGATAGTACACACCGCGACACTTGCAAGATTTAAGACATAAGCAGCACATAAATTCCTAAGCATGTCTATAGTTTACCTTTATGCTGCCCTCCTGTGAGCACACAGATTGCTCTTAACCTCAGTATTAAGGCATTGGCAATCCCATTCAACTGAGTGGCAAACAGTGTTCCCTCTAATTTTTTCCATCCATGGGCAAAATAAATGTTGTGTGCACCAAAACATATGCAGATGTGTGCCACGAGTAGAAACACATGCTCTCCGCTCTGGATGGCTGTGGGCGCTTTGCACCTGGATTTCTCCTGGGCGTCCACCCAAGTGCTCATTTTACAGGGAACACTGGCGGGAAGCACAGCTAAACTGCTCTGCAAGGTGACAGACAGCAGGGTTCTTGGCAAAGGAAAAGCCTGTAACATTAAAAGGAAAGAGCATGTTGAGTTGCTTTAACTCGCCTGGTTTACCAAACAGACATCGTCTGGCAGTGATAAAAGGAGTTTCCAGGTGAGGAATATGTGGATTGAGACATGGGTAGAAACGGTTTATGTTTCTGAAAGAAAGAGATCCGTGAAAAGATGTCCATGTGAAAGGGTGCTTCTGTTACATAAGTCAGTTGAAGATAAGTTGCCAGTGGTTATTGGAAAGACTTGTTTTGTCCCTTTGCTGCTGGGGCCCAGTGGTGGTTTTTGCACTATATTGGGGACCCAAACTTAATTGTATTCCTATTTTGCTCTTATTGACTTTTACAGCCTCTCCTAGAATCTGGCTGTGTGTAAGGAAAGCTGCTTGTATTCTACGCTGGCCTTGGAAATCAGTTCGTTACCTTTAACTCTTAGTTTTGTTTCAGCTGTGGTTTCTTTTGTTCTCCTGCAGTTCTCTTTTGGTAAGCTTGTTAGTTTATTCATAGGAACAACTGTGTGTGCGTCTAAAAAGTGTTGGAGCAATTGCCCACACCATGCTACCATACAAGGGCTATTGCTGTGTTTTGGGCAGTGACTGAATTGAATACTAAAATTTGTTTTATAAGGGATAAACTTGGTGAGCGTCAAGAAATCTGACAGCTGGCTCACAAAAGGCACACTTGAGGTAGTGATCATTTTTAAGTTACCAGAAAAATCAGGGCAGGTCAGTGGGAGAAGGAAGCCTGTAAGTGTGGTGTTTTGAATAGATCAAAGTAGCTATCCCAGGAATTACATCACTTGTCAACATTGTCCCATGTTTTATGGCTTGTCAGCACTGTCAACCCCAAGCATTCAGAAGCCATGTCTAACATTCACACTTCTGAGATTGGCTTAAAACCCATATTTTTTCCATTAAAAGTACCTTTTTAGGTCTTTATATTTGGTGTCTTGCACTTTAGATGTTATCTTTTCAAGCTTCTCTCTGCAACACCAAGGACTAGAAATCTGTTCTCATCTAATGCCATGAATCCTGGATCTTGAGCTTTGAGGAAAGTACAATACTCCAAAAGTTGGCAAAAACCATCATATAAGAACACAGACAGATTCATTATAGGGCCTAATCTACTAGTAGGGACTAATCCACTGGATGAAGGTGTTCCCTCCCAAGACAGGCAGTCTGTTTTTACAGCTTATTTTCCCAGCCCTAAACAGGGACACTAATACTTACCACTGGTAAATTTTTGAATGTATGCAGTATTTAGCTATCTAATAATGCTAGAAGATCAGTGTGGCTGTCATGGAAGACCCTAGTAAACACGCAAAGTTGGTACTGACATTGGAGACTGAGTTATCTGAAGTCCCAGACAATTCCACAGATATTGAGGCAACCTAGAAGTAGTTCAGAGATGATGTATGACATTCAAGGTTTGTGGCTTTGTACGGTGGAAACACTAAGACTGGTTTGATTAGAATGATCTTGAGACAGACCAGCTTCAGAAGACCATGCATGCCATACACAGATCCTATTCCTTGGACAAGAAATCAGCACTGAGGAAGGCTAATTGGCCAAATATACACTACAAGTCCAATTAAGGCTAATGAAAACTCGCTAGTGGAAACAGGAGGCTGCAGAACTGCAGGAAGGTGTTGATAAGCATGACATGAAAGCCTCCTACAAATGTCTCTATGCTGGGTTTGTCCCCAGGTCAAGTGGTGCAGCCCTAGTCCTCACAGCATATGGTAGCCAGTTGCTCAAAGACAAAAGCAATATTCTTTTTTGCTGGTCAGAGCCCTTTGATAGTCTCCTGCATTGTCAGTCCGCTACGTGACCAGGACATGACTGCAGCATCCTCTTGTAGAGGAGCTCTCCATGGGCCCGCTTTTAGACAAGGCTATTAAAGGCAAAAAGCCGCTGTCCCTAGACATGTCTCCAGGCTTCAGTGTTACTCCACCTGAAGTGTATAGATGGGTAGATACCCACCCATTCAGGAAACTCACCAGCCTTTCCAAGACTACATGGGAGCTGGATGTCATGCTCCAAGAGTATAAGGACACCTTCCTAATTCCTTGATACATAAGGAAGGGAAGCATATCTAGCTGTGACAACCATTGTGGAAACTCACTGCTGCCTATTGTAGGGGGAAGATTTGTGCATGGGTTGTCCTCCCCAGGCCCGTTTCTCACTTAGTAGACTCAATATATCCAGAGTCAGTGTGGCTTTTGTGCTGCCATGGCAGCACAATTATGACCACTGCAGCCTAACAAATACAGCAGAAGGCTCGTAAACAGAACAAGGCTCTGTACATGGTGTTGGTTGACATGTCGCAGGGCCACTGACATGGTGAAACATAAGGGCCTATGGAAGTTCCTTCATAAATTTGATTACCCAGAGAAGACTCAGACTGCTATCAACTCATTTTACAATGGCATGATGGCCAGGGTGATGGAGCGTGGTGATACATCTGAAATATTCCCTGTCAACAATGGCACCAGATAAGAATTAGTAATGGTTCAGGTCCTCATTGCTGTTGCCATTTCAGCCACGCACTTGCTTTCATTCCAAGCCTGATGGAGGTGTACACATCTAGTTTAGATTAGCAGGGGGTCTGCTCAATCTACAGCAACTTGGGGCCCATATCAAGGTAACTGAACAGCTACTAAGAGAATGACTTTGTCCTCACTGAGCACACACAGTCAAGAATATTCGGCTTATGGATTGCTTTGCCCCGTGTCTCAGAATGCTTTATTTTCACAACTGAGGTCGTTTACCAGCCTGCACCAGAACGCCAGCATAAGGAACATCATGATCCCATCATGACAACTGGCAGTAAACGCCTCAATTCAAGTCATGAAATTCTGCTACCTGGGTAGCAAACGTTCCAGAAATGCCATAGTAGGTAATGGGATCATTTGGCACCTGGCAAAGGCCAGCTAAACATTTGGCAGGCTCACTCTAGGCTCTTGAGGGAGCGTGGCATTTGCCTCAGAACCAAGAAAAAAAATCTACCACACTGCTGTACTCATGTTACTCCTCTATGCCTGCGATACCTGATGCTCTATTAAGGCCACATTGAACAGCTGGTGAGCCTCCACCTTTGCTGCCTAAGATCAATCTACAACAAAATGGCAGGACAGGATTCCCAACACAGGTGTCCTTGAGAGGTACCAAGTCCCTGGTATTGACAGCATGATGATCAAGGCCCAATTTCAATGATCCTTCCCTGGGTCAGACTTGTGGTCTGCATGCAGGCTTCTCATATACGGCATGTGGTGCTCTACAGCCAATGCAGCACAGGAAGAAGCTCTAATGGTTGACAAGTTTAATACAAAAGCATCTTGAAGGCCAGGCTCAAGCATGTGGGAGTTTATTAAAACCTGGGAATTAATTTTACTGGACAGATCCAGAGGGAGCCGTCTGTGCCATATCTGCTTTTGATGAGTGGCATGTGAAATCTTTCCAGGTGAAGAGAGCACACTGTAAGGCCAATGCCTCGAACTCTCCCCTCAACACTGACCACACTTGAAAGACATGCAACCACATTTGTAAGTCCAAGGTTACTCATTTCCCAGGTGACAAGCCATAAAGACAAATAAAACAACTTGAGTCAATGCTATTTGACTACCTTCCATCAAAGCGACGAGAGAATCCATTATCTTCAATGCCGGTTTCAATCGTCCACTTCTGACAAGCACTTTCACACTTTCTCCCAGACTACCTATAATAACTGGGAAAAATAAGTCTTACTTCAAGTCCATCAAGCCACCAAATTTATGCTCCTTCAAGACCCTCCTCAAAAATGCATGCACTAACCTACAATTGATAAGCTAGGCAGATGGCAAGTTGGGATTATTGCTCTTAATTGGATAAGAATTGTGCACATCTTATTTGTTACTCTCTCACCTATATACCTCAACCACCCCTTTCTTCGTCTCATTCACTTGCTGTGTCTAGTCTTTAACAGATAAAATACATAAGGCTAGAGTGTCATCTTCTATGTAGTCATACAATACCTAGTACAGCAGTTCAGACCTGGCTGAAGCCTCTTGGACCATTACAATATAATGAGTTTGTAGGTATTTTCATTAATTTACATGTCTGAAAACTGGTGCTCAAAAAGACTACTGGACTTGTCTAGGGAGGACATTGCAGTCTTGGCCATTAGAGTGAGTCAGGGTACCCGGGTTCGTAATGCTAGTTTTGACTGGAGTTAACTGAATATTTGTTACCCAATGTATTGATATTACGATCTATGAGGTTATTTGATTATAATATGAATTTAGAGCATTGTTGCAACAAATCTTATGCAAAGTGGGCCAAGTGAGAGGTCTAGGGGAAGCTTATGATTACCTCCTTCTGTTTATTCTATTTGTGCTTGAAGTTTGAGTATTGGCTATATACTTGTATTTTAAATGTTTGCCTCTGGGAGACACCAGAAGAAGTCTTTGCCAGTCTATTGAAAAAGGACTACTGGTCAAGTGAATAGAAATACTTGACTTACAATGGCCATTGGGTGGTGCCAATCCACTTCTGATGAACTTTTCTGTGAACGTTCAGCCCAGCATGAGAGCAAGATAGAATGAAATGCAGCAAGGTAAGGAAAGCCGCCAGAAAGGATAAGGCAAAATGGTTAGGGGAATAGAGTGACGATAGATAGGTATTACGTTGAGTGTAATACTAGGGAGGTATATCAGATGATCAGGACTATTAATAGGAAGTGGCTGCTGAAGCAGATGGTGACCAAAGACAAGGATGTGGTGCTCATGAGCAAGAAGGTTGTTCAGTGATGGATGAAATATTGTACCAGTCTGTACAAAGCACACAGTTTTCTCATGCTCAAAACTTTTCTGTTAGTCTATAAGGTGCCACAGGACCCTTCGTTGCAGTTTGACCCAAGTGTCTCAGAGATACTGATCCAAGAACTGAAAGCAATCTCTGCCAAGCATTTAGAGAGAGACTGATATTTTGAAGTAGGAAATAGAAAAGAGCGGTGAAACGACAAACGAACAACAAAAGCCCTGGAAATAAGATCACGGGAGAGATGATCAAATATGGCAGAGAAAGTATGATTCAGGAAGTACACTGAGTAATGTAGCGTGGAAAGAAGGGAAGGCACCTAAGCAATGGACAAGGTCTGTGCTAGTGACAATACGCAAGAAAGGAAGTGCATTGGCATGCAAGAGCTACAGAACGATTGCCCTAATGAGTCATCTAGGCAAGGTGCTGATGATGATACTGACAGAGACTGAGATCGTACGTAGAAGAACATCTTGCAGACAAGCAAGCAGGATTCAGGAAAGACAGAAGTACCATTCAGCAGTGTAGGTGAGTTGCCTCAGGGAGCAGCCACACCTGCTCCCTACACGATTTAGTCCTAGGGCTTGGTGCTGTGTTCAGGCCTCAGTAGGCTGATGCCCAGCTACTTGGGCAAGCACCATGATTAGCTTAGTCCCAAAATCAAACAGCCCAAGCTCAGGTAACAAACCACCAGTCAATATACAAAGCAGACCCAGGCCCTCACAAGCAGTGAGAGCAGGGCCACCCAGGCATGTACCTGGGTTAATGTGAGCAGGGGAGACTGCCATACACAGGTTAAGGGCATCAGGGGGATGCAGGTCCACCCACTCCACTGCAACCCAGCCCAGGGCCCTGTTGGCAGCAGGGCTCCAGACCAAAACTTGCTGACCCCTGTTGCCCCAGGCCACTTCCATGTCTGCCCCTCTCATACCTGGTGCAATGCTGCCTGGCTTCTCTTGGCCAAGCAAGGTGCCACAGCAAGTAGTTCCTCCTCCAGGTCTTCCAGCAGGGGTCCCAGCAGTCCAGGCCAATCCTCAGCCTCCTGGTCAAACACCGGTTGAGCTCCTCTGGGTTCTGGGGCTGCAGTGCCTCAGCTACAATGAGGAGCTCCTCCACAGGGTCATCTAGCAGGGGTCCCGGTGGTCCAAGCCAGTCCTCAGCCTGCTGGAGCAAAGGATCATTTTCCCAGCCTGAGAGCTCAGAGCTTTGGTCTAGCCCCCCTGGTAGCTAGGCTCCTACTGAGCTCTGGGCTGGGGTTTTTATATGGGTAGCCATACCCCATGCCTTCCAGGCAGGTAAGGGAGCGGGGCTAAATTCCATTTCCCAAGGTGCAGGGAGGGATTTTTCCCCTTCTGCATGAGGGGGCAGCCACACCTGCTCCCTGGAAGCAGATATTGGCACTAAGACTGATAGCGGAGAAAGCTTGATGAAAGAACAAGAACATCTACACTTGCTTTGTTGATTTTTAGAAAGCATTTGACAGTAATAGATCAGGAAGTGACTTGGCTGGTGCTGGAGTTTTACGGAGTGAATAGCAGACTGATATGGTTGTTGAAGGATATCAGTAACAATGCAGAGGCAGCGGTGAGAACGTGCAGAGAGACAGGAAGTTGGTTTAGAATGAGTAGAGGTACGAGACAATGAGATCCAATATTGCTGAGTATCTTCATCACACACCTAAAGAGAGCAATGGACAAGATCAAGGAAGAGATGGAAGGGATATCTGTGCATGGGATGAGAATCAACAACTTGAGGTTTGTGGGTGATATAGTTGTCGTTAAAGAAGATGAAGAGAAGCTAGCAAGAACGGTGCAGGTGCTAAATGGGGAAGGGAAGCGGTACAGACTGATTATGAACATCGATAGAACAAAAACAATAGTATTTGGACATAAGAAAATAGGAAGGAAAATAAGCGTAGGTGGGATTGAACTAGAGAATACAGAGAAGTTCACATATCTGGGAACCAACATGAAGAATGATCAAGACTGTAAGAAGGAAATAGTGACTAGAGAAGCAAAAGCAAGAGCAAGTTTGAAGGCGATAGATAAGATCCGGAAAAACAAAGTGATTAGCTAAGGAACAAAGCTGAGTGTCTTGAAAGCATGTGTATTCAGCAGCATGTTGTACGGAGGTGAGATATGGGTGATAATGAAAGATTTGAAGAGGAGAAGGATGTTGGCATTTGAGAGGAGTTATAGAAAGATCCTGAGAATGGGATGGATGCAGAAGGTCACCAGCGAGGAATTATATAGGAAGATGCAGCTGAAAGAGAACCTACTGCAGAAGGTTATAGAATGGACGTAACAGCTATGTGGGCATAGCTGCAGAATGAACGACATAGTCAAAATCAAGACCTTGGTATTCGGCATGGTGGATGGTTCGAATAGGAGACGCAGACCCCACAGAGAAAATAAGCCACTCCGCACTGGACGGGGAAAGACAGAAGGAAATAGCGAGGGAGGCATTGGACACCAATGGTTACTGAGCCCATGGCTGATGATAACGGTGATGATGAACTCCTGTATTAACACTGTCTTGTGGAATGTCTACACAGAAGATTTATTTTGAAATAACAGCCATTGCTTCAAAATAACTTTGCTAGTATCTACACAACTCAATTGCTATTTTGAAATATTTTTTAGATGGTGGTTGGCTTATTTCAAAATAGACAAACCTCATTCCATGAGCAATAGTGCCTATCTTGACCTATTTCAAAATAGGGGGTTTGTAAACAGGTTTGTAGACATTTCAAAGTAAGCCATCGTGGGTCCAATGGTTCTATTTTGAAATAGGCTCGGTTGTGTGCAGACACTCTATTTCCAAAGGGATGACGGCTATTTTGTTACATATTTTGTGTGTAGCAGCGTTATTTTGAAATAAACGATTTTGGAATAGCTCTTCTGGAATAGCCTATTTTTGAAAAAGGCTGCAGTGTACACATACCCTTAGGCCACGTCTACACAGCCCTCTGCCTTCTGGAAGGGACATGGTAATGAGCAATGGGGAATATTCAAATGAGGTGCAGATTTAAATATCTCGCACCTCATATGCATAATCTGCAAGATTTGGCTTCTTCAAGAGCTGCTTCCAGAAGCCATAGAGCCGTGTAGAAAGGGCCCTTCCGAAAGCTCCCTTATTCCTCAAACATTTCAGGAATAAGGGGGTTTTCAGGAGCAGCAGCTCCTTCTGGAAAGGCCCTGTCTACACAGCTCTGTCGCTTCCAGAAGGGGCTCTTCCAAAAGTGAAATCTGGCGGGACTATGCAAATAAGGTGTGAGATATTTACATTCCCACCTCATTTAAATATTCACCTTTGCTCTTTACCATGCCCCTTCCAGAAGGGAGGGGGCTGTGTAGATGCAGCCTCACTGCGTGGTCCGAATACTTAAAAGCAAGAAATTTTCTTGTGCCCATGTAACAAACATATCATTCTTAAAAACAAATATTGTTTGAATATCACACGCTTAAAATTGACCCCAAATACTACTATTCCTTCATCAGTAATCTCAATATATATCCACCAAAAAAATCCTCTTTGGGTGAAAAAGAAAAATCAAGACCTGGTTGTTCCATGTCCTGATCCTTGTATGTTCACCTGTGCCTGTGCAACATGAGTGCATGGTATGGGTAAAATTCTACCATTCTGATTTAGTAGCATTTCCTCACTGATGTGCCTGACAGTAATAGCTACCAAAGGCACACAACAACAAAGAACTGGGTTCCTTGTGTTTACCTATTAATAATGCATTCCCCAGACTTATATGTTAATTCACATACATAAATACGTTTACTGGTAAGTAATGATATTCTGTGTCATGTCTGTTGAACTCCATCTCTTTTCTAAAAAGATCAATTGAGCTATCTACCAAAAAATGTATTGTTCATTTATTAATATTAACTTACAATATTTTCTATTTAACCTCACCCCTTTAAATACTTGGATACAACATTCACCCAAGAAGAAAAAAATGCATTAATAAAAGGAGACAATTTGTGGGTCAGAGTTCAGGTCATTGTGTTTTGATGACATAGGAATGACATAGGTGAGAATGTGTTATTTATGACGTGGACAGTGTGAGATTTGTTAAGTATTCATGTCGCTGATTTCGTGAGGTTGGCTCTGTAAAAGGTTTTGCATGTGAAAGTCTACGAATGCTTAGAGCTCTTTGATTTGGGGAGTTAAAAGATGCAATTCCTATTTTAATCCAATCAGATATCTTTATCTGAATTCATTTTACTAGAAGAATATTGACAGTTTCTGAAACCTGGCTGTCTTCCAGATGGTATCTTTAGTTCCTCAGTGACTGCAACTCTGACCTCAGCTCCTTTCACAAGCTTGACCTCAGATGCTTTGGTGTCTGCTGTCTCATTCCTCTGGGAGTTGGAACCTGGATCTGCTCTGGATTTCTCAATGATTGCTGTTAGTACCTTTGTCTTGTCATCACACAATAGTGACTCGTCTCAGTCCTGCGGGACTCTGTCTCTTGATTTTTATATGACATGGATCTAGTGTGATATTCAATTGACCTGCAGTAAACTCTTTCATATCTGACATTCTGTCATCTAGAGCTCTCGAATATTTTAACCATACGTAAATTTTAGCTATGTTTCCACAAGTACAGTATAGTGAAAGTAAATACAAATAAATATAGGAAATACAGTGTAAGTTTAAAGTGTAGATACTACAGTTGTTGGTAAATAAAGTACACTCATCCCTCGTTTAGCAAGTACTTTACTTATGAGTATTCGCTAAAATGAGGGACACATATACCTACTATGTTCACTAGATGAATGAACTTCTCCTGCTAATACGAGCCAGCTGCAGGGTCCCTGGCCAGGGGGCGGGGAGACCTGCAGCCCTGTGTCTGGAGCAGAGCCAGCTGCGGGGTCCCTGGCTGGAGGCCCTGTGGCTGCAGCCTTCTCCCTCCCTTCCCTCAGACATGCAGCTGTCTGACAGCCCGGTGGCTGGGGGAAGAGAGGGAGAAGGCTCTTAGCCTGGTTCCCTCGCCTGCGCTGGCGGGAACGTAAAACTGACCAGCCATGAGCTGATCAGTTTCCTAGTCCCGCAAGCCATGGGGAGACTGGAACCAGCCTGCCCCCAGTTCCCAGCTCCTGCCACTCTGGGAGCCAGGAAACTGACCAGCCCGAGTGGTTACTGGCTCCCCTCCCCTGCCAGGAGGTTGTATAGCATGTTTTAAAATGTAAGAAGCAGACCACAAATTCCTTCTTGCATTTAACAATATATTGCTGTTACATTGTTACGATAAAAGCTACCAAATCTTAATGAAAAGCTGTTTTTGATTCCCGCTGCTTTCAGTTAATAAGGAGGAACCATGCAATGGAATATTGAAGAGATCACTGATAAAATCTCTCTCATTCTTCTTCGAGTGTCCCCGTGGGTGCTCCACATTAGGTGTCGGGCTCGCCCGGCGCCGCAGATCGGATCTTCCAAGCAGTTTCTGCCGGACCGCGCATGCGCCGGTGCGCGCCGCTCCCCCGCGCGCTCCCGGCCATGTGCGCGATCCGGTCCCCGCCAGTTCCTCTTAACCGCCGTCGGCTGCAGACGGAATCCAACTAGGCTAAGGCCAAGTAGTGTATTCAACGGCTTTATCTGTTTTTTCTTAAAGTTTTTTCAGGCACTTAGGCTACTATAAGCTAGCCGGTTGTTATTTTGTAAAAAAAAAAAAACAAAAAAGCAACAACGAACAAGCTAGGAGAGGGACAGCTCAGCCAGTCCCAGTAACAAGCGCCGGAGGCCAGGAGCTAGGGCCATCAGCCCTCCTGCTAAGGCAGGCCATCGGACGGGGAAAACGGCACAAAGAAGGTGCTAAGTACCCACTTAAAAACACAAAGACTCACCAACAATGTCCTCTTCAGGCTTTAAAAAAAAAAAAAAAAAAAATGCTGCTTTTCGACAAGGCCCTCCAGCCAGAAGCGCCGGAGCGGCCGCAGCAGGAGGGACCCTCCGGGGCCCTTAAAAGGAAAGCTGCCTCCCTCAACCCATCAGCGCAGAAACGGAGGAAAGTATCTCCAGCCCGATCCCTGCCGGCAGCAACAGCGAGCGGGACGGGAGGAGCAAGCAGCCCCCAGCCGCAGCAACAGCTGATCGGCGGCGGCACGGAGAGCCACGTGGAAGCGGCTCAGCCTCCAATACTCAGCCAGCCGCCCCGCACCGCAGGCAGGGCGGCGGCTAAGCAAACGCCGGTACTGGCGGCACCGCAGGCAGCGGCACCGACCCCCGGGGAACCGGCGGTGCAGAGCGCGCAGGCACGCAGCCTGCCGGCACCGGAGGACACCGCACATGCGGCATCGCCCTCGAGCGTGCCGAGCTCGGTGCGGACGGGGCCGGAATCCCCTGTATGCTCCCCAGCCCGATCCCTGCCGGCAGCAACAGCGAGCGGGATGGGAGGAGCGAGCAGCCCCCAGCCGCAGCAACAGCTGATCGGCAGCGGCACGGAGAGCCACGTGGAAGCAGCTCAGCCTCCGATAATCAGCCAGCCGCCCCGCAACGCAGGCAGGGCGGCGGCTAAACAAGCGCTGGTACCAGCGGCACCGCGGGCAGCGGCACCGACCCCTGGGGAACCGGCGATGCAGAGCGCGCAGGCACGTAGCCTGCCGGCACTGGAGGACACCGCACGTGCGGCACCGCCCTTGAGCGTGCCGAGCTCGGTGCGGATGCCGGAATGCCCTGTATGCCCCCCAGCCCGATCCCTGCCGGCAGCAACAACGAGCGGGACGGGAGGAGCGAGCAGCCCCCAGCCGCAGCAACAGCTGATCGGCGGCGGCACGGAGAGCCACGTGCAAGCGGCTCACCCTTCGATAATCAGCCAGCCGCCCCGCACAGCAGGCAGGGCGGCGGCTAAACAAGCGCCGGTACCACCGACCCCCGGAAAACCGGCGGTGCAGAGCGCGCAGGCACGCAGCCTGCCAGCACTGAAGGACACCGCACATGCGGCACCGACTTCGAGTGTGCCGAGCTCGGTGCGGACGGGGCCGGGATCCCCTGTATGTCAGGGGCGGAGTTACCTCCTCAAGGGAGGGGGAAGACTGCACACAAGAGGAGGCATTGCAGCCCCTCTCCGCACAGGGCTGTGTAGTTGCTTTCTCACAGCCCTCCGCTATGTTGCAGACTCCAACTAGAAGGCAGGGGTCCCCCCCCCCTTGGCCTACCCGGAGCCCCCTTCTCCATTTCTGCAACCAGCCTCACCCTGGCTGGGACCACCTCCACCTTTCCTGGGATTTGAACCGCTGGACTATTAGGCAAAGTCGCTCTCTCCAGGGTCTCGACGGTCTCCCTCCCCCAGACGCAAAGGGTATGC
Source organism: Carettochelys insculpta (assembly GCF_033958435.1). Classification (NCBI taxonomy): domain Eukaryota; kingdom Metazoa; phylum Chordata; order Testudines; family Carettochelyidae; genus Carettochelys; species Carettochelys insculpta. The sequence continues at coordinate 81,805,143 of NC_134139.1, read as the reverse complement.
ACCAAGGGAGTGGTCTAGGTCACCTTCCCAAGACCAGTGCTTATACTGCCGTGGTCGCCCCTACCACGCAGGGCATAGACACCATCGGCAATCTACTAGGGAAAGATCCCTACGAACGATCTCGTACCCCCGAGGGCAATTGTGACCGGGGACAGAGACTTAAGCATCTCAGGGGGGACTGGTTATGGAACCCCGAGATTTTTCCTCGCACACCTCTAGTGAGAGGGTGTACCATCATCAGCAGGAACTGGAAGGGTCCAGAAAGACGTACCCCAGCGGTTCCTCGCTTTCCTCCCCGGATGAGGCTACGGCCCCGGGGGGGCGTCCATCCTCCGGACGATCTCAAACAGTTCCAAGAGCTGTTTTACGAGGGTGGCCTTCACGCAAGGCTTCCAGACAGCAAAGGTGCAAGAGCAACACCATAAGCTCCTCAAAAATCTGAGACCTCCGGCCTCCTCCAAAATAGCAATACCGCTGATGACGCAATCTTGGAGCCTGCCACTATGATATGGCAGACTCCTGCGACTATTCCGCCTGTCCACAAAAGAGCGGGAAAAAAAAAAATAAAAAAAAAAATACTTCGTGCCCACGAAGGGCATGGAGTTCCTGTTCAGCCACCCACAACCAAATTCTTTGGTGGCGGAGTCGTCGCAACGTGGGGGAATAAACAAACATGCCAAAAAGCTAGAGCTGTTGGGCAGAAAGGTCTACTCCTCCTCCACGCTACTGTTGCCAATGGCAAATTACGCAGCGCATCTAGCGAACCATAATTTCAACAACCACATTAGGTTGACCTCCCTCATGGACTCGCTTCCAGAGGGCACGAAACCAGTGCTCAAGGCCATCATCCGACCATTTTATAACCAGTGGCAAAGGATCACCACAGACACATGGGTGCTGGAGATCATAGCCACGGGGTACGCCATCCCCTCCCAGTTGCTCCCACCGCCATGACCTCCACCCGGGGCCCCACCTCCGGGAGACCTCCCATGTAGCGAGGCTCAAGCAGGAGGTAGACCATCTCATGCTCATAGGGGCAGTGGAAAGAGTGCCGGAGCAACTGCAAGGGAGAGGGTTCTACTCGAGGTACTTCCTCACGGGGAGGTCCATCTTAGATTTTCGAGGCCTCACCGGTACCTGCGCAAGCAACGTTTTCGGATGATGACAAACGCCTCCATCCTTACGGCACTAGACGATGGAGATTGGTTCGCAGCCCTCGACTTACAAGGTCCTACCGTTTGGGCTCTCCTCAGCCCCCAGAGTCTTCACCAAGACCTTGGCAGTGGTGTCAGCCTACCTGCACAGACAGGGGGTATTTATATTCCAGTATCTGAATGACTGCCTACTCAAAGGGGCCTCAAAGGAGGAGGTACTACGCATAATATGTGTCACAGCAGGCACGTTCTCTTCGCTCGGCCTGCTTATCAATCTGACAAAATCAAAGACAGACCCCACACAGGACATAGAGTTCGTAGGGGCACGCATAAATTCTATTACAGCGAGGGCGTATCTACCAGAGACTCGCTTTCGGGCCATCGGCTCCCTCGCGCAAGGCTTCACCTTCAGCCCTATGGTGCCGGTTCTGACGTGCTTACAGCCGCTGGGCCACATGGCAGCAGCAACGTTTCGTAGAACAGAACGCCAGGTTACACATGCGCAGCATGCAGCATTGGCTGGCGAGCGTATACAAACCGGCAGCACACACTGTTCACAGGATGGCGTCGCCCACAACGGAGGTGCGCAAATCCCTGCAATGGTGGGTAAACCCCGAGAACCTGCTAACAAGGGTACCCTTCCACCAACCACACGTATTGGTTTTTCTTACTACAGATGCCCCCCTCATAGGGTGGGGAGCACACATGGGCGAAGAGGTGACGCAAGGGCTGTGGTCCTCTATGGAGCAGTCACTGCACACAAATATACTGGAGCTCAAAGCAGTGTTCAACGCCTGCAGACACTTTCGAGACCAACTGAAAGGCAAGGTAGTCGGGATCAGTACAGACGATACCTCCACCATGTTTTATATAAATCGGCAAGGAGGAGCTCGGTCCCGTGCCTTATGTGTAGAAGCAGTCCGGTTGTGGAACTGCTGCATCGCCAACAATGTAACCTTGAAAGCCTCGTACTTACCAGGCGCTCGCAATGTGAAGGCAGACCAGCTGAGCAGGCGTTTCGCACTCACGCACGAGTGGCAGATCCATCCCGATCTGCTGCAACCGATTTTTCCACGCATGGGGTTTTTCCCCAGATAGACCCTGTTTGCTACTCAGCACAACAAGAAGTGCCCACGATTCTGCTCCAGGGCAGGACTGGGACGGGGGTCCCTGAGGGATGCCTTCGCGATCTCATGGAGGGGCCCCCTGCTTTACGCTTTCCCTCCCACAGTGCTCATCCACAAAGTGTTGCAGAAAGCCAGGAGGGAAGGAACCTGAATGATCCCGATAGTCCCAACGTGGGATCGACAGCAATGGTTCCCCCTATTCCTGCGCATGTCGGACCGGCCACCGATGTCCCCTCCGGTGGCGCGGGATCTGCTCACGCAAGCCCAGGGGTCCATAGTGCATCCGCACCCCCAAAGCCTGCGACTACAAACGTGGTTAATCCATGGCTCAGCTCCCTAGAGAGCACATGTACGGAGGAAGTGCAGCAAGTCCTAGAAAGTAGCAGGAGGACTTCCACCAGGAAGACCTTCAAGCAGAAATGGACTCGCTTTACGGCATGGTGTTCTACCAAACAGCTAGCCCCCTTTCGGTGCCTATGGCTGTGATATTAGAGTATTTACTGGACCTCAAGAGAGGAGGACTCTCGCTATCCTCGTTTCAGGTCCACCTGGCCGCCATTTTGGTGTTCAGACACGAAGAGGAAGGGCACACGGTGTTCGCCCATCCCATGGTTACCAGGTTCTTCAAAGGGCTGGTAAGCCTATACCCCCCTCAGAAACCGCTTCCACCTCTGTGGAACTCGGACCTGGTGCTTAATGCGAAAAGGGGACCACCGTTTGAGCCTTTGGCCACGGTTTCCCTCCGCCTCCTTATGATGAAGACGACCTTTCTTCTCACAATCACGTCAGCTCGCAGGGTGAGCGAGCTTGAGGCAGTTATGGCAACGCCGCCCTGCGCTGTTTTTCCAAGGAGGCGGTAACCATACGGCTGCATCCAGCCTTTGTTCCTAAAGTTTCTTTCTGAGTTTCATACTAACGAACCTATTGTTTACCCTTGTTTATCCAAAGCCTCATAACTCTAACAAAGAGGTGCGCCTACACCTCCTGGACGTGAGCAGGCGCTAGCTTTCTATATGGACAGGACCAAGTCCTTCCGGAGAACGGATAGGCTCCTAGTCTCTGTCGCTCCCAAATCAAAAGGAGAATGTCTCTCTTCGCAGAGAATCTCTAAGCACATCGTATCTTGCATAAAAATGTGCTACAAACTCAAAAAGACTCCTTTACTGGCCACGCCCAGGGCTCATTCCACTAGGGCGGTGGCAGCATCAACAGCCTTTTTTCAAGGGCGTTGCGCTAAAAGACATTTGCAGAGTGGCGACCTGGTCATCCTGTGACACCTTCGCCAAACATTACGCCCTTCACAGGGTATTCCAAGAGGATACCCGTCTCTTGGCAGCGGTCCTCTCGGGGACAAGCTGCACATAATCCGATTACCCACCTCCTATCTTGGGTTACTGCTGGGTAGTCACCTAATGTGGAGCACCCACGGGGACACTCGAAGAAGAAAGAAAGGTTACTCACCGTAGTAACGGTGGTTCTTCGAGATGTGTCCCCGTGGGTGCTCCACTACCCGCCCATCCTCCCCGCTCCGGATCTCTGTTTAGTGTTTTGCAGGAGCATCCGAGGCGGTTGGTCAAGGAACTGGCGGGGACCGGATCGCGCACATGGCCGGGAGCGCGCGGGGGAGCGGCGCGCACCGGCGCATGCGCGGTCCGGCAGAAACTGCTTGGAAGATCCGATCTGCGGCGCCGGGCGAGCCCGACACCTAATGTGGAGCACCCACGGGGACACATCTCGAAGAACCACCGTTACTACGGTGAGTAACCTTTCTTTGTGCCTCTTTCAGATACAAGCCAGGAAGACCTTAAAGGAGAGATTATAGTCATCCTAATGGTCTCAGTCCATGAATACAGCATTTCTTAAAACAAGTCTTTGGCTTGTAAAAAGTGCTGGGCTGTAATATAAGAACATAGCAATTGCCAGACCCAGGGTCCAGCCACCCGGAAGCCTGTCTCTAACACTGACCGGTACTAGGCGTATTTGAGGAAGATTTTCATAGATTCTAAGGTTAGCAAGGACCATTATGGCAAACTAGTCTGACTTCCTGCATAACACAGGCCATAGAACATCTCCCAAATAATTTCTAGAGCACATATGTAAGAAACACTTGCAATCTTGTTTTAAAAATTGTCTGTGACATTATGACCTTAGGTAACGTGTTCCAATAGTCATTCATGCTTATTTCCGCTCTGAATTTGTCTAGCTTTGACTGCCAGGCATTGGCTCTCGCTGTACTTTTCTCTGCCAGGTAAGAGCTCACTATCAAATAGTTGTCCGCCCCATCGGCACTTAAGGCTCTAATCAAGCCAATATAGTATCATTTCTCTTGAATTATTGACCACAGAACTGAACACAGTATTCCAGCAGTGGTCACACCAATGCCAACAAAATAGTCTCTATACATCTACCCTAGAGCTCCCTACTTATGAATCCAAGGCTCTCATTAGTCTTTTAGCCAGTGGCATGCAGGGAGCTTATATTCAGCCGGTTATTGACCACGGCTCCCAAATCTTTTTCAGAGTCACTGCTTCCTATGATGGACTCCCCTATTCACTAGAAACAAAAATGCCCAGTCATAAGTCCCCATTTTAATTATATTTTGAGACCTCAGAGAGGTAGCTGTGTTAGTCTGTACCTTCACAAAACAAAACAGTAAAAAAGCAGTCCTGTTGCACTTTAACGACTAACAGTACAATTTAGGAGGTGATGAGCTTTTGTGGGACAGACCCACTTCCTGAGATCTGGAAAATCCTAATAAATGATAACTGAGACAAAGCAAAATTAACAGAAAGGTAGAAAAAAATGAAATAAAGGCTGATGAATCAGCTAGATAAGACAGAAGGAGGGGCTCCGTTTTTATTTCTTTTTTTTTTCCATCTTTGTCTTCATCTCAGTTATCATTTATCAGGATTGTCCAGATCAGAAGAGGTGGGTCTGTGTAAAGTGTGTTCTTTAAAGTGCTTACAGGACTGCTTTTTTGCTTTTTATTTTGAGACCTGTCAGTTACTTAGTCATCTTTTAATCCATTCAATGCATGCCAGGTTATTTTTATGCTGTTCTAGTGTTGTTGTGTGGTACCAGGTCAAACACCTTACAGACGTCTCAGCGTATGACATCAACTTTCTTACTTTTATTAACCAAAGTTGTCATCTGGCAAACACAAAAACTCACACCAAGAAACCCTACAGTTGGCAGATGTGGGATGAGGTCTCTTCCTAATTCCTAATGGACAGAGATTGCTTTAAGTCCTGGAGCAGAAGGTTTTAGAACCCTTCCAAAATTTACCCACAGGTGTTTGGCTTTTCCTCAAACAGGCTTGTTGATTCTCCTTTATAGATGATCACTCTTGACACCGTGACAAGCAGTTGAGCTAGCTCCATTTGTGAGGGCAATTCTTGCAGCGTGTACACCTGTGCCTTGTAGTTCAGTTTCCAGTGAAATCATCCGATTTCACACAGGCTATCAAACAATGTCAGATTAGGTGATTTATGGTTGGATGTGAACATGATATATAGAAATAAACAACTATCCTCTTACTGACCTCAAGACATTGTGAGATAATTTTAGCTGAAACCATAAGGCATGTCCATGTGATAAGTGTTTTCCTAGGCCTTCGATTGGTTATTGCTGCAAATGCTTTGAACTGAGACCTGCCTTTTACTCCCATTTCAGAGCTGCTGCTATGTAACTTTTCCAGGCCACTTAGTGCTCTCAAAGTATGTGCCCTTCTGTTGGGTATAAAAGACAAGCTTAGCAGCTGTGAAAGAATGTTATACGCCCATTTACTGTTGCCGTTGCAGAGGTTCTCCTACTTCACAAGCTGCTTTTTCATTCCTGTTTGCAGACACAGAGAAAGCACAGGGCCTGGGGCAGCCGCCTCACCTCCTTCTAGGGAGGGAACGGCTCTGCTTGCAGTCTTTGATCATACCACGCCGCACCCCTCCCGAAACTCCCACTGCCCATTGTAGGAGTTTTGGTTGACCGAGGATGATGATCAGGTCAACTTTAGCAATTGCTTGAATATTTTAATCAAAGAATCATTGTTCCTCACTACTATATCAGCTTCTATTCGGAAAAATACCCCCATGTGTGAAAGCACTTAAGCATAAGCACGAGATTATCAACAGCATCTAAGTGATTTAGGAACACATATCCTAAATCACCTGTATGCTTTAGAACATCCCACACATGCTTGAAATGAAGCATATGCTGAAATTCCTTTGACGTCAATAAGAATAAAGTGCTTTCCTGAATTAGGGCTGCCCTATTTTACGATCGTGTGTCAATTACAGCATTATCAAGATCAGTTTTACTTTGCATTATGCAGTGGTTTAATTACTTTTTTATTCTACATTAGAACAACTGTTCATATATTTTACAATTTTCATTTTGAAACTTCTTGCTATTCTGGGAGAATATTCAGATCGGTTAACTGGTGGTAACTGGGAACACTGCGATAAACGCTCAAAGCCATTGTCGGCAAGATAATTTCTGCAGATGAAGGAGTGTATTAAATGTATAATAAAAAACGAAACAAAGGAATGCGAAACTTTAAACTAAATATCGCATTTGATATCCTGAAAGGTACTTCTCATCCCTAACTGATACCTAGGGCTCTGTCGGCGCTTGATGTTACACATTTAATTTTGTTGTTCTGTACTGTGCTAACCCTTTTGTCTGAAAGTAGGTAGCATCAGCTGCTTGTTCAGGCCCAATTAGTTCTGCTGAGACTGAAAGGGGTGGGTGCGTGACTAATTCATCACGCTTCGGCCACTCTCTTCACCACTAGTGTCATAAAGCTGGAAAATTCACTCTTTGCAGCTTTGGGAGCTGGAGCCTTTTGTTGCTTGTTGATTTTAAGAAGTCAACCTAGCCTATAGAACTTCTTCTGTACACAAAGACCAGTCTGGTTTATATACCAGGGTCCTCAATGCACATTTTTTGGAGGTTGAGAGTGAGGTAGGAGGGAGGGTTTATTACCTCAAGCACGAGCAATTATTTATTGAGGAGTTGAAGACTTAGGATGGCAAAAATAGAATTCTCATCGATAGAGCCATGTGGGAAACTCTTTGCCCATGCTGGAAAAATATAGGCTTATTTTTATTGTTTCACACCTGGCTAAAACCAAGACCTTTCGCAGTTTTTCACAAAAACTCAACACTGGGTGGCCTGCCCCCTCTGCAGAATGGCCCAGTGGTTAAGGCACAGGTGGGTATTGTCTCTTACTTTGTGGGTTTGACCAAAAATTTCCTTGTACACATGAAAAACTGTCCAAGTGAAAGTTATTTAGAAACTGATACATGGGCAGCTTTGGTGTCAATGACCACCTTCTCTTCTGGAGACTAAGTTGTAAGTTCTGAGGACTAGTCTTGGTCAGACAGGGGATCTGACAGCCACCGAGGACCCCCGGGTAAGATATGGAGTGGTGGTTGTGCAAGCTCTGCACGCCGGAAGGTGTAGGATTTGGGACAGAAGGGGTTGGTTTAGTGGCAGCCAGCCCTCAGTACCGCCCAGACTGTGGCATACTCCTCCACCCCAGCCCTCAGAACCACACAGAGCACCCTGCGCAGCGCTCCAGATGTGATTCAGAAAGAAAAGCTGGGGGCTCCGGCCACCATCCCTGCCTCAGTAGGCCACAGCATTGGCTGGGAGCCCTTGCCCATTTTGAATTGCTGGACATCAAGGCAATTGCCCCCTTTGCGCTCTCTGGTCGGTGGGCCTGTGGTCACATTAAAAAACAAAAGGTTCAAATACTCTTGGAAATAAAAGCACGGCGTTACATTCATTATGCTTCTAATAATCAAGTTAGTTGTTTTTTTGGTATTCAGACACGTGCTGAATAGTTGTGAAAATGATTATGAATCCCAAAGTTTTCCTGGGTTTTAGCAGGAATAATTATTATTCTTAGCACCGAGAGCACATTATTAGACAACTCACCCATTCGAGGTTATGGTTACTTTTATTAGAAAAATCTGTTACCAGTGTAACATCTGGTGGCTGACTCAGTTTAAATCAACTGTGTGTTTCTTAAGTAAGTGACCAGACTCATACGCTTTAATCTCAGGAGGGTGATCATCTCCTCTGGGTATGGGAAACCTACAATCCACGGCTTGCCTTGATCCAGCCCACATGGCCTGGGACTCTCCCCATCCTGACCCGGGCGAGCTGGCACTGGCGATCCAGCCGCATGGTGAGTTTCTGAGCCTTGGCACCCACCGCAAGGCTGGAGCACTTGGGCCAGCTCTCTGCTGCAGGGAGAGGGAGCCCTGTGCCGAGTAGGCCAGATCAGGGCAAGCCATAGGTTCCACCTGGCCTGTGGGGTCTGCCTGGTATTTATAGATAACAATCGTATCTCCCCATAGCCTTCTTTTGGGTAAAGGTAAACAAGCTCAGCTCTTTGAGTCTCTTCTCAGAAGGTAGATTTTCTGTTTCTTTGACCATCTGAGAAGTCCTTCTCTGCCCCATTCTAGTTTGAAGTGATCTTTCATGAGCACCGAGGCCAGAACTGGATGCAGCATTCCAGACGAGGCCTTGCGTGTGCCTGGTATAAAGGTACAAACACTTCCTTGGCTCTGCTAGAAATACCTTTTCTGACGCATCCTATTACTGCATTAATGCTTTTCATAGGTCTGTCACATTAACAGCTCATAGTCAGCTTGTGATCAACCAGTACATCCAGGCCTTCTTCCTCCTCTGCCCCTGCCTGTCTCCAATTCACAGCAGAAATTCTTCTTGTTTGTCTCTACAGACATGAGCTTCAACTTTGAGCTATTAAATTCCTGCTTGTTTCTATTACTCCAGTTTACAAGATCATCCAGATCTTTTTGTAGGACATTCTGGTTCTCCTTTGTACTTGACTATACCTCCCAACCTTGTGTCATCTTCTGCCAATTTTATTAGCACACACTTTTTGTGCCAAGATGAGTAATACACATCTCACGGAGCTGGAAGGGAGCTTGAGATTTCATCAAATCTTACTCCCTTGCCCCCCTCAGCAGGGCCAAGCACCATCCCCTAAACCACCTGCTCAAGGATTGAGCTCACAACCCTCAGTTTACAAGGTCCGTGCTCAAACCGCTGAAGCTGTGTCTACATTAAAAAGCTTTCGCAGCAGAAGAGGCCTTCTGTGGACAAAACTAGGGAACATGCACACTACAAACATGTTCTGTCTAGAATCTGTTGAAGGAATGCAACTTTTTCCCTGGCTTTTTATGTCTTGAAAGTTTGAGGCATAGCGCCTCTGTAGACAGATTCTGCGCACAGAATTGTGTAAATGCCTGGGGTGGACGGCATCTGACAGCAGAGAGGGCTTTCGGTTCACCAGGCAGCCCTGTTTGTAGAGTTTCCGACTGGCTGTTCTGTCGACAGAGGGCATCGACAGGGGGAGCCCTATTAGGTGTGGATGTGTGCTGTAGACAGTCTGTCAGGAAACAACTGTCAACAGTGACTTCTGTTGACAGAACTCTGTAGTGTAGACACAGCTTGTGATATGAAAATGTTAAATAAGGTTAGTCCCATGACCAATCCCTGAGGAACTCTAATGGTAACCTCCACCTTTTCTAAAAACCATGTTGTATTTTATCCCAGTTGCCATTAACAGTACGTCCTTAATTTCTTTTTCTTTTGACATTTGTTTCAAGACCTTGCCTCCCATTAAAGTCATGCTATCGGGCATGTATCTGCCTGGATCAACCCCTCTTCCTAAAAATGGGAAGTATATATAAACTCTCTGGTCCTAGGTCTGATCCTTGAGTTTACAGATTCATTAAAAATTCCTGCTAATGGATTTCCAGTTTCACATGCCAGTTCTTTTCATATTCTTTGCTGGAGATTTTCTGGGCCCGCAGCATAATCCCATAAGATGTTTGAGTCTGATGTCCACTGTGGATGTGATCATTGCCACCTTCATATCCTCACTGCAATAAGCCATCCTGCTAGTACCCCGAGCTCTTTCATTAGCCTCATTAAAAACAGGACATAGTATTTGCTTTGGTGTTGGGTTATGCCTAGACAATCTTTAATCTCCACCCTGCCCCCAGCGTGTAGCATTCCCACTTCTTCTTTCCATTTCTCCTAGTTTATTGGGTTATAGCACCTCTTACCACTGACTGTAATTCCTTTTGCAATATCCAACTCTATTTGGCTTTTGGCAGTTCTCCCTTTATTCCAACACTTTCTGACCTCCAGGAGGTAGTTTTCCTTACTGATCCATTCCATCCTCCATTCCTTGTAGGCTTTCTGCTTTCTCTTTGTTACCCATTTAACAAATAAGCTAGTTCATCCAGGTTGGTTTGCAACTCTTCCCTATGAAGTTTTCCCCTTGTTTGGAATGCAAGTTCCAGATAACTTCTGCAGCTTTGACTTACAAGTCATTGCAGGACCCCTCCACATTCACACTCTGGAGTTCTTCTGCCCAGTCAACGTCCCTAATGTATTCCCTTATTTTTTAAAAATGAACTTTTCTGAAATCAAGGACCCTTAGTTGCAGATCTATTTTTGTTTATCTTTCCATTTAATTTAAAGAGAATTAGCTCACGATCACTTAAACCAAGTTTGTCCTCTACAACCAGTTCTTTTGTGAGGTCCTCACCACTCACTGGTACCCGTTCTCAAGTGACATCACCTCTTGTTGGTTCAGCAACTGTTTGGTGAAGAAATCAGTCAGCTCTCCAATCCAGGAAAGCTAGGTCCCTACTGTTAGCGGTCGTGCTTGTCTTCCAATTTATGTCTGGGAAATTAAAGGCCTCCATGATCACACAACACTCTGTAGTAGTTATTTTAGTGAAAACATTAAAGTGGTCTTTTTCCCTATCCAAATCAGATCCCAGTGGCCTGTAGCACACCTCAAGCAGTATCCCAGGGGAACCACCAGTAGCTTTCTTGCCTGAAGTTATTTGGGCCCCAACAGGCTCCATCTTATCCATTGTATGTTTGCAGCCATTAACATACAATGCTACTTCACCATCCATGCCTTTATTTCTAACTTTCATGAGCAGCACATACCTTTCAGTGCCTGTATTCCAGTCACGATTACTCTTTTACCACATTCCTGTTATCCGTATAATGTCTGGTTTCGTTTCCTGCGCCGGTCGTTGGAGTTCCTTCATTTTGTTATCGAAGGTCCTCGCATCTTTGTTACAACCACCGAGGTATGTTTGCAACACATTTGGTAGAAAGAGTGTCAAGTGAGGCATTTGGAAAAATTGTACAATTTGCCAGTTCCATTTATGCCATTTGTACGCAAGTTTCACGTTTGGAGTTAAAGTTGTGCGTATTAGCTGTACTTCAAATATTTGGTTCCGGAAAACACCAACAGGAGGCTTGGTCAGCCCATTCTGAAAGGGCTTACAAGTCTGATGAATAAGTAATTGACTGACAACGGGCCTTGGGAAGTGACAATCTACATTTGATGAGCTTTTTTGTGAATGTTCAGGCTAGCATGGGACAGGGTGACCGGATGTCCAGTTTTTAAAGAGATAGTCCTGTATTTAAGCCCTCCTGCAGGTCTCCCTATTTTTTTTAAATGGGCAAATTGTCCTATAGTATGTCTCTTCCCTCCCATCACTACAAGCGGGTCCTACTGCTGGCTGGATTCTGGTTCGCCAGTCTCCCGTCCCCAGCAGTGAGCGGGATGATCCCGTGTCTGACAGTGCAGATGTGCGTGCAAGGCCGGTGATCGGGCCAAGCTGTAACAGGATCTCCCTCTTGCCCCATTTCCAGCCAGCACTGACTGCTTGCTGCCATGGCTGGTGAGTGCGAGCAGGCGGTGGCTGGTTACATGTCACCTCTGCTGCTGGCCCATGAGCACTGTATGTACTCACCCCTCACTGTCCTCTCCCTGCTGGGCCTCTTCAGCTGTGCCCCCCTCCCCTCCTTCCTCTACTGCTGCACATCTCCACGGCACGGTACATCCGACCTCCAGGGCTCTGCAGAGAACTAGCTTCTGGTCAGATCATTCTGCTCACCAGGACCCTGGCTGGCAGGCTCTTTCCTCCCCCTGATCGCCTCTGGCTGGGCTGGCACTCAGGGAACGCTCAAGACCCTCTGTCCTGGCCAAGAGGAGCCAAGCCATGCACGTGCCAAAGCCCTGCACGGTGCTAGCAAGGGGAAGCTTCTCCGCCCCTGAGCTAAGCTCTCAAGTGGCAGGGAAGAAGCTATTTCCAGCCTGTTTGCACCCAACCTTGCAGGCCCCCGGGCAGGGGTGCTGAGCATCCTCTTCACATGCTTTTCCTGCCCCAAGTCCTGCCTCCAGGGAGCATTTGGTCCCTTAGGCACTCAGGCTCTGGCCAGGTTGGCTGGGTCTTGGGGCTCCGTTCATCCTTAGAGCTTAACCCCTTCCTGCTTGCACTGTAGCTAGGAGACCGGAGGTGACTGGGTTACGTTAGTGGCCAGCAGCAGCTTGGCGGCGTTCACTGTCTATCGACAGTGTGAGCGGGAAGGGATGAGCTGCTTCAGTCACAGGGGAGTGGAGCAGGAGGGCAGGAGGGAAGAGGTGATCTCTGGAAAAACATGGGTCAGGTCATCTCTACCTCCACTCCTCTTTGGCCGGAAGCAGCTCCATGGTGGTGTGAACCGTGACAGAAGTCTGGGGCGAGGGGAATGTAGCACTGCACTTCCTCTGCATATTGCCTGGAGAACATGTGGCACAGGTACCTGGAGAGGCAGTCCACCCAGTCCATCCCAGTGACCCAGCCAGGTAGGGAGGGCGGAGAGCACTCGATAGGGAGTATTGGGTCTGGTCAGTCAGTTGTCCCCGTCCCTGCATGAGTATTGCCTGATTTAGGAAGGTTAAAGTTATCAATTTGAATGGCCTGGGTTGTAGAAGATAATGTGGTCCTTGTTCCAGGGTCAGGCTGCACAGAATATCCAAAGGGCTCTGGTGGGATGTTCACTCAGAGGCAAAATAGTTAAAAACCTTATTAAAATATATGGAATAAGAATCGAATAGCAATTGAAATAGTGAAATAAGTTTGGCGTTCAAGTGCAGTATTATTAGTCTAAAACACATATGGTATTATTTCTATAAAGACATGGTTAATATACTTACACCCTTTCTCGATAATCCGGTGATAAGAGACAAAGGACCAGCCTTGCGGCCAGTATGCCAAGATGGTTCAGCTTTCTCCATTGGGAGGTGCAGAAGGTAGACACCTTAAAGGACCTCAGGAGGTCATCAAGTCCAGTCCCTTGCCCTTCTGGCAGGACCAAGCATCATCCCCTTTTTTTAAGTAAGGTCTATCTGCCCCAGGTTTCTAAAGGTTCCCCTCAAGAGTTGAGCTCACAACCCTGGGTTTAAACCACAGGCCAACACTCAAATCACCAGGCTAGCCCTCCAACTGGCTAAAGCTGCATGTTGTGCAACTTAATTTAGTTTACTGAGCTGACTTGAACTTGGGCTAAACTAAAGGATATTACAAAGACAAAGTTTAAAGACAAAGTTTCAAGGCTAACTTATCTCCAAAGTCCTTCTTCCTCCTTTTCCCTAACTAACAAGTTCACAGCATCCCCTTTGATATGTGCAGGCATGTGGACCCTCCTTCTATGCCCAAATTTAACTTCCTCACCCACAGACTATTAGGGTACACTTCCAGCACAGGCTGCGTCCAGATATCGTGTTTGTACATATTGATGACATGTACATACATATTAATGATATTGGATTACTTTCATCTTTATTATTTCTGTTCTTTTTGTGGTGTCCTTGTTAAGTTTCAGGATATTCTTGGAGCCCCTTATGCCATTAAAAGTCGCTTTTGTTTTATCACCATATGTTGGGTGAAAGTTCCCAAGTACACGCAACTTGTTTTTGTCACCTGCGTGAAAGTTCGCAGACAAAAATATGAACTATGCCTGAGCTCAACATACAGGATCTGGCCTGTAGGTCCCTTGCATGACAGCCAAATTACTTGAATAGCAAACTACTCTAACAAAACAAGCAATTAAACCAAACATTTATGTGAGAAAATAGATATCTAAATAGACATGTAAGCGGGTGAGGCCTATCGGTTACCAGAGAGAGGTGTACGGGAGTGCATGTGTGTCCCCTCCCCATTCAAACCTTAAAGATAAGCAGCTAAATAAGACTCCACCTACACCATATTTCTTTTTAACGGGGGTTCAGTCAGCTCGAGGTTAATCTGAATGTTCGTACGGCATAATTCTGATCGATTGCCATCGAACTCGCTGGAAGATGAGTAATTTTACCCAGCATTCTGTATTCATCAGAGAGAAATACAGTCACCCTAGCGTGGCAGCTACAGTGCTGTCCGATCAAGAAACGAGTCACATGGACAGGTGACTTGCTCATGTGATAAGCTCCTTCTTGGGAGACACTTACACATAGCTGTCTGTACCTCAGGTGCTTTTTGTTGGAACCTGCTTACACCGAGCATATTCCTATGTGGGCAAAGGTCCACCGCAGGTCAGCTTGCATCCTCCAGTCTTCACTTTAATGGGCAGCCTCCTCTTGTCTTTGTTGGGTTGTTTGCAGAAACACCCTTGGAAACAAAACCCATTCAGGACAACGGTCCTATCATCTATGGCACGGAGGAGCACACACAGGAACTTCTGCTCATCTATCTGCTCTGGGCACGTCTCTTTTGCAACTTCCACATCTGGTCCACACAGCTGTCTGTAATGCAGCTTGGGTACCTGCTGGAGTTACGCGACCGCCTCTCCTGGCCTTCATGCTTGACTTGTCATCACGGCACGGTTTGCCACTGGGGCACCACTTTGGGAGCCTCGAGCCGCTGCCTGCGCCTCCCCATGCAAACTCCCACTCAAACTCCCCTGTTTACCGCCCTGTTCCCTGCCTCCTGTGCCGCTGCATCCGTGCCGCTGGCACAACACCAGAAACATTTAGAGGACCCCAAGGAGGAAAGACCCATCATTTGGGAACAAATCAACTTCTCAAGCGACGTCATGTGGCAAACCAGCACCTTGAACAGAAACAGAAAGTGGCCAAAAAGACCAACACTAACCTTCAGGGACATCGACACTTTCACAAACGAAACAAATGAAAATCAAGAAAAATCGACAAAGCACTAAAAACAAAAAAGAAAACAAAACAAAGAAAGAACTATTCAAATTCTGACAGCAGAAAGCAGCGAAGAAAAGTGCAGTCAGGTATAAATGGGGCTTCCACAAAAAAACACTCTTCTAATACAGGCAGAGGCGTGCTGCCTTGGGTGCAGTTTAAAATGCCTTTCACTGTGTGATGGAGATGTACCAAAGGCTAGGCAAAGACCTGAAAGACTCCTGCAAGAAGCTGACCAGAAAAGAAAGGAGAACTCTGAGTTTTTGGCATGTAAACGGTCCCTGGTTCGAAACCAGGCAGAAACAGCGGTGCCTTTTGCGCCAAGGGCGCGGGCGGGCGGGCGGGCGGGGTGGGGCGTCCTTGCCGCTGCTGCGGTTTGCCCGTCGTGCCCTTTTTGTCCTGCAGTTCCTCCGAGGCGGCCGGGAGATGGAGCCGGCCGGAGAAGGAAAGAGCCCATCTGCCCTCATCCCCCTCTCCTCGCAGCTGGGCGGGGGGGCTGCCTCCCGCAAGCAGGCATGGTGACACCTGGGAAAGGTCATGGTCCCCGGGCCAGTGGCGCAACGGATAACGCGCCTGACTACGGATCAGGAGATTGCAGGTTCGACTCCTGCCTGGCTTGCGGTGGGTGCCCTTCCTTGGTCCCTTGGGGGAGGGGCGTGCTTCTTTTCGGGGCTGCTGCTGCTGCTGGGGCAGAAAAGCAAGGCCTGGGGCAAAAAGAAGGGCCAGGCCTGCCACACCCCACGGGAGCAGAGTCGCCTGCTTGACCCCGATGTGATTTGAACACATAACCTTCTGATCTGGAGTCAGACGCGCTGCCGTTGCGCCACGAGGTCAGGCGGCAAGGCGGCAGGCTTCTGGCAGCGGGCACGCTGAAGCCGGGAGGACAGGCAGCCTTGCCTTCGGGCGCCCAGGGTCCTGAGGTCGGCGCCGAGTCGGGTGCTCGCAGGGGGCCCTTGCGGCTCAGCTGGGGAGCAAGCGAGCAAGCCAGCTGGCGTGGGAACCGCAGCCCTGGGCCTCACGAGCGACCTGTCGGGCCCGTGCCCAAGCGGGCTGCGGAGCCAGACGTGGCGGGGAGCTGGTGGTGCTCCTTTCCCTAGCCCGTGCTCCATTTCCGTCGAAGAGCGCAAAGGCACGTCACATCCAGCCAAGGCAGCACGCTTCTCGGGAGCCTGCCCTTGGCCCCAGGCTGGGGCTCCTCAGAAAGAAGGAAAGTGAGGAAGAAAGGGGCAAAGAGCAGCAGCAGCAGCACCCTGCCGAGAGGCTCCTGCCAGAAGCCCAGCGGGTCAAGTGCACCATGGAGCCCTGAGGCTCCGGGCAGGGAGATGCTCGTGAGCCAAGTGCACCAAAAGAGGGGCCGAGGCAGGGGAAAAGGGGGCCTGCATTGGCCGTGAATCGAACACGGGCCTCCCGCGTGGCGGGCGAGAATTCTACCACTGAACCACCAATGCACATGGCCAGGAGCCTCGTGAGCACAGCATGTGTAGTCTGGTGTGGGTGTTGGCCGAGGCCAGCCGGTGCTTTGTGCTGCGTGTCAGGGCCTGAGGCAGCTCTTGTGCCAGCCAAAGGGGGCTCCTGCCAGCGCAGCAGCCAGCAGTGAGGGCGCCCTCTGGGTTTCTGTAGTGTAGTGGTTATCACATTCGCCTCACACGCGAAAGGTCCCTGGTTCGAAACCAGGCAGAAACAGCGGTGCCTTTTGCGCCAAGGGCGCGGGCGGGCGGGCGGGCGGGCGGGGTGGGGCGTCCTTGCCGCTGCTGCGGTTTGCCCGTCGTGCCCTTTTTGTCCTGCAGTTCCTCCGAGGCGGCCGGGAGATGGAGCCGGCCGGAGAAGGAAAGAGCCCATCTGCCCTCATCCCCCTCTCCTCGCAGCTGGGCGGGGGGGCTGCCTCCCGCAAGCAGGCATGGTGACACCTGGGAAAGGTCATGGTCCCCGGGCCAGTGGCGCAACGGATAACGCGCCTGACTACGGATCAGGAGATTGCAGGTTCGACTCCTGCCTGGCTTGCGGTGGGTGCCCTTCCTTGGTCCCTTGGGGGAGGGGCGTGCTTCTTTTCGGGGCTGCTGCTGCTGCTGGGGCAGAAAAGCAAGGCCTGGGGCAAAAAGAAGGGCCAGGCCTGCCACACCCCACGGGAGCAGAGTCGCCTGCTTGACCCCGATGTGATTTGAACACATAACCTTCTGATCTGGAGTCAGACGCGCTGCCGTTGCGCCACGAGGTCAGGCGGCAAGGCGGCAGGCTTCTGGCAGCGGGCACGCTGAAGCCGGGAGGACAGGCAGCCTTGCCTTCGGGCGCCCAGGGTCCTGAGGTCGGCGCCGAGTCGGGTGCTCGCAGGGGGCCCTTGCGGCTCAGCTGGGGAGCAAGCGAGCAAGCCAGCTGGCGTGGGAACCGCAGCCCTGGGCCTCACGAGCGACCTGTCGGGCCCGTGCCCAAGCGGGCTGCGGAGCCAGACGTGGCGGGGAGCTGGTGGTGCTCCTTTCCCTAGCCCGTGCTCCATTTCCGTCGAAGAGCGCAAAGGCACGTCACATCCAGCCAAGGCAGCACGCTTCTCGGGAGCCTGCCCTTGGCCCCAGGCTGGGGCTCCTCAGAAAGAAGGAAAGTGAGGAAGAAAGGGGCAAAGAGCAGCAGCAGCAGCACCCTGCCGAGAGGCTCCTGCCAGAAGCCCAGCGGGTCAAGTGCACCATGGAGCCCTGAGGCTCCGGGCAGGGAGATGCTCGTGAGCCAAGTGCACCAAAAGAGGGGCCGAGGCAGGGGAAAAGGGGGCCTGCATTGGCCGTGAATCGAACACGGGCCTCCCGCGTGGCGGGCGAGAATTCTACCACTGAACCACCAATGCACATGGCCAGGAGCCTCGTGAGCACAGCATGTGTAGTCTGGTGTGGGTGTTGGCCGAGGCCAGCCGGTGCTTTGTGCTGCGTGTCAGGGCCTGAGGCAGCTCTTGTGCCAGCCAAAGGGGGCTCCTGCCAGCGCAGCAGCCAGCAGTGAGGGCGCCCTCTGGGTTTCTGTAGTGTAGTGGTTATCACATTCGCCTCACACGCGAAAGGTCCCTGGTTCGAAACCAGGCAGAAACAGCGGTGCCTTTTGCGCCAAGGGCGCGGGCGGGCGGGCGGGCGGGGTGGGGCGTCCTTGCCGCTGCTGCGGTTTGCCCGTCGTGCCCTTTTTGTCCTGCAGTTCCTCCGAGGCGGCCGGGAGATGGAGCCGGCCGGAGAAGGAAAGAGCCCATCTGCCCTCATCCCCCTCTCCTCGCAGCTGGGCGGGGGGGCTGCCTCCCGCAAGCAGGCATGGTGACACCTGGGAAAGGTCATGGTCCCCGGGCCAGTGGCGCAACGGATAACGCGCCTGACTACGGATCAGGAGATTGCAGGTTCGACTCCTGCCTGGCTTGCGGTGGGTGCCCTTCCTTGGTCCCTTGGGGGAGGGGCGTGCTTCTTTTCGGGGCTGCTGCTGCTGCTGGGGCAGAAAAGCAAGGCCTGGGGCAAAAAGAAGGGCCAGGCCTGCCACACCCCACGGGAGCAGAGTCGCCTGCTTGACCCCGATGTGATTTGAACACATAACCTTCTGATCTGGAGTCAGACGCGCTGCCGTTGCGCCACGAGGTCAGGCGGCAAGGCGGCAGGCTTCTGGCAGCGGGCACGCTGAAGCCGGGAGGACAGGCAGCCTTGCCTTCGGGCGCCCAGGGTCCTGAGGTCGGCGCCGAGTCGGGTGCTCGCAGGGGGCCCTTGCGGCTCAGCTGGGGAGCAAGCGAGCAAGCCAGCTGGCGTGGGAACCGCAGCCCTGGGCCTCACGAGCGACCTGTCGGGCCCGTGCCCAAGCGGGCTGCGGAGCCAGACGTGGCGGGGAGCTGGTGGTGCTCCTTTCCCTAGCCCGTGCTCCATTTCCGTCGAAGAGCGCAAAGGCACGTCACATCCAGCCAAGGCAGCACGCTTCTCGGGAGCCTGCCCTTGGCCCCAGGCTGGGGCTCCTCAGAAAGAAGGAAAGTGAGGAAGAAAGGGGCAAAGAGCAGCAGCAGCAGCACCCTGCCGAGAGGCTCCTGCCAGAAGCCCAGCGGGTCAAGTGCACCATGGAGCCCTGAGGCTCCGGGCAGGGAGATGCTCGTGAGCCAAGTGCACCAAAAGAGGGGCCGAGGCAGGGGAAAAGGGGGCCTGCATTGGCCGTGAATCGAACACGGGCCTCCCGCGTGGCGGGCGAGAATTCTACCACTGAACCACCAATGCACATGGCCAGGAGCCTCGTGAGCACAGCATGTGTAGTCTGGTGTGGGTGTTGGCCGAGGCCAGCCGGTGCTTTGTGCTGCGTGTCAGGGCCTGAGGCAGCTCTTGTGCCAGCCAAAGGGGGCTCCTGCCAGCGCAGCAGCCAGCAGTGAGGGCGCCCTCTGGGTTTCTGTAGTGTAGTGGTTATCACATTCGCCTCACACGCGAAAGGTCCCTGGTTCGAAACCAGGCAGAAACAGCGGTGCCTTTTGCGCCAAGGGCGCGGGCGGGCGGGCGGGCGGGGTGGGGCGTCCTTGCCGCTGCTGCGGTTTGCCCGTCGTGCCCTTTTTGTCCTGCAGTTCCTCCGAGGCGGCCGGGAGATGGAGCCGGCCGGAGAAGGAAAGAGCCCATCTGCCCTCATCCCCCTCTCCTCGCAGCTGGGCGGGGGGGCTGCCTCCCGCAAGCAGGCATGGTGACACCTGGGAAAGGTCATGGTCCCCGGGCCAGTGGCGCAACGGATAACGCGCCTGACTACGGATCAGGAGATTGCAGGTTCGACTCCTGCCTGGCTTGCGGTGGGTGCCCTTCCTTGGTCCCTTGGGGGAGGGGCGTGCTTCTTTTCGGGGCTGCTGCTGCTGCTGGGGCAGAAAAGCAAGGCCTGGGGCAAAAAGAAGGGCCAGGCCTGCCACACCCCACGGGAGCAGAGTCGCCTGCTTGACCCCGATGTGATTTGAACACATAACCTTCTGATCTGGAGTCAGACGCGCTGCCGTTGCGCCACGAGGTCAGGCGGCAAGGCGGCAGGCTTCTGGCAGCGGGCACGCTGAAGCCGGGAGGACAGGCAGCCTTGCCTTCGGGCGCCCAGGGTCCTGAGGTCGGCGCCGAGTCGGGTGCTCGCAGGGGGCCCTTGCGGCTCAGCTGGGGAGCAAGCGAGCAAGCCAGCTGGCGTGGGAACCGCAGCCCTGGGCCTCACGAGCGACCTGTCGGGCCCGTGCCCAAGCGGGCTGCGGAGCCAGACGTGGCGGGGAGCTGGTGGTGCTCCTTTCCCTAGCCCGTGCTCCATTTCCGTCGAAGAGCGCAAAGGCACGTCACATCCAGCCAAGGCAGCACGCTTCTCGGGAGCCTGCCCTTGGCCCCAGGCTGGGGCTCCTCAGAAAGAAGGAAAGTGAGGAAGAAAGGGGCAAAGAGCAGCAGCAGCAGCACCCTGCCGAGAGGCTCCTGCCAGAAGCCCAGCGGGTCAAGTGCACCATGGAGCCCTGAGGCTCCGGGCAGGGAGATGCTCGTGAGCCAAGTGCACCAAAAGAGGGGCCGAGGCAGGGGAAAAGGGGGCCTGCATTGGCCGTGAATCGAACACGGGCCTCCCGCGTGGCGGGCGAGAATTCTACCACTGAACCACCAATGCACATGGCCAGGAGCCTCGTGAGCACAGCATGTGTAGTCTGGTGTGGGTGTTGGCCGAGGCCAGCCGGTGCTTTGTGCTGCGTGTCAGGGCCTGAGGCAGCTCTTGTGCCAGCCAAAGGGGGCTCCTGCCAGCGCAGCAGCCAGCAGTGAGGGCGCCCTCTGGGTTTCTGTAGTGTAGTGGTTATCACATTCGCCTCACACGCGAAAGGTCCCTGGTTCGAAACCAGGCAGAAACAGCGGTGCCTTTTGCGCCAAGGGCGCGGGCGGGCGGGCGGGCGGGCGGGGTGGGGCGTCCTTGCCGCTGCTGCGGTTTGCCCGTCGTGCCCTTTTTGTCCTGCAGTTCCTCCGAGGCGGCCGGGAGATGGAGCCGGCCGGAGAAGGAAAGAGCCCATCTGCCCTCATCCCCCTCTCCTCGCAGCTGGGCGGGGGGGCTGCCTCCCGCAAGCAGGCATGGTGACACCTGGGAAAGGTCATGGTCCCCGGGCCAGTGGCGCAACGGATAACGCGCCTGACTACGGATCAGGAGATTGCAGGTTCGACTCCTGCCTGGCTTGCGGTGGGTGCCCTTCCTTGGTCCCTTGGGGGAGGGGCGTGCTTCTTTTCGGGGCTGCTGCTGCTGCTGGGGCAGAAAAGCAAGGCCTGGGGCAAAAAGAAGGGCCAGGCCTGCCACACCCCACGGGAGCAGAGTCGCCTGCTTGACCCCGATGTGATTTGAACACATAACCTTCTGATCTGGAGTCAGACGCGCTGCCGTTGCGCCACGAGGTCAGGCGGCAAGGCGGCAGGCTTCTGGCAGCGGGCACGCTGAAGCCGGGAGGACAGGCAGCCTTGCCTTCGGGCGCCCAGGGTCCTGAGGTCGGCGCCGAGTCGGGTGCTCGCAGGGGGCCCTTGCGGCTCAGCTGGGGAGCAAGCGAGCAAGCCAGCTGGCGTGGGAACCGCAGCCCTGGGCCTCACGAGCGACCTGTCGGGCCCGTGCCCAAGCGGGCTGCGGAGCCAGACGTGGCGGGGAGCTGGTGGTGCTCCTTTCCCTAGCCCGTGCTCCATTTCCGTCGAAGAGCGCAAAGGCACGTCACATCCAGCCAAGGCAGCACGCTTCTCGGGAGCCTGCCCTTGGCCCCAGGCTGGGGCTCCTCAGAAAGAAGGAAAGTGAGGAAGAAAGGGGCAAAGAGCAGCAGCAGCAGCACCCTGCCGAGAGGCTCCTGCCAGAAGCCCAGCGGGTCAAGTGCACCATGGAGCCCTGAGGCTCCGGGCAGGGAGATGCTCGTGAGCCAAGTGCACCAAAAGAGGGGCCGAGGCAGGGGAAAAGGGGGCCTGCATTGGCCGTGAATCGAACACGGGCCTCCCGCGTGGCGGGCGAGAATTCTACCACTGAACCACCAATGCACATGGCCAGGAGCCTCGTGAGCACAGCATGTGTAGTCTGGTGTGGGTGTTGGCCGAGGCCAGCCGGTGCTTTGTGCTGCGTGTCAGGGCCTGAGGCAGCTCTTGTGCCAGCCAAAGGGGGCTCCTGCCAGCGCAGCAGCCAGCAGTGAGGGCGCCCTCTGGGTTTCTGTAGTGTAGTGGTTATCACATTCGCCTCACACGCGAAAGGTCCCTGGTTCGAAACCAGGCAGAAACAGCGGTGCCTTTTGCGCCAAGGGCGCGGGCGGGCGGGCGGGGTGGGGCGTCCTTGCCGCTGCTGCGGTTTGCCCGTCGTGCCCTTTTTGTCCTGCAGTTCCTCCGAGGCGGCCGGGAGATGGAGCCGGCCGGAGAAGGAAAGAGCCCATCTGCCCTCATCCCCCTCTCCTCGCAGCTGGGCGGGGGGGCTGCCTCCCGCAAGCAGGCATGGTGACACCTGGGAAAGGTCATGGTCCCCGGGCCAGTGGCGCAACGGATAACGCGCCTGACTACGGATCAGGAGATTGCAGGTTCGACTCCTGCCTGGCTTGCGGTGGGTGCCCTTCCTTGGTCCCTTGGGGGAGGGGCGTGCTTCTTTTCGGGGCTGCTGCTGCTGCTGGGGCAGAAAAGCAAGGCCTGGGGCAAAAAGAAGGGCCAGGCCTGCCACACCCCACGGGAGCAGAGTCGCCTGCTTGACCCCGATGTGATTTGAACACATAACCTTCTGATCTGGAGTCAGACGCGCTGCCGTTGCGCCACGAGGTCAGGCGGCAAGGCGGCAGGCTTCTGGCAGCGGGCACGCTGAAGCCGGGAGGACAGGCAGCCTTGCCTTCGGGCGCCCAGGGTCCTGAGGTCGGCGCCGAGTCGGGTGCTCGCAGGGGGCCCTTGCGGCTCAGCTGGGGAGCAAGCGAGCAAGCCAGCTGGCGTGGGAACCGCAGCCCTGGGCCTCACGAGCGACCTGTCGGGCCCGTGCCCAAGCGGGCTGCGGAGCCAGACGTGGCGGGGAGCTGGTGGTGCTCCTTTCCCTAGCCCGTGCTCCATTTCCGTCGAAGAGCGCAAAGGCACGTCACATCCAGCCAAGGCAGCACGCTTCTCGGGAGCCTGCCCTTGGCCCCAGGCTGGGGCTCCTCAGAAAGAAGGAAAGTGAGGAAGAAAGGGGCAAAGAGCAGCAGCAGCAGCACCCTGCCGAGAGGCTCCTGCCAGAAGCCCAGCGGGTCAAGTGCACCATGGAGCCCTGAGGCTCCGGGCAGGGAGATGCTCGTGAGCCAAGTGCACCAAAAGAGGGGCCGAGGCAGGGGAAAAGGGGGCCTGCATTGGCCGTGAATCGAACACGGGCCTCCCGCGTGGCGGGCGAGAATTCTACCACTGAACCACCAATGCACATGGCCAGGAGCCTCGTGAGCACAGCATGTGTAGTCTGGTGTGGGTGTTGGCCGAGGCCAGCCGGTGCTTTGTGCTGCGTGTCAGGGCCTGAGGCAGCTCTTGTGCCAGCCAAAGGGGGCTCCTGCCAGCGCAGCAGCCAGCAGTGAGGGCGCCCTCTGGGTTTCTGTAGTGTAGTGGTTATCACATTCGCCTCACACGCGAAAGGTCCCTGGTTCGAAACCAGGCAGAAACAGCGGTGCCTTTTGCGCCAAGGGCGCGGGCGGGCGGGCGGGCGGGGTGGGGCGTCCTTGCCGCTGCTGCGGTTTGCCCGTCGTGCCCTTTTTGTCCTGCAGTTCCTCCGAGGCGGCCGGGAGATGGAGCCGGCCGGAGAAGGAAAGAGCCCATCTGCCCTCATCCCCCTCTCCTCGCAGCTGGGCGGGGGGGCTGCCTCCCGCAAGCAGGCATGGTGACACCTGGGAAAGGTCATGGTCCCCGGGCCAGTGGCGCAACGGATAACGCGCCTGACTACGGATCAGGAGATTGCAGGTTCGACTCCTGCCTGGCTTGCGGTGGGTGCCCTTCCTTGGTCCCTTGGGGGAGGGGCGTGCTTCTTTTCGGGGCTGCTGCTGCTGCTGGGGCAGAAAAGCAAGGCCTGGGGCAAAAAGAAGGGCCAGGCCTGCCACACCCCACGGGAGCAGAGTCGCCTGCTTGACCCCGATGTGATTTGAACACATAACCTTCTGATCTGGAGTCAGACGCGCTGCCGTTGCGCCACGAGGTCAGGCGGCAAGGCGGCAGGCTTCTGGCAGCGGGCACGCTGAAGCCGGGAGGACAGGCAGCCTTGCCTTCGGGCGCCCAGGGTCCTGAGGTCGGCGCCGAGTCGGGTGCTCGCAGGGGGCCCTTGCGGCTCAGCTGGGGAGCAAGCGAGCAAGCCAGCTGGCGTGGGAACCGCAGCCCTGGGCCTCACGAGCGACCTGTCGGGCCCGTGCCCAAGCGGGCTGCGGAGCCAGACGTGGCGGGGAGCTGGTGGTGCTCCTTTCCCTAGCCCGTGCTCCATTTCCGTCGAAGAGCGCAAAGGCACGTCACATCCAGCCAAGGCAGCACGCTTCTCGGGAGCCTGCCCTTGGCCCCAGGCTGGGGCTCCTCAGAAAGAAGGAAAGTGAGGAAGAAAGGGGCAAAGAGCAGCAGCAGCAGCACCCTGCCGAGAGGCTCCTGCCAGAAGCCCAGCGGGTCAAGTGCACCATGGAGCCCTGAGGCTCCGGGCAGGGAGATGCTCGTGAGCCAAGTGCACCAAAAGAGGGGCCGAGGCAGGGGAAAAGGGGGCCTGCATTGGCCGTGAATCGAACACGGGCCTCCCGCGTGGCGGGCGAGAATTCTACCACTGAACCACCAATGCACATGGCCAGGAGCCTCGTGAGCACAGCATGTGTAGTCTGGTGTGGGTGTTGGCCGAGGCCAGCCGGTGCTTTGTGCTGCGTGTCAGGGCCTGAGGCAGCTCTTGTGCCAGCCAAAGGGGGCTCCTGCCAGCGCAGCAGCCAGCAGTGAGGGCGCCCTCTGGGTTTCTGTAGTGTAGTGGTTATCACATTCGCCTCACACGCGAAAGGTCCCTGGTTCGAAACCAGGCAGAAACAGCGGTGCCTTTTGCGCCAAGGGCGCGGGCGGGCGGGCGGGCGGGGTGGGGCGTCCTTGCCGCTGCTGCGGTTTGCCCGTCGTGCCCTTTTTGTCCTGCAGTTCCTCCGAGGCGGCCGGGAGATGGAGCCGGCCGGAGAAGGAAAGAGCCCATCTGCCCTCATCCCCCTCTCCTCGCAGCTGGGCGGGGGGGCTGCCTCCCGCAAGCAGGCATGGTGACACCTGGGAAAGGTCATGGTCCCCGGGCCAGTGGCGCAACGGATAACGCGCCTGACTACGGATCAGGAGATTGCAGGTTCGACTCCTGCCTGGCTTGCGGTGGGTGCCCTTCCTTGGTCCCTTGGGGGAGGGGCGTGCTTCTTTTCGGGGCTGCTGCTGCTGCTGGGGCAGAAAAGCAAGGCCTGGGGCAAAAAGAAGGGCCAGGCCTGCCACACCCCACGGGAGCAGAGTCGCCTGCTTGACCCCGATGTGATTTGAACACATAACCTTCTGATCTGGAGTCAGACGCGCTGCCGTTGCGCCACGAGGTCAGGCGGCAAGGCGGCAGGCTTCTGGCAGCGGGCACGCTGAAGCCGGGAGGACAGGCAGCCTTGCCTTCGGGCGCCCAGGGTCCTGAGGTCGGCGCCGAGTCGGGTGCTCGCAGGGGGCCCTTGCGGCTCAGCTGGGGAGCAAGCGAGCAAGCCAGCTGGCGTGGGAACCGCAGCCCTGGGCCTCACGAGCGACCTGTCGGGCCCGTGCCCAAGCGGGCTGCGGAGCCAGACGTGGCGGGGAGCTGGTGGTGCTCCTTTCCCTAGCCCGTGCTCCATTTCCGTCGAAGAGCGCAAAGGCACGTCACATCCAGCCAAGGCAGCACGCTTCTCGGGAGCCTGCCCTTGGCCCCAGGCTGGGGCTCCTCAGAAAGAAGGAAAGTGAGGAAGAAAGGGGCAAAGAGCAGCAGCAGCAGCACCCTGCCGAGAGGCTCCTGCCAGAAGCCCAGCGGGTCAAGTGCACCATGGAGCCCTGAGGCTCCGGGCAGGGAGATGCTCGTGAGCCAAGTGCACCAAAAGAGGGGCCGAGGCAGGGGAAAAGGGGGCCTGCATTGGCCGTGAATCGAACACGGGCCTCCCGCGTGGCGGGCGAGAATTCTACCACTGAACCACCAATGCACATGGCCAGGAGCCTCGTGAGCACAGCATGTGTAGTCTGGTGTGGGTGTTGGCCGAGGCCAGCCGGTGCTTTGTGCTGCGTGTCAGGGCCTGAGGCAGCTCTTGTGCCAGCCAAAGGGGGCTCCTGCCAGCGCAGCAGCCAGCAGTGAGGGCGCCCTCTGGGTTTCTGTAGTGTAGTGGTTATCACATTCGCCTCACACGCGAAAGGTCCCTGGTTCGAAACCAGGCAGAAACAGCGGTGCCTTTTGCGCCAAGGGCGCGGGCGGGCGGGCGGGCGGGGTGGGGCGTCCTTGCCGCTGCTGCGGTTTGCCCGTCGTGCCCTTTTTGTCCTGCAGTTCCTCCGAGGCGGCCGGGAGATGGAGCCGGCCGGAGAAGGAAAGAGCCCATCTGCCCTCATCCCCCTCTCCTCGCAGCTGGGCGGGGGGGCTGCCTCCCGCAAGCAGGCATGGTGACACCTGGGAAAGGTCATGGTCCCCGGGCCAGTGGCGCAACGGATAACGCGCCTGACTACGGATCAGGAGATTGCAGGTTCGACTCCTGCCTGGCTTGCGGTGGGTGCCCTTCCTTGGTCCCTTGGGGGAGGGGCGTGCTTCTTTTCGGGGCTGCTGCTGCTGCTGGGGCAGAAAAGCAAGGCCTGGGGCAAAAAGAAGGGCCAGGCCTGCCACACCCCACGGGAGCAGAGTCGCCTGCTTGACCCCGATGTGATTTGAACACATAACCTTCTGATCTGGAGTCAGACGCGCTGCCGTTGCGCCACGAGGTCAGGCGGCAAGGCGGCAGGCTTCTGGCAGCGGGCACGCTGAAGCCGGGAGGACAGGCAGCCTTGCCTTCGGGCGCCCAGGGTCCTGAGGTCGGCGCCGAGTCGGGTGCTCGCAGGGGGCCCTTGCGGCTCAGCTGGGGAGCAAGCGAGCAAGCCAGCTGGCGTGGGAACCGCAGCCCTGGGCCTCACGAGCGACCTGTCGGGCCCGTGCCCAAGCGGGCTGCGGAGCCAGACGTGGCGGGGAGCTGGTGGTGCTCCTTTCCCTAGCCCGTGCTCCATTTCCGTCGAAGAGCGCAAAGGCACGTCACATCCAGCCAAGGCAGCACGCTTCTCGGGAGCCTGCCCTTGGCCCCAGGCTGGGGCTCCTCAGAAAGAAGGAAAGTGAGGAAGAAAGGGGCAAAGAGCAGCAGCAGCAGCACCCTGCCGAGAGGCTCCTGCCAGAAGCCCAGCGGGTCAAGTGCACCATGGAGCCCTGAGGCTCCGGGCAGGGAGATGCTCGTGAGCCAAGTGCACCAAAAGAGGGGCCGAGGCAGGGGAAAAGGGGGCCTGCATTGGCCGTGAATCGAACACGGGCCTCCCGCGTGGCGGGCGAGAATTCTACCACTGAACCACCAATGCACATGGCCAGGAGCCTCGTGAGCACAGCATGTGTAGTCTGGTGTGGGTGTTGGCCGAGGCCAGCCGGTGCTTTGTGCGGCGTGTCAGGGCCTGAGGCAGCTCTTGTGCCAGCCAAAGGGGGCTCCTGCCAGCGCAGCAGCCAGCAGTGAGGGCGCCCTCTGGGTTTCTGTAGTGTAGTGGTTATCACATTCGCCTCACACGCGAAAGGTCCCTGGTTCGAAACCAGGCAGAAACAGCGGTGCCTTTTGCGCCAAGGGCGCGGGCGGGCGGGCGGGGTGGGGCGTCCTTGCCGCTGCTGCGGTTTGCCCGTCGTGCCCTTTTTGTCCTGCAGTTCCTCCGAGGCGGCCGGGAGATGGAGCCGGCCGGAGAAGGAAAGAGCCCATCTGCCCTCATCCCCCTCTCCTCGCAGCTGGGCGGGGGGGCTGCCTCCCGCAAGCAGGCATGGTGACACCTGGGAAAGGTCATGGTCCCCGGGCCAGTGGCGCAACGGATAACGCGCCTGACTACGGATCAGGAGATTGCAGGTTCGACTCCTGCCTGGCTTGCGGTGGGTGCCCTTCCTTGGTCCCTTGGGGGAGGGGCGTGCTTCTTTTCGGGGCTGCTGCTGCTGCTGGGGCAGAAAAGCAAGGCCTGGGGCAAAAAGAAGGGCCAGGCCTGCCACACCCCACGGGAGCAGAGTCGCCTGCTTGACCCCGATGTGATTTGAACACATAACCTTCTGATCTGGAGTCAGACGCGCTGCCGTTGCGCCACGAGGTCAGGCGGCAAGGCGGCAGGCTTCTGGCAGCGGGCACGCTGAAGCCGGGAGGACAGGCAGCCTTGCCTTCGGGCGCCCAGGGTCCTGAGGTCGGCGCCGAGTCGGGTGCTCGCAGGGGGCCCTTGCGGCTCAGCTGGGGAGCAAGCGAGCAAGCCAGCTGGCGTGGGAACCGCAGCCCTGGGCCTCACGAGCGACCTGTCGGGCCCGTGCCCAAGCGGGCTGCGGAGCCAGACGTGGCGGGGAGCTGGTGGTGCTCCTTTCCCTAGCCCGTGCTCCATTTCCGTCGAAGAGCGCAAAGGCACGTCACATCCAGCCAAGGCAGCACGCTTCTCGGGAGCCTGCCCTTGGCCCCAGGCTGGGGCTCCTCAGAAAGAAGGAAAGTGAGGAAGAAAGGGGCAAAGAGCAGCAGCAGCAGCACCCTGCCGAGAGGCTCCTGCCAGAAGCCCAGCGGGTCAAGTGCACCATGGAGCCCTGAGGCTCCGGGCAGGGAGATGCTCGTGAGCCAAGTGCACCAAAAGAGGGGCCGAGGCAGGGGAAAAGGGGGCCTGCATTGGCCGTGAATCGAACACGGGCCTCCCGCGTGGCGGGCGAGAATTCTACCACTGAACCACCAATGCACATGGCCAGGAGCCTCGTGAGCACAGCATGTGTAGTCTGGTGTGGGTGTTGGCCGAGGCCAGCCGGTGCTTTGTGCGGCGTGTCAGGGCCTGAGGCAGCTCTTGTGCCAGCCAAAGGGGGCTCCTGCCAGCGCAGCAGCCAGCAGTGAGGGCGCCCTCTGGGTTTCTGTAGTGTAGTGGTTATCACATTCGCCTCACACGCGAAAGGTCCCTGGTTCGAAACCAGGCAGAAACAGCGGTGCCTTTTGCGCCAAGGGCGCGGGCGGGCGGGCGGGCGGGCGGGCGGGGTGGGGCGTCCTTGCCGCTGCTGCGGTTTGCCCGTCGTGCCCTTTTTGTCCTGCAGTTCCTCCGAGGCGGCCGGGAGATGGAGCCGGCCGGAGAAGGAAAGAGCCCATCTGCCCTCATCCCCCTCTCCTCGCAGCTGGGCGGGGGGGCTGCCTCCCGCAAGCAGGCATGGTGACACCTGGGAAAGGTCATGGTCCCCGGGCCAGTGGCGCAACGGATAACGCGCCTGACTACGGATCAGGAGATTGCAGGTTCGACTCCTGCCTGGCTTGCGGTGGGTGCCCTTCCTTGGTCCCTTGGGGGAGGGGCGTGCTTCTTTTCGGGGCTGCTGCTGCTGCTGGGGCAGAAAAGCAAGGCCTGGGGCAAAAAGAAGGGCCAGGCCTGCCACACCCCACGGGAGCAGAGTCGCCTGCTTGACCCCGATGTGATTTGAACACATAACCTTCTGATCTGGAGTCAGACGCGCTGCCGTTGCGCCACGAGGTCAGGCGGCAAGGCGGCAGGCTTCTGGCAGCGGGCACGCTGAAGCCGGGAGGACAGGCAGCCTTGCCTTCGGGCGCCCAGGGTCCTGAGGTCGGCGCCGAGTCGGGTGCTCGCAGGGGGCCCTTGCGGCTCAGCTGGGGAGCAAGCGAGCAAGCCAGCTGGCGTGGGAACCGCAGCCCTGGGCCTCACGAGCGACCTGTCGGGCCCGTGCCCAAGCGGGCTGCGGAGCCAGACGTGGCGGGGAGCTGGTGGTGCTCCTTTCCCTAGCCCGTGCTCCATTTCCGTCGAAGAGCGCAAAGGCACGTCACATCCAGCCAAGGCAGCACGCTTCTCGGGAGCCTGCCCTTGGCCCCAGGCTGGGGCTCCTCAGAAAGAAGGAAAGTGAGGAAGAAAGGGGCAAAGAGCAGCAGCAGCAGCACCCTGCCGAGAGGCTCCTGCCAGAAGCCCAGCGGGTCAAGTGCACCATGGAGCCCTGAGGCTCCGGGCAGGGAGATGCTCGTGAGCCAAGTGCACCAAAAGAGGGGCCGAGGCAGGGGAAAAGGGGGCCTGCATTGGCCGTGAATCGAACACGGGCCTCCCGCGTGGCGGGCGAGAATTCTACCACTGAACCACCAATGCACATGGCCAGGAGCCTCGTGAGCACAGCATGTGTAGTCTGGTGTGGGTGTTGGCCGAGGCCAGCCGGTGCTTTGTGCTGCGTGTCAGGGCCTGAGGCAGCTCTTGTGCCAGCCAAAGGGGGCTCCTGCCAGCGCAGCAGCCAGCAGTGAGGGCGCCCTCTGGGTTTCTGTAGTGTAGTGGTTATCACATTCGCCTCACACGCGAAAGGTCCCTGGTTCGAAACCAGGCAGAAACAGCGGTGCCTTTTGCGCCAAGGGCGCGGGCGGGCGGGCGGGCGGGGTGGGGCGTCCTTGCCGCTGCTGCGGTTTGCCCGTCGTGCCCTTTTTGTCCTGCAGTTCCTCCGAGGCGGCCGGGAGATGGAGCCGGCCGGAGAAGGAAAGAGCCCATCTGCCCTCATCCCCCTCTCCTCGCAGCTGGGCGGGGGGGCTGCCTCCCGCAAGCAGGCATGGTGACACCTGGGAAAGGTCATGGTCCCCGGGCCAGTGGCGCAACGGATAACGCGCCTGACTACGGATCAGGAGATTGCAGGTTCGACTCCTGCCTGGCTTGCGGTGGGTGCCCTTCCTTGGTCCCTTGGGGGAGGGGCGTGCTTCTTTTCGGGGCTGCTGCTGCTGCTGGGGCAGAAAAGCAAGGCCTGGGGCAAAAAGAAGGGCCAGGCCTGCCACACCCCACGGGAGCAGAGTCGCCTGCTTGACCCCGATGTGATTTGAACACATAACCTTCTGATCTGGAGTCAGACGCGCTGCCGTTGCGCCACGAGGTCAGGCGGCAAGGCGGCAGGCTTCTGGCAGCGGGCACGCTGAAGCCGGGAGGACAGGCAGCCTTGCCTTCGGGCGCCCAGGGTCCTGAGGTCGGCGCCGAGTCGGGTGCTCGCAGGGGGCCCTTGCGGCTCAGCTGGGGAGCAAGCGAGCAAGCCAGCTGGCGTGGGAACCGCAGCCCTGGGCCTCACGAGCGACCTGTCGGGCCCGTGCCCAAGCGGGCTGCGGAGCCAGACGTGGCGGGGAGCTGGTGGTGCTCCTTTCCCTAGCCCGTGCTCCATTTCCGTCGAAGAGCGCAAAGGCACGTCACATCCAGCCAAGGCAGCACGCTTCTCGGGAGCCTGCCCTTGGCCCCAGGCTGGGGCTCCTCAGAAAGAAGGAAAGTGAGGAAGAAAGGGGCAAAGAGCAGCAGCAGCAGCACCCTGCCGAGAGGCTCCTGCCAGAAGCCCAGCGGGTCAAGTGCACCATGGAGCCCTGAGGCTCCGGGCAGGGAGATGCTCGTGAGCCAAGTGCACCAAAAGAGGGGCCGAGGCAGGGGAAAAGGGGGCCTGCATTGGCCGTGAATCGAACACGGGCCTCCCGCGTGGCGGGCGAGAATTCTACCACTGAACCACCAATGCACATGGCCAGGAGCCTCGTGAGCACAGCATGTGTAGTCTGGTGTGGGTGTTGGCCGAGGCCAGCCGGTGCTTTGTGCTGCGTGTCAGGGCCTGAGGCAGCTCTTGTGCCAGCCAAAGGGGGCTCCTGCCAGCGCAGCAGCCAGCAGTGAGGGCGCCCTCTGGGTTTCTGTAGTGTAGTGGTTATCACATTCGCCTCACACGCGAAAGGTCCCTGGTTCGAAACCAGGCAGAAACAGCGGTGCCTTTTGCGCCAAGGGCGCGGGCGGGCGGGCGGGCGGGGTGGGGCGTCCTTGCCGCTGCTGCGGTTTGCCCGTCGTGCCCTTTTTGTCCTGCAGTTCCTCCGAGGCGGCCGGGAGATGGAGCCGGCCGGAGAAGGAAAGAGCCCATCTGCCCTCATCCCCCTCTCCTCGCAGCTGGGCGGGGGGGCTGCCTCCCGCAAGCAGGCATGGTGACACCTGGGAAAGGTCATGGTCCCCGGGCCAGTGGCGCAACGGATAACGCGCCTGACTACGGATCAGGAGATTGCAGGTTCGACTCCTGCCTGGCTTGCGGTGGGTGCCCTTCCTTGGTCCCTTGGGGGAGGGGCGTGCTTCTTTTCGGGGCTGCTGCTGCTGCTGGGGCAGAAAAGCAAGGCCTGGGGCAAAAAGAAGGGCCAGGCCTGCCACACCCCACGGGAGCAGAGTCGCCTGCTTGACCCCGATGTGATTTGAACACATAACCTTCTGATCTGGAGTCAGACGCGCTGCCGTTGCGCCACGAGGTCAGGCGGCAAGGCGGCAGGCTTCTGGCAGCGGGCACGCTGAAGCCGGGAGGACAGGCAGCCTTGCCTTCGGGCGCCCAGGGTCCTGAGGTCGGCGCCGAGTCGGGTGCTCGCAGGGGGCCCTTGCGGCTCAGCTGGGGAGCAAGCGAGCAAGCCAGCTGGCGTGGGAACCGCAGCCCTGGGCCTCACGAGCGACCTGTCGGGCCCGTGCCCAAGCGGGCTGCGGAGCCAGACGTGGCGGGGAGCTGGTGGTGCTCCTTTCCCTAGCCCGTGCTCCATTTCCGTCGAAGAGCGCAAAGGCACGTCACATCCAGCCAAGGCAGCACGCTTCTCGGGAGCCTGCCCTTGGCCCCAGGCTGGGGCTCCTCAGAAAGAAGGAAAGTGAGGAAGAAAGGGGCAAAGAGCAGCAGCAGCAGCACCCTGCCGAGAGGCTCCTGCCAGAAGCCCAGCGGGTCAAGTGCACCATGGAGCCCTGAGGCTCCGGGCAGGGAGATGCTCGTGAGCCAAGTGCACCAAAAGAGGGGCCGAGGCAGGGGAAAAGGGGGCCTGCATTGGCCGTGAATCGAACACGGGCCTCCCGCGTGGCGGGCGAGAATTCTACCACTGAACCACCAATGCACATGGCCAGGAGCCTCGTGAGCACAGCATGTGTAGTCTGGTGTGGGTGTTGGCCGAGGCCAGCCGGTGCTTTGTGCTGCGTGTCAGGGCCTGAGGCAGCTCTTGTGCCAGCCAAAGGGGGCTCCTGCCAGCGCAGCAGCCAGCAGTGAGGGCGCCCTCTGGGTTTCTGTAGTGTAGTGGTTATCACATTCGCCTCACACGCGAAAGGTCCCTGGTTCGAAACCAGGCAGAAACAGCGGTGCCTTTTGCGCCAAGGGCGCGGGCGGGCGGGCGGGCGGGGTGGGGCGTCCTTGCCGCTGCTGCGGTTTGCCCGTCGTGCCCTTTTTGTCCTGCAGTTCCTCCGAGGCGGCCGGGAGATGGAGCCGGCCGGAGAAGGAAAGAGCCCATCTGCCCTCATCCCCCTCTCCTCGCAGCTGGGCGGGGGGGCTGCCTCCCGCAAGCAGGCATGGTGACACCTGGGAAAGGTCATGGTCCCCGGGCCAGTGGCGCAACGGATAACGCGCCTGACTACGGATCAGGAGATTGCAGGTTCGACTCCTGCCTGGCTTGCGGTGGGTGCCCTTCCTTGGTCCCTTGGGGGAGGGGCGTGCTTCTTTTCGGGGCTGCTGCTGCTGCTGCTGGGGCAGAAAAGCAAGGCCTGGGGCAAAAAGAAGGGCCAGGCCTGCCACACCCCACGGGAGCAGAGTCGCCTGCTTGACCCCGATGTGATTTGAACACATAACCTTCTGATCTGGAGTCAGACGCGCTGCCGTTGCGCCACGAGGTCAGGCGGCAAGGCGGCAGGCTTCTGGCAGCGGGCACGCTGAAGCCGGGAGGACAGGCAGCCTTGCCTTCGGGCGCCCAGGGTCCTGAGGTCGGCGCCGAGTCGGGTGCTCGCAGGGGGCCCTTGCGGCTCAGCTGGGGAGCAAGCGAGCAAGCCAGCTGGCGTGGGAACCGCAGCCCTGGGCCTCACGAGCGACCTGTCGGGCCCGTGCCCAAGCGGGCTGCGGAGCCAGACGTGGCGGGGAGCTGGTGGTGCTCCTTTCCCTAGCCCGTGCTCCATTTCCGTCGAAGAGCGCAAAGGCACGTCACATCCAGCCAAGGCAGCACGCTTCTCGGGAGCCTGCCCTTGGCCCCAGGCTGGGGCTCCTCAGAAAGAAGGAAAGTGAGGAAGAAAGGGGCAAAGAGCAGCAGCAGCAGCACCCTGCCGAGAGGCTCCTGCCAGAAGCCCAGCGGGTCAAGTGCACCATGGAGCCCTGAGGCTCCGGGCAGGGAGATGCTCGTGAGCCAAGTGCACCAAAAGAGGGGCCGAGGCAGGGGAAAAGGGGGCCTGCATTGGCCGTGAATCGAACACGGGCCTCCCGCGTGGCGGGCGAGAATTCTACCACTGAACCACCAATGCACATGGCCAGGAGCCTCGTGAGCACAGCATGTGTAGTCTGGTGTGGGTGTTGGCCGAGGCCAGCCGGTGCTTTGTGCTGCGTGTCAGGGCCTGAGGCAGCTCTTGTGCCAGCCAAAGGGGGCTCCTGCCAGCGCAGCAGCCAGCAGTGAGGGCGCCCTCTGGGTTTCTGTAGTGTAGTGGTTATCACATTCGCCTCACACGCGAAAGGTCCCTGGTTCGAAACCAGGCAGAAACAGCGGTGCCTTTTGCGCCAAGGGCGCGGGCGGGCGGGCGGGCGGGGTGGGGCGTCCTTGCCGCTGCTGCGGTTTGCCCGTCGTGCCCTTTTTGTCCTGCAGTTCCTCCGAGGCGGCCGGGAGATGGAGCCGGCCGGAGAAGGAAAGAGCCCATCTGCCCTCATCCCCCTCTCCTCGCAGCTGGGCGGGGGGGCTGCCTCCCGCAAGCAGGCATGGTGACACCTGGGAAAGGTCATGGTCCCCGGGCCAGTGGCGCAACGGATAACGCGCCTGACTACGGATCAGGAGATTGCAGGTTCGACTCCTGCCTGGCTTGCGGTGGGTGCCCTTCCTTGGTCCCTTGGGGGAGGGGCGTGCTTCTTTTCGGGGCTGCTGCTGCTGCTGGGGCAGAAAAGCAAGGCCTGGGGCAAAAAGAAGGGCCAGGCCTGCCACACCCCACGGGAGCAGAGTCGCCTGCTTGACCCCGATGTGATTTGAACACATAACCTTCTGATCTGGAGTCAGACGCGCTGCCGTTGCGCCACGAGGTCAGGCGGCAAGGCGGCAGGCTTCTGGCAGCGGGCACGCTGAAGCCGGGAGGACAGGCAGCCTTGCCTTCGGGCGCCCAGGGTCCTGAGGTCGGCGCCGAGTCGGGTGCTCGCAGGGGGCCCTTGCGGCTCAGCTGGGGAGCAAGCGAGCAAGCCAGCTGGCGTGGGAACCGCAGCCCTGGGCCTCACGAGCGACCTGTCGGGCCCGTGCCCAAGCGGGCTGCGGAGCCAGACGTGGCGGGGAGCTGGTGGTGCTCCTTTCCCTAGCCCGTGCTCCATTTCCGTCGAAGAGCGCAAAGGCACGTCACATCCAGCCAAGGCAGCACGCTTCTCGGGAGCCTGCCCTTGGCCCCAGGCTGGGGCTCCTCAGAAAGAAGGAAAGTGAGGAAGAAAGGGGCAAAGAGCAGCAGCAGCAGCACCCTGCCGAGAGGCTCCTGCCAGAAGCCCAGCGGGTCAAGTGCACCATGGAGCCCTGAGGCTCCGGGCAGGGAGATGCTCGTGAGCCAAGTGCACCAAAAGAGGGGCCGAGGCAGGGGAAAAGGGGGCCTGCATTGGCCGTGAATCGAACACGGGCCTCCCGCGTGGCGGGCGAGAATTCTACCACTGAACCACCAATGCACATGGCCAGGAGCCTCGTGAGCACAGCATGTGTAGTCTGGTGTGGGTGTTGGCCGAGGCCAGCCGGTGCTTTGTGCTGCGTGTCAGGGCCTGAGGCAGCTCTTGTGCCAGCCAAAGGGGGCTCCTGCCAGCGCAGCAGCCAGCAGTGAGGGCGCCCTCTGGGTTTCTGTAGTGTAGTGGTTATCACATTCGCCTCACACGCGAAAGGTCCCTGGTTCGAAACCAGGCAGAAACAGCGGTGCCTTTTGCGCCAAGGGCGCGGGCGGGCGGGCGGGCGGGGTGGGGCGTCCTTGCCGCTGCTGCGGTTTGCCCGTCGTGCCCTTTTTGTCCTGCAGTTCCTCCGAGGCGGCCGGGAGATGGAGCCGGCCGGAGAAGGAAAGAGCCCATCTGCCCTCATCCCCCTCTCCTCGCAGCTGGGCGGGGGGGCTGCCTCCCGCAAGCAGGCATGGTGACACCTGGGAAAGGTCATGGTCCCCGGGCCAGTGGCGCAACGGATAACGCGCCTGACTACGGATCAGGAGATTGCAGGTTCGACTCCTGCCTGGCTTGCGGTGGGTGCCCTTCCTTGGTCCCTTGGGGGAGGGGCGTGCTTCTTTTCGGGGCTGCTGCTGCTGCTGGGGCAGAAAAGCAAGGCCTGGGGCAAAAAGAAGGGCCAGGCCTGCCACACCCCACGGGAGCAGAGTCGCCTGCTTGACCCCGATGTGATTTGAACACATAACCTTCTGATCTGGAGTCAGACGCGCTGCCGTTGCGCCACGAGGTCAGGCGGCAAGGCGGCAGGCTTCTGGCAGCGGGCACGCTGAAGCCGGGAGGACAGGCAGCCTTGCCTTCGGGCGCCCAGGGTCCTGAGGTCGGCGCCGAGTCGGGTGCTCGCAGGGGGCCCTTGCGGCTCAGCTGGGGAGCAAGCGAGCAAGCCAGCTGGCGTGGGAACCGCAGCCCTGGGCCTCACGAGCGACCTGTCGGGCCCGTGCCCAAGCGGGCTGCGGAGCCAGACGTGGCGGGGAGCTGGTGGTGCTCCTTTCCCTAGCCCGTGCTCCATTTCCGTCGAAGAGCGCAAAGGCACGTCACATCCAGCCAAGGCAGCACGCTTCTCGGGAGCCTGCCCTTGGCCCCAGGCTGGGGCTCCTCAGAAAGAAGGAAAGTGAGGAAGAAAGGGGCAAAGAGCAGCAGCAGCAGCACCCTGCCGAGAGGCTCCTGCCAGAAGCCCAGCGGGTCAAGTGCACCATGGAGCCCTGAGGCTCCGGGCAGGGAGATGCTCGTGAGCCAAGTGCACCAAAAGAGGGGCCGAGGCAGGGGAAAAGGGGGCCTGCATTGGCCGTGAATCGAACACGGGCCTCCCGCGTGGCGGGCGAGAATTCTACCACTGAACCACCAATGCACATGGCCAGGAGCCTCGTGAGCACAGCATGTGTAGTCTGGTGTGGGTGTTGGCCGAGGCCAGCCGGTGCTTTGTGCTGCGTGTCAGGGCCTGAGGCAGCTCTTGTGCCAGCCAAAGGGGGCTCCTGCCAGCGCAGCAGCCAGCAGTGAGGGCGCCCTCTGGGTTTCTGTAGTGTAGTGGTTATCACATTCGCCTCACACGCGAAAGGTCCCTGGTTCGAAACCAGGCAGAAACAGCGGTGCCTTTTGCGCCAAGGGCGCGGGCGGGCGGGCGGGGTGGGGCGTCCTTGCCGCTGCTGCGGTTTGCCCGTCGTGCCCTTTTTGTCCTGCAGTTCCTCCGAGGCGGCCGGGAGATGGAGCCGGCCGGAGAAGGAAAGAGCCCATCTGCCCTCATTCCCCTCTCCTCGCAGCTGGGCGGGGGGGCTGCCTCCCGCAAGCAGGCATGGTGACACCTGGGAAAGGTCATGGTCCCCGGGCCAGTGGCGCAACGGATAACGCGCCTGACTACGGATCAGGAGATTGCAGGTTCGACTCCTGCCTGGCTTGCGGTGGGTGCCCTTCCTTGGTCCCTTGGGGGAGGGGCGTGCTTCTTTTCGGGGCTGCTGCTGCTGCTGGGGCAGAAAAGCAAGGCCTGGGGCAAAAAGAAGGGCCAGGCCTGCCACACCCCACGGGAGCAGA
This sequence comes from Carettochelys insculpta, assembly GCF_033958435.1. Lineage (NCBI taxonomy): Eukaryota > Metazoa > Chordata > Testudines > Carettochelyidae > Carettochelys > Carettochelys insculpta. Next base: position 81,767,020 of record NC_134139.1, on the reverse strand, counting down.
GTCGCCTGCTTGACCCCGATGTGATTTGAACACATAACCTTCTGATCTGGAGTCAGACGCGCTGCCGTTGCGCCACGAGGTCAGGCGGCAAGGCGGCAGGCTTCTGGCAGCGGGCACGCTGAAGCCGGGAGGACAGGCAGCCTTGCCTTCGGGCGCCCAGGGTCCTGAGGTCGGCGCCGAGTCGGGTGCTCGCAGGGGGCCCTTGCGGCTCAGCTGGGGAGCAAGCGAGCAAGCCAGCTGGCGTGGGAACCGCAGCCCTGGGCCTCACGAGCGACCTGTCGGGCCCGTGCCCAAGCGGGCTGCGGAGCCAGACGTGGCGGGGAGCTGGTGGTGCTCCTTTCCCTAGCCCGTGCTCCATTTCCGTCGAAGAGCGCAAAGGCACGTCACATCCAGCCAAGGCAGCACGCTTCTCGGGAGCCTGCCCTTGGCCCCAGGCTGGGGCTCCTCAGAAAGAAGGAAAGTGAGGAAGAAAGGGGCAAAGAGCAGCAGCAGCAGCACCCTGCCGAGAGGCTCCTGCCAGAAGCCCAGCGGGTCAAGTGCACCATGGAGCCCTGAGGCTCCGGGCAGGGAGATGCTCGTGAGCCAAGTGCACCAAAAGAGGGGCCGAGGCAGGGGAAAAGGGGGCCTGCATTGGCCGTGAATCGAACACGGGCCTCCCGCGTGGCGGGCGAGAATTCTACCACTGAACCACCAATGCACATGGCCAGGAGCCTCGTGAGCACAGCATGTGTAGTCTGGTGTGGGTGTTGGCCGAGGCCAGCCGGTGCTTTGTGCGGCGTGTCAGGGCCTGAGGCAGCTCTTGTGCCAGCCAAAGGGGGCTCCTGCCAGCGCAGCAGCCAGCAGTGAGGGCGCCCTCTGGGTTTCTGTAGTGTAGTGGTTATCACATTCGCCTCACACGCGAAAGGTCCCTGGTTCGAAACCAGGCAGAAACAGCGGTGCCTTTTGCGCCAAGTGCGCGGGCGGGCGGGCGGGCGGGCGGGGCGGGGTGGGGCGTCCTTGCCGCTGCTGCGGTTTGCCCGTCGTGCCCTTTTTGTCCTGCAGTTCCTCCGAGGCGGCCGGGAGATGGAGCCGGCCGGAGAAGGAAAGAGCCCATCTGCCCTCATCCCCCTCTCCTCGCAGCTGGGCGGGGGGGCTGCCTCCCGCAAGCAGGCATGGTGACACCTGGGAAAGGTCATGGTCCCCGGGCCAGTGGCGCAACGGATAACGCGCCTGACTACGGATCAGGAGATTGCAGGTTCGACTCCTGCCTGGCTTGCGGTGGGTGCCCTTCCTTGGTCCCTTGGGGGAGGGGCGTGCTTCTTTTCGGGGCTGCTGCTGCTGCTGGGGCAGAAAAGCAAGGCCTGGGGCAAAAAGAAGGGCCAGGCCTGCCACACCCCACGGGAGCAGAGTCGCCTGCTTGACCCCGATGTGATTTGAACACATAACCTTCTGATCTGGAGTCAGACGCGCTGCCGTTGCGCCACGAGGTCAGGCGGCAAGGCGGCAGGCTTCTGGCAGCGGGCACGCTGAAGCCGGGAGGACAGGCAGCCTTGCCTTCGGGCGCCCAGGGTCCTGAGGTCGGCGCCGAGTCGGGTGCTCGCAGGGGGCCCTTGCGGCTCAGCTGGGGAGCAAGCGAGCAAGCCAGCTGGCGTGGGAACCGCAGCCCTGGGCCTCACGAGCGACCTGTCGGGCCCGTGCCCAAGCGGGCTGCGGAGCCAGACGTGGCGGGGAGCTGGTGGTGCTCCTTTCCCTAGCCCGTGCTCCATTTCCGTCGAAGAGCGCAAAGGCACGTCACATCCAGCCAAGGCAGCACGCTTCTCGGGAGCCTGCCCTTGGCCCCAGGCTGGGGCTCCTCAGAAAGAAGGAAAGTGAGGAAGAAAGGGGCAAAGAGCAGCAGCAGCAGCACCCTGCCGAGAGGCTCCTGCCAGAAGCCCAGCGGGTCAAGTGCACCATGGAGCCCTGAGGCTCCGGGCAGGGAGATGCTCGTGAGCCAAGTGCACCAAAAGAGGGGCCGAGGCAGGGGAAAAGGGGGCCTGCATTGGCCGTGAATCGAACACGGGCCTCCCGCGTGGCGGGCGAGAATTCTACCACTGAACCACCAATGCACATGGCCAGGAGCCTCGTGAGCACAGCATGTGTAGTCTGGTGTGGGTGTTGGCCGAGGCCAGCCGGTGCTTTGTGCGGCGTGTCAGGGCCTGAGGCAGCTCTTGTGCCAGCCAAAGGGGGCTCCTGCCAGCGCAGCAGCCAGCAGTGAGGGCGCCCTCTGGGTTTCTGTAGTGTAGTGGTTATCACATTCGCCTCACACGCGAAAGGTCCCTGGTTCGAAACCAGGCAGAAACAGCGGTGCCTTTTGCGCCAAGGGCGCGGGCGGGCGGGCGGGCGGGCGGGCGGGGTGGGGCGTCCTTGCCGCTGCTGCGGTTTGCCCGTCGTGCCCTTTTTGTCCTGCAGTTCCTCCGAGGCGGCCGGGAGATGGAGCCGGCCGGAGAAGGAAAGAGCCCATCTGCCCTCATCCCCCTCTCCTCGCAGCTGGGCGGGGGGGCTGCCTCCCGCAAGCAGGCATGGTGACACCTGGGAAAGGTCATGGTCCCCGGGCCAGTGGCGCAACGGATAACGCGCCTGACTACGGATCAGGAGATTGCAGGTTCGACTCCTGCCTGGCTTGCGGTGGGTGCCCTTCCTTGGTCCCTTGGGGGAGGGGCGTGCTTCTTTTCGGGGCTGCTGCTGCTGCTGGGGCAGAAAAGCAAGGCCTGGGGCAAAAAGAAGGGCCAGGCCTGCCACACCCCACGGGAGCAGAGTCGCCTGCTTGACCCCGATGTGATTTGAACACATAACCTTCTGATCTGGAGTCAGACGCGCTGCCGTTGCGCCACGAGGTCAGGCGGCAAGGCGGCAGGCTTCTGGCAGCGGGCACGCTGAAGCCGGGAGGACAGGCAGCCTTGCCTTCGGGCGCCCAGGGTCCTGAGGTCGGCGCCGAGTCGGGTGCTCGCAGGGGGCCCTTGCGGCTCAGCTGGGGAGCAAGCGAGCAAGCCAGCTGGCGTGGGAACCGCAGCCCTGGGCCTCACGAGCGACCTGTCGGGCCCGTGCCCAAGCGGGCTGCGGAGCCAGACGTGGCGGGGAGCTGGTGGTGCTCCTTTCCCTAGCCCGTGCTCCATTTCCGTCGAAGAGCGCAAAGGCACGTCACATCCAGCCAAGGCAGCACGCTTCTCGGGAGCCTGCCCTTGGCCCCAGGCTGGGGCTCCTCAGAAAGAAGGAAAGTGAGGAAGAAAGGGGCAAAGAGCAGCAGCAGCAGCACCCTGCCGAGAGGCTCCTGCCAGAAGCCCAGCGGGTCAAGTGCACCATGGAGCCCTGAGGCTCCGGGCAGGGAGATGCTCGTGAGCCAAGTGCACCAAAAGAGGGGCCGAGGCAGGGGAAAAGGGGGCCTGCATTGGCCGTGAATCGAACACGGGCCTCCCGCGTGGCGGGCGAGAATTCTACCACTGAACCACCAATGCACATGGCCAGGAGCCTCGTGAGCACAGCATGTGTAGTCTGGTGTGGGTGTTGGCCAAGGCCAGCCGGTGCTTTGTGCTGCGTGTCAGGGCCTGAGGCAGCTCTTGTGCCAGCCAAAGGGGGCTCCTGCCAGCGCAGCAGCCAGCAGTGAGGGCGCCCTCTGGGTTTCTGTAGTGTAGTGGTTATCACATTCGCCTCACACGCGAAAGGTCCCTGGTTCGAAACCAGGCAGAAACAGCGGTGCCTTTTGCGCCAAGGGCGCGGGCGGGCGGGCGGGGTGGGGCGTCCTTGCCGCTGCTGCGGTTTGCCCGTCGTGCCCTTTTTGTCCTGCAGTTCCTCCGAGGCGGCCGGGAGATGGAGCCGGCCGGAGAAGGAAAGAGCCCATCTGCCCTCATCCCCCTCTCCTCGCAGCTGGGCGGGGGGGCTGCCTCCCGCAAGCAGGCATGGTGACACCTGGGAAAGGTCATGGTCCCCGGGCCAGTGGCGCAACGGATAACGCGCCTGACTACGGATCAGGAGATTGCAGGTTCGACTCCTGCCTGGCTTGCGGTGGGTGCCCTTCCTTGGTCCCTTGGGGGAGGGGCGTGCTTCTTTTCGGGGCTGCTGCTGCTGCTGGGGCAGAAAAGCAAGGCCTGGGGCAAAAAGAAGGGCCAGGCCTGCCACACCCCACGGGAGCAGAGTCGCCTGCTTGACCCCGATGTGATTTGAACACATAACCTTCTGATCTGGAGTCAGACGCGCTGCCGTTGCGCCACGAGGTCAGGCGGCAAGGCGGCAGGCTTCTGGCAGCGGGCACGCTGAAGCCGGGAGGACAGGCAGCCTTGCCTTCGGGCGCCCAGGGTCCTGAGGTCGGCGCCGAGTCGGGTGCTCGCAGGGGGCCCTTGCGGCTCAGCTGGGGAGCAAGCGAGCAAGCCAGCTGGCGTGGGAACCGCAGCCCTGGGCCTCACGAGCGACCTGTCGGGCCCGTGCCCAAGCGGGCTGCGGAGCCAGACGTGGCGGGGAGCTGGTGGTGCTCCTTTCCCTAGCCCGTGCTCCATTTCCGTCGAAGAGCGCAAAGGCACGTCACATCCAGCCAAGGCAGCACGCTTCTCGGGAGCCTGCCCTTGGCCCCAGGCTGGGGCTCCTCAGAAAGAAGGAAAGTGAGGAAGAAAGGGGCAAAGAGCAGCAGCAGCAGCACCCTGCCGAGAGGCTCCTGCCAGAAGCCCAGCGGGTCAAGTGCACCATGGAGCCCTGAGGCTCCGGGCAGGGAGATGCTCGTGAGCCAAGTGCACCAAAAGAGGGGCCGAGGCAGGGGAAAAGGGGGCCTGCATTGGCCGTGAATCGAACACGGGCCTCCCGCGTGGCGGGCGAGAATTCTACCACTGAACCACCAATGCACATGGCCAGGAGCCTCGTGAGCACAGCATGTGTAGTCTGGTGTGGGTGTTGGCCGAGGCCAGCCGGTGCTTTGTGCTGCGTGTCAGGGCCTGAGGCAGCTCTTGTGCCAGCCAAAGGGGGCTCCTGCCAGCGCAGCAGCCAGCAGTGAGGGCGCCCTCTGGGTTTCTGTAGTGTAGTGGTTATCACATTCGCCTCACACGTGAAAGGTCCCTGGTTCGAAACCAGGCAGAAACAGCGGTGCCTTTTGCGCCAAGGGCGCGGGCGGGCGGGCGGGGTGGGGCGTCCTTGCCGCTGCTGCGGTTTGCCCGTCGTGCCCTTTTTGTCCTGCAGTTCCTCCGAGGCGGCCGGGAGATGGAGCCGGCCGGAGAAGGAAAGAGCCCATCTGCCCTCATCCCCCTCTCCTCGCAGCTGGGCGGGGGGGCTGCCTCCCGCAAGCAGGCATGGTGACACCTGGGAAAGGTCATGGTCCCCGGGCCAGTGGCGCAACGGATAACGCGCCTGACTACGGATCAGGAGATTGCAGGTTCGACTCCTGCCTGGCTTGCGGTGGGTGCCCTTCCTTGGTCCCTTGGGGGAGGGGCGTGCTTCTTTTCGGGGCTGCTGCTGCTGCTGGGGCAGAAAAGCAAGGCCTGGGGCAAAAAGAAGGGCCAGGCCTGCCACACCCCACGGGAGCAGAGTCGCCTGCTTGACCCCGATGTGATTTGAACACATAACCTTCTGATCTGGAGTCAGACGCGCTGCCGTTGCGCCACGAGGTCAGGCGGCAAGGCGGCAGGCTTCTGGCAGCGGGCACGCTGAAGCCGGGAGGACAGGCAGCCTTGCCTTCGGGCGCCCAGGGTCCTGAGGTCGGCGCCGAGTCGGGTGCTCGCAGGGGGCCCTTGCGGCTCAGCTGGGGAGCAAGCGAGCAAGCCAGCTGGCGTGGGAACCGCAGCCCTGGGCCTCACGAGCGACCTGTCGGGCCCGTGCCCAAGCGGGCTGCGGAGCCAGACGTGGCGGGGAGCTGGTGGTGCTCCTTTCCCTAGCCCGTGCTCCATTTCCGTCGAAGAGCGCAAAGGCACGTCACATCCAGCCAAGGCAGCACGCTTCTCGGGAGCCTGCCCTTGGCCCCAGGCTGGGGCTCCTCAGAAAGAAGGAAAGTGAGGAAGAAAGGGGCAAAGAGCAGCAGCAGCAGCACCCTGCCGAGAGGCTCCTGCCAGAAGCCCAGCGGGTCAAGTGCACCATGGAGCCCTGAGGCTCCGGGCAGGGAGATGCTCGTGAGCCAAGTGCACCAAAAGAGGGGCCGAGGCAGGGGAAAAGGGGGCCTGCATTGGCCGTGAATCGAACACGGGCCTCCCGCGTGGCGGGCGAGAATTCTACCACTGAACCACCAATGCACATGGCCAGGAGCCTCGTGAGCACAGCATGTGTAGTCTGGTGTGGGTGTTGGCCGAGGCCAGCCGGTGCTTTGTGCTGCGTGTCAGGGCCTGAGGCAGCTCTTGTGCCAGCCAAAGGGGGCTCCTGCCAGCGCAGCAGCCAGCAGTGAGGGCGCCCTCTGGGTTTCTGTAGTGTAGTGGTTATCACATTCGCCTCACACGCGAAAGGTCCCTGGTTCGAAACCAGGCAGAAACAGCGGTGCCTTTTGCGCCAAGGGCGCGGGCGGGCGGGCGGGGTGGGGCGTCCTTGCCGCTGCTGCGGTTTGCCCGTCGTGCCCTTTTTGTCCTGCAGTTCCTCCGAGGCGGCCGGGAGATGGAGCCGGCCGGAGAAGGAAAGAGCCCATCTGCCCTCATCCCCCTCTCCTCGCAGCTGGGCGGGGGGGCTGCCTCCCGCAAGCAGGCATGGTGACACCTGGGAAAGGTCATGGTCCCCGGGCCAGTGGCGCAACGGATAACGCGCCTGACTACGGATCAGGAGATTGCAGGTTCGACTCCTGCCTGGCTTGCGGTGGGTGCCCTTCCTTGGTCCCTTGGGGGAGGGGCGTGCTTCTTTTCAGGGCTGCTGCTGCTGCTGGGGCAGAAAAGCAAGGCCTGGGGCAAAAAGAAGGGCCAGGCCTGCCACACCCCACGGGAGCAGAGTCGCCTGCTTGACCCCGATGTGATTTGAACACATAACCTTCTGATCTGGAGTCAGACGCGCTGCCGTTGCGCCACGAGGTCAGGCGGCAAGGCGGCAGGCTTCTGGCAGCGGGCACGCTGAAGCCGGGAGGACAGGCAGCCTTGCCTTCGGGCGCCCAGGGTCCTGAGGTCGGCGCCGAGTCGGGTGCTCGCAGGGGGCCCTTGCGGCTCAGCTGGGGAGCAAGCGAGCAAGCCAGCTGGCGTGGGAACCGCAGCCCTGGGCCTCACGAGCGACCTGTCGGGCCCGTGCCCAAGCGGGCTGCGGAGCCAGACGTGGCGGGGAGCTGGTGGTGCTCCTTTCCCTAGCCCGTGCTCCATTTCCGTCGAAGAGCGCAAAGGCACGTCACATCCAGCCAAGGCAGCACGCTTCTCGGGAGCCTGCCCTTGGCCCCAGGCTGGGGCTCCTCAGAAAGAAGGAAAGTGAGGAAGAAAGGGGCAAAGAGCAGCAGCAGCAGCACCCTGCCGAGAGGCTCCTGCCAGAAGCCCAGCGGGTCAAGTGCACCATGGAGCCCTGAGGCTCCGGGCAGGGAGATGCTCGTGAGCCAAGTGCACCAAAAGAGGGGCCGAGGCAGGGGAAAAGGGGGCCTGCATTGGCCGTGAATCGAACACGGGCCTCCCGCGTGGCGGGCGAGAATTCTACCACTGAACCACCAATGCACATGGCCAGGAGCCTCGTGAGCACAGCATGTGTAGTCTGGTGTGGGTGTTGGCCGAGGCCAGCCGGTGCTTTGTGCTGCGTGTCAGGGCCTGAGGCAGCTCTTGTGCCAGCCAAAGGGGGCTCCTGCCAGCGCAGCAGCCAGCAGTGAGGGCGCCCTCTGGGTTTCTGTAGTGTAGTGGTTATCACATTCGCCTCACACGCGAAAGGTCCCTGGTTCGAAACCAGGCAGAAACAGCGGTGCCTTTTGCGCCAAGGGCGCGGGCGGGCGGGCGGGCGGGCGGGGTGGGGCGTCCTTGCCGCTGCTGCGGTTTGCCCGTCGTGCCCTTTTTGTCCTGCAGTTCCTCCGAGGCGGCCGGGAGATGGAGCCGGCCGGAGAAGGAAAGAGCCCATCTGCCCTCATCCCCCTCTCCTCGCAGCTGGGCGGGGGGGCTGCCTCCCGCAAGCAGGCATGGTGACACCTGGGAAAGGTCATGGTCCCCGGGCCAGTGGCGCAACGGATAACGCGCCTGACTACGGATCAGGAGATTGCAGGTTCGACTCCTGCCTGGCTTGCGGTGGGTGCCCTTCCTTGGTCCCTTGGGGGAGGGGCGTGCTTCTTTTCGGGGCTGCTGCTGCTGCTGGGGCAGAAAAGCAAGGCCTGGGGCAAAAAGAAGGGCCAGGCCTGCCACACCCCACGGGAGCAGAGTCGCCTGCTTGACCCCGATGTGATTTGAACACATAACCTTCTGATCTGGAGTCAGACGCGCTGCCGTTGCGCCACGAGGTCAGGCGGCAAGGCGGCAGGCTTCTGGCAGCGGGCACGCTGAAGCCGGGAGGACAGGCAGCCTTGCCTTCGGGCGCCCAGGGTCCTGAGGTCGGCGCCGAGTCGGGTGCTCGCAGGGGGCCCTTGCGGCTCAGCTGGGGAGCAAGCGAGCAAGCCAGCTGGCGTGGGAACCGCAGCCCTGGGCCTCACGAGCGACCTGTCGGGCCCGTGCCCAAGCGGGCTGCGGAGCCAGACGTGGCGGGGAGCTGGTGGTGCTCCTTTCCCTAGCCCGTGCTCCATTTCCGTCGAAGAGCGCAAAGGCACGTCACATCCAGCCAAGGCAGCACGCTTCTCGGGAGCCTGCCCTTGGCCCCAGGCTGGGGCTCCTCAGAAAGAAGGAAAGTGAGGAAGAAAGGGGCAAAGAGCAGCAGCAGCAGCACCCTGCCGAGAGGCTCCTGCCAGAAGCCCAGCGGGTCAAGTGCACCATGGAGCCCTGAGGCTCCGGGCAGGGAGATGCTCGTGAGCCAAGTGCACCAAAAGAGGGGCCGAGGCAGGGGAAAAGGGGGCCTGCATTGGCCGTGAATCGAACACGGGCCTCCCGCGTGGCGGGCGAGAATTCTACCACTGAACCACCAATGCACATGGCCAGGAGCCTCGTGAGCACAGCATGTGTAGTCTGGTGTGGGTGTTGGCCGAGGCCAGCCGGTGCTTTGTGCTGCGTGTCAGGGCCTGAGGCAGCTCTTGTGCCAGCCAAAGGGGGCTCCTGCCAGCGCAGCAGCCAGCAGTGAGGGCGCCCTCTGGGTTTCTGTAGTGTAGTGGTTATCACATTCGCCTCACACGCGAAAGGTCCCTGGTTCGAAACCAGGCAGAAACAGCGGTGCCTTTTGCGCCAAGGGCGCGGGCGGGCGGGCGGGGTGGGGCGTCCTTGCCGCTGCTGCGGTTTGCCCGTCGTGCCCTTTTTGTCCTGCAGTTCCTCCGAGGCGGCCGGGAGATGGAGCCGGCCGGAGAAGGAAAGAGCCCATCTGCCCTCATCCCCCTCTCCTCGCAGCTGGGCGGGGGGGCTGCCTCCCGCAAGCAGGCATGGTGACACCTGGGAAAGGTCATGGTCCCCGGGCCAGTGGCGCAACGGATAACGCGCCTGACTACGGATCAGGAGATTGCAGGTTCGACTCCTGCCTGGCTTGCGGTGGGTGCCCTTCCTTGGTCCCTTGGGGGAGGGGCGTGCTTCTTTTCGGGGCTGCTGCTGCTGCTGGGGCAGAAAAGCAAGGCCTGGGGCAAAAAGAAGGGCCAGGCCTGCCACACCCCACGGGAGCAGAGTCGCCTGCTTGACCCCGATGTGATTTGAACACATAACCTTCTGATCTGGAGTCAGACGCGCTGCCGTTGCGCCACGAGGTCAGGCGGCAAGGCGGCAGGCTTCTGGCAGCGGGCACGCTGAAGCCGGGAGGACAGGCAGCCTTGCCTTCGGGCGCCCAGGGTCCTGAGGTCGGCGCCGAGTCGGGTGCTCGCAGGGGGCCCTTGCGGCTCAGCTGGGGAGCAAGCGAGCAAGCCAGCTGGCGTGGGAACCGCAGCCCTGGGCCTCACGAGCGACCTGTCGGGCCCGTGCCCAAGCGGGCTGCGGAGCCAGACGTGGCGGGGAGCTGGTGGTGCTCCTTTCCCTAGCCCGTGCTCCATTTCCGTCGAAGAGCGCAAAGGCACGTCACATCCAGCCAAGGCAGCACGCTTCTCGGGAGCCTGCCCTTGGCCCCAGGCTGGGGCTCCTCAGAAAGAAGGAAAGTGAGGAAGAAAGGGGCAAAGAGCAGCAGCAGCAGCACCCTGCCGAGAGGCTCCTGCCAGAAGCCCAGCGGGTCAAGTGCACCATGGAGCCCTGAGGCTCCGGGCAGGGAGATGCTCGTGAGCCAAGTGCACCAAAAGAGGGGCCGAGGCAGGGGAAAAGGGGGCCTGCATTGGCCGTGAATCGAACACGGGCCTCCCGCGTGGCGGGCGAGAATTCTACCACTGAACCACCAATGCACATGGCCAGGAGCCTCGTGAGCACAGCATGTGTAGTCTGGTGTGGGTGTTGGCCGAGGCCAGCCGGTGCTTTGTGCTGCGTGTCAGGGCCTGAGGCAGCTCTTGTGCCAGCCAAAGGGGGCTCCTGCCAGCGCAGCAGCCAGCAGTGAGGGCGCCCTCTGGGTTTCTGTAGTGTAGTGGTTATCACATTCGCCTCACACGCGAAAGGTCCCTGGTTCGAAACCAGGCAGAAACAGCGGTGCCTTTTGCGCCAAGGGCGCGGGCGGGCGGGCGGGCGGGGTGGGGCGTCCTTGCCGCTGCTGCGGTTTGCCCGTCGTGCCCTTTTTGTCCTGCAGTTCCTCCGAGGCGGCCGGGAGATGGAGCCGGCCGGAGAAGGAAAGAGCCCATCTGCCCTCATCCCCCTCTCCTCGCAGCTGGGCGGGGGGGCTGCCTCCCGCAAGCAGGCATGGTGACACCTGGGAAAGGTCATGGTCCCCGGGCCAGTGGCGCAACGGATAACGCGCCTGACTACGGATCAGGAGATTGCAGGTTCGACTCCTGCCTGGCTTGCGGTGGGTGCCCTTCCTTGGTCCCTTGGGGGAGGGGCGTGCTTCTTTTCGGGGCTGCTGCTGCTGCTGGGGCAGAAAAGCAAGGCCTGGGGCAAAAAGAAGGGCCAGGCCTGCCACACCCCACGGGAGCAGAGTCGCCTGCTTGACCCCGATGTGATTTGAACACATAACCTTCTGATCTGGAGTCAGACGCGCTGCCGTTGCGCCACGAGGTCAGGCGGCAAGGCGGCAGGCTTCTGGCAGCGGGCACGCTGAAGCCGGGAGGACAGGCAGCCTTGCCTTCGGGCGCCCAGGGTCCTGAGGTCGGCGCCGAGTCGGGTGCTCGCAGGGGGCCCTTGCGGCTCAGCTGGGGAGCAAGCGAGCAAGCCAGCTGGCGTGGGAACCGCAGCCCTGGGCCTCACGAGCGACCTGTCGGGCCCGTGCCCAAGCGGGCTGCGGAGCCAGACGTGGCGGGGAGCTGGTGGTGCTCCTTTCCCTAGCCCGTGCTCCATTTCCGTCGAAGAGCGCAAAGGCACGTCACATCCAGCCAAGGCAGCACGCTTCTCGGGAGCCTGCCCTTGGCCCCAGGCTGGGGCTCCTCAGAAAGAAGGAAAGTGAGGAAGAAAGGGGCAAAGAGCAGCAGCAGCAGCACCCTGCCGAGAGGCTCCTGCCAGAAGCCCAGCGGGTCAAGTGCACCATGGAGCCCTGAGGCTCCGGGCAGGGAGATGCTCGTGAGCCAAGTGCACCAAAAGAGGGGCCGAGGCAGGGGAAAAGGGGGCCTGCATTGGCCGTGAATCGAACACGGGCCTCCCGCGTGGCGGGCGAGAATTCTACCACTGAACCACCAATGCACATGGCCAGGAGCCTCGTGAGCACAGCATGTGTAGTCTGGTGTGGGTGTTGGCCGAGGCCAGCCGGTGCTTTGTGCGGCGTGTCAGGGCCTGAGGCAGCTCTTGTGCCAGCCAAAGGGGGCTCCTGCCAGCGCAGCAGCCAGCAGTGAGGGCGCCCTCTGGGTTTCTGTAGTGTAGTGGTTATCACATTCGCCTCACACGCGAAAGGTCCCTGGTTCGAAACCAGGCAGAAACAGCGGTGCCTTTTGCGCCAAGGGCGCGGGCGGGCGGGCGGGCGGGCGGGGTGGGGCGTCCTTGCCGCTGCTGCGGTTTGCCCGTCGTGCCCTTTTTGTCCTGCAGTTCCTCCGAGGCGGCCGGGAGATGGAGCCGGCCGGAGAAGGAAAGAGCCCATCTGCCCTCATCCCCCTCTCCTCGCAGCTGGGCGGGGGGGCTGCCTCCCGCAAGCAGGCATGGTGACACCTGGGAAAGGTCATGGTCCCCGGGCCAGTGGCGCAACGGATAACGCGCCTGACTACGGATCAGGAGATTGCAGGTTCGACTCCTGCCTGGCTTGCGGTGGGTGCCCTTCCTTGGTCCCTTGGGGGAGGGGCGTGCTTCTTTTCGGGGCTGCTGCTGCTGCTGCTGGGGCAGAAAAGCAAGGCCTGGGGCAAAAAGAAGGGCCAGGCCTGCCACACCCCACGGGAGCAGAGTCGCCTGCTTGACCCCGATGTGATTTGAACACATAACCTTCTGATCTGGAGTCAGACGCGCTGCCGTTGCGCCACGAGGTCAGGCGGCAAGGCGGCAGGCTTCTGGCAGCGGGCACGCTGAAGCCGGGAGGACAGGCAGCCTTGCCTTCGGGCGCCCAGGGTCCTGAGGTCGGCGCCGAGTCGGGTGCTCGCAGGGGGCCCTTGCGGCTCAGCTGGGGAGCAAGCGAGCAAGCCAGCTGGCGTGGGAACCGCAGCCCTGGGCCTCACGAGCGACCTGTCGGGCCCGTGCCCAAGCGGGCTGCGGAGCCAGACGTGGCGGGGAGCTGGTGGTGCTCCTTTCCCTAGCCCGTGCTCCATTTCCGTCGAAGAGCGCAAAGGCACGTCACATCCAGCCAAGGCAGCACGCTTCTCGGGAGCCTGCCCTTGGCCCCAGGCTGGGGCTCCTCAGAAAGAAGGAAAGTGAGGAAGAAAGGGGCAAAGAGCAGCAGCAGCAGCACCCTGCCGAGAGGCTCCTGCCAGAAGCCCAGCGGGTCAAGTGCACCATGGAGCCCTGAGGCTCCGGGCAGGGAGATGCTCGTGAGCCAAGTGCACCAAAAGAGGGGCCGAGGCAGGGGAAAAGGGGGCCTGCATTGGCCGTGAATCGAACACGGGCCTCCCGCGTGGCGGGCGAGAATTCTACCACTGAACCACCAATGCACATGGCCAGGAGCCTCGTGAGCACAGCATGTGTAGTCTGGTGTGGGTGTTGGCCGAGGCCAGCCGGTGCTTTGTGCTGCGTGTCAGGGCCTGAGGCAGCTCTTGTGCCAGCCAAAGGGGGCTCCTGCCAGCGCAGCAGCCAGCAGTGAGGGCGCCCTCTGGGTTTCTGTAGTGTAGTGGTTATCACATTCGCCTCACACGCGAAAGGTCCCTGGTTCGAAACCAGGCAGAAACAGCGGTGCCTTTTGCGCCAAGGGCGCGGGCGGGCGGGCGGGCGGGGTGGGGCGTCCTTGCCGCTGCTGCGGTTTGCCCGTCGTGCCCTTTTTGTCCTGCAGTTCCTCCGAGGCGGCCGGGAGATGGAGCCGGCCGGAGAAGGAAAGAGCCCATCTGCCCTCATCCCCCTCTCCTCGCAGCTGGGCGGGGGGGCTGCCTCCCGCAAGCAGGCATGGTGACACCTGGGAAAGGTCATGGTCCCCGGGCCAGTGGCGCAACGGATAACGCGCCTGACTACGGATCAGGAGATTGCAGGTTCGACTCCTGCCTGGCTTGCGGTGGGTGCCCTTCCTTGGTCCCTTGGGGGAGGGGCGTGCTTCTTTTCGGGGCTGCTGCTGCTGCTGCTGGGGCAGAAAAGCAAGGCCTGGGGCAAAAAGAAGGGCCAGGCCTGCCACACCCCACGGGAGCAGAGTCGCCTGCTTGACCCCGATGTGATTTGAACACATAACCTTCTGATCTGGAGTCAGACGCGCTGCCGTTGCGCCACGAGGTCAGGCGGCAAGGCGGCAGGCTTCTGGCAGCGGGCACGCTGAAGCCGGGAGGACAGGCAGCCTTGCCTTCGGGCGCCCAGGGTCCTGAGGTCGGCGCCGAGTCGGGTGCTCGCAGGGGGCCCTTGCGGCTCAGCTGGGGAGCAAGCGAGCAAGCCAGCTGGCGTGGGAACCGCAGCCCTGGGCCTCACGAGCGACCTGTCGGGCCCGTGCCCAAGCGGGCTGCGGAGCCAGACGTGGCGGGGAGCTGGTGGTGCTCCTTTCCCTAGCCCGTGCTCCATTTCCGTCGAAGAGCGCAAAGGCACGTCACATCCAGCCAAGGCAGCACGCTTCTCGGGAGCCTGCCCTTGGCCCCAGGCTGGGGCTCCTCAGAAAGAAGGAAAGTGAGGAAGAAAGGGGCAAAGAGCAGCAGCAGCAGCACCCTGCCGAGAGGCTCCTGCCAGAAGCCCAGCGGGTCAAGTGCACCATGGAGCCCTGAGGCTCCGGGCAGGGAGATGCTCGTGAGCCAAGTGCACCAAAAGAGGGGCCGAGGCAGGGGAAAAGGGGGCCTGCATTGGCCGTGAATCGAACACGGGCCTCCCGCGTGGCGGGCGAGAATTCTACCACTGAACCACCAATGCACATGGCCAGGAGCCTCGTGAGCACAGCATGTGTAGTCTGGTGTGGGTGTTGGCCGAGGCCAGCCGGTGCTTTGTGCTGCGTGTCAGGGCCTGAGGCAGCTCTTGTGCCAGCCAAAGGGGGCTCCTGCCAGCGCAGCAGCCAGCAGTGAGGGCGCCCTCTGGGTTTCTGTAGTGTAGTGGTTATCACATTCGCCTCACACGCGAAAGGTCCCTGGTTCGAAACCAGGCAGAAACAGCGGTGCCTTTTGCGCCAAGGGCGCGGGCGGGCGGGCGGGGTGGGGCGTCCTTGCCGCTGCTGCGGTTTGCCCGTCGTGCCCTTTTTGTCCTGCAGTTCCTCCGAGGCGGCCGGGAGATGGAGCCGGCCGGAGAAGGAAAGAGCCCATCTGCCCTCATCCCCCTCTCCTCGCAGCTGGGCGGGGGGGCTGCCTCCCGCAAGCAGGCATGGTGACACCTGGGAAAGGTCATGGTCCCCGGGCCAGTGGCGCAACGGATAACGCGCCTGACTACGGATCAGGAGATTGCAGGTTCGACTCCTGCCTGGCTTGCGGTGGGTGCCCTTCCTTGGTCCCTTGGGGGAGGGGCGTGCTTCTTTTCGGGGCTGCTGCTGCTGCTGGGGCAGAAAAGCAAGGCCTGGGGCAAAAAGAAGGGCCAGGCCTGCCACACCCCACGGGAGCAGAGTCGCCTGCTTGACCCCGATGTGATTTGAACACATAACCTTCTGATCTGGAGTCAGACGCGCTGCCGTTGCGCCACGAGGTCAGGCGGCAAGGCGGCAGGCTTCTGGCAGCGGGCACGCTGAAGCCGGGAGGACAGGCAGCCTTGCCTTCGGGCGCCCAGGGTCCTGAGGTCGGCGCCGAGTCGGGTGCTCGCAGGGGGCCCTTGCGGCTCAGCTGGGGAGCAAGCGAGCAAGCCAGCTGGCGTGGGAACCGCAGCCCTGGGCCTCACGAGCGACCTGTCGGGCCCGTGCCCAAGCGGGCTGCGGAGCCAGACGTGGCGGGGAGCTGGTGGTGCTCCTTTCCCTAGCCCGTGCTCCATTTCCGTCGAAGAGCGCAAAGGCACGTCACATCCAGCCAAGGCAGCACGCTTCTCGGGAGCCTGCCCTTGGCCCCAGGCTGGGGCTCCTCAGAAAGAAGGAAAGTGAGGAAGAAAGGGGCAAAGAGCAGCAGCAGCAGCACCCTGCCGAGAGGCTCCTGCCAGAAGCCCAGCGGGTCAAGTGCACCATGGAGCCCTGAGGCTCCGGGCAGGGAGATGCTCGTGAGCCAAGTGCACCAAAAGAGGGGCCGAGGCAGGGGAAAAGGGGGCCTGCATTGGCCGTGAATCGAACACGGGCCTCCCGCGTGGCGGGCGAGAATTCTACCACTGAACCACCAATGCACATGGCCAGGAGCCTCGTGAGCACAGCATGTGTAGTCTGGTGTGGGTGTTGGCCGAGGCCAGCCGGTGCTTTGTGCTGCGTGTCAGGGCCTGAGGCAGCTCTTGTGCCAGCCAAAGGGGGCTCCTGCCAGCGCAGCAGCCAGCAGTGAGGGCGCCCTCTGGGTTTCTGTAGTGTAGTGGTTATCACATTCGCCTCACACGCGAAAGGTCCCTGGTTCGAAACCAGGCAGAAACAGCGGTGCCTTTTGCGCCAAGGGCGCGGGCGGGCGGGCGGGCGGGCTGGGTGGGGCGTCCTTGCCGCTGCTGCGGTTTGCCCGTCGTGCCCTTTTTGTCCTGCAGTTCCTCCGAGGCGGCCGGGAGATGGAGCCGGCCGGAGAAGGAAAGAGCCCATCTGCCCTCATCCCCCTCTCCTCGCAGCTGGGCGGGGGGGCTGCCTCCCGCAAGCAGGCATGGTGACACCTGGGAAAGGTCATGGTCCCCGGGCCAGTGGTGCAACGGATAACGCGCCTGACTACGGATCAGGAGATTGCAGGTTCGACTCCTGCCTGGCTTGCGGTGGGTGCCCTTCCTTGGTCCCTTGGGGGAGGGGCGTGCTTCTTTTCGGGGCTGCTGCTGCTGCTGCTGGGGCAGAAAAGCAAGGCCTGGGGCAAAAAGAAGGGCCAGGCCTGCCACACCCCACGGGAGCAGAGTCGCCTGCTTGACCCCGATGTGATTTGAACACATAACCTTCTGATCTGGAGTCAGACGCGCTGCCGTTGCGCCACGAGGTCAGGCGGCAAGGCGGCAGGCTTCTGGCAGCGGGCACGCTGAAGCCGGGAGGACAGGCAGCCTTGCCTTCGGGCGCCCAGGGTCCTGAGGTCGGCGCCGAGTCGGGTGCTCGCAGGGGGCCCTTGCGGCTCAGCTGGGGAGCAAGCGAGCAAGCCAGCTGGCGTGGGAACCGCAGCCCTGGGCCTCACGAGCGACCTGTCGGGCCCGTGCCCAAGCGGGCTGCGGAGCCAGACGTGGCGGGGAGCTGGTGGTGCTCCTTTCCCTAGCCCGTGCTCCATTTCCGTCGAAGAGCGCAAAGGCACGTCACATCCAGCCAAGGCAGCACGCTTCTCGGGAGCCTGCCCTTGGCCCCAGGCTGGGGCTCCTCAGAAAGAAGGAAAGTGAGGAAGAAAGGGGCAAAGAGCAGCAGCAGCAGCACCCTGCCGAGAGGCTCCTGCCAGAAGCCCAGCGGGTCAAGTGCACCATGGAGCCCTGAGGCTCCGGGCAGGGAGATGCTCGTGAGCCAAGTGCACCAAAAGAGGGGCCGAGGCAGGGGAAAAGGGGGCCTGCATTGGCCGTGAATCGAACACGGGCCTCCCGCGTGGCGGGCGAGAATTCTACCACTGAACCACCAATGCACATGGCCAGGAGCCTCGTGAGCACAGCATGTGTAGTCTGGTGTGGGTGTTGGCCGAGGCCAGCCGGTGCTTTGTGCTGCGTGTCAGGGCCTGAGGCAGCTCTTGTGCCAGCCAAAGGGGGCTCCTGCCAGCGCAGCAGCCAGCAGTGACGGCGCCCTCTGGGTTTCTGTAGTGTAGTGGTTATCACATTCGCCTCACACGCGAAAGGTCCCTGGTTTGAAACCAGGCAGAAACAGCGGTGCCTTTTGCGCCAAGGGCGCAGGCGGGCGGGCGGGCGGGGTGGGGCGTCCTTGCCGCTGCTGCGGTTTGCCCGTCGTGCCCTTTTTGTCCTGCAGTTCCTCCGAGGCGGCCGGGAGATGGAGCCGGCCGGAGAAGGAAAGAGCCCATCTGCCCTCATCCCCCTCTCCTCGCAGCTGGGCGGGGGGGCTGCCTCCCGCAAGCAGGCATGGTGACACCTGGGAAAGGTCATGGTCCCCGGGCCAGTGGCGCAACGGATAACGCGCCTGACTACGGATCAGGAGATTGCAGGTTCGACTCCTGCCTGGCTTGCGGTGGGTGCCCTTCCTTGGTCCCTTGGGGGAGGGGTGTGCTTCTTTTCGGGGCTGCTGCTGCTGGGGCAGAAAAGCAAGGCCTGGGGCAAAAAGAAGGGCCAGGCCTGCCACACCCCACGGGAGCAGAGTCGCCTGCTTGACCCCGATGTGATTTGAACACATAACCTTCTGATCTGGAGTCAGACGCGCTGCCGTTGCGCCACGAGGTCAGGCGGCAAGGCGGCAGGCTTCTGGCAGCGGGCACGCTGAAGCCAGGAGGACAGGCAGCCTTGCCTTCGGGCGCCCAGGGTCCTGAGGTCGGCGCCGAGTCGGGTGCTCGCAGGGGGCCCTTGCGGCTCAGCTGGGGAGCAAGCGAGCAAGCCAGCTGGCGTGGGAACCGCAGCCCTGGGCCTCACGAGCGACCTGTCGGGCCCGTGCCCAAGCGGGCTGCGGAGCCAGACGTGGCGGGGAGCTGGTGGTGCTCCTTTCCCTAGCCCGTGCTCCATTTCCGTCGAAGAGCGCAAAGGCACGTCACATCCAGCCAAGGCAGCACGCTTCTCGGGAGCCTGCCCTTGGCCCCAGGCTGGGGCTCCTCAGAAAGAAGGAAAGTGAGGAAGAAAGGGGCAAAGAGCAGCAGCAGCAGCAGCACCCTGCCGAGAGGCTCCTGCCAGAAGCCCAGCGGGTCAAGTGCACCATGGAGCCCTGAGGCTCCGGGCAGGGAGATGCTCGTGAGCCAAGTGCACCAAAAGAGGGGCCGAGGCAGGGGAAAAGGGGGCCTGCATTGGCCGTGAATCGAACACGGGCCTCCCGCGTGGCGGGCGAGAATTCTACCACTGAACCACCAATGCACATGGCCAGGAGCCTCGTGAGCACAGCATGTGTAGTCTGGTGTGGGTGTTGGCCGAGGCCAGCCGGTGCTTTGTGCTGCGTGTCAGGGCCTGAGGCAGCTCTTGTGCCAGCCAAAGGGGGCTCCTGCCAGCGCAGCAGCCAGCAGTGAGGGCGCCCTCTGGGTTTCTGTAGTGTAGTGGTTATCACATTCGCCTCACACGCGAAAGGTCCCTGGTTCGAAACCAGGCAGAAACAGCGGTGCCTTTTGCGCCAAGGGCGCGGGCGGGCGGGCGGGCGGGCTGGGTGGGGCGTCCTTGCCGCTGCTGCGGTTTGCCCGTCGTGCCCTTTTTGTCCTGCAGTTCCTCCGAGGCGGCCGGGAGATGGAGCCGGCCGGAGAAGGAAAGAGCCCATCTGCCCTCATCCCCCTCTCCTCGCAGCTGGGCGGGGGGGCTGCCTCCCGCAAGCAGGCATGGTGACACCTGGGAAAGGTCATGGTCCCCGGGCCAGTGGTGCAACGGATAACGCGCCTGACTACGGATCAGGAGATTGCAGGTTCGACTCCTGCCTGCCTTGCGGTGGGTGCCCTTCCTTGGTCCCTTGGGGGAGGGGCGTGCTTCTTTTCGGGGCTGCTGCTGCTGGGGCAGAAAAGCAAGGCCTGGGGCAAAAAGAAGGGCCAGGCCTGCCACACCCCACGGGAGCAGAGTCGCCTGCTTGACCCCGATGTGATTTGAACACATAACCTTCTGATCTGGAGTCAGACGCGCTGCCGTTGCGCCACGAGGTCAGGCGGCAAGGCGGCAGGCTTCTGGCAGCGGGCACGCTGAAGCCGGGAGGACAGGCAGCCTTGCCTTCGGGCGCCCAGGGTCCTGAGGTCGGCGCCGAGTCGGGTGCTCGCAGGGGGCCCTTGCGGCTCAGCTGGGGAGCAAGCGAGCAAGCCAGCTGGCGTGGGAACCGCAGCCCTGGGCCTCACGAGCGACCTGTCGGGCCCGTGCCCAAGCGGGCTGCGGAGCCAGACGTGGCGGGGAGCTGGTGGTGCTCCTTTCCCTAGCCCGTGCTCCATTTCCGTCGAAGAGCGCAAAGGCACGTCACATCCAGCCAAGGCAGCACGCTTCTCGGGAGCCTGCCCTTGGCCCCAGGCTGGGGCTCCTCAGAAAGAAGGAAAGTGAGGAAGAAAGGGGCAAAGAGCAGCAGCAGCAGCAGCACCCTGCCGAGAGGCTCCTGCCAGAAGCCCAGCGGGTCAAGTGCACCATGGAGCCCTGAGGCTCCGGGCAGGGAGATGCTCGTGAGCCAAGTGCACCAAAAGAGGGGCCGAGGCAGGGGAAAAGGGGGCCTGCATTGGCCGTGAATCGAACACGGGCCTCCCGCGTGGCGGGCGAGAATTCTACCACTGAACCACCAATGCACATGGCCAGGAGCCTCGTGAGCACAGCATGTGTAGTCTGGTGTGGGTGTTGGCCGAGGCCAGCCGGTGCTTTGTGCTGCGTGTCAGGGCCTGAGGCAGCTCTTGTGCCAGCCAAAGGGGGCTCCTGCCAGCGCAGCAGCCAGCAGTGAGGGCGCCCTCTGGGTTTCTGTAGTGTAGTGGTTATCACATTCGCCTCACACGCGAAAGGTCCCTGGTTTGAAACCAGGCAGAAACAGCGGTGCCTTTTGCGCCAAGGGCGCAGGCGGGCGGGCGGGCGGGGTGGGGCGTCCTTGCCGCTGCTGCGGTTTGCCCGTCGTGCCCTTTTTGTCCTGCAGTTCCTCCGAGGCGGCCGGGAGATGGAGCCGGCCGGAGAAGGAAAGAGCCCATCTGCCCTCATCCCCCTCTCCTCGCAGCTGGGCGGGGGGGCTGCCTCCCGCAAGCAGGCATGGTGACACCTGGGAAAGGTCATGGTCCCCGGGCCAGTGGCGCAACGGATAACGCGCCTGACTACGGATCAGGAGATTGCAGGTTCGACTCCTGCCTGGCTTGCGGTGGGTGCCCTTCCTTGGTCCCTTGGGGGAGGGGTGTGCTTCTTTTCGGGGCTGCTGCTGCTGGGGCAGAAAAGCAAGGCCTGGGGCAAAAAGAAGGGCCAGGCCTGCCACACCCCACGGGAGCAGAGTCGCCTGCTTGACCCCGATGTGATTTGAACACATAACCTTCTGATCTGGAGTCAGACGCGCTGCCGTTGCGCCACGAGGTCAGGCGGCAAGGCGGCAGGCTTCTGGCAGCGGGCACGCTGAAGCCAGGAGGACAGGCAGCCTTGCCTTCGGGCGCCCAGGGTCCTGAGGTCGGCGCCGAGTCGGGTGCTCGCAGGGGGCCCTTGCGGCTCAGCTGGGGAGCAAGCGAGCAAGCCAGCTGGCGTGGGAACCGCAGCCCTGGGCCTCACGAGCGACCTGTCGGGCCCGTGCCCAAGCGGGCTGCGGAGCCAGACGTGGCGGGGAGCTGGTGGTGCTCCTTTCCCTAGCCCGTGCTCCATTTCCGTCGAAGAGCGCAAAGGCACGTCACATCCAGCCAAGGCAGCACGCTTCTCGGGAGCCTGCCCTTGGCCCCAGGCTGGGGCTCCTCAGAAAGAAGGAAAGTGAGGAAGAAAGGGGCAAAGAGCAGCAGCAGCAGCAGCACCCTGCCGAGAGGCTCCTGCCAGAAGCCCAGCGGGTCAAGTGCACCATGGAGCCCTGAGGCTCCGGGCAGGGAGATGCTCGTGAGCCAAGTGCACCAAAAGAGGGGCCGAGGCAGGGGAAAAGGGGGCCTGCATTGGCCGTGAATCGAACACGGGCCTCCCGCGTGGCGGGCGAGAATTCTACCACTGAACCACCAATGCACATGGCCAGGAGCCTCGTGAGCACAGCATGTGTAGTCTGGTGTGGGTGTTGGCCGAGGCCAGCCGGTGCTTTGTGCTGCGTGTCAGGGCCTGAGGCAGCTCTTGTGCCAGCCAAAGGGGGCTCCTGCCAGCGCAGCAGCCAGCAGTGAGGGCGCCCTCTGGGTTTCTGTAGTGTAGTGGTTATCACATTCGCCTCACACGCGAAAGGTCCCTGGTTCGAAACCAGGCAGAAACAGCGGTGCCTTTTGCGCCAAGGGCGCGGGCGGGCGGGCGGGCGGGCGGGGTGGGGCGTCCTTGCCGCTGCTGCGGTTTGCCCGTCGTGCCCTTTTTGTCCTGCAGTTCCTCCGAGGCGGCCGGGAGATGGAGCCGGCCGGAGAAGGAAAGAGCCCATCTGCCCTCATCCCCCTCTCCTCGCAGCTGGGCGGGGGGGGGCTGCCTCCCGCAAGCAGGCATGGTGACACCTGGGAAAGGTCATGGTCCCCGGGCCAGTGGCGCAACGGATAACGCGCCTGACTACGGATCAGGAGATTGCAGGTTCGACTCCTGCCTGGCTTGCGGTGGGTGCCCTTCCTTGGTCCCTTGGGGGAGGGGCGTGCTTCTTTTCGGGGCTGCTGCTGCTGGGGCAGAAAAGCAAGGCCTGGGGCAAAAAGAAGGGCCAGGCCTGCCACACCCCACGGGAGCAGAGTCGCCTGCTTGACCCCGATGTGATTTGAACACATAACCTTCTGATCTGGAGTCAGACGCGCTGCCGTTGCGCCACGAGGTCAGGCGGCAAGGCGGCAGGCTTCTGGCAGCGGGCACGCTGAAGCCGGGAGGACAGGCAGCCTTGCCTTCGGGTGCCCAGGGTCCTGAGGTCGGCGCCGAGTCGGGTGCTCGCAGGGGGCCCTTGCGGCTCAGCTGGGGAGCAAGCGAGCAAGCCAGCTGGCGTGGGAACCGCAGCCCTGGGCCTCACGAGCGACCTGTCGGGCCCGTGCCCAAGCGGGCTGCGGAGCCAGACGTGGCGGGGAGCTGGTGGTGCTCCTTTCCCTAGCCCGTGCTCCATTTCCGTCGAAGAGCGCAAAGGCACGTCACATCCAGCCAAGGCAGCACGCTTCTCGGGAGCCTGCCCTTGGCCCCAGGCTGGGGCTCCTCAGAAAGAAGGAAAGTGAGGAAGAAAGGGGCAAAGAGCAGCAGCAGCAGCAGCACCCTGCCGAGAGGCTCCTGCCAGAAGCCCAGCGGGTCAAGTGCACCATGGAGCCCTGAGGCTCCGGGCAGGGAGATGCTCGTGAGCCAAGTGCACCAAAAGAGGGGCCGAGGCAGGGGAAAAGGGGGCCTGCATTGGCCGTGAATCGAACACGGGCCTCCCGCGTGGCGGGCGAGAATTCTACCACTGAACCACCAATGCACATGGCCAGGAGCCTCGTGAGCACAGCATGTGTAGTCTGGTGTGGGTGTTGGCCGAGGCCAGCCGGTGCTTTGTGCTGCGTGTCAGGGCCTGAGGCAGCTCTTGTGCCAGCCAAAGGGGGCTCCTGCCAGCGCAGCAGCCAGCAGTGAGGGCGCCCTCTGGGTTTCTGTAGTGTAGTGGTTATCACATTCGCCTCACACGCGAAAGGTCCCTGGTTCGAAACCAGGCAGAAACAGCGGTGCCTTTTGCGCCAAGGGCGGGCGGGCGGGCGGGCGGGGTGGGGCGTCCTTGCCGCTGCTGCGGTTTGCCCGTCGTGCCCTTTTTGTCCTGCAGTTCCTCCGAGGCGGCCGGGAGATGGAGCTGGCCGGAGAAGGAAAGAGCCCATCTGCCCTCATCCCCCTCTCCTCGCAGCTGGGCGGGGGGGGGGCTGCCTCCCGCAAGCAGGCATGGTGACACCTGGGAAAGGTCATGGTCCCTGGGCCAGTGGCGCAACGGATAACGCGCCTGACTACGGATCAGGAGATTGCAGGTTCGACTCCTGCCTGGCTTGCGGTGGGTGCCCTTCCTTGGTCCCTTGGGGGAGGGGCGTGCTTCTTTTCGGGGCTGCTGCTGCTGCTGGGGCAGAAAAGCAAGGCCTGGGGCAAAAAGAAGGGCCAGGCCTGCCACACCCCACGGGAGCAGAGTCACCTGCTTGACCCCGATGTGATTTGAACACATAACCTTCTGATCTGGAGTCAGACGCGCTGCCGTTGCGCCACGAGGTCAGGCGGCAAGGCGGCAGGCTTCTGGCAGCGGGCACGCTGAAGCCGGGAGGACAGGCAGCCTTGCCTTCGGGCGCCCAGGGTCCTGAGGTCGGCGCCGAGTCGGGTGCTCGCAGGGGGCCCTTGCGGCTCAGCTGGGGAGCAAGCGAGCAAGCCAGCTGGCGTGGGAACCGCAGCCCTGGGCCTCACGAGCGACCTGTCGGGCCCGTGCCCAAGCGGGCTGCGGAGCCAGACGTGGCGGGGAGCTGGTGGTGCTCCTTTCCCTAGCCCGTGCTCCATTTCCGTCGAAGAGCGCAAAGGCACGTCACATCCAGCCAAGGCAGCACGCTTCTCGGGAGCCTGCCCTTGGCCCCAGGCTGGGGCTCCTCAGAAAGAAGGAAAGTGAGGAAGAAAGGGGCAAAGAGCAGCAGCAGCAGCAGCACCCTGCCGAGAGGCTCCTGCCAGAAGCCCAGCGGGTCAAGTGCACCATGGAGCCCTGAGGCTCCGGGCAGGGAGATGCTCGTGAGCCAAGTGCACCAAAAGAGGGGCCGAGGCAGGGGAAAAGGGGGCCTGCATTGGCCGTGAATCGAACACGGGCCTCCCGCGTGGCGGGCGAGAATTCTACCACTGAACCACCAATGCACATGGCCAGGAGCCTCGTGAGCACAGCATGTGTAGTCTGGTGTGGGTGTTGGCCGAGGCCAGCCGGTGCTTTGTGCTGCGTGTCAGGGCCTGAGGCAGCTCTTGTGCCAGCCAAAGGGGGCTCCTGCCAGCGCAGCAGCCAACAGTGAGGGCGCCCTCTGGGTTTCTGTAGTGTAGTGGTTATCACGTTCGCCTCACACGCGAAAGGTCCCTGGTTCGAAACCAGGCAGAAACAGCGGTGCCTTTTGCGCCGCGGGCGGGCGGGCGGGGTGGGGCGTCCTTGCCGCTGCTGCGGTTTGCCCGTCGTGCCCTTTTTGTCCTGCAGTTCCTCCGAGGCGGCCGGGAGATGGAGCTGGCCGGAGAAGGAAAGAGCCCATCTGCCCTCATCCCCCTCTCCTCGCAGCTGGGCGGGGGGGGGGCTGCCTCCCGCAAGCAGGCATGGTGACACCTGGGAAAGGTCATGGTCCCCGGGCCAGTGGCACAACGGATAACGCGCCTGACTACGGATCAGGAGATTGCAGGTTCGACTCCTGCCTGGCTTGCGGTGGGTGCCCTTCCTTGGTCCCTTGGGGGAGGGGCGTGCTTCTTTTCGGGGCTGCTGCTGCTGCTGGGGCAGAAAAGCAAGGCCTGGGGCAAAAAGAAGGGCCAGGCCTGCCACACCCCACGGGAGCAGAGTCGCCTGCTTGACCCCGATGTGATTTGAACACATAACCTTCTGATCTGGAGTCAGACGCGCTGCCGTTGCACCACGAGGTCAGGCGGCAAGGCGGCAGGCTTCTGGCAGCGGGCACGCTGAAGCCGGGAGGACAGGCAGCCTTGCCTTCGGGCGCCCAGGGTCCTGAGGTCGGCGCCGAGTCGGGTGCTCGCAGGGGGCCCTTGCGGCTCAGCTGGGGAGCAAGCGAGCAAGCCAGCTGGCGTGGGAACCGCAGCCCTGGGCCTCACGAGCGACCTGTCGGGCCCGTGCCCAAGCGGGCTGCGGAGCCAGACGTGGCGGGGAGCTGGTGGTGCTCCTTTCCCTAGCCCGTGCTCCATTTCCGTCGAAGAGCGCAAAGGCACGTCACATCCAGCCAAGGCAGCACGCTTCTCGGGAGCCTGCCCTTGGCCCCAGGCTGGGGCTCCTCAGAAAGAAGGAAAGTGAGGAAGAAAGGGGCAAAGAGCAGCAGCAGCAGCAGCACCCTGCCGAGAGGCTCCTGCCAGAAGCCCAGCGGGTCAAGTGCACCATGGAGCCCTGAGGCTCCGGGCAGGGAGATGCTCGTGAGCCAAGTGCACCAAAAGAGGGGCCGAGGCAGGGGAAAAGGCCTGAAGAAAAGCGGGGTCGTGCATTGGCTTTGAATCAAGCATGGGCCTTCCGCACGGTGAGTGAGAATTGTACCACTGAACTACAAACTGCATTTGAGTGCCCACATAGCTGCTGTCCTTTTGAAAGTATAAGAGAGTTACGGAACAGTCAGGCCCTTTGAAGGCTGCTCCTTCAAAAAAAAGGGTCTGGGGAAAAAGGTAAATGCGAAACGAGGAGTTCCTTTGAGAATCTCCCCCCCGCCCCTCCCGGGGGCCGTACTTCTGAATGGCTTTTTGAATTCCGGAAGCACGGTCTTCCGGACTCCAACTCACATTACTGTATGCTAGTGAGGCATGTGGAATTGGGAGCCGCACCTCATAGCATGTTTTTGGCCATGTATTACCATGCCACTTTCAGAGAACGTGGCCTGTGTAGAAACTACTTTTGTGTGTGTAATTTTTTGGGCTAGTTTGAAAGAGCCCCCCCGCCCCCTTTAAAAGAATATTGCAAAAGAATTTGCTGTAGTTTCCTTTTGGAAGGGGAATGCAAATGCGGATGATTGTAACTGCAAATGAGGTGCTGATTTACCTATTTTTTACCCCACCAGCTGCATAATGGCAGATGTTTACTCTTCGAGAAGTGCTGTTTTCAGGGGAAAAAATAACCAAGCAGTGTAGATGAGTTGATTTGAAAAGGAACCCCCGTTTGTGAAAGAACTCTTCTTCCTGAAAAAAATCTTAGTAAGAAAGGTCCTTTCGAAAGCAGATCTTCCTTTTGAAGGAATCCTGGCTATGCAGCTATTTTGCAGTTTGAAAACAGCACTGTCAATGTTTTGAGTGGCTGCCATTATTCAAATGAGGTGCTGACTATTCGTATCAGTGCCTCATTAGCATTTTTGATATGCTGTATTTACATGCCCCTTCCGAAAGGGCCGGCTGGTGTAGATGCAGCCTACCGAACCAGCAGCTATTTTGAAATATCTATTTTAAAATAGGCGCTATTGCTTGTGGAATGAGGTTTAAAAATGTTCAAAATAAACCAGCTATTATCTTGAAATTATTTTGACATTGGGGTTGTGCATTGTGGAGACCCTAGGATAGTTATTTCAAAATAACTGCTGTTATTTTGAAATGTCTTTGCTGTGTAAACCTTACCTTAGTTAGTAAAGTCAACAGCTAGGACGCTGAATACGCAGAGGCTGGCTGTGCATGATTCCCTTCCTTTCAAAAGGGGCTTGTTAAGGCATGGATTCTAACGAGGCACTGCAATGAATATTTGGTGCCTCATTAGCATAATGGGAGCTGCAGCGATTCAAAAGTATGGCTTTTTGAATTGCGCACCGCCTGTTGAGACAGGGACCTTCCAAAAGGACCCCACCACACGCCCCCACCCTGTTTTCAAAAGCCCTTCCTCCTAACACCCGATAGGAAGAAGGGCTTTTGAAAACTGGCGGGGGGGGTCCTTTTGGAAGGTCCTGTCTCCAGAGGTGGCACATGATTCAAAAAAGGTGCACTTTCAAATCACCGTGGCCGCCATTATGCTAATGAGGCGCTGCATAGTCATTGCAGTGTCTCATTAACATCTTTCGAATCCGCTCATTAACGTGCCCCTTTCGAAAGGAAGGGGCTTTTGTAGACACAGGGACAGAGAACAGCTCCTGTTGCATGAAAAGACATCACCCTTCAGACTAGAGCAAGCCTTTCAACTTATTTACTTATATTGGGAGGGGCATGTCAGCGTTCCAAATCAAGGGCTTGACCTGGAGGCCTGTGCCCAAGTCAGAGAGCCTGACTCCCGAAATCTATGACTGACTTTGGTTTGACTATCTTTAAAGAGAGGTTGCAGACTTGGATTCCTAGCAGCTACAGTAAAGATTGCCACCAACTAAAGTGAATGATTTACCATTCCCAGTTGCACATGAAAGTTTTTGGAAAAATGCCAAGATGCTAATTGGCTTGATTTAAAAAAAAAAACCACAAACAAACCAACCAACCCCCAGCCTCAACACAGATGGCTTCTATGTCTCATTATTTTTCATTTTGTTGCATCCTTCTCTGTGTCACCACTTCATTAGTGACTAGACCTTTGCAGGAGAACTTGGCCATTATTTATTTATTTTTAGGGTGATTGGTTACTCATGTGATAGTTAGCGCTTTTTTTTTTTTTTTTTTTTGCCCTAGAAAAAGGTTCTGGAACTCAAGTCTGATGATTCCTCAGAGGAGGTTTGGGAGTTCAATTTTAACACCTGAGCTGCTCTGGGCGGAGGGACCTCCTGCCCCAGTCCCCACACTGCTGCGGGATGGCGGGGGCACCGATCTGGTCCCGTGCTGCTGGGGAGTGGTGGGGGCTCCTGCCCAGGGTGGCAGGGGCTTCTTCCCCAGTCCCCATGCTTTTGCAGAACTGGCAGAGGCTCCTGCCCCGGTCACCATGTTGTTATGGTACCAGTGAGGCTCCTGCCCTGGTCCCCATGCTGCTGCAGAACAGGCAGTGAAAATTTTTCTGATGTTCGAATGGAGAAACGGTGCCAGAACTCGGCTCCAGTGCATTCCACCAGGAAAAAAGCCCTGGTGATAGAAAAACTGAAGCTCTGTGCCTATGGTGAGCTCCTCGCATACTGAACTTACGTGGTGAGGATGGAAAATTCACTGGGCAGGGCACTGCCCTGAGGCTTAGGAAACCAGGACTCAGATCTCTGCTGCTGCTGCTGCACTGGCTCTGGGGGACTTTGGGCAAGTCGTTTACTCTTTCTGTGGCTCAGCGCCACCTGTGTACAATAGGGATAATGGTATTACTGTAAGTCCTGGCAGGGTTCTGGGGATACAAACATTACAAATGATGAGGTGTTCAGATAGTACAGTAAGGCTGTGTTTACACCTGCCCCTCCCTTTGAGAAGGGGCATGTTACTTAGGCACTTTGGAACAGATTAAAGAGGCGCTGGCATGCATATTCAGCACCTCATTGGCATAATGGTGACCAGTAATGTTTTGAAAGTGCTGCTTTCAAAATGCATCCTGGCTGTATAGCTGTGGGCGCTTTGAAATGAACTGCACACTTCAAAATTCCCTTATTCCCAGTTGGTTTTAGGGAGTGAGGGAATGTCGAATTGTGGGGTTTATTTCAAAGCTCCTGCATCGATACAGCCAGTCTGCATTTTGAAAGCAGCACTTCTGACGTGTGAATGAGGTGCTGAATATACATATCACCACATGGCTCTATTTCAAAATAGCCTGCAGTGTGTATAGATGCTGTAGGCCAAAATAGCTATGTGCTGTTTCGAAATGCCATTTCAGCTAAGGTTGCACTGACCTGAACTGCCAGCAGCAGTGCACAAATGGAGGAGGTCTCAAAAATGCAAATGGCTGTTCATTTGCATATTCACTTGTCAGTAGAGCCCGCTGCCAGCTGGGAAAAACCAGTGTAATGTAGTTCTGCCACCAGCCTTCTAAAAGTGAGGGGCATGTGTAGACACAGCCTCATAGTGACCCTATGAATACCTGGATTGGTAGCCCCTTCCTTACATGAATAACAAATTATACCCATAGAGCTCATTGCAAGATTGGGGCCCAAATTGCATTTAGTTCACTCTCAGACTAGGACCACAAACACATATTGCTCAGACAGCATCCCCCTCCGATCTGCTTTCTAGGTTGTTTCATTTGCAGGCAATGGGTCACATTCTGCTCTGACAGATATACTTGACGAAAACCTAAACAGAAATGCATGGGAGTGCTGTTCTGTAGCAGAGAGCAGCACACTGTCTACTCAATCCACCGTGATTTCAACAGTTTCCACCCCACCATCAACCTTAGCTTGGACCAGTCCACACAACTAATTCACTTCCTGGACACTACTGTGCAGATAAGCGACGGTCACAGAAATACCCCCCTATTCCAAAAACCCACGGACCGCTTTGCTTATCTACACGCCTCCAGCTTCCATCCAGGGCGTACTACACAATCCATTGTATACAGCCAGGCACTAAGGTACAACCGTATTTGCTCTGATCCATCAGACAGAGACAAACATCCACAAGACCTTTACCAAGCTTTCCTCAAACTACAATACCCACCTAAGGAAGTGAGGAAACAGACTGATAGAGCCAGACGGCTACCCAGAAGCCACCTGCTACAAGACAGGCCTCCCAAGGAAAACAAGAGAACACCACTGACCATCACATGCAGTCCCCACCTAAGGCCTCTCCAGCGCATCATCAGTGATCTGCAACTCATCCTGATCTTTCACTCTCACAGACCTTGGGAGGCAGGCCTGTCCTCGCCTACAGACAGCCTGCCAACCTTAAACACATCCTCACCAGCCACTACAAATCACACACCAGTGACTCTAGGCCTGGAACCAGCCCCTGCAACAGTCCTCGCTGCCAACTCGCCTCACATATCTACACCTGTGACATCATCACAGGACCTAACACCAACTATGCCATCAGGGGCTCCTTTACCTGCACATCTACTAATATAACACCATGTGCCAGCAATGCCCCACTGCAATCTACATTGGCCAGACTGGACAGTCTCTCTGTAAAAGAATAAATGGACATAAATCTGACATCAGGAATGCTAATGTACAGAAGCCTGTGGGGGAACACTTCAATCTCCCTGGACACAATGGCAGATTTAAGGGTGACAGTTCTGAAACAAAAAAATTTCAAAAATCAAATGGAGAGAGAAATCTCTGAGCTGCAATTTATTTGCAAATTGACTCCGTTAACCATGGATTAAACAGAGACTGGGAGTGGCTCACAGTTTACAGAGGCAGTTTCTCTGCTCTGGGTGCTAATATCTCCTCATCAGACTCTGACAAAGGCTCACCCCCACCCCCTGTCTGATCTGACTTGTTTTTTCCTCTTTTGATAAGTGCTGTTGATACTGGGCCATTTCCACCTTGCTGAATAGACCTTGTCAGGTCTGGCCCTCCGTCTTACTGGGACCCCACTCTTTAAATACCCCTCTGAAACCACCCCCCCACTCAACTCATGCATCTGATGAAGCGGGTCTTTGCCCACAAAGAATTATGCTCCAAAATATCTGTTAGTTTATAAGGTGCCACAAGACTTCTTGCTCTCGAAGCTACAGACTAACATGGCCACCTCTGTGATACTCTATCTAATTTACACTAGTAGTTAAAATGAATAGTTTTCGAAGTGAAGGCAGGTGGTGGGTCTGCTGCTTACTTGAGGATTATGGGATTTAAAGCGTCAGAGTTTCTTCTAGTTGCTAGTGCCCAGTACTCAGTTGATGACATTAGCAGATTAATGTTCATTTGCATTTCCCTAACAAAATGGTTGTGAGATAAGAAACAGAAGCTTTACTCTGGCTTCTGAAGCAATTAGCTGTTAATACAACAAGTCACTTGACAGATTAGGGTGCCAATACAAGTGCCTATGGGCCTGGGGATTTGCGCAGCTCTTAAAGCTATCCAGTTTCCAGCTTAATGTGCCCTGGGTCTAATCAGCAGTGAACTATTCTACTTTCAGCACCATTTAACAAAATAATAATAAGTGAAATTGTTTATCTGTGTAATGAACTGTGGGCCAGGTCCTTAAATGGTGTAAACAGACTTAGCTGATTTACATGATTGAGGTTATGTCCCTACCACTTCAGTTCTGACTGAATTTAGGGTAGGTCTACAAAGCAAAGTTATTTAAAAATAAGTACCCTAGCATCTACACAATGCAACTACCATTTCAAAATAATTTCGAAATAACGGTTTATTTCAAAATTGGTAAATCTCATTCTATGAGGAATAGCACCTATTTCAAGAGAGTCAGAGAAAGGCAGCTGTGTTAGTTTGTATCTTCACAAAACAAAACAGCAGTCCTGTAGCACTTTAAAGACTAACAAAATAATTTACTAGGTGATGAGCTTTTGCGGGACAGACCCACTTCTTCAGATTCGCATCAGAAGTTCCAGACCTGAAGAAGTGGGTCTGTCCCACAAAAGCTCATCACTTAATAAGTTATTTTGGTAGTTTTTAACGTGCTACATGACTGCTTTTTTATTTCAAAATAACAGTTTCAAAATGGGTGCTCTTAAGAAAGGGAATAGCACATATTTCGAAGTAAGTCAGCGTGCATCCAATGGCTCTATTTCAAAACAGTCTCTAGTGTGTGGAGATGCTCCATGTCAAAATAGCTGTGTGCTATTTCAAAATGCTTTTTCGGCTAAGGTTACACTTATCCGAACTGCCAGCAGCAGTGTGCAAATGGTGGGTCTTGAAAATGCAAATGGCTACTCATTTGCATATTCACTTGCTGGCAGAGGCTGCTGCGGCTGGCAGGAAAAAAGCAATGTAAATGTGGTTCTGCCTGCAGCCTCTTATGCCTGCAAAAAATAAGGCATAAGAGGCTTCTGGCAAACTGGGGGTGTCGTAGCACCTCATTAGCATAATTCCTGCTGTGTGAACTTCAAAGTTGCTAACTTTGGAGCAATGGCAAACAGTGTAGCCGTGAGCACGACAAAGTATCTGCACAACGTTGAAGTTCCCTTACTCCCAAAATGTTACTCCCAAAAAGATTCTTTCAGAAAAAATCGTGTAGCTGTCCCAGGGGCCCTCTTTTTACAAGAGTAGCTCTCATGGCGCCGATTTTTTTGATCCCTGGCCCATTCTTTTGAAAGAGTGGGGGTCGTGCGGACACACTCTATCAAAAGAGCAGATTGCTGTTTTGATCCACATTTTTGTGTGTGGATGCACTTTTTCAAAAGAAGGTTTTTCGGAAGATGTCTTCTAGAAGAACTTATTTCAAAAGGCTGCTGTAGTGTAGATGCAGTCAGAGTGAGTGGTATTTTATTTGAAGCTCATTTTTCTATTGTTGTGTACACCTAAATACGTGCTGCCTAAATAGGTGGTTTCGTTTGCAGATCAGCTAAGCCACTACAGAGCCCATAGATTTTCATTCAGATGTTTAGCACACAGCTAAGGCTGTGATTTTCAGTATTCACGGGGCACTTTAGGTACCTTTGTTTTTAGACTTTCACCCAGAGTGTTATTGCAGAAAATGGGGGTTGATGACCAGGAACGAGAGGGAGAGATTAACTAAATGGGCATTTAAAATGTTGGCATGTCTCTAGGGAAATCGAAAGCACCTTCACAAGTGCTGCGCCCACTT
Source organism: Carettochelys insculpta (assembly GCF_033958435.1). Taxonomy (NCBI): domain Eukaryota; kingdom Metazoa; phylum Chordata; order Testudines; family Carettochelyidae; genus Carettochelys; species Carettochelys insculpta. The sequence continues at coordinate 81,734,462 of NC_134139.1, read as the reverse complement.
ATCAGATAAATGAGAGTTAAAAAATAGTTATATTTATAGAAACAATTGCATTCTATTATTTTTACTGAATGTCCTATAGTTACAAGTAGTAACTTATGGCCATTTAGTAGCCAGACTAAATATTTATAACTTAATTAACTTGAAACAGTCTTCAATAAGGTTTTCTTTACAACTGAAGTAATAAACTGAGTACACCAGGGAGACTGATGGGGCTAATTAAAAGGAACAAATAGAGAAATGACTCAATGTTGGATATCTGGGTGCATGCAGTTATTATACTGTGCTCCTGCATGGGGAGATTTATACTAGAGGTGACTCAACCATAGTTCTACTTGGATTCAATATATACAGTTCTCATGTATACAAAGGCCCATTTTCACCAAGGGTCTTTAAAGTGGGATATCTGCTGCCAGAGGACTATAGAAGGTTGCTAATATAAATGAGAATCGGGACAAATAAGAACAGGGCTTAATAAAAACTTCTAAAAAGAAAAGCTTATCTTCTCTTAATATTTTAAATAAAAACAACGAGAAGCCCTGTGGCACCTTATAAACTAATAGATATTTTGGAGCATAAGCTTTCGAGGGCAAAGACCCATTTTGTTAGATGCATGTAGTGGAGATTCTAGAGGTCTAATTATATTGGCTCATGAAAGAGGGAGTCCCAACCAAGAGGAAAGCCAGAGTTGATGACGTCAATTCGGTCAGGGAAGGTGTGGCCCACTTCCAGCAGGTAACATGGAGGTGTGAACACCAAGGCCATTTTTACACATGCCACTTCTTCGAAAGTGGCATGCTAATAAATTGTCCGAATATGCTAATGAGGTGCTGCTGCAAATTCCCTGTGCCTCATTAGCATTAGGTCACGTGATTTGGAGTCCAGAAGATGTTCTTCCAGACTCCAAAATGCCATTTAGAAGCGCAGCCCCTGGAGGGTCTTCCAGAAGGAAGTCTCTCTCTTCTGGAGGCCTCTTCTTCCTGAAAATTTTTGGGAAGAAGGAGACTCCGGAAGAAGGACTTCCTTCCAGAAGACACCCTGGGGACCGCGCTTCTAAACAGCGTTTTGGAGTCCGGAGAACGTCTTCCGGACTCCAAATCACGTGATCTTACGCTAATGAGGTGCGGGGAATTTACATCTGCACCTCATTAGCATATTTCGGGCCATTTATTTGCATACCACTTTCAAAGAAAGTGGCACGTGTAGAAACGGCCCAAGAGAGGAGAAACTGCTTGGCTGTGTCTACACTACCTCCCTACTTCGAAGGGAGGATGGTAAGCAGGGTGCTGGGATATTATTAATGAAGTGCTGCACTGCACATGCAGCAGTTCACTAAGCTAATTCTGCTCCGCGGCAACTTCGAATTGTTAAACTTCAAAGTGCCGGCTGTCATGTAGCCGCGGCAAACCCACGGGTACTTTGAAGTGCCTGGGTAACTTCAGTGTCCCTCAAAGTTTGGAGGAGTAAAGGGACTTCGCATGCCCAGAAACTTTGAGGTACTGGTGGGTTAGCTGCAGCTGCACGCAAGCCAGCACTTCGAAGTTTAACACTTGAAAGTTACTGCAGGAGAGAATTAGCTAAATGAAGTGCTGCATATGCAGCACAGCACTTCATTAATAATCTCCCGACACCCTACTTACCATCCTCCCTTTGAAGTAGGGAGCTACTGTAAACACAGCCCTTTGTAGTTGGCCAGCCATTCCCGGTCTTTGTTCAATCCTGTACTGATGATGTCAAATTTGCAAAAGAATTGTAGTTCTGCAGTTTTTCTTTCAAGTCTGTTTTTGAAGTTTTTTGTTGCAGGATGGCTACTTTTAGTGTTACTTTTAAAATTTTAAATGTGGTTTATGATTACTACTATCTGGTCAATCCAAATAAATCTCGCCCAGATGCCTCACGTCTATATATCAGCTGCTAAATTCCAAACCTGGGTCAAAGTGCCCCTGAGATCTGTGTCTTGCTACAGCATTTTGTCAGTGATCTGCCGCATTGCCAACCTCAAGCATTCAACAACCCGGAGTGAGGCCCCTAAAAATCAAGAGATTTTAAAAATAATAAAATTAACATTCTTTTGATTTTCCTTCTGGCTCCTAAGTGTCTAGTCTGAGTTTTTATGCTGGAACTATTTTTAAAAGCTAATACTTTAGATTTTCTGGTCATCACAGGACTCCAAAAGGTGGAGCTTTCTACACAATATGATGAGAAGATTGCAAGAATTGGAAAGTCTGGGTCTATGAGACTAGCAGTGTTCCTAGGTTTACCTTAAGGCTGAAAAATCACAGCTCTGCTTCCACTGCAATCAATGAAAGTTTTGCCACCAACTTCAACAGAAGCAAGATCAGACCTGACATGACACATCATGGTCATGTCTACACTGGGAAAATAACGTAGGTTATAGAATGTGTTAACTAACATGATAAACAGTACCTAGCCACTGGTGGCGCAATGTCCAGGACAAAAATATGCTTTTAAAAATCCAGGATTGTGAAATCCTCTTCACTCTCATAACATATTCACTAGAGGCCTAGTATAAATGCCATGCTGTTTGCTGATATAAAGCTGGGAGACCTTGCAGGTAAAGAAGTGTGTGCAAAAGACAAATGTACATTTAACTAGGCAACTGGGAGAAACTGCGGGACTAATGAGAGATGAGATGTGTGTAGAAGCATAAGGCAATACAAATGGGGAGAATGTCACCTAGAAAAGAATCACGTCTAAAAAGACATATGGATAATTATCAATAACAAACTGGCTATAAATTCTTAGAGTCATTCTGCTGCAAAAGGCCAATTCACTCCTGGGATATATATATACCACAGAGGGGTTTCATAAAGGACAACAAAATGTTATATCAGCCCTTTAATTTAACAGTAAGCATCCCAAGTATAGTTTTGGTCAGCATACTTAAAAAAATATGGAAAAAACAGGGAAAGTTAAAAGTTAATCATCATAAACTAAGACAGCTATTGAAGAATTTGGAGAAAAATCATGAAATGTGGACCCTGATCTAGATTTCAGGAGCTATTGGATCAGGATATTTTAATGGCAACGTCAGGAATCATTTGCAAAAATCATTTCTGTACCAGGGATCAGTTTCCAAACACTGCAGAACAGGGGGTTTGGTTCAGACCCACTCCTTAGTAGGAGCAGATTGATAGAAGATATATCCATCACAGATGTCTATCTTTAGGAGCTTTGCTGATTCTCGTTGTTGAGGTGATACAAAAGTTGGTTAAATAGAGCATGATTTTATGGGAAGTGTCACTTACAGCAATTGGCAAATTGTACTCAATAAAATCCATTTTTGGAGGCTTTCTGTGAGTAACTAAGCTTTATGGAGCAATGCTGTGAAAAGAAAATCACTAGAGATTCAATACTTTCAAGTGTGGACCAATCCATAAGAACCGATGGTGCAAAAAGCCCATACTACCAGGCTTAAATATGTTTTAGCTCAACTTCACAGCCAACAGACTATGCTGAGGGCTTCATTATACAAATTAAGGGAGCGTCTGTCTACACAGCAGCCTTATTCCAAAATAAGCTAGTCAGGAAGTGCTATTCAGGAATAAAGCTGCTACACATAAAAATGCTTTTTGAAATGGCACTTGGCTTCCCTTACTCCTCACGACTGTGAAGAGTACTGGAGTTGGCAGGAATGCCATCAGCGGTAAATATAATGCTTCCCTACTAGACATGCTAACTTGAACCCTGGAAGATCAGTCTCTGCAGCGTTGATGCTGTGATAAGTGAAGACATACCCTTGGAAAACTGCAGCTTTCAGGAAATACTTACCATGGAAAAAACAATGGCACTTATCTAAATTAATATGCACTGATTGTGATTCTCTTCAGCTTTCATCCATGGAATAATGGTATCATTGGCTCTGAGATGCTTCTGAATGGCATTTCCCTGTGGTGCACAAGGACTGTTAGGCACCGTGAAGTCCCTACTAATAAGCAGGAGTTGTATGCCCAGAATCCTCCATATACTACAATGAGCAACTGGGCCTTGCAATGGAATTCATATGACATTATACAGTGCACCTTCATTAACACCCATTCATGTTAGTGCAGTGTCTATCAAGACAGTTAATAATTAAGCCAGTGAGAGGATGCACGGGCGTGGAGCTTTGTCTAATGCTGCCAGTTCCAAGCAGTTGCAATGACGTATTCAACCAGGACCAGACATGCTTTAATCAACTCCATCTTTAGTATATGGCAAACAAATTCTCATGCTGGGACAGGAAGAGCCATACAAATCTGTAAGCCCAGGGGCCTGAAGCTCTAAAGGGTAAGGAGCTCTCTGCTCCCATCGGTTAGTGAATAGGGAAGGAATGGCCACGGAGCTGATTCTTCTGCATAAGTGATTTATCCAGAACTCCAGACAGATGGAAGCTCCAGACTGAACGGAGCTCTCCGCCTCTGTTGATGAATGAAAACTGAGAAGTATGGCTATAGAGAAAGCTTCATTTGCATAAGCCTCCTACCCAGAATTCCTCTAGTGACATCCTGGGAGTCACCATTACTGTACACAAACTCAAAATTGGTTGTTTAGTGGAAATAAACTGAGACTACTGGGAAGGTGACAAAAGAGTCCTTTTTTTATGTTAGGGACTTTCCTCAAGGGCTGTATTTGTTGCTGGTTCCCTTCCGATGATGATCCTGCATTGCTGAGAGGACTTACCGAGTGAGCAATGGCTCCTTGGAAGTGTGCAGTACAAAGAGCTCTTTGCTGGGGATGCTGAGCGAACTGACAGCTGAGTGAACTGCAGTGAGGTGTCCCATTCCCTTCCCCACACCAGTCACTAAAAACACTGAAATTGCTATAGCTGGGTTAGGTGGTGGAAACTCCGGATAGGATCTGGCAGCACTTCCACTGGGGGCTGGACACATTCCTGCCTTAACCACTGACTCCAAACCATGGGTGAGATTTAGCTGATGGGGCAGAGGGAAGCGAGCTGCTTAAGAGACATATGCCTGTTGGATGTTCACTCCAGCAGGTAGGAACATTTACAAGACTTCTGCCAAAGTTACCCTTTGGAAGTGTTTTATTAGCAACTAAAATGATTAAAGGGCTAGAAAATATAACCTGTGAAAGAAGATGAAAAGAATTGGGCATGTTTAGTTTGGAAATGAGAAGGCTGAGAGGGGACATGATAACAGCTTCCAAGTTCCTAAAAGGGTGTTACAAGGAGGAGGGAGAAAGATTATTCTGTTTGGCCTCTGATGATAGAACATGAAGCAATGGGCTTAAATTGCAGCCAAAAAGGTTTAGATTGGAGATCAAAATGTCAGTGTGGTTAAAAATGGCAGGGCAGTTAAGTCCAGGGTGGTTGTGGAATCTCCATCAGGGGAGATATTTAAGAATAATTTGGATAAATTTCTAACAGGGATGATATAGAGGGTGCCAGGTCCTGCCTTGAGGGCAGGAAACTGTACTTGAGGACCTCGTGAGGTCCCTTCCCGTTCTAGTATTCTATGAGTCTATTGATCATTTGCATAGCTGGGAAGTTGTGCCAATTACGATGCTTAGGGAGGGCATTTAGGGATACCAAAAATTTGAGGTGGGAATTTGAACTAATGATTTTTGTCAGTTTTAAGAAGGACTCCTGGATATTTGAATCTGGCCCTCACTGCAGCCCACAAGGGGTAACAAGTTGAAGCCCTTATGGATGGTGATTTGTGGTGGTGAAGTTTCAAATGCTTTGCCCATATGACACTCTAGATCAACCTTCTTACTTCACTAGGAGCAAAGAGGTAGGGATCAGTTGTCTTAGTACCACTATACCACTGCTAATAGTTGAGATTACTTCTCACCTAGAGTGATAACATGTTACTACTGGTACTCTCTAGTAGGCTAGCTTGGCTAAACCTGCATTACTGCCTGCCTACAAATAGAGATCCACTAAGAAATGAGAACTAAGCCATTACCTTTTCCTCAGCGGAATTGGCTTTTCAGTCCATAAGGAGAGGACTATGATGGTTAGAATTTTTTTATTTTAAAATACAGGAATGTTTATTATTTTAAAATACAGTTCAGACATCATTAACTCCCACTGAGGTAAACTGCATCAACAGTTGGGTTTGCAGGTCATTGAAGCATAGATTCTGTTGCTGTTTTCAGGGCAGGCTAATGTGTTTGACATCATGCTCAACACCAGACAGCTGGGGATCAAAATTTCACTGGGCAATCTTTACCCCAGTAATACTCTGAGTCTACACTAGGAACTAACTTCGAAGTTAACTTTGAAGTTAGGTGCTACTTCGAAGTAGCCAGCAGAGAGTCTACACACTTTTTCCCTGACTTCAAAATTAACTTCAAAATAAGGGAGTCCAACTTCGAAGTCCTTACTCCATTCCCGGGAATGGAGTAGTGCCCTACTTCCAAGTTTAACTTTGAAGTAGGGTGTGTGTAAATGCTCAGCTTCTAAGTCTGTTACTTTGAAGTTGTACTTCGAAGTAAGCAACTTCAAAGTTATTTTTGTAGTGTAGACACAGCCTGAGACAGGACTAAGTCACTTAACGTTTTCCGATGTTGAGCATACACTTCCCTACCCTTGGCACCCATATGTCCTAAACTTCACCAATGTGTGCTGGATCTTCCCTGTCCTTTTCAGGGCAGTGCAGATGAACAAGGTATTACTGTGCATTTATTTGATGCAGTATCCTAGAATTATAGAATCCCAGGGCTGGAAAAAAATCTCAGGAGGTCATCGAATCCAGTCCCGAAAAGCTTGCTTCAAAGCAGGGATTTTTCACGGGGGAGGCAAACATGATAACCACTACACTACAGAAACCCAGGGCATGTTACTATTACTGTTTGTTGATGGAGTTCTTACGTATATCAGCTGAACTGCCAATTCGAGGAAGGAACAATGCCACAGGTGCACACGATATTCCAAAGGTTGTTTCCAAAGGGAAAGGTGAAGATTTTTAAAAGTGACTTACTAGTATTAGACTTTGGGTGCCTTAGCTAGAGATATGTTGAAGAGGCATGTTCAGAAAGTGCTAAGAAGCCACACACTGAAAATCAAGCCCCTTTAAGATATCTCAAGACGACCACCCAAAAATTAAGGTCTCCAAAATCACTAGCTGCTTTTCAAAAGCTTTGTCAAGTTTCCTAAAAATTTGCAGTGTGGTCTATACGAACTAGAGACGAGATGGGAGAACAGGGATGTAACATTAAATAACTGTCATTTATTATTATTTATTACTTGGCAAAGTGAATTTATGCACTAAAGAATATCATGTAAACTAGCTCAACATGAAAGCAGAGTGAAGAGCACCTTGGGGTAACAGAGATTTATGGATTTCTGAATTTAACTGCAGGGATCTAGTCCAGGATGGGAGTGAACAACAAACTTGTTAAAATGAAGCTCACTTATGAAGGGAGCTAACCCCAACTAGGAGATGGCAGAAGCCAAGAACAGTGGGGGGGCTCTTGCTCACAGCTTGGATTTTTTTCTAATGATAATGAACTATTTTGCTGAAAAGCCAGATGCTGTCCCCACTTAATTTGTTTCTTTTCACAACATTGCAGGTTGGTGCAGGAACACACACTAAAAAGGATAACTCCAGAGAATGTCAGCTGGCTTCGCATTGAAGTTGTAACTGCCAGCTCCCAAATGCAATTAACACATTGCTAACGAAGGAAAAATGTGGCTTAGGCTGACATCTACTTGTATATTCAAACATATGTATTTTTTAAAAAAGCTGGTTTAGATAATCACTGTTAGGAATAAAAAGTAAAAGGATATAAAATATTAAGAAAATAATAATTGAAAGTAGGCAATCACACAACAAGGGACAGACTGCTGCAAGTATACTGCAAAGGCACAACCCAAATAATATGTTTCATTGCCACAAAATGGGTCAATAAAACCCAAAGAATGAGGTAGTTTGGCTCCAACATGACTAAGTCAGCCTAAGCTACGCCTACGCTACATCACATTTTCCAAAGGGGATCAGCTGGAAGATAGCCTCAGAAGAGCCCCTTTCCAACAGCACATCCACACAAAAAGAGTGGATTGCTCTTTCAACCTGCTTTGTTGAAAGATCGCATCCACACACAAGCAAAGGACAACTCTTCCGATCTGCTGTTTCAAAAGAGAGTGTCTACACAGCCAGTGGAATGCTCTTTTGAAAGAGCCGAGCAGGAAATGCTGCGGGTGGGGTCGCATGGCTGACAAGCTCTTCTGGGGCCCGCAGCCAGCCACCCTCTTAAAGGGCCCCTCCCAAGCACTCATGCCCTGTGCACACTGAGGGGTGCTGAGCTTCTCCGAGACACAGCAGACCCCATGCACTGAGAGGATGGGCCTGCAGCAGCAGCTCCTCCTCCGCAAGCTGGCCATCATCAAGGCCTTGGTCCATCGCCCCTCGCCTGGCTCTAAGACTGGTATGACAGGTCTATAATGAGGTCCCCCTCTTCACTGGTGGCCTGCTCTGACGATGGCTTTGGGCATGTGGGGCAGTTATCGGCTCCCAGCTCCGGCTTCTCCCGAGTGTGTGGCTCGTCCACCAAGGTGTCCGGGTTGGTGGGTGGTAGGGAGCTGTCCTGTTCTGAAAGAGCAGCCTGCGGCCTGTCTATACACGTTTGTTTTTTGACAGATTCTTTGAAAGGGGCCACTCTTCTTGATCTGGGATTGGAGGAACACTTTTGGAAGGGGCGCCAAATTCTTTTGATTTCCTTTGGAAAGGACAAGCTTTGTGTGTAGATGCTCCGCGCGCTCCTTCGAATGCCCCCTGCTTTTGATTTTCCTTTCAAAAGACCACGCTAGTGCAGACGTAGATATAGTGAGTAAAGGATGCCAACGTGCAAAATTAAATGCACAGAAAACCTTTTCCTTAGAATCCTCACATTGAAGTCTTCACGCACGTGTAGTGTAACAAATCATTTCAGTTTCTTCTGTTTCAGCTAACTGAACAGTTTTAATTATACCAGATAATTCCTCAACTTTGAATATTCACTCTTATGCAAAGGGCCAGCATAAAGATTAATCTTCATTTAAATCACTTCAAAGTTCTAAAAAATAAGGTTGAAATCAGACTTAAGTGGTCTGTAGGCTTGAACTTTACCTTTAGAGAATTATCTGGCATTGTTTCAACTGGTTATTACTGGGATAAATTGAATGGATTTGTGGTTGCATATACTCTTGCTCTCTCTTTCTCTTTTGGGCAGGTAAAAACTATTTGAAATACTCATGAATAGCTTTAGCTGTCACAATTTCACCCATTTTAAATTTCTTACAGCCATCTTTGGCGAACTCCGTTAAGAGAAAGAACAGGGAGCCATAGACATAGTGGTCGTCAGCCTTTGAAGAAAGAATTGATACTTAAGCTTTATCATAGAGAAATAACCTTCTGTATCATGATGCCTCCCTTCCAATGATGAACATATAGCATTCCTGTGACAAACACAGCAACGTCTTCCACAGACAAGCAATATTAGAAAAACCTTAAATCTATTTTGAGCTTTTTTAAACTAAAGTTGGAACATGGAAATAAAGAGGACAACCAACATCACATGATATGACATGTCTTTTGAAAGCACTAGTAAGTGAGTGTCTGCTCATTAATCAACTTGCAAAGGGAGCGATACCTCAGCATTAACGCTGTTGAACCTCAGTCACAAACAAAAGACTCACTACATATAGGGTATGTATAGACTGCAGACTTCTGGCGACAAAACTTCTGTTGACAGAGTACGCCTCCAGATTGCAGATCTGTTACCAGAGATCTGCCAGTCACAAACATTCTGCCGACTCCCTTGCAGCTCTAATTTCACGAGGAAGAAGGGATGTCTTGGCAGAGGGGCTTTTCCAACATTTGGACCCACGTGAATGGGTCCAAATGTCAGAAAAGCCTCTCCTGACAGAAATGATGGCACAAGATATGCCAATGTGTTGCAGCATTTGCATAGCTTTTGCCGACAGTACTCAACAAACTAGACACAGCCATATACACAACAAACACACTTAGTGGTGCAAGTAACTTCAAAGCTTTCAAAGCCTGGATGTTTGTCTGAATTTATGGAGGAACCCCGCAGGGCATGTAGTACTCTCCCTCATAGGCCATGGGTACACTAGCCCCTGCCTTTTGGAAGGGGCATGGTAATGAGCCACTTCGGGGGTGCTGCCATGAATATGCAGTGCCTCATTAGCTTAATGGTGGCCATGCGCATTTCGAAAGTGCAGCTTTCAGAAAGCATGCTGCCCGTGTAGACAGGGGCCTTTCGGAAGGCCCCTCCTGACTTCAAAATCCCCTTCGGTTCCCTGCTACCCTACCTTATGTCATCGTCTTGTGTGGGAGGAAGTACTTGTGTCCTCCGATTTCTTCTTAGGTATTTTTTGCTGGATGGATTATTCTCTCTTCTAATGTCTCCTGTACATGAGTGTCTTTCTTGAAGCTGACAGCTCATGATTCCATTGTAGCACAGCTGCTGAAGGAGGTCATGATCACAGTGAGGAGACCCTATTGGCAGCTTGGATTAGTCCTTCAAACCTCAGTTTGTGGCCCCTGTGGGTAAGCAGATAGGGTTCAGAGTTCTGGAACAGCGTTAGAAATAACAGTCTAATTTCTAGGTACAAAAAACAACAATAATGAAGACTGGAAATCATGAGGATTTTAACAAACATGACAATTTCCTACATATCCTTGAGCGACCTTACTGAATTAAATTTAAAACATGTTTGAGGTCCATTTTAGCAAATGAATATTTATGTATTATTGTGTGTTGGGATTGTACATAACCTCTTGGGAGGGGAGGGGAAAATGTGACAGATGTGAGACCTAGTCATTCAAAGGGCTATACTAACAATATGTCAAACAAGTATGGACTTTTGGGACAATATGCAGTTAGTGGATTTTATGGGGAATCTCGAGGGAGAGATTAATACTAATTCCCTAACTCCAGTCATGCTACGTCTCCACCTTCTCAAGCTACACCTTGAGAAGAGGGTCTTTGTCTGCTGATTACCTGTTCCCAGAAACTGGAGATCAGAAGTCCAAGCTATAGACAGAGCTAATTGAAGTACACAGCTCAATATTCTGGTTCTGAATGTGAGATAGTTATGAATTGCAGGAAAGATCCAGTGGTGGGTGTTGAATGTTGGCTTTGTGGGTGATGTTTGGTGTGGGTTCTTCTATTGTTTTGAAAGTTGTATTCTTTGTAAAGGTTTCACCTGCAGAATTAATTTACTTGCTTAAAAAGACCTATGCAGTAGTCTGTGACTGCTGTCAATACGTTGGTCATAGCCTCTGGAGAAAATTCTCTGTGCTGATTGTGGGCTTTTAGGCAGCCTGTCTTGCTGGGGATACCACAGTGTAGGCAGAGAAATGGAAATAACTCGGTGAGCCAGGAATGAGATGTGGGCTTCTGCCCAAGACAGGCAGTATCTGGAATCCAGAAGCATGTAAGTGGGTGCCCATGGTGGATGCAGAGGGGGAAATTAGATGCGGTTTTGTTAGCCAGTGGCCGGGTAATGTGCGGTGAGGTACCAACTATGCCCTTGTTACCATCTGAGTCTTTAACTGCTAGAGCATGGAGCTCTGTGCAGCGGGCAGCCTGGGCCAGGCTGACGGATGTCCCTGTGTCCTAAACAACCCAGTTTTTTACTGCTAGAGCAGGGAGCTCCTAGCACTCTCACCTACGGCCAGGCTGTGGTAACCAAAAGGTTAAAGTTCTTTTATTGTGCCGGCTGTTTTGCATTGACAAAGAGTAACAGCAGTCAGGTTCAGATCTTAACTAGTGACAAGTTTATTTAGGCTACAGTTATAAGCGTGCGGTTACAAAAGGCTATTGTCTACTTCTTATATGCTAGCAGAGTACAGGTGTTAACAGGGTACATTACAATCCAATACAAAGATATCTGTTACCATCTAACACAATGATATCTTAATACAACAATATCTAGTTACAGAGCTCTAATTCTTTATCTGTGTACACCAAAAGGAGACCTTAATATGGGTTCATCTTACCCTCCTTAATATGGGTATATCTTACCCTCCTTGCGTCTCTCGATACCAGTGTAGCCAAGCAGGATCGGTCACTCAATTCCACGGAAAGATGAATACGAGGTTGGGCGTCCCCAGTTGCGGACCTCAGGAGGCAATCACCTGACCCGACCAGCAGGTAGTTGGTGGAAATGCACTCAGAGTCAGAGTGCTGCTGGGCCCATCTTTATACCCCTTCGGTCACATATCCTCTTTCTTATCAGTGGTGCCAGATCGTACTGGTCTGTCTTTTGTGATGCCAGTTTTTACAAGGGCAATTCTTACTTAATTTGCACTTGTAAGACAGGAGATAAAGAATTTGGGAGTACAGGACATTCTTTTACAAGGGTGGAGATTTCTCTTCTGGGATGGCTGTGTGGGCACATCAAATCCATCAATGCCAGCTGGGGTAATTTCCTGAGGCCCCCCTTATTGACAGTTAGCCTGCTAGCCCTCTATCTGTGTTTTCAGTTCCTCCAGGTCACGATGAACCAGCACATCTGGGCCCCTTTAGGAAGGCATCAAAGACTGTGCTGTTTAACTGCTGTTCAGTGCCCTGTGTGCTCTGAGGCACCTTAGAGGGGAGGCAAAAGCTGGTCTGTAGTGTGGAGATTTTGTCTGGCTACAGGTTTCCCTGCAATTACCATGAGGATCAGCATAAGGACATAAAAATGGCCACACTTGGTCAGACCAGGAGTCTGTCTAACCCAATATACTATCTTTCAACACTGGCCGCAGCGTGAATCATAAGAACATGAAATCGTCGAATGATCCATCCACTGTCATCTATTCCTAACTTCTGGCAAACATCACATCTGCGAACAGGTAACTGTCAATGAGTTTTTGTGGTGAATATTTTGGCCATTTTTTTCCTCAGTTCATCAGATCCAATCTTCTACAGAGGATTTTGACTGGGTTCTTAATGGTCTGATAGACATACAGCAGAAATTTGCTTTGGTAGACGGCATAGTCTTAAAGGCACACAAACTAGTTTTCATCAGCACATAAGGTAGGAGCACAGCCCCACCGCTCCTTCCCCACACAGCCAGGAGCTTGCTCACAGCCCTGCTGCCTGTGGATTAACAAAAGACCAGATAATGCTACCAACCCCCACCTAAACAGTAAAGCTCTGCAGCTTAATTTATTTATTAATGAAGCTGTTGTAAGTAGGACTATGAGTGACTTTAAAAAGTATCACCGGCACTTGGACTGTACATAGAGGTCCAAAGGTCAAATTTCAGCACTCCTCAGAAAGGTTGCTGACCTCTGTCATAATGGATAATGACTCACAAGATGGCAGGTCCAGGTAGATCTGAAGTGTGGCAGAAGGGGAGGAAGAGATCATATGAAAAGTCTACGAACAAAAGGTTAAACGAATATTACATGATCAAGTTTAATGCATATTTTGTTATCAGAATGTGAAAACAGATGTGCATAAGAAGCAAAAGCAGGAGAGTCATATCAGGTGAGGCTATTTATTGAGGAGTATGTGGAGCATGCTGCCACAGCATTGAATTTAATCAATATTTAGTGTTAAATCTTATTTAGATAGGAAAATATCCCTAGCAAAGGAATTACATTCAGCATCAAAGTTCCTGGGAGAGGAGTGGTCAAAAAAAGCCTTTGAAGCACATTGCTTCTTCCTACCCAACCAGAGGAATTTTAGTTTAGATTGTAGAAGGCAATCAGACAAGTTTTCTGCAGTGATTGCCACAGCACATGGGACACACTGATTTCCTCTGAAAAAGGACAACAAAGCCCCCTCACACAAATGCTTTAGCTGTTCGGCCAACATTTTTCAAACCAGGGTGCCTAAATTGATGCTCCTAACTCCCCACAGAGGCATTTAAATAGAAGTTAGCTCCTTCAGTCATGTACGTTTTAATCAGAAGACCAAGACAAGCTTAGCGTCAGGAAAATCTTTCAGGAGAAATGGTGGAAACAAGTCTGGGCAAAGGATGGAACTGGAAAAGCTGACATCAGAAAATGAAAACCTACTTTCATAACCCCTCCTGCTTTTATCTTTCAAAGTTGGTAAATGGCAGAGGTTTCATCTGAAGAGAGCTCTAGTTGCAAGTGCACTAAATATGAATTATGTTTCTTTTCAATGTAGTAATATGCTCTGTAGTTTGACGCATGTGGTATCTCCTGCTACACAGTTCATCTGGGAAACGTAGATGTTTTGTACATTGTGCCAAGCTGCAACTACACACAGATTTGGCTACAGCTGAACCACTCTAGTCCTGCAGTCTCTGGTCTAGGGTTGTCCAGCATGATTTTAGTTAGACAGTTGTTCGTTTATCATGGAAGTGCTCAAGTTTCCCATGGTCCCATAAAGCTCTTTTTGGTTACTGTGAAAAAGGGTGGAGATCCCTAATTCTGCATTTAGCAGGATAACCAATATGATGACATATCTGTTGCCTTCCATCCAATCCTATATCACCCTCTGTGTCAGGGTCATCTGATCCCCACATACTTTGCTGCCCTCTGGCTGCTCAAATTAGCTTAACAGACTCAAAGAGATGCTGTACATGTTTCAAAAGCACCTTGAGCTGAGCTCCAATTACCAGATGCAAGACTCATTGCAGCAGGAAGCAAGTGTAAAGCTATGCAAGATGAGCTCCTGAATTTGTCAACTACAAGAAGAAGCATGTTACCTACACAGTTGATTACACATAATTTGGATTTAAAGGACACACAGATGGAAAAGGGGAAGAGCTGAAAACTGAACTCAGAATAAAATTACTCATTATTCAGTCATTTTCACAGCAGGCATCCATTATAAGTAGTTTTTTTAAATGCACACTCCAAACTGAAAATTATTTTAATTAGATTAAATTGCTGCAACACATCTGCTTCAATGTGGTCTCATCCATGCAGAACCAATTAATACATTATTTCATCATAGTTGTCAAGAAACAGAAAAGGAGGACAAGTCAGGCAGAAGTAGTCTCTGATGTGGTTCATAAGGAATTGACTCTGATTTTGCCAAATAGTTTTTGTTTCCCTAAACAGGGTGGGCTTTTCAAAAGTTCTTTGTGTCGGGCTGCCTCTGCTCCTGCTGAAATCAGTGGGTGTTCTGCCACGGACTTCAGCTGGAGAGCACTGCTTAGTGCTTTGAAATTCCACTCTGATTTATTATTATCAGCAAAAAGTTAGGTCATGCTTTTATGCCTCTAGTTGCTAATTTAGAACAACATTAGGTCATAAGGTGGCACCAGTTTTGAAGCAGAACACACCCATCTCCAGATACAACATCTTTTGGTGACTTGAAATTAAGCCCCAAACATTCCATTCAATTCATAGTTAGCATGTTCAGGGGGCCAGATAACCCCCTCCTGAAGTAAAACCCCTTGGACAGATGGCTCAGGGGAAAGAAATCTCTTGTGCAATTCCTCGTCAGTTGATCACTGAGGGAGTGTGGGGGTGGCACGGCTACAGAATGAGCACTGAGACCATAGGCGCTGATTCCATGAGTGCTCCAGGGCTGGAGCAGAAAAATTAGTGGGTGCAGAGCACCCATTGGCATCAAGCCCTACCCCCCCATCTGCCCTGTCCTTCCACGCTACTTCAGTGCTTCCAGAGAGCTATGAACAGCTGATTCACAGCATTCACGCTCTGGGAGTGAGGAAAGGTAGCAGGGATGGGATGTGCTTGCAAGAGGAAGTAGGGCAGGGTTGGAGCAGAGTCAGGCAGAGCAAGGTAGAGGCTTGGGGGATAGAGTAGATTGGCAGGAAGGCCTGGAGTGGAGGTGAGGGGGGGATCAAGCCCCTCCTCCTTACCCTCAGCGAAATGAGAAATTGGCAACTATGTTTGAGGCTGACCTCCAAGTCCTGGAGATCTGTGAGAAGATGGTTCCGGGTGTGGGTTGAGGGAATGAGCTGTTGTCTCTCCCACCTACATGAGTTACCTGATCTGAGGGTAAGGGAATGCAAGTTCCTGCTCTGTCATTTGCATGGTGGGTTTGGTGGGTGTTTGTGTTGGGGGAAGGTAGCTCCACACAGAGGATTGTTGGAAGGGAGAGACAAGTGGCAAAGGAAGGAAGCTAGGGAGTGTACTAGTAGCTGTTAGGATGCCACAATACGAGGGTGGGAAAAGGTGCCTCATTTCAGGCTTCTTCAGCAAATCCCCCTGCCTTCCCTTGAGAAATGATCACTGAGATTCCACCATTATACGTTTTTGCTTGTCTCATGTTACAAATGCAGGGCCCTTTTTCAATGATATTACGAAGGTTGGGGGGATGAGTTACCTGGGTCTGACATTTATTATTGAGACCTGGTTGGCAGATACCTTGGGCCCAGTGGTGGCTGGATGTACAGAAAACTGCCTATCCTGCATACATCAAACAGCTATAACAAGGAGGCTAAATGGGGAGATTAATTAAGTTCAGCGCTTGGCTCTGCCTTGGATCAAAGAGACATTTTAAAAATTGCTACAATGGTCACAGGTAGCCATGCATTGATCATATCCCTCGAGCACTCTCCTTTTCTGTATTGGACAGCCTTGTTTGCTTTCATCTGCTTACATTTTAACAGGATTTTTTTTAATGGAATTTGTCTGATGCTGTACAGCTTTCTGTACTCCTTGGCCTGGGAGGGGGCTTTTCATTCCTAGTAATTTCTGGTTCATATCATTTTAAGAAAAAAATCCTGAAAATATTTACAGGTACAGGAAAGAAAATTTTACAGTAGTGATGAAGTGGAGGAATGCCATAAATAAGATAAATACAACCTTTGTCCAGTGAACAAAAATATCCAGAGTAAAGATTTTAGTTCAAGGAATAGTGTATGAGATGTATACTTGCAAATGTCTCTTTGTTTAAGTCCAGCAACACCAAAAAGATGCAAAATTTGTTACAGAAAAACACCTCTGTAGGGTCAAGGCCCATTGAAATCAATGGAAAAACTCTCAGGGAGTTTGCACGCGGTTCTGAGTGTGTCAGTAGGCATCCTTCAAATAAATGAGGAAAGATGCGCCAGACTATATCTCCCAAAACCTGCGTTTGGTTTACCAGCTCTGTTGCTGACTTTCTGTGACCTCAGGGAAATAACACAATTCCTTATACCTCAGTTTTCTCACATGCAAAATGGCAGCAATATTTCCTTACCCTGCAGAGTACTGAGAGATTTAATTCATTAATATTAAGAAATTGCATCTGAGATTTCTGAGTTGCTTTAGGACTGTAGATGATGATGATGATGATGATGATTAAAAGGAATAAACACAATACAGGCAAATCTAGTAATGAAAAGGTTAATGTAGGAAAATTCAATGGATGCAATACAAGTACTTCTATAGAATCAGAATTACTCCCCTAAAAACAGAACTCCAGAAATGTACAAGTAATTTTGGGGCTGCAGAAGTTTATCAGATTAAGTAGGACAACCTGACACCCTCCCACAGAAATGTGCCGTATGAGAAATTTGAACTGGTTGCACAATGAGAGACGAGGTGCTTGCACTGTGATTTAAAAGACAGTGTTACTGAGGCACTGGGGTGCTTTGTATACCTAGGTTAGGGGTTGGCAACCAAAATATCAAGAAGATCCATTTTTTCCAATCTGGTAGAAAACTCAGTAATTCAAGAGCCTGAATGCATGTGAACACAAGACAGTCCTTAGTAAATAATGTCAAGCCACACCTTTTGTAACTCCTATCACACACAATGATTGGTAAATGCGATACATGTTTACTGCAGGATGTTCACAAACGTTTTACATATTCTATTTTCTCACAGTTTACATGCGTTTGTACCACTGTCTTCCTGACTTGCACTCCTAAACCTTCTCTCTCTCTGGGGAACCTTGGGGGGGGTTATCCAATGTTTTGAGATCACACAT
Source organism: Carettochelys insculpta (assembly GCF_033958435.1). NCBI lineage: Eukaryota > Metazoa > Chordata > Testudines > Carettochelyidae > Carettochelys > Carettochelys insculpta. The sequence continues at coordinate 81,716,636 of NC_134139.1, read as the reverse complement.
TGTTTGCTATTTAGATAATGAGTTGTTCACTTTTGAGCTTTTAGACTTTCAGCATTTCTCGAAAATAGTCAGGAGGATTTTTTTTTTAAAAAAACCAAAACAACTTTGTAATTACAGCATTGGGAGCCCCAAACAAGTGCTTACAGAGCTACATGCAGCTCCAGAGCTGTGGGTTGCAGACCCCTGATATAGGTTATGTTATGATTACTGGATACTGGGAATGGGGTTTGAATAAGAGGGATTTTTATAAATGATCTTGAAAAGCATGTACCTGAATGCACTGTGACCTTTTGTTTTTTTTAAAGCAGAAAACTTCCCTGGGAATCTACACCATTCAGAGGTACACAGGAGACAGGCTACTGGGAAGATTCACCTATTTCAGACTACCAGTGGCACCTCACAGGTTTCCTATTTTGTTACATTGCACAACCACACCATAATAATGCACCTTGGAGATTTTCCAAGGCACAGTTTTCTAACCGCAGCAGATCCTTGATTTGGGGGCCATAAAGCAAATTCTGGATACGTTGCGCTGGGGATTAAAAATGTTGCTGGAGGCTCCTATTAGATCAACTATATGGAGATTATGAAACATGATGATTTCAAGAACGCCCCCGTCTATTGTGAAATACTTGTTTGTGGATAGCCAGTGGCTTATGCTACAGCTCACATAAATCAGGTAATAGGGGTCTAGTAGTTTATCCATCCATTTCTCTGCGAGTACATGTGCCAGTGCTGCTCTTCACAGTGGATTTTTTTCGTCCTCGGTTAAATGCTTTTAAGTCTCTAGTACTAGAGGAGGGAGGGATAGCTCATTGGCCTGCTAAAGCCAGGGTTGTGAGCTCAGTCCTTGAGGTGGCCATTTAGGGGTCTGGGGCAAACAGATTTAAAAACAAAAAAACTGTTTGGCATGGTGCTTAGCCCTGCCAAGGGGTCAGGGAACTGGACTCAATGACCTCCCAAGGTCCCTTCTAGCTCTATGAGATGCATATATATATTTAGAGGCCAGGACGTCAATGTGACTATACAAACTTTTAGCTTCTTGTGATCATTTATTGCACGTAGGTTCATAAAACACTGAAGCTACAGTTACACTGCAGCCATCTGTCGACATAAGTCACTGTCAGAAAAGATTTCCCAGCAAAGCTTCTGTTCACAGAGTGCGGCCCCACACAAAAACCAATCAGAAGAGTGCTCCAGTATGTTGACAGAGCAGCTGCACTGCCCGACCACCTCGTCGACAAAACAGGCACCCGGAAGCACAGCAGACAGGGCTGCTCGTTGTCCTGCATGTCCTGTCTGTCCAGGGAAGGACCCCTGAGTGTCCACGCAGCTTTTTTGTCTATAATACCTGTCAACAAAAAGCGTTTTTCCTCTTCTGGGAGAGGCAGAAGGTTGTCAGTGGAGGTGCCAACTCTTGTTGACAGAGTGTTGACCAAATGCGTTACGCGTGTGGTTGTTCCACCAGTTTTGTTGACAAAACCAGGGTTTTGTTAGCAAAACTTGCTAGTGTAGCTGTAGCCTAGCTCTCTTGTGAAAAGATGCTATTCTCCTGCCTGAGTCCCTACCCCCTAAACTTCAATCAGCTTTCTCATTCAGACCATTTACGTTAGTTGCAAGGCAGCAAAGCATCAATGAAACGCTATCAAAAAGTTGACAACGCTTCAACTGTTGGCATGTAGAGATCGCAGCCCAACCTGCTGGCAGTTATTGCTGTGTTGTCTCTCTCTACTTCTCTGTCTGTCTGTCTCATCTGTGGTCTCTTGTCTAATGCTTACATTGGCAGCTCCTTGGAGCAGGGGCCATCTTGTTCTGTGTTTGATCAGGACTCTTGGTACTATGGTAACATAAATATATAAAATCAACCATCATCATCCTCATGAATCCCTATACCATTCGGCTAAGTTCTCCTGCATTTATGAACTGTAAAGCACACATTTGGTCTGAAAGCCAGCCCTCCTACGTGTAAGAGGAGATCACTAATACTATCATGATAGTTCCTACCATTTATGAATACATTACACTCTGACGGCCTCCCATTTTCCTAGTGACTCCCTACCCAGAGCAGCGCTTACACTGTCCTATCAAGAAGAGGTCTCTCTCTCTCTTCTAGGGCCTGACCTGAAGCTCAGTGGAAAGAATCCCATTGTCTTCAGCAGGCTTTGGTGAGATTACAATCAGGCTAGGCCTATACTACCGTGGAAAAGAGACCCACTCAGGGTCAAAGTTGACCCCGGAACTCCTTGCGAGTGGTGAGGATTAAGGAAAGTCAACAGTAGAAATGTTCCTGTCAACCTTCTTCCGTACAGGCAGACGTTGCATTCAACTGCTGCTGTCGATTTTAACTACACAATTGGTGTAGCTAAAATTGCGTATCGGCGGTTGGCTTCAAAGTCTAGCGTAGACTTAGCCTCAGCGTGCCCTGTAATTTTTTCCAACCATGGGTGAAATAAATGTTAGGTGGAAAAAAGCATGTGGAGAGATGCACCATTAACAGAAACACATGCTTCCCACTGTGAGTGGCTGTGGGTGTTTTGGTAGTTATCTGGGTAGCAGCTGAATCTCTCCAGCGTGGCCGTGAAAGCAATCAGCTGACAGAGAACACTGGCTACAATGAAAGAGGGAAACAGACTGTAGGACATGGAACCCCATCAGGCCATAGGAATAGCTCCAAACCTTAGACAGATGCACAAAGACACAAAACCACAAATATTGGGACCATTCCATACAATTGGGACATCTGGCTACCCGAAGCCAGGGCAGGCAGGGGCATGTCCATAATGCTTCTGCTCTGAACCCGCAGGTAGTCTGGGATGGACTGTTATAATTTACTCCACCTTCCTTTCAGCATCCTTGGCTATTCTTCTCCAGTGCTGCTCCATTGGTGCTCCTGGAGGCACAGTGCAAGAATCTGATCCACCCTATGAAATATTTTGTGCCTTGAAACCCCAGCATTTTAAATAGGTTCCCTAACCTGCCCCTCGCAGCCTGGCCAAAGAAAATATTTTTCTCTGAGGTTGTGGCTACACTAGCCCCAACCTTTTGGAAGTGGCATGGTAATGAGCCACTTCAGCAGATGCTAATGAGGTGCTGCCATGAATATGCAGCATTTGGTTTTGGGACGAAGGGGCTTTTGAAATCGGGGTGGGGTCCTTACGAAAGGACCCTGGCTACACGGACAGCGTGCATTTTGAAAGCGGCACTTTTGAAATGCATGCGGCTGCCATTATGCTAATGAGGCGCTGCATATTGATGGCAGCGCCTCATTAGCATCTTCCCAACTTGCTTATTACAATGCCCCTTCAGAAAGACGGGGGCTAGGGTAGCCACGGCCTGGCAGTTCTCTCTTGAGCCATAAAAATGAAAGCAGTGCACAGTAGCTCACAAGCCTTCCAGTGGGATTGTTTAACAAATTACAAATTATCCTCCCTATTTCTAGCTGAAGATTTTCTTTTGGTAGCTTGAGGCAGGCTAAGCACTCAAGCGGAAATTTGTTTGAAAGAGGCTTAGCCTGAAAATATCACTTCTGCCCTAACTGGGAGGGTTGCATTGTTATAAAACAACTTTAATTAGAGGCAACATAAAAAAGATACCATCACTCCACAAGCAATGTTTTTGCATTGAACAAGACCAAACAGACTCCCTTACAACCGCAACATATGTCTCCATCACACAGAATTGCGTGGGTCTGAAATGTAATGGTTATAAAGCGGAAAAGACTGCCAGCTAATGTGATGCTGGAATATTTTTGTGAGTCACTTGAAAAGCTTAAGTGTAAGGACTCACGCCACCTATCAATAATAGGACTCTGCACATACTAGGCGTTTTCACCTTCCCAGGACTTACTAAGTTATGGACTCTGGGCTCAAGCCAAAGTGCCACATCCAACTTCCTTGAAACACAACAGAGTTTGAATTCTGTTCCAAATTATTTTTTAAATTGTTTAGTAGCACTACTAGTGCCTTCATGTCCCAGTGTGGGATCAGGGTCTTGTTGTGCTAGATGCAGTGCAGACACATGGTAAGAGCCTGGCTTGCCCAGAAGAGTGATTTAAAGGCATGTCTACAGACACAGCTTTTAGCAACACAGTCGTGTTGCTAAAGTCAGGCAGTGTAAACAATTTTACTGATAAAAAACTTCCCTCACCTGTGAGCGGGGTTTGCTTCTTCAGCAGAAGAGCACTGTTTCCACTAGTACTTGCTGCTTTTTATGAGTCTGGTGAGCCCCATGGTGGTATTGTCACCTCTGGGACACAGTGACCCAATGGCCAGAGTCAGATAAAGTGTCCCTTGCCTTCAGAGCTGCAAGGCCTAGCAGCCAGAGTTAATACAAATTGCCCTGGCTGTCAGAGTCAGTATGAATTGCCCCGATGGTTGGGGCCAGAGTCCAGCACAGTGGCTCCCTTTTCCCTCTTTGTACACCACTGAGGGGTGGCCCACCACTGGATCAGCCAGGAATCCAACCACAACACGCTGACCCAGTTAGGTGGGGGGTATCAATCCCTTACCACCTCTTGCTCCCTTCCTACTCTGTGTCCTGAGGTGGTTACTGGGTTCCTCCACAAATCAGACCGTTTCAGCCTGTTTGAGCTCCGTGGGCAGGCTGGGCTTTCCAGCCAAGATCCCAGTGGGAGCCTCCATCACAGGTCCTTCCTCTCCAGCTCTCTCCAATGACTGGTCTGGGTTACTGCCTTTTATATCTGCTCTCCAGTTGGAGGATGGCCAGCAGGACCTTGAGGGCATGGCCTCAAGAGCTCAGAGTGATAGTGGTTGGATCATGTGGCCACTTAGGCTAGTCAGTGTACAAAATAATAAATCAATAAAAATAATCAAGAGATTCCTTGAACATGGAGAAATGCAGTCAAATTGGGAGTGCTCACCAAGAGCAGACATGTATGGGATGTTTAGCTGAAAGGAATCATGGTATCTTTTGAACCTGTCCATTGTTGTCCTCTTTCAGCCAGGAAGATGGAATATATTTACTCTTCTCTGAATGATGATGTCAGACTGTAAAGCAAAGGAAGGAAGGGAAGAGGGAGGCAGAATAAAGGAGAGCTGAGCACGAAGACAAAAAGTAGGGTATGAAGAACAGGGAAGGTGTTATTTGGCTGATTAACCACCCCACCAACATTACTAGAGTCCTGTCCACTCATAAGTGTTTCTTAGGGGAGTAGGAAAGAGATGAGGGGGAGAAAAAAGAGAAGGCTATTTCTTCACCAGTCAGTACCAAGAGATTCATAAGGCAGTACAAGAAAGACCAAGGAATCGGGACTGTAGCAAATCAATAAACATCAATCTTACCCACTGTGGCGAGGGTCCCAGTTAGCAGAATAAACTAATTTTGTATACAGCCACATTTAAGGCTGTCAAGCACAGGTGCTTTACTTGTGGACACAAACCCAGCATGGTCTCTATTTCTTAGAGCCATTAGAAAACTGCAAGCAAAGACCTAGATGAGATGATTTCTATGAGTGATTCTACTGTGCAAAACTTTTGTTCATCCAAAATGTTGTATTACCCTATAGATTGACTTTACTTTGGTATAGACACAGATCTGGAGATCCCACCTGATATAGCACCTGCTTGCTGTTAACACTGATAAGCAACTCATTCATCCTTTTTGACTCTCATTTGGGTTGTTGGCTCTGACCCAACACAGCAACATTTCCTATTCTATTTATTTCCACAAAGTCTTTTAGCAGTTAGTTTAAATCTTATCATTCATGGTGCTCAACAGATCATTGCTTAAGGAAACTTGTTCCAGAAGTGTTGCTCAATATAAAGACTCAACTTTACCACTAATATAGAGATAAAAGCCTGAAGTTAGGAATTCCTACTGTAAAATATGCAGTAAAGTTAGCCATATTAAAATATTAGGATAAATTAATCCTGAGGATTTTTAGTGACTTTGGGGATAGATTTAGCCAGTGGTTCTTAACCTGGGGTGCACACACCCCCTGGTGGAGCGTGATGTCTTTCTGGGGGTGCAAGACTTGCCAGAGTTTTTTAGAAGGTAAATCACCAAAAACACAAATTAAGCACAGGCAGGTAAGTACAACTACCTTGTTTCATCAACCCTATGCACTTATTAACATTATGCATTTCTTAACGATTACGGTAATGTGTAAACAAAAAATTATTTTCAAACTTTTTAGCTAATTGTAGTGAAATTATCTCACTACAAAATACAGCGTACTGCCAAGTTGCAGGGTATTTCTTGAGGCACGCGCAGGTGATGAAGTGGCAGCACAGCGGCTGTGTTTGAATTCAGTTAGCCGCTTGTCGGTTACAGTTTAGCTTGTTGGTTACAGTTTACTTCCACAGGAAAACTCCACAACACTCTGGGTAGTGCTTGTGTGTTTTTGTATGCCTACTGTACTATTATTTGTGGTGAGTAATAATATAAAATTATTTCACAGCTATTTAATATGCATTTCAAAGTGTATAGGCCCCCCCATCTCCATTTTTGATAAGGGGCACGAGAACATATTTGATTTTTGATAAGGAGTGTGAAAACATATTTTGAGGACCAAAGGGTGAAGGCTGCAGTAAAGGTTAGAAACCACTGGATTTGGCCCTATAATTCGGAGGATTAGTATGTAAAACTATATCAAGTTTAGTCTCACAGGGGTAGCTCTGTTGTTCTGTATCTTCACAAAACAAAGCAAGAAGTCCTGTAGCACCTTAAAGACTAACAATTTTATTTATAAGGTACTGAGCTTTCAAGGGTGAGCATGATTGGATGAAATCCTTGTCAGTGTAGAATGTTAATTGTAATGTAACTGACATCTAGCTTTTAAGTAAAATGAGTGATGCCAAAATGAGTCCCCCACTGGGGAAATGATTAAAATACGAGCAGGCAATAAAACAGTGGCAGTTCCCCAGGGTTAGCCATGGGCAGGTCTCCAACAACTGTATTTAACTGCGCTTATGCAGATACGGGTGGTTGAGGCGCCTGTTGGCTGTGGATTGCTCTTCCCAGCCAAGGGGCGCTGCAGGAAGATGCATGGACCAGGGCACTGCTTACCACAGCTGGGGACAATGATCCAGGGCTAATAGGAACTGTGATCACCCATATATGCACAGGTGCAAGCAATGGTGGCAGCCCATGGGGGCTAACCCTATGGAACTGGATCTGACCCACGGGTTGGTACTTGCCCGTTGACTGGTATGTCTGGCTGAAAAGGAAACCAACCTAAAGGAACGTCCCCCTACCCACTTCTGTCATCAGGGTTTGTCCCAGCTCCGTGGGAAGAATAAACCAACTAAAATGTGGGTGCTAATAAACACGATTGATTTGACAGTTCAAACAAAACAATGCAAGGGATATAATTATCAGTAGGAAAAACTCAAGGTAAGTGACATAAAGGTGGTGTGTGACTGAGACTCAGGTGAATTCCCTCCCCCAGGACAGGACCCAGATAAGGACGTTGAGGATTATAAACCCAGTACCGTTTCCTACGCCTTCTGATCCTCACGGTGGTGAGACAGCTCCGGATCCAGGTGAGAGCAATCAGGCTGTCAGTTTTGCGCCTGCAGTGGTCGGCCCTCTCCCCTCCCTGCACCGTTGTGTGCATGTCCTTGTTTTTGAGGAGGGGCAGCTGGTAGCTCACCCCTTGCGTGCAGGGAAGTTCATCCTTCTACAACCAAAACCTATTAGCATGGCACTGGCGTGTCCTCCAAGCAGCTCCAGACTCTGCCGCTCAGATAGGCAGCCCCTTGGAACTCCAGAGACAACCCTTAAATAAACTGCTGTTGCTGGGCAGAACCTAGGTCAAACATCTACCTCGCTTTCCTGCCAAAACACCGATGAGTGGGAAAACGCCCTGAGGGGAGGAGAGAGAAGGGTGGCCAAGCTGGAGCCCATGTTGTTGTCTGGGCTTTTACAAAAAGACATGCATGGGAGTGGGAACTCCCTTATTCTCTTATAAAGCATAAGCGAAATGCATGCCCAATGTAATTTCATTGGAACAAATGATTTTACTCCAGGGATGAATTTTGGCCCCTTCTATTATGATGATGGACAAGCTAAGTTGCTTGTCTGCGCAGCAAGGGATGTAGTCAAGACAAACTCCCCCCCACAACATGCCCACTACTGGATTAAAAGACAGATGCAGTTGGTTAGGTGATTGCTGAGCGAGGGCTCTGGATAATATTTTGCCACTAGACTTATTTTGTATGAAACGACAGGCCATTGGAATCATTTATCTGGACCCTTTCTCATGATCTTTAGTGACTTGAGTAAAAGGGAACCCGACTCTGAATTATCACCAGGTTTTGCCTCTGTAAATCCAAAATGTGGTTGAGGATATTTTGCAGAACCAAAGTCTCTCCAAAATTATGCCCTTGTGTCTCTTATTGGGATGGGACAAATACATTTTTAATGTAAATTTTAGAGCAGCTAAAACAAGATCCAAACATAAAGCATTCCTGGCTCTGTAAAAACAAGCCCACAATCCCATCATACCTGCTTATATTTGCTTATAATTCCACACTAGATTTTATAGGTCATCTTTATTCCAGACATAATACCTGCAAGTCAGTGGAGCTATATAATTGAGCTTTTTGCAGTACACTGATTTCGCTTAATGTCTGTCAGCTTTGCTTAAACAGCCTGACAAACATCTGTCCATCTATGCTGAGCTGAATTAAAATTGTTTAAATCCAGGCTACTAGGAGGCTGTTATATGCCAGAGAACAGTGCGTTTTTGGCTGTTGCATTGCTGTCTACGTTTCCATTTGCTGCACGTTTTTCTCACATTATAACACAATTACCGTCTTTTCATTTCACAGTGAACACTTTATCCTCATCTTGACCACAAATTGCCCATTCTCCAGAGGCACCCACTGGAAACTCTGCTATCCAAACATGTGGTTAACTTAATGACCCTGGGATAGGATTATGTTTGCAAAAAGGAAACTGCTGTTCAACTTTAGCTGCTGAGACTTTCTAATCCTGACTCCCTGTCAGGATGACGTTTCATCGTTTTCTAGTTGGACAGTTTAATTATATTTTGAAACAACTTAGCTCTGATGCCTCACCTGCTGTAAATTATGGCACCACGACATGGCTTAATACACAACACACTGGTGCAAGGGTCTGTGTGTACTCTTCTCCAGGAGTCTTTCTTATAGGGCCTTGTCAGGCCCTGACAGGTTGTCTCTAGACCTCTTTTGATTGGGTTCCTTGCCTCAGCCTTCACCCAGCACTGTTTTAATGCCTTATAGACCAATGCAGGGCGATTTGCCCCATCACACCCCTCATCTTAAATATAAAAACCATTGGCCTTGACCACTTCCCTTGCTGTGCAGATGAGCAGCTTAGCCTGTCCATCATGATAACAGCAGGGGCCGAAATTCATCTCTGGAGTACAATCATTCATTCCAGTGGAGTTGTATTAGGCATGCATTTAGCTTATGGCTTATAACAGAAAAAGGGAACGTCTACATTAGAAGGGCTGCAGCAGTGAAGATGCTCTGTGCCAGTGGTTCTCAAGCCTCTGAGTATACAGCCCCTTAGAAAGGAGAAATATGTTTTATATATTTAACACCATTATAAATGGCAGAGGCAAAGCAGGATTTGAGATAGAAGCTGACTGCTTGTGATCCCCCATGTAGTGACCTCATGACCCACTGTGGGGTCCTGACTCCCTGATTTGAGAACCCCTGCAGGTCTATGGCAATGGGTGTGAACTCTCCCATTGGTATAATAAAACCAGCTCCGTGAGCAGTGGTAGCTAGGTCAACAACAGAATCTCCCCTCCCGACACAGCGTTGTGTGTACCAGTGCTTGCATTGGTGTAACCTATTATGCTCAAAGGGGTGGCTTATTCACACCCTTCAGTGGCATACATTGTACTGACAGGAATGGTAGTGGGTGCAAGCCCTAAATCAGAATGCTACTGGTTCCAGTTTCACTCAAAATTAACATGTACATATTTAGGGATTCCAACCACACCACATGTCGATCTTCCCTTCTTTTCCTGCCTTCATTCAGAGCTTCGTATGTTTGGGTGCTCGGCACTAGAGTTCCCAAATTAAGACGAATAGCTTAAATGATTTGTCTGAATGTTGCAAATAAGGCAGTTTTCAGGTAGGTTTGCTTTTTCCTGCTTTGAGTCTATCTCTGCGTCACACACAGGAGTTTGTCTTAATCACTGGTTAGGGAAAGGGGGAAGGAAGGGAAAGAAACTTTAAATATACAGGAAGGCTATTTATCAAACAGACATTTTTCCTTTAATGAGCTATCCCTTGGCACTGCAAATCTTACACACACTTGTGGATTTGCATTTCTTCAATTAGCAATCAGGCATCCGCATATATATCAGTGCTGGAAATCAATACAGCGCCTCTGAGTCAATTGCTTCCTGTAGTGAAATGATACAACTTAAACAACAGTGACAGAAAAATAAGTGAATATGGAACCTGAGTGTTAAAAACCCACCTATGCCCAAGTAAGAATAGATGAAACTTGCTTCAGTGCACAGGGTCAGCAAAAGAGCCATTTACCAGAAAGGCAGAAACAATACTAAAGTCCCAATCAAGCTCCATTCTGAGGGATTAAATAGCGCACAAGTCTTTTCTAGGTCGTCTGCACCTGAATGAATTCACCTGAAAACTCACACACAGAGTCCTTTCCCAAATACAATGGCTACAATTCTCACACACACATTCTCCTGTGCAAATTTGCTCAGGAGACAGGCTGTGCAAAAGATGCTGCGCTTACTTTTTGTGCCAGTAGTCGTCTAGGTGTGTGTTTACGTGTGTGTAGGTCTAGCTGTGTGTGTGTAGTTGTGTCTGGGTGTATCTGTAGCTATCTCTATACTTCTTGCCTAGGTCTACACTACAGCAATATGTCAGCAGAAGTCACTATTGGAAGATATCTTCCAACAAAACTTCTGTCGACAGATTGCAGTTGCACATGAAAACGGATGGCTCTGTCGATCCACTTTGTCAACAGAGAGCTGCTGGACCTCCTGGCCACTCTCTCAGAAGAATGGCTAACCAGAAGCACAGCAGACAGGGCTGCCCAGTGACCCTGAAGCCCCGTCTGTCCACAGAAGGTCCCCCCAGAGCATCCACCTGGCTTTTTTGTCAACAGATGCTGTTGAGAAATGCGTTCTGCCTCATGGGGGGAGGCAGAAGACTATTGACAAAAGGGCCGAGTTCTTTTGACAGATTATCGACTGAACACATTTTTAGTGTGGACACTCCAAACCAGGGTTTTATTGACAAAACTCTCTAGCGTAGACATAACTATTATGTTTGAGTATAGCTGTATCGATAGTTGTAGATACACATATGCACACACACAACTTGTGGCACAGAAAGTAAGCTCAGGATCCCTTGCCCTGCCTGTCTCCTGAGCAAATTTACACATGCAGTAGAACTATATTCCTGAAATTGAATTTCAAGTGAGAGACTTAACAGCAATTGTGCCTCCCCACTCCTTTTAAACACTTATTCCAGACACACTTTTTTTTCTGGGTTACAAATAAAAATAAATGAACTTTTCTGCCACAAAGACTTTCTTTACAGACATAGTCTACACTTTACAGCTGCATCTTTGCTTCGTTCCCCTTTCGGAAGCAGAATACAAATGAGGGAAATGAAAAATACAAATGAAGTGCTGATTTAAAAAATCCCATGCTTCATTTGCATAACGCCTTTCCATCACATTTCTGGAAGTGTTTTATCAAAAAACAAAAAAAACCCAAATAAAACAAAAAACCCAGCTGTGTAGATGGGGTTCCTCTGGAGAAAAACCTCCATTTTTGAAAGAACCCTTCCTTCTGAAACGAAACAGGAAGAAAGGTTCTTTTGAAAGAGGTGTGTTTTTTTTTTCCCAGAGGAACCCCCATCTACACAGCTGTTTTTATTTTCGAAAAACCTCTTCTGGAAATGCGATTGTGCTATACTATGCAAATGAAGCGCGAGATTTTTGAGTCAGTGTTTAATTTGCATTTTTGATCTCCCTCATTCTCCCGAAAGGAAAATGCAGGGTAGTCGTAGCCTACAGGTTCAGAGCCATTAATCCTTATGGGCATGAGCAGGCCCACCAACAGAGGGGACAAAGAGGGCAGTTGCACCAGGTCCCAGTGTTTCAAAGGGACCCAGAGCTCCAGCTGCCAACGCTGCTATTTCAGCAGTGGTGACTGCTAGAGATCTGGGCACCTTTGAAATGCTGCAGTAATGCTGCTCTGCACGGCTGTGGTGGGGGGCAGTGCCACAGTGTGAGTGTTGCTAAAGGCTAGCTGTTCTTGGCTCCACCCCTTCTGGGGCACAGAGATAGGACCCCCACCCACCTTGCCCCAGGGCCTGCAGTGGCTGTCAGCCCTGCTGGGTGTGAGTGGAATGCATCTCATGTTTTCTGGGTCATCCAGCACAGAGCAGTAATATATCTACTTGAATGGCTTCTTCAGCCTTCTACTGCTTAGTGCCCTGGGCTTGCTTCAGTTAAACAGGGCAGTCTGTTTATTAACTCAGTGAGGAAGTTTAAGTACCGAAGAACGGTTAGCCAACTTCTAAGGGTGGGCGTGCTAATGCATTCCCCCTTCTGAATTAATGACATTAACTGAGGCTTGGCTGAGCAAACAAGCTAGCACGGGCTTCTAGTCCTGCACTTTCATCGTGTAGAATGAGGCAAATACGCGGGGTCTTCCAGATCTCATCGCAAATTCTGCTGAATGTTTAATTTGTACCACTCAACTGTCCCACACAATTTAGCTCCAGAGCTAGGAGAAAAACCACGTGTACTTGTAATAACAGACTTTCCTTTGGAAGTCTGGTTCTTTTCTTGTTCTTTCTCAGAGAAAAACACCCCCCGTTTGAACATGTACTCCAGCCAATTAGATAATTATCTGGATTAACGTGCAACAGTCTTAAAATCAGCCAACTTGCTAAAGCTACTGTGTAGCTCTCTTACCCATGAGCTGCTCCTCTTTCTTTTAGGTTTCTATCCAATATAAATTTCAGCAGGAGAGCTGGGATGATGAAGCGTTACAGACTTTGGCAGCTCCATCAGAAATAATAGGGGGGCTGGGGAAAGGGAAACAGTGGTGGTGATACGTGACTTCCAGACCATTTTAACTTCCTGAAACAAAGACCTTGACCAGCAGAGATTTTGGGTGAACAGAGGATGTTATACGGGTATTGTAAATGTGTCTTTTTTCATCTAAAATAGAACCTTAAAATATGATGATGCATTAAAAAAACACTGTGGTTACGGAAGAGGAATCCACCTCACATAAGCTCCACACGCGGTACATTTTTTGATGGTCTCTGACCGGACGCCTACAGTGGAGCCTGAACTATTCGCTCCTTAAGAAGTTCTTCATCAGAGCCAGTGAGAGGACCGTTGGCAAAACCTGAGTAAAGAATCTTACACTGCTGCTGCCAACAATGTGCCAGTCCCGTTGGACTGAGTTCTGGAAACCAACACCCTTCGCAAGCACTGAAATTAATTCAAAAAGGAATCATGTTCAGAATGCTGATTGTCATCTTACTTTGACAGTAGCTCCACAAAACATGTTGTGCTCATTGGGGTAGAAATGGAAACCACCTCACGTAGTATGGATTTCCTCTTGGTCTGGTGAAAGGATTACCAGCGATCTGGTGGGGATGGAGCATCTTGAACTTCATTCAGCATTTCTAACAAAAAATGAGCTGACCTGGAATCAATTTGTTGTTGGCTTGCCTATTCTGCAGGGCTAATAAATTAGGGATCTTCCACTAAAGGCAAACTTTAGTATTCATACAAACCATGTATATACTGCTGTAAACATACACGGCACTTTACAAAGATCTGGTTAGATATGTCCGTCCTTGCCACGAAGACGCTGACAGCTGCAGATTGTGAGACTAATATCTTGCAGTTCTAGGCTTAAATCAGGGGTGGGCAATAATTTTTGGTGAGGGGAAGCATCCAAGATTTGGTCAGTGGTGAACAGCCTCTCTCTTCTTTGTTGATGGAGGGGTGCTTGTTGTGGGATGGCGGTTGGGTATGGAAGGGACCTTGGGGAAGGGGACCAGGGAGCAGGATAGAGTGCAGAGTTCAGAAGGGGCTAGGGATGCAGGAGAGGATTCTGATGTGGGAGGAGGTGTAGGAGAAGCTGCTGGGTATGGGAAGGAGATGTAACCTGGGACAGAATGCAGAGGGTTTGGGTGCAGTGGGGGTAGGGTTGTGACCTGGAGCAGAGGTGCATGAGGGGGGCAAAGGGATAGGATGCAGGAGGTAGTAGGGTGCTAAGTGCACAGGGTTGATGCACGGGGGTTCATATAGGGTCACATGCACCACCCAGCATTGCCACCACCCCCTGCATTCACCAAAAGCAGGACAGGGCTTCTGGAGGAAGAGGCAGAGCAGGGAGAGAGGGCGGATGAGAAAGTGGGGGATGGGCAGGACATGGGTGAAGCATGGGGAGGGGAGGGGGCAGGGCCTGAGCAAAACATGCACAGGGAGGGGCATGTGGCTAGTGCTCCCCCCCGCAGAAAGCCTGTCACCAGTCATCGCTGAAGGTGCAGGCCCTGTCCAAGAGGTGCTTACCCGACGGGGATCCCAGTCAGCAGCCCAGTGGGACCCCTAAATGGCTCATTAATCTGATACAATATGGTAGTAATTGTCTTCAGCTTCATGTTTATTAAGTTCACTAGAGGATTTTTAACCTTATTCTGGGGATAAACGCTGGGGACAGGATACCAGAGCTGGTGGCACAATGGTCTGACCAGCAATGGCGAATCTTTTGTTATTATGTGTTGAGTATGCTAAAAAGAAACTGCTTTAATTTACTTCCTTATTAACATTTTAGAGCACATCTGCTGTGAAGTGTAAGGAGATGAGGGTAAAACTATTGCACTGTCATCTTTGAAATCATAAATGTTTGTTAGTTAGTTTGAAGGTTGAAACAGTCTTGGCGTGTGAAAGCGTTACGTGGTAAAGAAAAAAAAGAGAATTCACAACTTCCCCATGGCCACATTTTTTTTATAGAGAAGAAAGTGTAATCACTAGTGCGCAATAAAACATTAACATGCAGTGAATCAGCACTTTTCTCCAGATAATACACTTCTTGTGGCGATCCAGCAAGTTTTTCCTATCTATTTAACAGACACACTACCAGTGGTCTTTGTGTTCAGGTATTTGCATAGTTCCATTTCCTTGAGTTTTTCAGGTTACCCTTCTTTGGAATGTCAATATTTAACATTGAACTGGAGCAGGAGTTTCCATTAAATTCTTGCCTACAGGACAGATCTGCACTGCCCACACTGCAGTGCAACTTTTTCTGTATCCACTTAGGGCCATTCACATTATGTTGACTGTGTTTAGAGGCCCAACAGAAAACAACCTGCTGTATAAGAGTATTGACCTCAATAGAATCTGTTCGGTACTCAGAACATTTGATAAAAACCAGGACACTTATTTAGGGTCCTATATATAAATTTAGGACCTTAATTTTAAGTACCCTTAAAAATCTTCCTTGGAATTTCCATGTTCCTCAAATATTACTGCTTTTCTGTGTTGAGATTTTGAGAAAAAAACCTCCTTCTTTCTCGTCTTCTAGAAATATCAACAAAACAGGAGCGGACCGTGACTAAATCCATCTAAACTGTCCATTTTACAGGACAGTGCACCTTGTCTGCTGAACTGAAAGATTAGTACAAAATCATAATTCACTGTCAGAAACCCATGCAAAGCCTTCACTCAGCCAGCCAACAAAATCGGTGGAAACAAATAAAGTCCTGTGTATATTTACTGGTTAGAGTCAGGGAATTCAGCACATAGGTATTGGTTTAAGTATCAATATTCACTTTTGCAGTGGATACTTAACCAAGAGAATATAAAAACATTGGCTCATCCTTCAAACAAGAAGCCTACCAAGCTACCCTTCAGATATTGTGTCCAAGCACAGCACTTCAAAAAATGCGAATGAGACAATTGGCTAATTCACCTTTGAAGTAATCCCATTTTTTATTTAAATAAATGTCTGCAGAAAGCACATTTTGGGTAGGTCTACACGGCAAATTAGTTCAACATAACAGCTGTTATTTCAAAATAACTATCCTAGCATCTGCACAATGCAACTGCTATGTCAAAAAATATTTTGAAATGGTGATTGGCTTATTTTGAAATGGGTAAACCTCATCCTACGAGGAACAGCACCTGTTGAAAGAGGGGCTGTTAAGACAGAGAATAGAGCCTATTCTGAATAGCATTTACAATGGATCTATTTTGAAACAGGCTCGGTGTGCGTACACACTATATTTCAAAAGAGCTAAGCACTATTTTGAAATGCATTTTTGTGTGTAGCACTGTTATTTTGAAATAAGCTATTTGGGAATAGCTGTTCTTGAATAGCTTATTTCAATAGAGTTTAGCGTAAAAGCTGGTCATGAAACAGACATGATCCACAGGAGTGTGAGCAATTAGCTATTGACCCAAGAGAGCTGGGGGCTGCAAGATCTGATGCAACTGAATATGAAAGGAAACGTTTAGTGGCCAAAAACGCAGAAAACAGTTCTCATAGTTTCTTTGCTTTTCTTTGACTTTTGCCGTGTTTCAGTGTGGTATGGTTCTCTGGTCAGTTAGATACAGTGCAATACAAGTTAAACTTCTCTATTCAGGAAGTCGTTTATCTGGCAACATCTGTAAGCCAGCATGGTTTTAGTTAGCCAGATGACCAGTCATCGTGGGAATAGCCAAATTTCCCATGGTTCCATAAAGTTTGTTTCCAGCCTCCGTTCCTGGCTCACAGTGTTCTGTGCTGTTATTTAGCTCTAATTTACCCCTAAATGTCTTCTAAGAGCTCAGTAAGCAATGGACGTGTTGGTAATGTGCTAGGCAATACTGACCTCCTGTAGTCTGGCAAATTCTCTTGTCCGGCACTGGTGAGGCCCCAAAGTACCAGATTAGAGAGGCTCAACCTTTATTAACATTATTTGATCCTATCTGGGGTATGCTTAAAACGTTGCCTGTTTTTCAGAATCGGCCCTGGTATATCTTAGGTAGTCTGGAATTCCCTTCCCATGCTAATCCCTCCCTTTGTGGTAGGGGTGATGGTTTAACAATATTTGAAGTCTCAACCCTGGGCAGCTGAAAGGATTTAGTCCATCACTCGGTGAATGGAATTAAATTACTGGAGGATTCAAATCACCAAGAAGAATGGGTGCTAACTCCTAGGTACCCTAGAAAATGCTTGAAAACGACAAATTCTCTCTGAGAGCAATTCAGTGCAAAAGGAATTTGAGACCCTTTCCTTTCCCCTACTCTTAGGTTGTGGCTTCCAAGGATCTGTCCCACCATTAGAAAGTCCATTGTGAAAGCCAATCAACCTGCTGAATAAAGATGAAAGGCCTGGAGTTCATTTGGAACACGTCAACAGTGCCCCTTAATGAGGTGCCATCTTGTGGAGCAATGTATGGCACTTTCTCACCTCTTCCTCCCACCACACCGTCACTCAGGGGTTGAGCAATGCATTGCTAATCAGCCAGCTGCCTAAGAAGATAGCACAAAAAGGCCAAACATGAAAGTTGCCTTGGTGATGTAGTGGGGAGGGGCACATATGCATGAGCGTGTCTGTAGGTGTTCATGAAGGCGTGATGTGAAAATGCCTAAGGCATTCTTGGGCTGAGGGGAGTGTTGACTGGAATATTTGTTGTGTATGATGCAAGGTTAATTACCCAATGAAAAAAAATCTTTATCTTGGTACACAACTGGGTTGAGGGAGGGAGTCTCTGGGCCCTGAGAATGCATGGTAGCTGACAATGTCTATGGTTTCAAAGGGTTTGAATTTATTGCTGGAGACACAAACTGAAATGACAGTCAAATGATTTACCAGTCATTTCAATACTTTGTCTTCGCCTCTTTTCAGCCAACATTGTGCATGCTTTGGCCAGCAAAGGGGGAGAGAGAGCTGAGAAAGCAAGAGAGGGTGGAAGGAAACACTGGGAAAGAACTCAAAGTAGAAAAAAGAGGACTAAATATAAGACTATGGGGACAGCAGGAGACAATGTAGTAAGAGACACTGAGAGAGGTCACAGAAGATGCCAAGATGAAAGGCAGCTGGAAGGAGGGAGAGGAGAAACCCATGGGAACCCATAGAAGACGTCACAAAGACACAGCTGGGTGACATAAGCAATTGGGTGGAAGCTCACATGAGACCTAGCTAGAGAGAATGAAAGAGATAGCCTCAGGATGGGAGAGCTGCTGGAAGAATGCACACAAGGGCTCAAAAAGCATCAAAGGCGTGGCCATGGAAGAAGGGCTGAAGGGAAGTGGCTTAGAGATATTGGGCAGAACTCACAGAAGTGTCTAGGGGAGGAAAACTATTACAGTATGATGCATGAATTCAATGCGATACATACATTTCTCAGTAGTGTTATTTATCCAAAAAATCTCAAAGTTCTTTATAAACACTGAGGCTGTGTCTAGGATAGAGCGATTTGTTGACAGAAGTTTTTGTTGGAAGATACCTTCCGACAAAACTGCTGCTGACAGGTTACATCCAGACAGCAGAACAGATCGCTCTTTTGATCCACTTGGTCGACAGAGAGCGGCCAGACTGCCCAGCCACTCTCTTGACAAAACAGCCACCTGGAACCACAGCAGACAGGGCTACAGGTCAACATTTCCTTCTGGGAGCCCTGGCCAGATGCACTCTTGAAGTTACCCCCAAGACACCCATTCTCTGACCATGCTGAGGTGTGCCTGCTTCCATGAGTGACAGGGCTTTGACTCTCTCTGGGAGACATTGCTCTTTCTAGCCAGCCATGGTGACAGAGCAGCCCCTGGGTTTGCACTGGCCCCACAGAGTGGCGTTTCAGCACCTGCTGCACATCCTGATGGCCGTCCTCCACTTCCTCACAGAGGGCTAGCCTAACACCACCTTTGGCAACCTTGCTGTTGCTGCCAGATGGGTGCACAAGAGGATCTGGAGGCACTGCACCAGTTCTGACTGATGGAACTGGATGATCACAGGGCAGTGGGACGACCAGCAGTGGCTCCATAACTTCTGCATGCAGATGGACATCTTCCTGGACCTTTGCACCTGGCTCACCCCGGCCTCTGGAGACTGGACACCTGGCTGCAGCCTGCCATCCCCATGAAGAAGCGGGTCACTGTCACCCTCTGAAAGCTTGCTACCCCCCGACAACTACCTCTTGGTGGGCAACCAGTTCAGTGTGGGGAAGTCCCCATTGGTGCCCTCCTCATGGAGGTAAGGCACTCTCAGGCTGCAGTGCCTGCATAGGAGGGAGGAGGTGTCCTGCCCAAGGGAAACCCTTAGGAAGCAGGGTCGGGGATATGAGGGGTGGGATTGGGAGTGGAAGGACCCTGTCCCTGGGGGACTGCGGTGTCCCACCCTTGCACAGCCCTGCTGCCTGGGGATCTGCTTCTCAGGGCGGGCTCCTGGAGAGCTTTGTCGGGGGGAAGGAGAGGGCCAGGCACCTCCCCACCTCCAGGGCCCAGGGACTCCAATGTGGTCAGTTCCCTCCCTCTGCAGGTCATCACAGCCATCAACATCATCCTTCTGTGGAAGGTTATATGTATGGGAGATGTGGATGCAGTCATGGCTGGATTTGCCATCCTGGGGTTCCTGAACTGCATCAGGGCTATTGATGGGACCCACATCCAGATCCACACTCCAGAGCACAGCGGGGCTGAATATATCAGCTGCAAGGAATACTTGTCGATGGTGCTGCAGGCACTGGTCGACCACCATGGCCAGTTCATGAACATTCATCTCAGGTGGTCGGGCTGGGCATGTGACGCCAATGTGTTCCACAACTCTGGACTTTGCCAGAGGATGGAGGCAGGCACATTTGTCCCTTGACATGAGCTGGAGGTTGGGGATGTTCAGGTGTCACTATGTATCATGGAGGACATGGCCTACCCCCCTCATGCTGTAGCTTGTGAAGCCTTACGGCGGCTAGCTGGACCCCATCCAGGAACTCTTTAGTGCCCACCTCAACTGGGCCAGGATGTAGGCCGAGTGTGCTTTTGGCCACCTCAAGGAATGCTTTAGGTGCCTGCTCGTTAGTCTGGATGTGGGGGAGCACAACATCCCCCAAGTTGTGGTGGTGTGTTGCGCCCTACACAACACAGTGGAGGGGAAGGTGGAGGTCTTCTTCCTGGAATAGGAGGGTGAATACTGGCCTTAGGTATGAGCAGCTGGGTGCAGCTCTGATCAGAGATGGGGTGCTGATTGGTGAGGTCCCGAGGGAGAGCTTCTTCCACAGCTCCCACTAACCCTCCCATGGGCCACCCTGTTCCCACCATAACCTCTCCCCTTTGCTTGGGAATCTGGATGCTCCCCAGGTTTTGTCAACAAAACGGCCGTTTTATTGACAAAAACTCTCTAGTCTAGGCATATCCTGAGATACGAGGTAGGTAACTATTTGCATTACATAAATAATTTGTAGTGAAGGATTTATTTGATACATTTTGCCTTGTTTTTGTGAGAGAATATCTTGGAGCAGTTGTGTGTTATTCTTGAGTAAATTCAATAATTGGTCTTATTCAGCCTGGTTCATTTTTATAGGTTGATTACAAATATTTAAAATTCAAAAGACAATGTAGCTAACTCTCACACTTTTATGGAGAATCTCACAATACTTGCTGCTTTTCTTAACACTCCAGCTCCTGGAGTCAGATAATTAAATTATACTCTCAGCTTCCATTTAAAAAACCCCACATTTCTGGGCCTGATGACTGTGAAGCAAAGCTTGAAAACATGACCATTGAAGCATTTAAAACAAGAAGACACAAAGAACTCCAAATGTACTATTTAAAAAATCTTATTATATTAAATGTAATACCATGATGATGGTTGGTCTGAGTCATGATTTTTGAAGCGGTTGGCAGTACTGAAGTTATGACCAGCCTGTTATGTCACATGATTTCTGTTCTGTTACTGGATGAGCATGAAAACGTTATGGATGCAGATTTTAAAATTCTCCTTATGCACATACTGTGAACGTTGTGTTCCGTGAACCTTTGTGCCAGTAAAACTTGAGTGTTAGAATATATGGCTAAAAGAAGCCACTCAAGAGTGAAAAACCCAAATGAAGCAAAGTGCCCACATCACATGGGATGTATTTGCACACAAAATTATTTGTTAAAAATGCATGGTCATCCAATTAAGGAAGAAAAGCAATAACCACTTGATTTATCTGACCAATGAAAACTAAGCATTACTGATTAAACTGCAAAATTGCAAGTATGAAAAATCAAAACAGGGAGGTTGAGTGTGTTGTGTGATTGAGACTCAATCTGTAGCTTGTAAATAAAGGCATTAATTCAAATTACTATAAAACTCCTCTAATTACATTATATGGTTATTACTTTAAGCTTATATTTAGTACGGCATGGGCATGATCTTATAATTTCAATTTATCTGTACATTTCATCATTGATTTATCCAGATCTTACATAATTCAGTTTGTATCCGCCAAATGCATTTTAAGTAGATTCCTATTTGTGAGGGTAGGTCTACACAGTGAAGTTATTTCAAAATAACAGCCATTATTTCAAAATAACTATCCTAGTATCTACCTCTTCTGGAATAGCTTATTTAGAAATAAGGTTGCTGTTTAGCTATACCCTAAGTCAAAACTTGTAGCATAGACTTGTAAAACCAATTATGCTACCTTGTTTATCCACAGTACGAACAAGGTGGATAAGGGGAATGCAATGTTGGTAGTGTTATTTATTGGATTTAGTAAGTCCTCTGACACAGAATGATATAAGATGTTTATAGAGAGACAGCAGAAATATTGTCTGGATGATAATACCACACAGGAAATAAAAGTTGTTTGAGTGCTCCATTTACTAAAGTATTCGCTAAATTAAAACTCATGGTATTTTCATCAGAGTAGTGGTGGAAGTCAGGGAATGTGTGCTAGTGATGACAGCCATGGTCCAATGTTTAGATAGCATTTTGTATGCTGAAAGAACCTAGAATGTTTTGCAAGCTGAGAAACTGTACAGGAATCACTTTGCCCATAAATGGGATGAAACACAGAACTAGGTTCTATACAGTACACGACCATTTCACCATAGTGTAGCACAGGATGTGAAGGAATATCATGTCTAATTGAAACCACATGGGGACGAAGTAGGTGGAATGCCATTAACCAGCTAGCATTTGGCCAGAACCCTGGGTCTAGGAACACCCAGGCTGAGATTCTGGGAGGAGGTGGTTACGTTAGCTTTAACCCACCTTCGGATCCTGACAACTTGAGATCCTGCAGGGGCTGGATAAGGTGACTACATAATTTAGTGTCAAAAGCCTAATTAAAGTAGCACAGCCTACTTTGGCTATGTACCTCTGCCCTGCTCTGCCTTGTCATGCACCTCCTGGCCCTAGTCCTGCCCTGACACATCGCCTGTGTGAGAACTTGTGACAAGAGCCTCAGGATGCAGCGTTGCAGCTGTCTGCCACAGGGCATGAAGAGGCCAAAACAGGGACAGGATCGTCTCAGCCTCAGGGCAGGTCCACACTGGACAGATAAGTCAATTGTAGATACGCAGTTCTGGCTACAGCAATTTCATAGCTCGAATTGGCTTATCTGCAATTGACTTACCGGGCTGTCCTCACAGAGAGAGGCTGACAGGAGAAACTCTCCTGTCAAACTCCCTTACTCCTTATGCTATTGAGGACTACAGGGGTCAACTGCTAACCCCAGATAGTTCGATTACGTGCATCTCCATCAGGCAAACTGGTCGGGGTTGATCTTCTGTGTAGCACAGACATACCCTCAGTCTCTGACCAGGAGTCATGAGATCCTAATAGAGCACAGGTTGAAATTTTATTAAAAGCAAACCTCCACAGTAGCACGGTAGCCTACGCATCACCTTGCTGTGACATTCTTTCCAGGAAGCGTGACACCTATAGCCTCTATGACACCCTGTGGAGGTCTTCCAGCCAAAGATTTTGCCCCCATCCCAACCCTATTTATTGGGTATCATCTGCCAAGTTCACAGGCACCCCTAAAGGAGGCACCAGGTTAGCATTAGTGATCTATATGCACACAAGAAGAACAGAAGCAGAATCTCTTGCATGCTATATGTTCTTCTTGACCTCACCTTCCTTCCTACAGTGGGAGACAAAATAGATGACATCACTATGCCCCCTCTTATTTTCTCCATCCATGTGCAGAATAAATTTTGTTATGTGCACCAAGGCACGAGCAGGTGTGCATCATTCATAGAAACACACTGTTAGCTGTGGGTACTTGGTTAATCAGTTGGCTGGCATTTGACTCTCTCCAGGGTGGCCGGCCAAGAGCTCAGCTTACCAGGAGCACTGGTGAGGTGATACGGCCCATGAGGTGCAAAAACAAAATGGAAAGGAAACAGATAATTTAAAAGCCTGACAGTGGGGTGGGGAGGGGGGTGGAAATCACATTAATGGAGCAAGTTTGTTTTCAGGGGCTTACTGCAATGTATGCGCAGCTGGTCACACAAGGCAGCCAGGGCAATGCAGAATCCTCTGCTAGCAAGTAATCAAGGCTCTGTGTTCACAGCTTTGGTGCTTATTGTAACAGCTTTGTAGACAGGATTAGAGCTTTTCTTGTGAACTTCACTGGTGGTTAATTCTGTGCTTTGGCCCTGTAAGGGAAGAAAGTTTGCCTTGCAATTAGGGTGCACAGAACGGAAAAGGCCTGATTTTAGGATGGTGGCTGTCACAGGAAATGAGAATTCACCCGTCGGATAATTACAGAATTATAAGTTTCAGAGGGGGTAGCTTTGTTCGTCTGTTTCAGAAAAAAACAATGAGGAGGGCTGTGACACCTTAAAGACTAACCATTTTATATGCACATCAGCTTCCGTGAGCTGCGGCTCACTTCATCAGATTTGTGAAGTGGGAACTTAGGTTTGACAAAGATATATATATACACACACACACACACACACACACACATGCATACAGAGAGGGTGTGTTACATTACTGTGTGGAGAACCAATGTTAACAAGGTCAGTTCAGTCAGGGTAGATGAGGCCCACTCTCAATGGTTGATTAAAAAGGTGAAAAAGCCAAAAAGGGAAACCTACGCTAGCCCCTTCCAGTCTCTATTCCGACCCACTTTGACAGTGTCAAATTTGCATATGAATTCTAGCTCTGCACGTTCTTGTGTGGTCTGTTTAGAAGGTTTTCACTCAAATACGACAACTTTCATGTCTGTTACTGAGAGTCTAAGGAGGCTGAAATGCCCGTTAAAAAAAAAAATCAAGATATTCCTATCTCGTAGTGTCAGAAGGGACCTCAAGAGGTCATTGAGTCCAGTCCCCTGCCCTCACAGCAGGACCTATCACCGTCCCTAACATTTTTTTTTTTTGGAGGCGGAGTAAATCTAACCGAACCCAAACCCTTGAAAGGCACCTCCAAGGGCTGAATGCATAGCCCTGGGTTTACAAGGCCAATTGTCTAACCACTGAGCTATACTTCCCTCTCCTACTGGCTTTTGGATGGTATTGTTCGTGATATCTGATTTGCGTCCATTTATTCTTTTGCATATAGACAGTCTGATTTGTCCAATGTCTATGGCAGCATGGCATGGCTGGCATGTGATGGCCTACCTCACTGTAGTCAATGTGCACGTGAATAAGCCAGTGATGGTATGGCTGATGGGGTTAGGTCCTATTATGGTATTACTAGGATAAATATGTGGACAGAGTTTGTTGCAGTGACTGGTTCCTGGATTAGTGTTTCTGTTGTGTGGTGTGCAGTTGGTAGTATTTATCTCAGGTCGGGTGGCTGTCTGTAAGTGAGGACTGGCCTGCCTGCCTCCTGAGGTCTGTGAGAGTAATGATTGTCATCTAAGGTAGATTGTAGATTCTTGATGGCATAGTAGAGAAGTTTTAGCTGGGGGTGCCTAGGTAATGGCTGGTGGAATTCTGTTGCCTTCTTTTCTTGCTCTGTCCTATAGTAGGTGATTTATGGGTATCCACCTGGCTCTGTCAATTTGTTTCCTCATATTCCCTGGTGGGTACTATAGTTTTAAGAATGCTTGATAGACATCTGGTAGGTTTTTGTCTCTGTCTCAAGTATTGGTGTGAATGTGGATTGTGTCTTAGGGCTTGGATGTAGACATTGGATTGTGTGATGTGTTCTGGATGAAAGCTGGAGGCATCTAGGTACGTACAAGTCAGCAGGTTTCCAGGATAGGGCGGTGTGTAAGTGCCATCACTTATTTGCACTGTAGTGTCCAGGAAGTGGATCTATTGTGTGGACTGGTCCTGGCTGAGGTTGATGGTGGAAATTGTTAAAATCCCAGTGGGTTTCTTTAAGAGCTTTCTTCCCAGGGGTCCAAATGATGACTATGTCATCCATGTAGTGCAAGTAGAGGTGGGGCACTTGGGGATGTGAGCTGAAGAAACATTATTCTAAGTCAGAAATAAAAAAATTGGCATACTGTGAGAATATGTTGGTAGAAATCATCCCCAAAATCTTGAATGGTCCCCAAATCAGAAGTGATCGTGGGTGAGGAGAAAGTCATGAAGCCTTGTTTTGATAAATTCTTTATAGCTTTTGCACACAAGGTAAACTTGTACCTGTAAGCAGGTATGCACCAGAGTGGGAGAAAAATTGTAGGCTAAGATATAACCACCAAGACATACTGAGTCATTTAAAATTAAACTAAGCCAGAAAGGTGGCTTCTAACATTAATACTGGATGTATTTATAATATAGCCAATAACAAAAGCCGTTTTTTCATGGATTGGCTCCTGGAGACCTCATAATTGATTAAAGACATAGGGAATTAGAAAAGGTAGAATTACAGTTTTCCTACTACATACAATATGATACCAGTAGGTAGAGTTTAATTTTTCCATGACATTTTTGACCTCAGGTGCAAAAGAGCAGTAACATACATTCAGAGTTCTAACATGTGACTTAAATATTTGTTTTCCAGTCATCCCAAGATAAAATCATAAATACTGTGTGCATACCATGCTAGCAATAACTTGCCCACTTCAAACTTACGCATCTTTACTTACCATCAGAGATATAGAGAAGATGATAACTCACGATTTAACTCTGATCCCTAAATTCAGTTGAGGAAAAGGGCTCACAAATGTCCAGATTTGTTTTTTAAGGAACAGACGGTGCTCAGAAATTCTAGACTATGTCTTTATCTAAAATGCCTGTCATTTCATGTCTTGTAAAAAATAATAATGGTTGATGATTTTAACAAGTGCTCACTAGTAACATACATCACTAAAATGTCTTGCACGATAGTTAATACAGGTTGAACAGCTCTAATCTGGAACTCTTTCATCTGACAACATCCGTAATCCAGCATGATTTTAGTTAGCCAGATGACCATTTATCATGGGTGTGGCCAAGCTTCCCATGAGCCCATAAAGTTTGTTTCCAGCCACCAGTCCTGGCTCTCAGTGTTCTGTGCTGTTATTTAGCTGTACTTTACCCCTAAATGTCTTCTAAATGCCCAGTAAGCAGTGGAAGTGTTACTAATGTGCTAGACCATGGGTGTCCAACCTTTTGGCTTGCCTGGGCCGCATTGAGTGAAGAGGAATTATCTTGGGCCGCATATAAAATATATAATATAATTAATGTGTATAAATCACGTAATAATGTTAAAAGTTTACGATCTTTTGGGGCTGCATTACTAGCTGTCCAGGGCCGCATGCGGCCCGTGGGCCGCGGGTTGGACACGCCTGTGCTAGACAATATTGACCTCCTGTGGTCCAGCAAATTCTCTCATTCAGCACCACTCAGCTCTCAAAGGTGCTAGACTAGAGAGGTTCTATCTGCACATTAAGCCTATATTTGCTATTCCTGTTATGAATTTTGCCATTGATTTTCAATAGGATCTGGGTAGACCCAGCGACTGCAATATTTTCAGTAGCTGTACATTTATAGTTAAAAATATCAACAATAACTAAAACTCGCTCCTACCAGAAGTACTAGCAGGCAGATGGCTTTGTGTCTATGGAGGGAATTTAGGCCCTAATTCAGCAAAGCAAGTCAGCATGTTTTAAATCCCATTTACTTTGGTGGGACTTAAACACATGCTTATGTGTTTTGCTGTATCAGGGCCTATAGTAACCAGTGACCTCATTGAAGAATATAAGTATTTGTATTGAAGCCATATACTTATGCAGTATATCAACATATTGTTGGTGCAACCAAAGTTCTTTCAGTAAAGCTATTGAAGCTCATAAAGTCAGGAGGTTTCTTGATAGGCATGAAAAAAATGCTGCTTTTTCTTTTTCCGTTCTCCAGTTCTGCACAGTTGGGCCATATCTACACTTGGCCAAAATTTCGAAAGGGCCATGCTAATGGCCAAATCTGAGAATACTAATGAGGTGCTGAAATGAATATTCAGCACCTCATTAGCATGCTGCTGGCCATAGCACTTCGAAAGTGCTGTGTTTCGATCACGTGCAGCTCGTCGACATGGGGCTCTTTCTGAAAGGACCCCCCACAAACATCAAAATCCCCTTATTTCCATCAGCTGACAGGAAAAAGGGGATTTTGACATTTGAGGGGTCCTTTCAAAAAATGCCCATGTAGATGAGCCGTGCGTGATGGAAACACGGCACTTTCGTGCTACAGCCGGCAGCATGTGAATGAGGTGCTGAATATTCATTTCAGTGCCTCATTAGATTTGGCCATTAGCATGGCCCTTTCGAAATTTTGGCCAACTGTAGACATGTCCTTAGTGTAAGAGAAAACAGAACACTTTTTCATGAAAGTAAGCTAGTCCTCAAGTGCCCTTTGCTTGTGTGGTGCCCAATGAACCCACCAGCTCCTCACTATTTAGCTTTACCTACCAATCTTTGCTCAAGGCAATCGATACATAAATAGTGTGGTGAAGTTCATGCAGCCAGCTCACGTGGTTCAAGACTGAATTTGATACGCAGAATTACTGACATTTGAGATAGAAAAGACATTAGGTTATCTAGTCATTTCATTACCAGCACAAAGTCACACCTCACTCACTCTCTGTTTTTGGATGCTTTATCTGGTCTAGTTTAAACAACTCAGCCATGAAAATTCCATTTTTCCTGAAGAAATTCCACAGTCTGAGTTTGCCATTTAGAGAATTTCTTAAAACTCATATAGATTGTTTCCCTTTCCACAGTTTCATCCCTTCACCCCTACTTGATTTGCTATACTACTCTAGAGTCTCATCTTAACACTTTGAAAATTGCAGTTTTATATCCCTTTTATCTGTCGTTTAGCCATGATAAACACCTTTAATTCCTGTAATCTCTTTTCATAAATCTCCTTCAACTTTTTAAATCATTTTTTGTCGAGCTTCAGTGAACCATCTCCAGTGCTTTGCCCTTTTATTGTCCTCCTTTCTGAACTTGCCCCAGGTCCCTGGGTTATCAATATCCATAACTGACTACAGCACACCATTTGAGCATTACTTAAAGGTGTTTGCTGTCCTTGTTTTATTGAGATGATTTTGACCAAAATCAACATCAGGACATTACATGGGATTAACAAGAAATGCCCCCCATATTTGTCTATCTAAATTATTCCTGTCAGGAGCTAATATTTATGCAAGTAAGGTTATGTCTACACAACAGCCTTATTTTGAAATAAGCTATTCCAAAAGATAGATTCTGGAACAGCTTATTTTGAAATAACACTGCTACACATAAAATCCATTTTGAAATCACACTTAACTATTTTGAAATACATCATCTACACACATACAGCCTATTTTAAAATAGAACCACTGAACACACTATGACTCATTTGAGATAGGCACTATTCATTGTTGAAATTTCGAAATAGGCAGTTACGTTGTGTAGACGCTAGCATAGTTATTTCAACTTAAGGGCTGTTATTTTGAAATCATTTTGGTGTGTAGACCTAGCTTAATAGGCACACTGATTCACTATCACTTTATCTCACCGTGCATTTGAGTCATAAAAAAGCGTTTTTCATGTCCATGCTGGAAAAGTTTGAATTTAATATTTGCCTGTCCCTTCCTGCCATGAGCTGGCCTTGGCACTATTTTCTAAGTGAGTGACCAAAGTCCAGTGTCTGACACGCATCATCTGCCACTGAGGCCTTAAGCTGGCAACACCTCCATCTTAATCTAACTTGCAGTAACCTTAACCTTCTCAATGTGCTGTTCATGGATCACTGCCTCACTATAGGCTCTGCTATGCTTTGTACACGGGCGCAGCCCCCAAGGTTTACAGACCATTCGGCTTCATTTGTTAAGCAAGCTGCTTTATTGTGTGTGTTCTAATCAAATCCATCTGGCCTTAGGTCAAAACGTGTCAGAAGCCGTTCCCCACAATGTGAATTCTCTCTGAGAAAGTTAATTAAAGGCATTTATTTTGGGAGGAGTGGTGGTAATCAATGGAAAGGGAAAACATGACTCACTAAAGTAAGGATGGCTGTGTTTTTGCAATCAGCAGGGATAGCTGGTGGGGCTAATGTATCATATTCAGCACGCAGAGACTAAGGGCATGTCCACACTTAAAACACTGCAATTATTTGGTTTTATCTGTGCCACGGCAGTACTTCCCCTGCACACCCCACAGACATTCACAAGAGCTATGAGAAAGGGTCTCCCTGAACCCTAGTAAATCAACCTCCCCCCAGAAAGACTAGCTAGATTAATGGAAGAATTCTCCCATCAACCTAATGCGGTCTACTCTGGAGGACAGGTCAGGATAGCTATGTCTGACAGGGCTGTGAAAACTCCACACCCCTAAAAGATGTAGCTATGCTGACTTAAACAGTGGTGTAGACAGCACTTGGCTGATAGAAGAATTTTTCTACTGCCGTAGCCACCATTTCTTGGGGAGGTGGTGAAGAACAGCAAAGGGAAAACACCTTCCTTTGGCATAAGTAGCATCTACACGGATGGGGTACAGGGACATAGCCTTAGCCCTGGAGCTGTAGTGCTTTAAGTGTAGACGTGCTCCCTGAGGCAAAGGATTACGAGCACCTATCACAATGAAAGGCTAACCTGGTTACATTCTGGCTTGCCCCCACCTACTTTTTAATTTCCGTTTTTTTCTTGTACAAGAAATTGATTCATTTTGTTCAAAAAAAAAATCCTCCTATGGTAATATACTTGGGTCCCTTTTAGCGAAAGCTGGGCTATTTCTGACATACAATGGAAAAGATTCCAAGCAAAAATGAACATCTTAGCACGTGTCAAAAATCCAAATATACATTCTTGGGTTTTTTCCCTGTTTTGGATATGATAATAACCCTTTTGTTGAACTGGCAAAGCAAAATTTGAAGGGATGTGAAATGACCTCAAATGAAGTGCAAATATTCCTGTGCAAAATTCCAGTGATATATGCACTAGCTTTGCTGTCACTTGTAAAGAGGCAAACGGAGAGACTTGCTGGACCCTCTGGGCTAGTACTAGCAGTAGGGAACCCTGGGCCCCTTTGACTCACCAAGCCTGGTGGATAACTCCCTGATTTCCCTCCTCACCTGCCCCCATCCAGGGGCAGGCCTGTTTGTAAACTGCTGCACAAATAACGAGCAGTCCTGTAGCACCTTAAAGACAAACACATTTATTAGGTAATGAGCTTTCATGGGGACAATCCACTTCCTCATTCGACTCAGTGCAGCTGAAAGTCTGAGGGTTCCATCTGATGGCTGTTTGGGCACCTATGTGAAATAACTCACAATCTCACCTCATTTCCCACGGTACAGCTGTCTGCATCACAAATCCCCTATTCATTATTCTTACCTAGATTGTGGTAGTGCCCACACACTCTGCTAGATACCTCGCGAACACAGAAAAAAGCAGTCTCAGCCTAGGACAGCTTACAATTTAAGACCTTTATCTTGAAATAAGAACTCCTGCAGAGTTTGGTTGAAGTCAGCTAGGCTCCATGTAGGCACAGCAGTTGTCCTTGAGGGATATAAATGGAGGATTGGGGCCTGGTAAGGCAAAGACAGACAAAAGAGAAGCGGGAGGGATGGAAAAGTGATTAGAGTTATTAAAGCCACTTGTTTTGTTGGTTCCGTTCCTTATGAGCATGGTCTGGTGGCAGGCTGCTCAATATCTTGTCTTTCTGAATTGTCCTCACCAATGTTCCCTCTACTCTTTTCCATCCATCGGCAGAATGAAGCTTCTTCTGTGCACCACAGCATGCATGGATGTGCACCACCAGTAGAAATACAAGATCTAGGTATGGATGCTCTGCTAATCAGCTGGTGGGGGGCATTTGACTCTCTCCTGAGCCACCATACTAGTGCACATATTATTGGGAACTCTGGTCCCCGCCCCTCTACAAGCCAACATACTTCAAAGTTAGCAGTATAGGATTGGAAGTCACAGATAGGCGGATGATTGGAGAGTGTGAGCATGTGTCGGTCCTTTAGCTACTAGTAGGAATTAACCTCCTTACACCCTAGCTCTACATTGCAATGGCTGCACAGCCACAAACATTACTGTTTGCCAGTCGGCTGCCTTTCAGCTGCCTCTGTGAAGGTCCTGCTCTGTCTTTCTGAGTCTCCTGCAAACAACCGTCCCTCAGGGTGCAATGGGTCAACAGGTCAACCAAATAGCAAGGAAGATAAAGGGCTTCCTGGGTGTCCACGATCTCCTGATGTGCAGTAATATAATTACCAGCTGATCAAACAGCCACAGCTCACTGAAGGCTAGAAACAGGGGTGGAAGCCAGCGGCTTGTGGCAAGCCTGTTGTCTCAACTTCTGTCTGCCCCTCCCCACAGCCAGGGTTTGAATTACTGGGGCTGTAGAACTGGGAGGCTCTAAGAAATCAGGCTTTTTACTGTTCACTGGACTTTTGGCCTGGCTTTTCTCTCCTTTTGTGCTCTGAGCTGAAACCCTTTATAGCTTCTTCTCCCTTTGTTGAGGTGTTAAAGAAGCAGCCTGAGCAGGCAGAGCGAAAAGAAAGGGGAGCAGATCAGCCTGCAATGCACTCTGCTTTCACAGGTCTGGCAGGATCTTTTCCAAGAAAGTGTCCTGAGAGATCACTCTATGAGGTGTGGGTGTGCACCCAATGAAGCTGGGGAAGCTGCTGAGGGCTATAAGAGACAAAGGAGATTAGATTAGAGGTCTCAGTTCAATGCTATAGACCACCGTTTCTTAAACTTTGAGACCCTGGAACACCAAACCATATTTTTATGAGGAACACCAATGAAAATTTTCTTAAAAAAATTGTGGGCTTTTATTTTTGGTCCAACAACGAACAACAACAGATACAGCAAAACCAAAAGCATTTTAATCTGGTATCGTAGCCGTGAAGAAGTAACATTGTATCTGGTTTTAATAACAGAAAACATTTACCATCAGTGTATTTTTCCAAACACTTGCAGCACACCTGCAAGTTGTTCACAGAACACCAGTGTTCCGGAGATCACAGTTTAAGAAACACATGGCAACTGGGTCACAGGTCAAAAGAAATACTGCATGTTCCCTTACTGGTGATTCTTCACTGCAAACAGCTATTTGAGAGTGAATGAAAGACGGAACAGTTAAAGTGTGGAATAACAATGCTTTGCGGTTACACAGTCATCTGCCAACCTCCAAAGGCTTCACTGACAGTAAATCTCAGCAGTTCCGTTGGGTAGGCAAATACCTCACTGTTCAACAGGTGGGGAACAGGGAAATGAAAAGAAGTTAAGCAAGCAGACGTCGATACTGCAATTAGATAGCCATGGCTGATCTGGGCCAGCTGACTCGGGCTCTTGAGACTTGGGCTACGGGGCCGTTTAACTGCTGCAGCTCAAGCTCTGGGACCATCCTGCTCCCAGGGTCCTGGAGCGTGGGCGCCAGGCCAGGTCGAAATTTTTACTTAGCGATGAAACAGCCGTGAAGCAAAAGTCAGCTGGCGTGGACCAGCCTCAGGTTTCTCATATGAAAAACCAAAATCTGTTGGCGCATGTAAGAAAATAAGTATGTTGAATGTAAAACCTTTATTGGTCGGTATATGAACGTGAATACACACACATACAAACAGCCACGTATTTCAACATTTTTAATGAGCTGGATGAGCCTGAGACCCAGGATCTGATTGTGCTGTGCCCCTCTCACAAAATTTGATGCCCCACCAAGGGGGCCGGCCTCCCACTTTGGGCATCCCTGGTGTAGACACACCCTGAGTGACTTGCCCAAAGTCAGACAGCCAGTCAGAGCTTGGCAGAGGCTCCCCAGTTCTTTCCTCACAGTTTAACCACCAAACCATGCTGAAGGAAGGGAAATAATTCTTCATGTTATGCCTGAGTGAGTAAACAAAGTGTGGCAAGTTAAAAGTTAAAAGGATAATTTAGCTTTGATAGTAGGAAAACCTGTGTTTTCCCAAGGCTGATCTGCAAGTGGTGCAATTTCCTTCTTAAGGCAAATATGGCAAAATCTTTAATGGCAAGTAGGTAGCGGAAGTGACTTAAAATAGAGCGGTGTGACTTAAAAGCTTTTTAACCTAAAATAAATAGATATGGTTACCTCAGTATCTTCGGTATGCCCTTGTACAGGACTTCCCTATATTTACTATAGGAAATACCTTGAATACTGCAGTTATCTGACTGCAAATACTTACTTTTAGGTATCTAAGGCAATTGGCACATTTTAAGGGCCACCAAAGCAGTAAATAGTTAAACGGTTCAGGGAAATGATAGAGGACCCTCCCTTCCAGTTGCAGTGAGCTGGACCAGGTGCTCTGGAGGACCCAATCCCATAATATATGAGTCTGTTCACTTAAAAATTGTTGCTTGAAGAGTTAGTCAAGTTTTTACTGAGGATTGCACACAGAAATCTTTGCTATATCCCCATCTTACACTCTTGCAGTGCTTTGAAAATAGAACGAGAGGACTCAGCTGCTTTTAGAGGAGAGACATTTGAAATTTGTTTTGTGAGTTTTCCATTTTGAGAGCTAATACATAGAGCAGGAGGGCGCCTCCTTTCCTCTACTGAACCCGCCATTAACAGACACATTAGACTTTTGGCAAATGACTGGAGAATGCAAATGCTGCTCTGAATAAAATTGCAGCTAAATGAGCCTGCGATCTGGAACTCTATCATCCTTAGTTATGAGCTTAAGAATCATCCTGATTTTTCCTTGCAAATGCTTGTTGAACACCTATCAAAACAAAACAGCAGTCCTGCAGCACTTTAAAGAATAACAAAATAATTCATCAGGTGATGAGCTTTCGTGTGACAGACCCACTTCTTCAGATCACAGCCATACCAGAACAGACGCAATATATAAAGCACAGAGGTCCAAAAATTGTTATCGAGGTTGACAAATGAGAAAAATTGTTTTCAAGGTTGGCAAATCAGAAGAGCAGAGGGCCGGAGATGGAGGTGGGGTGAGGTGGGGAAGTTAAGAGTTAGATAAAACATCAAAGTACGTAAAAGAGTATGTAATTGCTGACTGTTCAAACCACCTTAATGTGTCAAATTAGACTTTGGATGCAAGTCGGTAACACCAGTGGGAGGATAAGCAAACTGTGCTTTAACTGCGTGCAGTAAAGATTTGAATATCTGGAAAAGAGCTTACTGAATTTCTGTGGATGAGCAATCCCTGATAACTAATCACTGAAGCAAACTGATAACAGAATTGTTGACAGTTTCTGGATTCCACCGTAGCAGGGATCTCCTTGTTTTTATAGTGCTCTAAATTTGGATTGAAAATACCTCCCTTTTGTTTTCAAACATGTACAAGCACAGCAGACAGCGCTAAAGGGATACCAGGTTGCCTAAAAACTGTCTTATGTTGATGAACAAATAGCATTATGCAAAGTTTATCATTATTATTGATTTGCATATTTAAATATGGATCTTCTGATTGTGTCTATATGTCAATGAAAAATGTATTTTCATGCGTATTAATTTTAAAAATTAATTTATGACGTAATACAGTAAAGATGTATCTACACGAGCCCCTTCCATTCGGAAGGGGCAGGTTAATGAGCGAGTTCAAAATATGCTAATGAGGCACTGCCGTGAATATGCAGCACCTCATTAGCATAATGGCAGCCACGGCGATTCGAAAGTGTGGCTTTCGAATTGCATGCCGCCCGTGGAGACGGTGACCATTCCAAAGGAAACCCCCCCCCAGTTTTTGAAAGCCCCTTCTTCCTAACAACAGACAGGAAGAAGGGCCTTTCAAAGACTGGGGGGGGTCCTTTCGAAAGGTCCTCATTTCCATGGGCAGCGTGCGATTCGAAAGCCACACTTTCGAATCTCTGCGGCCACCATTATGCTAATGAGGTACTGCATATTCATGGCAGCGCCTCATTAGCATCTTTTGAACTCACTTATTAACATGCCCCTTCCAAAAGGAAGGGGCTTGTGTAGACAGCTTAAGATTGTATATCTATATCTATACTATACCTATATTGTTATAGATGTGGATATCAGGGAGTCACATACTTTCGACAAGAAGAAAAAAATTCCTGTCCTGAAGACTTTACATACTATTATATAGTAATAATAAAAATAATAACAATAACCTTTAGCTCTTATATTGCACTTTTCATCGGTAGCTATTAAATTTCTTTAGAAAGGAAGTCAGCATCATCTCCATTTTACAGATGGAAAAACTGAGGTACAGAGCAGTGAATTGGCTTGCTCAAGGTAACAAAGACAATAAGATAAATATAGCAAAAGAATGGGAAATGGGTGATATTATTTCAAATACATGCACACATAAATAACTGTTCAGCTGGTCAAGGATACAAATACCTCTTTGGCGAGCTGGCACAAAGCCTATGGTCCATTATGTCCCATTTAGCACCTGAAATTTTAGTGGTGCATAGGTAGAACAGATTAGGAATTTTCTACCATAATTTTTCAGTGGAAAAGGCAGCTGTTGAAAAATTGCAATTTTCTGTGGGAAAAATCGTAACTTATCTTCCCTTTTGTAACTAGACCTCTCCAAAAGAAAACAAAGCCAATTTTGCTATGCAACCACTGAAAGAAGATACCAATTCAGAGCTTTCCTAATGAAGAAAGCAGTTGAATACAAACAAATGGCCATGTTTATTTTCTTTGTCATTTAATTCTTGTAGCAAATCAATGGAACTGAATAGGAGTTAAGGGCTTAATCCACCAACGGAAGGACTCCTATTAACTTTAAAAGACATTGGATCATGCCCTAAACGCTTGATTTTTATAAATGATATAACACTGATGGCCCATAGGTGCTCTTATTTATCCTTGACCAAATCACACAGATGAGCCGACATTTCTATGGGGCTTAACACAGGAGTAAATGCACAAAATTTGACAGCCTGTGATATAGATCAGAGTAGAATTTGGGGCTGTCAAACTTAATTGTTCCATGACCTCCTTCTGACAACAAAAATGACTGTACATCCACAGCAGGGGAGACCAAAGCCTTGCCACAAGATGTGTGTGAATTCTAATGTGCAGTAAGACATCACATGCTAATTGGCTTGTGAGGACCATGGTAGGGTAGAATAAAAGTTCCCTACTGCACTTTAATATAGTTGTTTCATACAGAAGGATCCTGAATATCTCTTGGGAGGACAGGCACATGGACATTAGCATCATGGAAGAGTTGAACCTGACCAGCACTGAAGCCATTATCATTTTTCAATGACTTTGTTGGACTGGTCACATGGATGGGATGTCTGATCAGCGCCTCCCAAAACAGGTTGTTTTCTGAATTGGAGGAGGGACAGAGGAGTGATGGGGGCCAGCAGAAGTGACATAAGGACATGCCGAAGGTACACATGAAAAAGCGTGGCATCAGCGTCGACACTTGAGAGACCCTTGCCCCAAACTGTCTGCCGTGGAGAGTGGTAATCCAGGCGAGGGTGGTGCAGTTTGAGAGGTACCACTGCAGTGCAGGCAAGGAGAGGTGCAGAAGAAGAAAAGAGCATCAACAACTGCCCCATGCTCCAGTAACAACTACCAACACCTGCCCCTTCTGTGATAAGGGCTGGGGCTCCAGAATAGGGCTGATCAGTCATTCAATTAACAAACCAGCAGGCTCAAGACAGGCCAACTAGTAAGCATCCTGTAGGTGCAAACTAGAATTTACAAATTTACATCCCACTAAGGAGGGCTAGACAAGCACTTACAGGACAATGAAATTTGAGAACATTTGGATGAGTATTTGATACCAAGTATCTGCACTTGTGATATTCACAATCACTACTAATCAGATGTTCTGGGCTTCTCTCCCATCCCTCATCAGTTGTCTCTTCTTTTCTTTTTCTGGTCTTAGCGATAGAAACTCTTGAATCACAGAGTTATAATTACCAAATGGTCATTTGTCACGAGAGGCTTATTGGCTTGTGTGACAGATGGGTTATGTAATTTATATGTCATTTTTGAAGCAAGCAGCTGCAGAATGCTTTCTAAAAGAGGAGACACAGCGCTAAGAGTGACACATTCAGACAGCAATCTTTGAAACCGTGCTAAAACAGAGAAAGATCTAGGAACAGTTGTTTGCCAGAGCACACATCAAACTTCCCATTACTCTAGTGAAACAGAGACAGACACATCCTGGTAGTTAAAAGAGAGGGCTGCGTGCCCAGGGACTTCTAAACTAGAATTCTTGTTTTGACACCGACTTCTGCTGTAACAAAACATTTAATTTTTACTGACACAAAAAGGTAAGTAGACAACAAAATTGGTGAAAACCCTGGCAAGTTTTCCGTAAAAATGGGGATAATACTTAGACACTAAACAGAAGATGTATCGTTCTCACAAGTACCCGAGGGGTGGCCGAATTAGTCTGTATCCTCGAAGACAAAAAGAAGTCCTGTGCCACCTTATAGACAATCAGATATTTTGGAGTGTAAGCTTTTGTGGGCAAAGACCTGCTTCGTCAGGACACCTTATATTTCTTACATCAAGGGATTTTCCATGTGCTAGAGGATTCAGCAGGTGGTCCAATACATTGACTTCAGCATCGCTGTATGCCAGGAGAGCGGTACAAAGGAACCACAACATAATGGAGAATCAGACCCACTATCTGTATTTTGTTCTAAAAAGGTGTCAGTTTGTTCTGAGGATAAATTTTTGTGAATAAGCTGTTACTTCCACGAGGTCCTGAACAAATAATATGTCAAATAACAATTCATAGTCAAAATATTATAAAAATAAAGTTATAAATGTCATATACTGATTCAGTTATGGCTGGCACCTCTAGGAAGATATTAATGACATTATTCAAGCACTTAAGCATTCATTTGCTATTACCCTAGGCAGTAGACAAGCTGTTAGCATCTAATAATATAATATAGTCCCTTTTTGTCTTGAGAAATGGTGGTTAGCAGTGGTGGTAAGGATCTATGGGCAGTGTTTGAGTCTGCAGCTACTCACGTGAGGTATCCGTCCAATATTGGATTTGCACAGTCAGTAGCAATAACCACATGTCAGTCAATTTCTGAAATTCTTGAGTCTGAGAGTTCCCTGATGAGGACTTCCTTGACCTTAGTTTTGGCCTTGAGTCTTGCCAGGTTATGGGGAGAACCCTCTAATCTTGTGTGGAGAAATACATCGCCGCATGAATTTTGAAATGCACAATTTAGTAGAACTGAGAAGAATATGCCAAAGAAGGTAGAGGCAAGAACACACCCTTGTTTGACTCCAGTGTTCATTGCAAATGGTTCCAATGTAGATCCACCATATTGCACTGTTGCTTTCATATGTTCGTGAAAGGATGTTACGAGCTTGAGTAGGGCCAGTGGGTGGCCAATCTTGGTTAATTCTCCGTATAGTCCTGATCTACCAACTGAGTCAAATGCCTTTGTTAAGTCCACAAATGCTATGAATAATGGCTTTCCTTGTTCTCTGCATTTTTCCTGTAGTTGCTGAAGATAGAAAATCATGTCCATTGTTGACCTGCCAGCCCTGAAGCCACACTGTGTTTCTAGATAGACTTGATCTGTGAGTTTCTGCAGGAGTTTGAGAATAACATGGGCAAATGCTTTGCCTGTGATGCTCAGTAATGAGATGCCTCTGTAGTTGTTGCAGTCATGCTTGTCACCTTTCTTTCCACAGGGATGATGTTTGCATCCTTCATGTCATGTGGGGCATCGCCTTCTCTCCAACATTTTAAGAGTAAATCATAGAGGAAAGGGAAGAGCACAGCCTTGTTTGCTTTCAGGACTTCAGCTGTTATTCTGTCATTTCCTGATGCTTTTCAATTGGAGAGAGAATCAAGAGCTTGAGAAATTTCCTCCTCCATAAGCTCTCCAACTAACTCAGACATTTCTGGAAGAGTTGGGATGAGGTTGTCAAGTTCAGGTTGTATTGTATGCTTGTGGGAATAACGACTTGAGTAGTGTTCCACCCATCTGGATATCTGCAGTCTTTTGTCTGTGATCACCTGTCCAATTAAATGCTTTAGTGGGGCAACTTTGGCAATGTTTGCTCTGAGTGCTTTCTTCAATCCATCATACATGGTTTTCAGGTCACCCACATCAGATGCCTTTTGAATATTAGAACATAGGTTGGCCCATTACTTGTTTGCACACTGCTTGGATTTACTCTGAAGAACAGATCTTGCGTATCGAAGTTGATATCTTGCGCTTTGAGATGGGTTCTTCATGTTATTCAGGTGTGCCTTGTGTTTTTCTTCAAGAAGAGGCCTAAGAACGTCTGCATTTTTTTCGATCCAGTCTTTGTTAGAGAATTTACATGTTCCAAAGGCAGATTTGGCAGATTCCTATATTGCATCTCCCAGCATGGACCATGTTTCATCAACAGTTTGTTGGTTAGAATTGTGTTCCATTTTGCAAGTGAGATCATCTGTGAAGACAGATCATTTCAGAGTATCTCTGGTACTGAGGATATTGATTTTTGGCTTATTGCATTCCTTTGTCATATAGAGTTTCTTTGAGACAATTTTCACTCTGCTGATGATCAAGGAGTGGTCAGCATCACAATCTGTGCTGTGATATGTGTGTGTAATTTTGACAGTGTTGAGATGTTTTCTGCCTTCCAATACAAGGTCAACTTGATGCCAGTGACCGGAGCTGGGGTGGTCCCATAAAACCCTGTGACACTCTTTCAAGTTAAAGAAAGTATTAGTGCTGCAGAGCTGATTCTGAGAGCTGAGTTTGAGAAGCCTTTGACCATTTTCATAATACTGTGATGACCAGGGCAGACAGGCCAGGACTGATGCTTGCGTTCAACTCTAGCATTGAAGTTACCAAGGATGTATAGCTGTTTTCCAGTTGAAAAGGAGTCAATAACTTTCTGAAGATTATAATAAAAGTGGTCCTTGTCTTTGGCGCATGGCGCCAATGCGGGTGCATAAGCACAAATGATGTTGACATATCCTGACTTGGTGCAGAGCTTCAGGGATAAAATACATTCCAGTTCAGCTGTGGGCAAACTGGTAAATTTCAGCAGATTGTTCCAAACAGCAAATCCAACTCCGTAGAGGTGGTGTTCATCTGAACTCAAGCCCCTCCAGAAGAAAGTGTAGCTGGTTTCTTTCACTGACCCAGCACCTGCCAGCCTAGTTTCC
This sequence comes from Carettochelys insculpta, assembly GCF_033958435.1. Taxonomy (NCBI): domain Eukaryota; kingdom Metazoa; phylum Chordata; order Testudines; family Carettochelyidae; genus Carettochelys; species Carettochelys insculpta. Next base: position 81,676,205 of record NC_134139.1, on the reverse strand, counting down.
TGGGGAGCAGCAATGTTGACGTTCCGTTTGTATAGCTATTGATCTAAGACTGCCTTTTTGCTTATTGAGTCAGTGTTCATAAGGTCTTTGGAAGATTCAAGTCCCAGACACGTGGTCTGCACATTTCAGCTACCGAGCTGGAGGCAAGTTGATTTATTATTTCATTTTTTGGCAGGTACATTATTTACATCTACTTTCCAATTTTTGGTCTATCCCCATGCACACAATGAGGAAGTTTGATGTGGTGGGTCAACACCTTATTGAACAGGGGGTTCCCACCTTGAGGTGAGTAGTAACTGACGAGTGGGGTGCAATGACTCCTCCCCCTGATGAAAGTGACCCATAGGGTGCTCCTCTTCACCAGTCAAGGAGGGCTTATAATCTGTAACTGCCACTTCCTGTGTTGTTTCCATGCTATCAGCAAGGATGGAATGTCCTTTGGCACCCTCTTACATGCTGCATGGTCTGGGCTAGCATCTGGAGCAAGTGCATTGCCCAAGTGGCACTATTCCCCTCTCGGTCGTCCCCATTGAATCCAAAGGAAAGACAGAAGTCAGCACATTTGGAACTACCCTAGAGGGATCTGCATCAACAATATAATATGAATAATGGACTATTATCACTGGAAACTATAGTGTCATGGACATTCAGGTGAAAAGCATATTATATGAGAAATCCAAAAATAGATGAATCTGAATGATGTTGGTTGGCAAGACAATTCTTACAGCATCTCTAGATAGAAGCATAGAATCCTAGGGCTGGAAGGGACCTTAAAAGGTCATCTAGTCCAGCTGATGCTAGATAGAGCAGAGAAACAGAAATTGCATACATACACAGGAGATGACCTTAGAAGTCCAAATGTAATGATTAGTTTCAGTCTGCTGGGATTGGTTCTGGGATTGGTTCTGGGATTCATGGAATAAGGCCAGGCAGAACTAATACGATCATCTAACCAGATCTCCTGCATTCTCCTTGCCATACTGTCTGACCCATGAATTCTTGCATCAAGTCAGTAACTCTCGTATTTGAGCTACAGGCTATCTTTTAGAAAGACATCCAGTCTGAATGTAAAAGACTTCAGGTGATGAAAAAGCCATCACAACCCTAGGTATGTTGTTCCTATGCTTAATTAAAGTCACCATTAAAAATTTGCACCTTATTTCTAGTCATAATTTGTCTAGTTTCAACTCCCAGCCACTGCATTTTCCTATATCCTTGTTTACTACCATCAGACATGTTCTCTGCATATATATACTCATGGACTGTTTTGTGTTTTTCTAAGACAACTGTAAATTTTACAAATGAGTAACACTGCCAAAGATTAATCAACTGGTCTTCCGAGTATTTCAAATTCTAAGCTACTTGAGCTCTCAACAATAATCTCTGTTTAAATAGCATTTGTACATATCACAGTTTTAGGGTATGTCTGCATAGCATACTTATTTCAAAGTAATTTATTCTGGAAGAGCTATTCCAAAATAGCTTATTTCGAAATAATACATCTACAAACAAAATGCACTTTGAAATAGCACTTATTTCGAAAGAGAGCTTCTATGCACGTTGGCCACGTCTACATTAGCAAGTTCTTTTGGAAAATCAGGCCCTTTTTTGAAAGAACATGTGGGGCGTCCACACACACAATGTGATCTTTCAATCCGAAATTGAAAGAATGGGGCTCTTCTTCCGGAAGCCGTCCTCCACTCCTGAATCAGGAAAAGTGTCCCCTTTGGAAAGCTTCTTTTGAAAAAAAGCATGTTTAGATGCTCTGTGGGCCCTTTTTTCAAAAGAACAGTCCTCAAGGTGCCCAGTTTTTTGATTCCTGGCCTGTTCTCTTGGAAGAGCAGGGGCTGTGTGGACAGTCTTTATTGAAAGAGTGGATCGATCTTTCGATCCACATTTTTGTGTATGGACGTGTTCTTTCAAAAGAAGATCTATTTTCTTTCAGGAAGACAGATTCTTTTGACGATGGGGTTTATTTTCAAAAGAGCCCCATCTACACTGCTTTTTAATTTCAAAAGCATCTCTTCCACAAAGAGATTATGCAAATGAAGTATGAGTTGTGTAAATTGGCACCTCATTTGCATTTTCATTTTCCCTCATTTGCATTCCTCTGTCTAAAGAGGAATGCAAGTGTAGACAAGGCCAATAAGTCAACCACTATTTTGAAATTATTTCAAAATAGCAGATGCATTATGTAGACACTAGGATAGTTACTTCAAAATAACTTTGCTGTGTAGATCTACCCTTAGGCTATGTCTACACTAGCCCCAGAACTTCAAAAGAGGCATGATAATGAACCTAATTGAAAGATGCTAATGAGGCACTGCCATGAATATGCAGCATCTCATCATCATAATGGCAGCCGCGGCACTTTGAAAGTGCTGCTTTCAATTGCCCATGGCTCGTCTACATGGGGTTCTTTTCGAAAGGACCCTGCATACTTCGAAACCCCCTTATTCCTATTTGGTTATAGGAATGAGGGGATTTCGAAGTGTGTGGTTTCCTTTCGAAAAGCACCCCATGTAGACGAGCTGCTTGTGATCGAAAGCGGCAGTTTCAAAGAGGCAGCACTGCATTAGCATCTTTCAGTTAGGTTCATTATCATGCCCCTTATGAAGTTCTGGGGATAGTGTAGACATAGCTTTAGATGGTAATTCCCCCTTCCTAGTTTCTCAATGACATTAAAAAAAAAAGAAATTCAAAAGAATTACAATTTTAGTATGCTAAAGTTTAACAGAACAGCCAGAGAACTAATTATTTTCTGTCTTAGAATTACACTCATTCTCTTCTAAGTCTTGAGAATTTTGCTAAAAATACAGGAGTCTGATTAAGTTGCGTAATAAAGAATCTAAATAAAAAAGCCGCTTCAGTTAGCACATTCATCACCACCATGAGGTCACCAACCAGACTTCCAACGCGAGGTCTATTTATTTTTTTAAAGAAAACCAACAACACACTCTTCCATTGTTAATTGATAATCAAGTTCTAACCCAATTAGTTTTGGGGCACTAGGCTCATAAATACACAGCCACTTCTCAAATTGTCCTCTAATTAGCAAAATATAACAGGTTTCAAAAGCTCCATTCATTTTAACGAAAACGACTGTAAACTCATGGTACAATAATGAATTCTTCATTAAAAACCCCAGAGCATTAATAAAATAGCAAAGTCATCTAAGTCTGGCCAGAGGCTCTGTATGGAATGGCAGTTCTAGTTTAATGCAAGTGGCACTACCCCACTGCTGCGAAGAATGGCACACAGAATCGTTATAGCCCACAACACCAAACCAGGCTATCCTAAGTTTTTGTCATCTGTACCACTGCTCTGAAATGCAGGTAACATTAATTTCAGGTGTTGGCATTTGGGCTTTGAAGGATGCAGACCTTGACTATTGTGTGCAAGGCTAGAGTCAATGGAAATACACTGATTTACACCAGCTGAGGATCTGTCCCTCTTTTCTGGAAAAAAAAAGTTTTACGTTTTCCAGCTGCATATGTCACATGCTGCAGGCGCACCACAGCCATTATAAATATGATTTTTAAATGCTGCTTGAACCTATCTGGTCAGGCACCCTTGGGACCTGACCAGTGCCGGACGAGAGCATTTGCCAGAGCATGGGAGGTCATATTATCTAGCTGTATTACCAACATTTCCACTGCTTCTTGGAGTCTTAGAAGACAGTTAGCAGTAAATTGCAGCTAAATAACAGCAAAGAACACTGAGAGCCAGGACTGGCTGTAAACAAACTTTATGGGACCATGGGAAACTTGGCCACACCCATGATAAGTGCGCATCTGGCTAACTAAAATCATGCCAGGTTATGTCTGTTGCTGAATGGGAGAGTGCTGGATTAGAGAGGTTCAACCTATAGATAAAACTGACAAAAAAAATAAAAATAGAAAACCTCCTCCTTAAAACAACAACAAAAACCACCACAAACTCCCAAAGATCTTCCCACTTTCATGGTAGACACAGTCCCATCAACCTCTGTCTCCTAGGCAACTCTTCTTGCTGCCCCATTTCCGCCTGGAGAAGCTTGACCATGCAGGGGTGGGTAGCACCAGCTCAAGAGGGTCACACATCACGGCCCCGGTGAGTGTACAAACTGTTTATATGGTCAGTGCTTGTGAGCAGTACAAAAGAGACATACATGTAGTAATAATCTGTACATTAAAGAACTGGAATCACAGGGCTGAAATGGATCTCAAGAGGTCTTCTAGTTCCGCCCCCTGCACTGAAGGCAGGACTGACTACCCATTATCTAGACCAGTGGTGAACAAACTTTTGATGTTGGAACTCAGGGTAGGTCTACACGCCAAAGTTCTTGGAAAATAACAGTCCTTTGCTAGTGGCTATGCCTTCACTAGCCCCCTTATTTGAAAGGGGGCATGGAAATAACATGGACTAGGGAACATCAGAGGCGCTGCCATGCATATCCAGCGCCTCATTAGAATCATGGTGTCTGAGTGACTTTCCAAGCTGCTAGCTTTGACGTGCTGCCCCGCAGTCTAGATGCAGGCGCTTCAAAATATGCACCCCACTTTGAAATCCCCTTACTCCTGAAGCAGGAGTGGAAGAGCGCTTTTGAAAGGAGCACCACATGCTTTCCATTTACTTTCAAAAGAACATTTTTTGTGTGTAGATGGTTCATGGGATCTTTTGAAAGAGCCCCCTTCTTTCGAAAAACCTTTCGAAAGAACTCACTAGCATAGACACAGCCTCTATTTTGAAATAGCTGAGGTCTATTTCAAAATGCATTTTGTGTGTATCCTTGCTTTTTTGAAATAGCGCTCCTGTGATGACTGCAGCACTGGAGGTCGCAGGAGAAGCAGGAAGGCAGCAGATAAATCAGCTTTCTGAATGCCACTTTCTCTTTTGAAAAGCTTGGCTTTTATTTTTAGCTCATTCAAGGAAGAGAGACCAGCAAATAACTGTATAAATGGCCTTTTTTTTATCTGTTGGACCCCTGGGATCATTTCTCTGATCCTGGCACTGAACAGAAAGAGGTTGATCGCAATTGTGCTAGTTTTGTAACTTACACAGCTTCTTACCGTATGGGATTCTCAGCATCAATGCAACTTTAAACAAAATATGTTCTTCTCTAATTCATATGAGAAGCTTTGATGCAAGCCAAGGCCAGGGTGCCTCAAGGAATGAAGCCTGAACGCGACTGACAAAACAGAGTTGGCATTGGTAAAGCAAAACCCTTGGTGGAGCTTTAGCCCGGAGCCAGCGCAGAGGGGAACTCAGCACACTTCTGAAAGGGAACTTACTTTTCCTGCTGCCTGGTGGGAGGAGGGAGAGAGCTGCTGATGGGAGCCAAGCCAGCCTGGGAGCAGAGCTGTCTAGTCTGCTCAGGGCATGCAGCCTTCCTGCTTCTCCAGTCGCATTGTCCCCCAGCCTCTCCTGCTGGTAGCTGTGGGTAGAGCCTCTTATGAGACGCAGGTGGGCTGTGTGCAGTGTGGGGAGTCCAGCTCAAGTTTGCTTGAATGCTCAATGGCCATCCACCACCCCATGGGAAGGTCATTAATCAAGCTGCTGTCCTGCTGCAAGGCCACACCCTCCTCCTCGGAGAGACACCTGGTGTGGGCAGCTCCCCTAGGCAAAGAAAGAGGCCGGGGACAGCTTTCTGCAGAGCTCAGCATGATCTGAGGTAAGTAGCCATGAAGGGCAGAGGCCACCGGGGGAGGGTCCAGTAGTGCTGCACCCTCCTTATGAAATTTCACACTCCGCAGGCGGTGCACCCCCCCGCTTGCACACTCCTTGCCTAGACCAGCGATCCACAAGTGGTGTGCTGTGGCACACTGGTGTGCCGCAAAGCGGCTCTTCGTGTGTCTCAGAGCCATGAACAGGGAGTGCCATCCACTGCTCTGCATAGGCGCCCCATGGGAAGAAGCATGTGATGGTAGTGGCTGTTGCGGCAGCGGTGGTAGCTCTGGGGTGGTGGCAGCTGTGGTGACGGTGGGGGACTGGGTTATAGTAGGGATATGGAGGTGCCTGGTACTGGAGGAGGGGAAGGGCAATGAGTTGGTTGGGGGGGAACTCGGGTGCCTGGCTCTGGGGGAGGGGATTGGAGTAAGTATATTAGGTGTGCTGTGAAATTGTACCACGTGCTGAAGTGTGTCATGAGGTGATAAAGGCTGCTGAGCTCCGATCTAGTGCTTCCATGACACGTTGGTCTGATCTGATCTTAAAAACCTGCACTAATGGAGATTCTACGACCTCCCTGGGCAATTTATTCAAGTGGTTAACCACCTTTGTAGTAAGGAAGTGTTTTGTAATGTCCAACCTCAACCTCCCTTGCTTCATTAAGCCCAGTGCTTCTTGTTCTGGCTTTGGAGATTAAGGAGAACAATTTTTCTCCTTCCTTCAGTAAGATCCCAGAAGTTAGTGGCTGGTTTATTGCACAAATAAAAGTCAGTATTCCTCAGATTTTTTATCCTAGCTAATGGAATGGTGAATGTTGATATCCTTATAGGTGTTCAATTCTTTTCTACACCCCACTAAACACTACAGCCCAGTAATATCTTATGTTGGTGAGTTCCACAGAATTACATAATAAAGTATTTGCTTTAAGCATTTTTCACTCTACTGTCTTTCATTTTCAGTGAATGTACCTTTTTTCATGTAAAAAAGAAAATTAGGAGGGCAGATTTTGGTAAACTCAGAGAGCTGGTAGGTAAGGTCCCATGGGAAGCAAAGCTGAGGGGAAAAACAGCTGAGGAGAGTTGGCAGTTTTTCAAAGGGACATTATTAAGGGCCCAAAAACAAGCTATCCCGCTGTGTAGGAAAGATAGAAAATATGGAAAAAGACTGCCTTGGCTTTACCAGGAGATCTTGCACGATCTCAAAATAAAAAAGGAATTGTATAAAAAATGGAAACAAGGAAAAATTACAAAGGATGAATATAGGCAAACAACACAAGAATGCAGGAGAAAGATTAGAAGGGCTAAGGCACAAAATGAGCTCAAACTAGCTACAGGCATTAAGGGAAACAAGAAGGCTTTTTATAAATATATTAGAAACAAGAGGAAGACCAGGGACAGGGTAGGGCCATTGCTCAGTGAGGAGGGAGAAACAGTAACAGGGAACTTGGAAATGGCAGAGATGCTCAATGACTTCTTTGTTTCGGTCTTCACTGAGAAGTCTGATGAAAGAGTGCCCAACATAGTGAATGCTAGTGGGAAAGGGGTAGGGTTAGAAGTTGAAATAAAAAAAGAACAAGTTAAAAATCACTTAGGAAAATAAGATATCTGCAAGTCACGAGGGCCTGATGAAATGCACCCTAGAATACTCAAGGAGCTGATAGAGGAGGTATCTGAGTCTTTATCTATCATCTTTGGAAAATCATGGGAGACAGGAGAGATTCCAGAAGACTGGAAAAGGGAAAATATAGTGCCCATCTATAAAAAGGGAAATAAGAATAACCCAGGACACTACAGGCCAGTCAGCTTAACTTCAGTGCCAGGAAAGATAATGGAGCAGGTAATTAAAGAAATCATCTGCAAGCACTTGGAAGGTGGTAAGGTGATAGGAAACAGCCAGCATGGGTTTGTAAAGAATAAATCTTGTCAAACTAATCTGATAGCTTTCTTTGATAGGATAACGAGCCTTGTGGATAGGGGAGAAGTGGTAGATGTGGTATACCTAGGCTTTAGTAAAGCATTTGATACGGTCTCTCATGATATTCTTATCAAAAAACTAGGCAAATACAATTTAGATGAGGCTATTATAAGGTGGATGCATAACTGGCTGGATAACCATACCCAGCGAGTAGTTCTTAATGGTTCTCAATCCTGCTGGAAAAGTATAAAAAGTGGGGTTCCGCAGGGGTCTGTGTTAGGACCTGTTCTGTTCATGTCTTCATCAATGATTTAGATATTGGCATAGAAAGTGCGCTTATTAAGTTTGCAGATGATACCAAGTTGGGAGGGGTTGCGACTACTTTGGAGGATAGGGTCATAATTCAAAATGATCTGGATAAATTGGAGAAATAGTCTGAGGTAAACAGGAGAAAGTTTAATAAGGACAAATGCAAAGTGCTCCCCTTAGGAAGGAACAATCGGTTTCACACATACAGAATGGGGAGAGACTGTCTAGGAATGACTACAGCAGAAAGGGATCTAGGGATTATAGTGGACCACAAGCTAAATATGAGTCAACAATGTGATGCTGTTGCAAAAAAAGCAAACATGATTCTGGGATGCATTAACAGGAGTGTTGTGAACAAGACACGAGAAGTCATTCTTCACTCTACTCTGCGCTGGTTAGGCCTCAGCTGGAGTATTGTGTCCAGTTCTGGGCACCACACTTCAAAAAAGATGTGGAGAAATTAGAGAGGGTCCAGAAAAGAGCGACAAAAATAATTAAAGGTCTAGAGAATGTGACCTATGAAAAAAGGTTGAAAGAATTGGGCTTGTTTAGTTTGGAAAAGAGAAGATTGAGGGGAGACATGATAGCGGTTTTCAGGTATCTAAAAGGGAGTCATAAGGAGGAAGGAGAAAACTTGTTCTTCTTGGCTTCTGAGGACAGAACAAGAGGCAATGGGCTTAAACTGCAGCAAGGGAGGTTTAGGTTGGACATTAGGAAAAAGTTCCTAACTGTCAGGGTGGTCAAACAGTGGAATAAATTGCCAAGGGAGGTTGTGGAATCTCCATCACTGGAGATATATAAGAACAGGTTAGATAGACGTCTATCAGGGATGGTTTAGATAGTACTTGGTCCTGCCATTGGGGCAGGGGGCTGGACTCGATGGCCTCTCGAGGTCCCTTCCAGTCTTAGTGTTCTATGATTCTATGATTTATGCACTCAGTGGCATTCATTATTTTAATATACCTATATCGCATTCACTCTTACTCCCTAAACTAAAGAATCTTAATTTTGTCAGCTTGTTCATACACAGATCTTTCCAAGCCCTCAACAATCTGTTACCTTGTTCTGATAAAATGATCAGGAATGAACGAAGCATTCAATGTAAGAGCTCAGAAACTGATTTTATATTAGATAGATAGGTAAATGTCACAAGAATATTTTCAGTAGTATCCCATTCTATATAAAACCTCATATTTGGTTTATAGATTTAACTGCAACTATGGACCCATCACATGCCTCACTTTTATGAGTATTTGAGGAATATGTTATGCCTAAACTCCACCACCCCAGCTGTAGCAAACCCATGCAGGCATTGCCATAAATTAGCTTATATCTGCGATTAAAATGTTACAGTATCTATTAACATAGGTACTGCACTAGATTACCTACTCAAAAGACTAGGAAGGTGGGGTCAGATCCAGGCCACCTCTCAAATGCTGAATTTTGAATGTGTTTTCTGATTTATTGCAATGAGCTCAAAAAAGGACCTTGACTTGAGAGTTCCCTGCTAATGTTTGCACAACAATGCCCCCTCTTCATGCAGCAGTTACTCCTTTGCAAGATGGGCCTACTTTAAATTTGAGATCCAGATTGATCTTTCTCCAGTACCAACATGCAACCATTGTCTTTTTCTGTCTATCTTGCTCATGTTAGCTCTTGCCCTGTACATCGGGGGGCAGGGGAAGAGAGAGAATGTTGATGGATCTTGGTGTTAAACTCAGAGGTACTTGCAACTGCTTAAAATGTATGCCTTCTTGTTTTAGAATGTTTCTGGGCATCTAGAGGAGAGCAGAATTTGACCCTAAGTACATGTGTAACTCCCATTAGCACTAAAGAAGAACAAACAGAAACCACCTCATAGGAAATCGCTCCTAAAAAGGAGCGCGCCAAATATTTCTCAAAGTCTTGTCAGCAGAAGGCAGATGCTCAATACAATACAGCTTAGAATCTATTCTTTGTTAGTTGCTATGGCAGCCAAAGCCCCAGAGGCCGCTATGAACAAGTAAGAGTTAAGGGTTGACAATATACTTATATCCAGGCTTTGAAGATTAAGATTAAACAGTGACTGCCCTGCAGAGAAAACAAACAGTGGACAGCACCCCTGGAGATATACCACTTCCTCTGACACAGCTTCTGCTGTACTACCAAACAGCTCCTTGAATACACACAATAAACCCTCTGGCCGTCTGGGCTTTAGCATTCAAGTAGCCAGCAGAAACAAATGCAGATGGCACAATGTTTCCCTCCCATCTTTCCAAGTGCATTGTTACTGCTTGGACACTGATGGTGCATCTCCCTCTTTATTGGTGAAGCAAACAAAAATTTCTTCCACCCATTTGCGCCAGGATTCATATTCAACAAAGGAGACTTACTTCAAACAAACGTCATCAACAACTGTGGGCTCAGTGCCCATTGGTGTCCGATGTCTCTCTCACTATTTCCTTCCATCTTTCCCTGTCAAGTGCAGAGTGGCTAAGTTTCTGTAGACGAGCTCCGCACCAATCTGCTATATCATCTACCCATTCTCTGTGGGGTCTGCCGCTCCTATTCGAACCATCCATTATGTCAAATACCAGGATCTTGATTTTTTGTTCATCATTCATTCTGCAAATATGCCCAAATAGCTGTAACTTCCATTGTATAACCTTTTGCAGTAGGTTCTCTTTCGGCTGTATCTTCCTATATTATTCCTGGTTGGTGACCTTCTGCATCCATCCTATTCTCAGGATCTTTCTGTAACAACTCCTCTTCAATGCCAATATCCTTCTCTTCGAATCTTTCATCATCACCCATGTCTCACATCCATACAACATGCTGCTGAATGCACACATTTTCAAGACACTCAGCTTCATTTCTAGTCTAATTGCTTTGCTTTTCCAGATCTTATCCATCACCTTCAAACTTGCTCTTGCTTTCATTATTCTAGTTGCTACTTCCTTCTTACAGTCTAGAGCATGTTATGTTGCTCCCCAGATACGTGAAATTCTCTATATTCTCTAGTTCAAGCCCATCAACACTGATCTTCCTTCCTATTTCCTTATCTCCAAATACCATTGTTTTCATTTTACCCATGTTTATAATCATTCTGTACGGCGTCCCTTCCTCATTTAGCACCTGCACGATTTTTGCTAGCTTCTTGTCATCTTCCTCAACGACAATATATCATTAGTGAACCTCAAATTGTTAATTCTTATCCTATGCACAGATATCCCTTCTACCTCTTCCTTGATCTCATCCATTGCTCTCTCTAGATGTGTGATGAAGATACTTCACGATATCAGATCTCCTTATCTCATACCTCTACTCATTCTAAACCAACTTCCCAACTCTCTGCACATTCTTACCGCTGCCTCCACATTGTCACTGATATCCTTCAACAACCGTCTCCATCTGCTATCCACTCTGTATGATTCCAACGCTGCCCAAGTCACTTTCTGATCTATACTGTCAAATGCTTTCTGAAAATCAACGAAGCAAGTGTAGATGTTCTTTTGTCGAGCTTTCTCTGCTATCAATCTTAGTGCCAATATCTGCTGTATGGCACTTCCATCTTTCCTGAACCCCGCTTGCTCATCCACCAGATGGTCTTCTATCTGCAATCTTAGTCTCTCTGTAGTATCATCATCAGCACCTTGCCTAGATGACTTGTTAGGGCAATTGTTCTGTAGTTCTTGCACTCCGACACGCTTCCTTTCTTGTGTATTGTCACTGGCACAGATTTTGTCCATTCCCTAGGTATCTTCCCTTCTTTGCATGCTATATGACGTAGTTGGTGTATTTCCTGAATCATACTTGCCCTGCCATATTTGATCATCTCTCCTGTGATCTTATCATTTCCAGGGCTCTTGTAGTTCTTTAGTCATTTCACAGTTCTTTCTACTTCCTCCTTCAAAATATTGGTCTTACTCTCGATGCTCAGGGGAGATATCTCTTTCAGTTCTTAGATCAGTCTTTCTGAGATGCTTGGGTCCAGCTGTGTTTTGTATAGATCGGTGAAATATCTCATCCATCTCTGCACAATCTTCTGTTTGTTCATGAGCACTTCTTCGTTCTCATCTTTGATCGCCAGCTGGTTCGGCTGCCACCTCCTATTAATTTTCCTGATCATCTTATACACCTCCCTGGTCATATACTTATTGTAATACCTCTGTATATCTTCACACTGCTCCTCTAACCATTTTGCCTTAACCTTTCTGGCCCCTTTCCTTACCTCATTGCATTTCACCCTATATTGCTGTTCTGCCCTCTCAGAAACATCCCTTCTGATCTTCAGCGCTCCGTTCTCTTGGACCAACTTCAGTGTCTCCTGCATAATCCATTTCTCATTGATCTTTTCTTCTTCCAAAACAGTCTGCTCAATTGCCTCTTCTAACGCCATGGCTATCCCTTTGACTCTCTTATCTAGGTCTTTCTCATACTAATACATTATCACTCATCTTCCTACCTTCTCACCGCTCCTACATTCTCCTTGTGAAGCACAAAATCCCCTCATTTTTCTCCTTCAAAAAACCTGAATGAAAACACCAAGTCTGAAGCCCCATAAACCTAAGGGAGGGGAGAACTGAGATCAAATGTGGACATCAGGGTTGCAGCCATTAAATTGGATTCAGAATGAAATACCTCGTCCAAACCCATTCAAACTTTGGGGAGCTTCAACTGTGGATGTGAATGTTATAGCTGGTCCTGTGTCAATTTAGAGCTTCTGTACGTTGGTTTATGAAACCTAGGACAGGGGCTGATATGGGAAGTAGATAGCTATTAATGGTCAAGAAACACAAATTAGGACAAATATAAATGAGGAAGGATAATCCAGTGATTATGGAACTAGCTGGATATCTGGATTTAAATCCCTGATCTGACACAGACTTCCTGTGTGACGCCAGGTAAGTCATTCAGCTACCCTGTACATTGGTGCTATAAAATGAAGACAGTAGAATTTCCTTACTTCAAAAACTGTGGGGTGTTCAGCTATCATGATATAGAACATGCCCGTTTTATGTACATACCACATTCTGTCATCATTCTTTGTTTTAGCTCTTTGTCTAACCTGACTTCATTTTTACTGTTGTATTAGGGTTAGATGTTTAGTTGTTTCTGCTGATGTTAATGTTCTGCATTGACATTTTATAAATAAACCAACAACAGATCTACTGAAAAAAATTCCACCCCAAAACAAATAAATGTGTTGAATCAATAAACAGTTTATAGTCTTCCTTGAATAATCTCTTTGAGAAAGATAAATCAGAAAAGCTGTATTTAAACAAATATAAAGTTGAGAGACAAACTGAATAAAGAAACAGACAATTCAGAACGTAACACTAACCCTGGTCTCTCATCCTCAAGATAGGCTAATTTGAAAAAAAGGCAACCATGAGAGTTTACAGAGTGTTAGCTTTAGTTAATATAACTGTTCCCTGTAAGATGCTGGATGTCACCCAGCTGAGTAGCACAGTGCCCACAGCTAGGTTTTGTATTTCTATTGGTGGTGCACATTCATACATGCCTTGGTGCACATAAAAATTTATTCTGCACATGGATGGGAAAAAATTGAGGGAACATTAGTTAAATTATTATGTATATAAAGTTATACTGAATAAGTTTACATTACAGCTCATTGCTATTATTGTAGAGTAGATGCAAGAAAGCATCAGGCTAAATTCAATGGCACCAGGCAAGCCTTGCACAAACCATAAAGGTTTTAATTTCATCTGGAGGATGAATCTATTGGTTCCTCCGTGTTTGCTCAATACAACCAAGAAATTAAAAGTTCATAACACACTTAGCACAGGTTTCCCCCAATGACATCTTTGTTCTTTCATATAAGCCAGGAAGCCTTAAAACAATTCTAAACTACTACCCTGAATGTTCAGGTTCAGCAAAAAGACAGAACCATGACCTTTAAAAATACAGGGCAATGCACCAGCACAGGCAATCTCAGGAGGTGGCTACTTCACTCCAGAGCAAAGTGTCACCTTCCTGAGTGGGGTCAACAACTTTTCAAGGTAATGGAGCATTCAAGCTCAAATAATTCTTCTCTCAGGAATAAAGTATCTTTAAAGCACTTACAGCCAGTGAGTAATTGATGGTCCTTCAGTAAGCAAAGATTCAGTAAAGGGATCTGGCCGACAGTGATCACAACAGGTTAGCAAATGAATTAGTTAAAAATTAAATCAGTAGGGGAAAATGGAATGCAACTGTGGAGTCATGTAAATGATTCCATGGAGAACGGAAAGCAGCACAAGCTACAAAGCTATCCATAATCATTTGAAATACTGGGAAGTTTCAAGACCAATGCTGAGCACTTTTGCAGACGTGACCCTTAGGGAAAGCAAATGAACAAATTTTTAAAAGATATTTTTGATAGGATATGGTCCACAGCAATCATAATCCTCCTTCATAGCTGGTGGAAAGAGTAGGGGGATTGCAGCATTTTAGCTCTTGTATACGTCACAGGATAAAGTCTTACATAGGAGGTTGTCTACACAGCAGCATTATTTCTAAATAAGCTACCCTGGAGAAGATTTTCCAGGAGAGCTTATTTCGAAATAATACTGCTATACCCAAAATGCATTTTGATACAGCCCTCAGCTATTTCGAAATAGAATGTCAGCACACAAAACAGAAACTATTTCGTAACCGAGTCATTAGACACATTATTGCTTATTTGGAAATAGCCTCTAATTCCTGTCTGCACAGCCCCTATTTCAAAATAGCTGTTTCAAAATAGGCACTATTCCTCGTGGAATGAGGTTTATGTACTGCAAAATAAGCCAAATACTCTTTCAAAATTATTTCAAAATAGCAGTTCCATTGTGTAGATGCTTACTAAGCTGTTATTTTGAAATAACTTTGCTGTGTAGACATATCCAAATCCAATTGTTACTTGTCTGATGGCTGTTGAGTCTCTCTGAAATGAGTTGAATTTCAATGGAGTTCATGGAGGCAAAGTTAAGAACATCATATTACAAAAATCTTTCTTGCACAACCAACAGTTTCAGCAGGCAGGCGAAGGCTGATCTAACCTGCTTATTCCTGCAACTAGTCCTTTCCAAAACAGGCCTGAGGATACTGGAAAATAATAGTTTTCTTCAGCTCCAGTTGTAATTAAACTTCCTATCCAGTTCCAGCAGAGCAGGGTTTAAAAATTCAACAAATCCCACTGACACTGGGGATAATTGAATTAAGACAGGGCAAGGAATTATAATAATTGATAATATGAAGGGCAGATAGAAAGTTGCAAGGCAAGCAAAATGTTGCACATAGCAAAGAAGCTACAGAGCAAAGGAGACAATGGATCAGGCACAATACATATGGTTCAAGGGCCTTAATTAGCATATATATGTTATGCTGTACAGCACTCTACCTTACCCTTCACATAAAAAGGAGAGCTTTGTTTTGGAAAGTACCAAATGGGGGGTGAAAGAATGAGATAATACAGAACGTACAATGGTGATGATTTAGAAAATCAAAGGAACATAAGAGCTTTGTAATCTTAATATGTTCAACCTCCATAGAGATGACAGAGAGGCCAGTTAATTTTGTCACTCAAGCACTTGTCTTTGACAAGAGCACTACACTATTCTCAAGGTTACATCAGGAGCCAACAAAGCAAATCTCAAAGGTGCAGTTGTGCAGAATCCTGAGCAAAAGAGTTCTAAAATAGAAGGGCTGGCGGTCACAGGAAACCCCCACCAGGGAAATGGAGGTGAACTTGAGTCAGACTGTCAGTTCAGATACAGAGCCGTAGTGAAGGGGAATTAGAGGCCAGTGTGCCCTGTATCTTCTGTACCACCCTCACTGAGGCAAAATGCTCTAGAGAAATTTTGGCAGGCAGGTCAACTTTCCTGACTGAGTAAATTGCTGGAAGGTCAAGGATAGTGAACGCACAGGTGTCTCAGGGTCAGTTCTCCAGCCCTTACTCACTAACATCAATGGGAATGTAAACTGAGCGATGGCCTAAAATTCAGGGCCTGAGCCAAAGTCACTGATTGCAACTGCTTTTGGATCAGCCCCTCGATCGCACTAAGTTATGGATGTGTAAAGCACATTACGACAATGTATTGTTTATCTGTTCCTGATTTACTCTTACATTCTGCTTTTGTTATTTGCCTTCTTATATAAAACTTACATTTCATGATCCTAGTGACTGTTACTTGAAAACAATTGTATAAGACAGGCCACCTTTATGATGACCTGCACTAAAGGGAGAGACACTGGAGGAAACCTACCATAGGGAGATGAGCTGGGTGTTAATAAGTAACTGCCTAAAACAGTGTGTTAGCAAGTGACCCAGGACTTTTGGGAGACATCTCTATCAGTATCTTGAGAGGTGAATAAAGATCTCAGTACAGAAGATTACTTGGTATAAGGAGACCAAAAACAAAGAAAAAAAAAACAAACCAAAAAACACAGGCTGTCACTAACGAAGGAGAAGATCAAACTGGGTTCCAAGAAGCACTTTTTAGCTGTAGACTGATTAGCATGTGGCGTATGCTGAAATAGTACATCAGTGAATTAAAGGAAAGGATCTCTAGCGGGTAAGTAGAATGCTTCTGCTTCTAACCAACTGAATTTGGATTGACTTATCACTGTTCTTTCAAGAATTCTGGAGGATCTTAGGCTATGTCTAGATTTCAGTGATCTGTCGACAGAAGTTGACAAAACATCTGTAGACAGATCGTGGCCAAATTACCAAGCAGACTGCAAGAGGAATCTTCTCTATTGACAGAGAGTGGCTGGACAGTCCAGCTGCTCTCTCAACAAAACAGCCAACCAGAAGCATAACAGACAGGACTGCCCAGCATCCTGAAAGCCCTGTCTGTTGACAGAGAGCCCTCTGGAACATCCGGATGGGACTTCTGTTGACAGATCTCTGTCAATACAGGTGTTATGCCGTGTAGGGAGAGGGATAAGGCTTTCGACAAAACTGCTGCATTCTGTTGATTTACTGTCATCAGACTGCCTTGGGAATCTGGATGCTCCTTGGGTTTTGTAAACAAAATGCCAGTATGATGAGGATTACTGGGAATGAAATACCGTGGTCAAAATAGCTCCATTATTTTGAGCATGGTGTTTGGCCACACAGTTTCTATTTCGGGATATAAATGTATCCTGAAATAGAAACCATAATGTAGCCTTAGTCATTGAGAATTTGGTGATGTCTTTCTGTGTTTTATACTGAAGTTCCAAAACCTTATAATTATTTAGACTTCTGTGATTGCTAAATGCAAAATATGAGTGTTATAAACCTCAAAATTCATTATTATTATTATTATTATTATTATTATTAGTTTATAACCAAATAATTTATTTATTGACTCTAAACCCAATGGATCAAATTCATCCAACTGAGACAACTGATTTACTCCAGGGATGTAGTGAAGCTACTCTGTATATTGTAACCTAAAACTAGAACATCACTCACTATTTTTTTTTCAATTGTAAACTATAGAAGGGCTGCCTTCAGAAATATTAAAAGCAACAAAAATCTAGTATCTTCCTAAATGTTCATATCATATTGTCAAACTGAAATTTGAGCCCCTACATTTCTTAATTCATTCCCCTTCCTTTTCCCACATTAGGGCTACGTCTGCACGTGCACGCTACATCGAAATAGCTTATTTCGATGTAGCGACATTGAAATAGACTTTCAATGAATAATGTCTACACGTCCTCCAGGGCTGGCAACGTCGACCTTCAACTTTGACGTTGGGCAGTACCACATCGAAATAGGCGCTGCGAGGGAATGTCTACACGCCAAAGTAGCACACATCGAGATAAGGGTGCCAGGAACAGCTGCAGACAGGGTCACAGGGCAGACTCAACAGCAAGCCACTCCCTTAAAGGGCCTCTCCAAGACACAGTTGCACTAAACAACACAAGATCCACAGAGCTGACAACTGGTTGCAGACCCTGTGCATGCAGCATGGATCCCCAGCTGCCGCAGCAGCAGCCAGAAGCCCTGGGCTAAGGGCTGCTGCACATGATGACCATAGAGCCCCGCAGGGGCTGGACAGAGAGCGTCTCTCAACCCCTCAGCTGATGGCTGCCATGGCGGACCCCGCTATTTCGATGGTGCGGGACGCGGATCGTCTACATGTGCCCTACTTCGACGTTCAGCTTCGAAGTAGGGCGCTATTCCCATCCCGTCATGGGGTTAGCGACTTCGACGTCTCGACGACTAACGTCGATTTCAACTTTGAAATAGCGCCCAATACGTGTAGCCGTGACGGGCGCTATTTTGAAGTTGGCACCGCTACTTCAAAGTAGCGTGCACGTGTAGACACGGCCCAGTACTTAGGAGCCTGTGGGTGAGCAGTGCTTGTTACTACAAAAGGACTCAAAGGGATTGTCATGCAGCCCCAGAGAATCTGAAAAAAAAAATCAGTTCAGCCCTCACCGTCAATTAAAGTCACCCTGTCTGTATTGGACCAGCTGACTTTGGCTAGTTATCACTGTGCTTTCCCCTCCCCCACCCAGTTGTCTGAGTATATGCTGCCTTCCCATGGCCTTGAAGTGCAAGGCAGCTTGAAGGACCCATACCTACTATTAATCACAGTGTCCTCTGATAAATCATTAGCTAGATCAGTTCTTGTTCAAAATGGAAAGCAACAGCCAAACTAACTCCCAACTCCACTGGCATAAACTAGTCCTCTACCCCAATAGGAAGGTCCCAAATTTCAAAAACTGCAGCATCCAACTTTGTTTCATAGAATCCTAGGACTGGAAGGGACTCTCCACCCTACCTAAAATGGGATCCATTGATATCAATGTCAAAATGGCCATTTAGTCTGTGAGGGCTTGTCTACACTAGTCCCCTCCTTCAAAGGGGGCATGTAAATGAGCCTGATAGGTGAATATCAACAAGGTGCTGTGCTTCATATGCAGCGCCTCATAAGCATAATTCCCACCTTGAGAACTTCAAAGTTGCTAATTTTGAAGTGGCATCAAGCAGTGTAGCCATGGGCGCTTCAAAGTACCCACACAACTTCAAAGCGCCCTTCTCCCAGATTGTTTTGGGAGAAAGGCAACTTCAAAGTTCAGCATTCAGGTGCTCTGTGTTTGATTGGTTGGATAAAAGAGTGTGGCATAAGCTTATTGGCTCCTATGCACAAAAGGAGGAGTTTATAAATCTGCCATGACACACTCTTCTGAAATAGGAAGAAAGACTGCCCCTTCCCCTCTCCGTCTTAAGATTAGCATAAGGCCAGCTTTAGGAGCCTTGCTATGGACATCATGGTATTCACTGGCCTGGACAGTGTGAGTTTTTGCCCACCTTTCAGCAGCTCAGGGAGCCAATGGGTAGGTTAGATTGTAAAATCCATTTTGTAAAAACTTGGCATATGTTTGGTGCAGGTAATCATTCAGTAGAGGTTCAGTTTCTAATAAATGAGGAGAGAGTCAGGAGAAAGCATCTCCTAAACAAGCTGGGGAACAGGGCTGGTCTCCTATTGGTGGTGGAAGAGTGGCATCTCAAGCCTTAAAAGGGCTGCAAGTTTTCTTTTCCCTGCTGGCCAGGACAAAGCCTCACCACTTCTGAAGCTGTAGGATATGCATGCTATCCCGTAATTGATGATGATGACTAGAACATAAGAACATAAGAACATAAGAATGGCCATACTGGGTCAGACCAAAGGTCCATCCAGCCCAGCATCCCATCTGCCGACGGTGGCCAATGCCAGGTGCCCCAGAGAAGGAGAACAGAAGACAATGATCAAGTGATTTATCTCCTGCCATCCATCTCCTGCCCTTGTTCTGAAGGCTAGGGCACCATACTTTATCCCTGGCTAATAGCCATTTATGGACCTAACCTGCAAAAATTTATCAAGCTCTTTTTTAAACCCTAATAGAGTCCTGGCCTTCGCAGCCTCCTCGGGCAAGGAGTTCCACAGGTTGACTGTCGCTGTGTGAAGAAAAATTTCCTTTTATTAGTTTTGAACCTACTACCCATCAATTTCATTTGGTGTCCCCTAGTTCTTGTATTATGGGAAAAGGTAAATAATTTTTCTATATTCACTTTCTCCACACCATTCATGATTTTATATACCTCTATCATATCGCCCCTCAATCGCCTCTTTTCCAAACTGAAAAGTCCCAGTCTCTCTAGCCTCTCCCCATATGGGACCCGTTCCAAACCCCTAATCATCTTAGTCGCCCTTTTCTGAACCTTTTCTAATGCCAATATATCTTTTTTGAGGTGAGGAGACCACATCCGCACGCAGTACTCAAGATGTGGGCGTACCATAGTTTTATATAGGGGAAGTATGATATCTTTTGTCTTATTATCGATCCCTTTTTTAATAATTCCTAACATCCTATTTGCTTTACTAACTGCCGCTGCACACTGCGTGGATGTCTTCAGAGAACTATCCACTATAACTCCAAGATCCCTTTCCTGATCTGTCGTAGCTAAATTTGACCCCATCATGTAGTACGTGTAATTTGGGTTATTTTTTCCAACATGCATTACCTGACACTTACCCACATTAAATTTCATTTGCCATTTTGCTGCCCAATCACTCAGTTTGCTGAGATCTTTTGTAGTTCTTCACAATCCCTTTTGGTTTTGACTGTCCTGAACAACTTGGTGTCATCTGCAAACTTTGCCACCTCACTGCTTACCTCATTTTCTAGATCATTGATGAACAAGTTGAACAGGATCGGTCCCAGGACTGACCCCTGGGGAACACCACTAGTTACCCTCCTCCATTATGAAAATTTACCATTTATTCCCACCCTTTGTTTTCTGTCTTTTAACCAATTCCCGATCCATGAAAGGATCTTTCCTCCTATCCCATGACCGCCTAATTTACATAAAAGCCTTTGGTGTGGGACCGTGTCAAAAGCTTTCTGGAAATCTAGGTATATTATGTCCACTGGGTGCCCCTTGTCCGCATGTTTATTAACCCCTTCAAAGAATTCTAATAGATTAGTTAGACACGACTTCCCTCTGCAGAAACCATGCTGACTTTTGCCCAACAATTCGTGCTCTTCTACGTGCCTTGCAATTTTATTCTTTACTAGTGTTTCTACTAATTTTGGTAACAAAACTTTAAAAAATAAAGTACAGAATTTTAAAAATAATTGAATAATATTTACTCCACTCATCTGAAAGCTACTGAACACTTAATATGTTTAACAAACACAACAATTGTGTACTTACCTTCCCATTAGTAGCCTTCCTCATTAATGCACATGATCCAGCAAATTGAATGCTCAGGTCACTGTAATCTTTACCAGAAAAATTTGAAAATTGTATTGTCCTTTTTAATGGCAAACATCATTATAGCAGAGAAAAATACTCAGTACAAATCACTTTTATAATAACTTTACACTAGCGTAACTCCATTGTCTTTTTGCACAACCAGAAAAGGAACAGCACATGAAGAACAACGTGTTGATCAGAAGCCCTGGCTTTCAGCCCTATGCAACCATTTTTTAACACTAATTCTTATATTATTCACAACAAATCAGAGGAAAATAAATATTTACGAATCATACCAAACTGTAATTATTTTATTATCATACCTTTATAATGTACGACAGCTTCTAATTCAAAGTTTGCCAAGTTAATTATAAACAAACCAGTGGAGGTTCCTATCCACAAACATCTGGCATTCACAGCAGGAAAACTGTTAACACTGCTGATAATCCTTTGGGCTCCTACAGGTCCTCCACAGTCATTCTCCATCTTTTGCGCTTCTTGGCTATAGTCTTGATTTGATCCCACGTTAAGCCAGTTGTTTTTACTTCATCCAGGAAACTTCATCGCCATGTTTGTTTGGGACGTCTCCTTTTTTTCTCTTTCCCTTTGGAATACATTCTAATGATTGTCTCATGATCTATTCCTCACAGTCCTTATGCAGGATATGGTCTGCCCATCACCATTTTCTCTTCTTGATCTGGATCTCCATTGGCTTCTGGTTTGTTTTGGTCCACAAGGTTTCATTTGACATTCTAGTGCACCACTTTAGCTGGAGAATATGTCTGAGACATTTACAGTAAACCCTCGCGTTACACCGGGGTTGCATTCTTGCAACCCCCACATAATTCAAATTTTTGTGCAACTCGAGATGAGACTGAAAACAGGCTGCCACCTGGTTCCCAACTCCCCTGGCTCCCAGAGTGGTGGGGAGCTGGGACCCAGGTGGCAACCTGGCTCCCCTCTGCTTGCGAGACCTGGGAAACTGACCAGGGCAGCAGTCTGGGTCAGTTTTCTGACTCCAGCCAGTGGAGGGGAGCCAGGAACCAGGGTCAGCCTGGCTCCCTGCTCCCCTCCATTCCTTGGAACCAGGAAACTGGCCACTCTGGGAATCGGTAAATGCTCCTGTCATGGACGGCAGCCTGAGTCACAGCTGCCATCCCTGACAGGAGTAGGGACGCTGCTCTTATCAGGGATGACAGCCTGATTCGCAGCTGCCACCCCTGACAGGTGCAGCCCCCACCCCTGACAAGAGCAGGAAACCTCTCCTGTCAGGGCGGCAGTTGTGTTAACCCGAGACACGCACAAACTCAAGGGTTTACTGTATTGACAAAAGTCTGAATTTTCTTACTGTTGCTCTGGACCATGCACATCTTCGAGCCATACAGCAGCACTGATTTCACACTGGAAGTGAAAATAAGTAGTTTGGTTCTTCTTGAGCTGGCTTTTGTACACCAGACTGGTAGTAATACGGCAAAGGCTTGTTGCACCTTTTGTGGTCTTGCAGTGATGGTCTCTTCAGCACCCCAATTCTTGCTGATAACACTCCCCAAATATCCAAACTGATCAACATCTTGTACTGCTCTTCCTTCAATTGTAATTTCGCTTCTCTGTGGACAGGCAGTCCATCTGCACCATCATGCCACATTACGGAGTCTCAGGCAAACTGACAGGTGTCAGAGATGTAGCTGTGTTAGTCTGTATCTTCAAGAAAAACAAGAAGTCCTGTGGCCCCTTATAGACTAACATCTTTACCCACGAAAGCTTATGCCCCAAAATATCTGTTCGTCTATAAGGGGCCACAGGACTTCTTGCTGGTCAGGCAAACTGATTACCATCGTAAAGAAATATTATGAAGAATACTCCTATCAAGTAATCTATGATGGAACATTGTTGGAAAAATTCGAGGTCACAAGAGGTAGATGCCGAGGCTGCCTTCTTTCTCCATTACTCTTCCTGATTGTCTAGACTGGATCACAAAAACAGCATATGTCGACTCAGGAAGTGGACTCCAATGGACCCAAACTAGGAAACTTGAACATCTAACATTTGCAGATGACTTAGCCCTGCTTGCAGACAAACTAGAGCAAGTGCAAGAGAAGATGGATGCCCTACAGGAAACAGCTGAGTGAGTAGGCCTCAAGATCAATCAAGAGAAGACCAATTTGATGGGCATTAATAATAGAAAGGAAAGTGAAATTACAATTGAAGGAAAAGAAGTGCAAGGTGTTGACCAGTTTGTATACTTGGGAAGTGTTATCAGCAAGAATATCCCATAATTACTTCTCTCGGAAACCATAGAATGCTTTCAAATAGCAGAAGACACTAAACAAGCTGTTTTTATTTTAATCTAGATTTTACATAGTGCTTTTCATTTGTAGTCCCAGTTGCTTCACTTAGTGCTTTTAATCCCTGTTACTTTACTAAAGAAAGTACCATAGGTATAATTATTGCTATTTTACAAATGGGAAGACTGAGGTATGTGACATGACCAAAGTCACCTCGGTGAGGCCAATGACAATATTATCTGGAAAGATAACTGCTTAGGTCAGATTATGTTTGCAAGCTATATAAAGCTATTCAAGATAGTTAAGTCCAAGGCAGACTGTGAATTGTCAGTTGGGGAAAAAATCTGTTTTCAAGAGGATTTAGATTTTTCTCTGCATGCAAAAGGCATGTTTAAAAAGCACAGTAACAATGATAATTTCAAAGTTATCCACCAACAAAGCAACCTTTTTAATTCCAAACAAACAGTTAAGATCAGGGTGATCAAACAGATCAGAAGGAAAAGCAGAAGGACTCAAGAGACAGCTAGACGCGTTCAGGGTAGATCTTCTGGAGTTTGATTTCATGTACCTGGTAGAGACACACCAAACTGAACAATCTGAGGTTGGCAGTTGACCCCTCTACTCTCGATATCGTGCGGAGTTCCTCCCATTGACCTCCCTCTAGCTACACAATTTCTGTAGCTAGAATTGCATACTTACAAACGACTTACCAGCCTAGTGTAGACTTGCCCTGAGATGAACTACACAAGCTGAGAGAAGAAAGAATACTACCAGGAACTTGACAATTGTGATTGCTTTCAGTGCTTCCTAAATCTAAGGCTTCAGGAGTGAAACTTGGGGGCTCATAAGAGGAGTCTATATTTTGCAATGCTTAGGTTGGTGCGTATGTTATTTCCTTTCTCTCTGTATATTTTCCTCTAGCGACCTGGAATAATCATCTTTTTTTACAAGTATGGTTCGGGGGAAGGGGGAGATGTGTAAGGAGTGAAGTCAGATGAGAGGAAAAAACTGATTTGGAGAGGCTGTGCCAGAGAGTTCAGGTCCCAGATGACTATGCCAAAGGGAGAGAGAACAAGTCAGATTTTCTTTTTTTCCTTTTCCATCAGCTGCTATTGTGATGCTGTCAGGGCTAGCTCACCAGCCACATGCTCTGGCAGTAATCATAACTACCCTGAGGGAGCTAGGCTCGAATGCACTTTTTAAACTCTACGCTCAGAGCATGATTTGCAGCCATTTATTCTGCCCCATCAAACTGAGTTAGCCACCAGCTTAGCTGAAACCTGACTTCACATAAGTTTAAAAATACATTTTAAAGACACGTCTGGTGATGAAAAGGAAATCGCCACTGCTAAACTTGCTTGCTCTGCAAAGCCATTTGAAACAAGTGAAAGGTACGGCGTTCCTGGACCACATAATAGTACCCACTGCAGATTCCCTAGCTCTGTCCACCACGCAAGCTCCTCCACTTGGTGCATCCCCCGTAGCCACCTCCCACACACAGACCCCCGTCCTGCTCAATGCCCCCCCACCTCCTGCACAATGCACCCCCAATTGAGCACACAGGAAGCAGGGATGTGGGCAAAATACACCATATATTATACGCAACCGAAACGTGGCCTTATTGTATCGTAAACATAGCATGGCTACATTAACTATTTATGCGGGGGAGGGCAAATTATGTACAGGGGAAGGGGGCCGAAATATTTAGAGTGGGGAGGGGCACCTGGGTGGCCTGCCTGGGGCGGGGGCGTTACTCTAGGACAGGGGTGGAGGGCCATGACCCATGCCAGCCCTGGGACCCATGCCCTTCCTGAATCATAGAATCATCGAACACTAGAACTGGAAGGGACCTCAAGAGGTCATCAAGTCCTGTCCCCTGCCCTCACCGCAGGACCAAGCACCATCCCCGATAGATGTTTATCTAGCCTGCTCTTAAATATCTCCAGTGATGGAGATTCCACAGCCTCTCTAGGCAATTTATTCCAGTGTTTAAACACCCTGACCGTTAGGAAGATTTTTCCTAATATCCAACCTAAAACTCCCTTGATGCAATTTAAGCCGATTGCTCCTTGTCCTGTCCTTCTACTATGTGTATTCACATTTATATGCTCATTAATAAAGTTTTCACATGCTACATGTTTGTTTTCTTACATATGCTGAAAGGGTTTTTTTATTTCATATGAACATAACTGAAATTTCTGTCGATTTAGATGACCTTAGATGGGTTTGGGGCTGAAATGGGAGTGAAAGAGTGCTTTCGACAGGAGCGCTGCCTTCTTTCGATTTAATCTCGAAAGAACACTTGTGTGTAGACGATGCACTGGGTGTTTCAAAAGAGCCCCTTCTTTTGAAAAATATTTTGAAAGAACTTGCTGTTGTAGATGGGGCCCCAGAGTCACTCTGCTGAACTAAAGGCCCCAATAATGTTAGTCTCTCTCTGCTGTAAAATTTTCACTGGGTATAATCAACTAAAAGCCCTACTGACACTAAAAGTCAAGCCAAGTGTTTCCTAAAACATGTGTGATTAAGTTTCTGTTTGCAAGAGAAACTATCTTAGGTTTACACATGTAATCCAAGTCCAGTTGATCAATATGCAAGGTCTGCATTATCTTGTTTTCTTTTCGATGAGGTGGGGGGGGGTGTAAAAATTCTGCTTCATTTTTTGATAAATTAACATCTCAAATGACTATTGAGGTCACGGGGATTCAAGACAGAAGTAGATTTGCCTCCTGAAGTCTATGAAACAGTAGGGCAAATAAGGGTTTCATTTTATGTTTAAAAGCACCTTGTAATGGACAATAAGTAAAAAAATTTTTCTGGGTGCTTTTTAAATTAGCAAAGAAAGTAAAGAGTCAAACACTTGGCAAACAGCCATACAAGTGCTGAACATTTGGTTATACCACAGTATATATTCTTCCGAAAGACAGTGTTGGTGATGGTGATCCACTGCTTATTATAACATTCCAGATGAACCATGTTTTACAAGAAAACAGCTAAGGAATGTAGGGTGTTGTATGCAAAGTTTAATTTAAAAGTGCCAGAAACATTAGAATAGTTGGACTGTTAAAGCATGCACAATAATTCAGTAATTCGAAGGGTTCTCAAACTCTCTATAATATGCAGATTTTAACACAAAGAATGTAACCATTCTCTCTCCTTTTTGTAGATATACAAGATGCTTCTTGCATTTTTTTTCTGTTTCTAATCTCAGGCAAGTACAAAAGTGGCAAAAAGGGAAACAGAATACTGGAAAAGCACTATATTTTAGCTACATTTCAGCGGACTTTGATACCTGGATTAAGCAGAGACAATACCATGGGACTACTCTGCTCTTCATAGACCACCAGTAAGTGCTCCGCTAGAGTGCTGGCAGTCCATTGACCACATTTTGAACAAAGTGCCATTTTCTTTTAATCTATTGATCTGCTGGAAGGGTGCAGAATTTTGTTGGACTACAGCAACTGGAAAGTGGCTCTCTGATTTCCATATTTTCTAGCTCTCTTACAAGCTTCAGTACCAGCGATGGGTCTCAGCTATGGAGTTATAATTTAGCTCCCCCTTAGGAACTTTTCCAAAATGTGTATTGATTCGATCCAACCTCTTCATAAGACCATTTCCTCCTTAGCAGATCTTCAAAAGAAAATTTTCTCAACGATGGTTGGGATCATTTTACCTGAAATCCAAACAAATCTGCAATTTCACAAGAAATTAACTATGGATATCCTAAATTTATAGATTGCATGGGTCATATTATCATCACAGAATCTGATAATTTTCCAACCTAGATGTCAATTCATATAAGACATAAAAATAGTGAGCTATACACACATTCTTAGAGGGGGAGGGATAGCTCAGTGGTTTGACTATTGGCCTGCTAAGCCTAGAGTTGTGAGCTCCATCCTTGAGGCAGCCCTTTAGGGATTGGGGCAAATAGATGTCAGGGATAATGCTTGATCCTGCCAAGAGGGCAGGGGACTGGACTAGATAAGGTCCCTTCCAGCTCTAGGAGACATGGTGAGATAGGCTTCCCTTTAAATGGGACCAAGATTGAGAATCTTTCATTGAAATACACATTACAAATAATTTTCAAAGAGAACTAGTATTAAAATGGTCTTAAAATTAATCTGAGCAGAGGGAGACTCCTTCCAAATGAGACTGGATAAATACCTGAAATTGTCAACACTTGAGGGCAACGCCACACCGGCCACACACCTGTACTGCAGCCACACCTTCTCAGCTACCACTGGCCAATGTTCTGTCTGCACTTACCTCCACCTCCCCTCTGCTGTCTGCTGCTCTAATACAGGCACTATATCTAATGTAAGTACATCCAGACACGGCTGGGTGTATGTATTTGCTTTCTGCCATCATGGCTGGACACTGCAATGCTCAGACAACAGAGCAGAGGTGTGATTGAGTCACTTGCTGGAACTCTCTGCACTTGGCCTGCACTTTCACGATGTTTCCCTAGCAATGAGTAATAATGGCCAGTGCCTGGCGCTTGCAAATGCTCAGGAAGCGGAAGTATTTTAGTCTCTGAGAGTTTCTCAGTTATTAGGGCGTTGTGTGTCTCTTGGTTACATTACTGTGTGGCTCTGGAGTTGGGATCAGCACCAGGAGCCAATCTCTTGCATGCTGCTTGGGAAAAACAAAACAGACCAGAACAAAACCAAACCCCTCTGAGACCACCACTGCCACATCCATCACTCATGAGAAAAATAGATTTCTGAAAAGGAAGTTAATTATTCTATTTGGATATCTCCAGGCCTGCTAATTATCCCATGTGCTCCCAGCAAAGGTAGGCATCCAAGATCACCAACCAGTGAGAATAGCTGATAAATAATGTGAATGCTTCTCCCACTTGGTCAAACAGCTCATCTCTGAGACTCAGTACCCCTGGGATATTAGGAAAATCAGTAAGAAAATTGTCTCAACATGTGTTAGATGGGTGCAATTTTCTTCATTAGCAAGGCTCATATGATGGGTCAGATCCTGATCGCTTTCCTCACAAGTGGTTCCCATTGGGCCAAGAATATGAAGTAAATTAAATTGTTAATTCTAACTAAAAATCTTCTTCATTAACAGCTACAGCAGTGTTTACCAAACTAATTTGGCTGTGGGCCACTTTTGGGCTTGGATTCTATTGACAGAACACATACATGCTGGTCTGGTGGTGGGGGAGGGCGTTCATACTGAGAGATTGCCACATGTAATGCTCAAAAGTTCATTTAAAAGAGTTAGTTTTTTAGATGTCATTCATTTTTCAAAGAACAAAAAATAACAAGAAAAAAATCATCTCAATGAACTACTAATGTCCTTCTGATAGGAGGACAGTTAACAATCCTATAATTAAGTATGAAAATTTACAAATCCAGAACAAAAGATCAGTATAACAGCTGCAAGAAGGATGGTTAACGTTGTTCTTTTGTACAAAAATAGAAAGGACAATAATGCTCAAAAAAGGACTGTCCTTCCCTAAAGCTTAAAAAAACATTCTTTATGATGCTGGATCATTGGATCCCCATATTCGGGGCAGCATCATGAGATTTCTCAGAACATGACTTGCCCTGAAACAATCCAAATAGACAACCGATTGTTTTAGTGAAAGTTGCATAACAACTATACTATTATGAATATGTTATAAACATTAATATAGCTATAATCTAAACGCTATTAAAATACTTCAGTATTTTTGATACACACATAATTTCATATTTAATATTTTAGAAGGAAAAATATTGCTAACATCAAAAATTTTTCACAGAAGCCCTAATCACATCACGCACAACGCCAGTGTTCCATGGAACACAGTTTGGGAAACACGGAGCTACGGTAAGTGAATGGACTGCATCTTTTCTCGGAAGCTGTCATTCATTGTACAAATGAGAGCGACGCACAAGTTTCACTCAATATGCTGAGACAAAGAGAATGAGTGTGTAAGCAAGTGATTTAAAGACCCTGTGTTCCGAATTCGACATAGAGGAGGGCCACAGCTGCTCGCAAAACCTTTTTTCCCCCTCATTTAAAGATCTAGAGTTCCATTCCTTCTGCGTTAAAAGCCTGATCCAAGGCACAGTGAAATCAAGAGCAAACCCTACTAATCATATCAAAATTGAATCAAACAGAGAGAGGGAAATTATGCTTAATTATTTTGAGCACTTCTTGCCCTAACAAACCTCTTCCTGGATGCTGAACTGTTCCAAGAAGAGGGCATTTACAAGTATGCAAATGCATGTCTTCTGACAAGCAGGAAAAAAGAGCAAGAGCAAGTAGCAACTACCAAAAATGTATCAAATTTGGAACACAATGCATGAAGTCCCATGGTGAAATGCTCATAATGGCCTTGCCCATCTTGTATCTTATTGCCAAAGAAATAGAAGACTTTTTTTAAAACCCAGCAAGACTTCTGCTGTCAGTCCAGAAATTGTCAGAAGAAAGATGACTTTACTGAATCATTCCAAATTACCCATCATGACTGTGCATACTTCGCAGAGGAAAAGGAACACTCAATAGCTATAACTCACAGAAGACAAGTTAATACATCAATACCTTACATCAAATAGAGCCATAAAAAAGAGGGAAGATGTTGATAGGAAGAAATATCTGCTGACCAATGTGAAGGGACTGCTTCACCACTGATTGACTCATTGAAGGTCAATTAATCAGAGCAAGTGATCTGTAAAACAACCATTTGAGACCACAAAACTTCTTCATCTCCCTATTCGGAGACAATTTTTGTTCTTATGTGACCTATGTAGCTGTCTAGGTATAATTTGAGATTATTGTCTCAAATTCTGATATTCTTACTGAGGCTGACTAGTAACAGAGAGATAGCCATGTTAGTCTATATACTATCAAAACAAAAAAGCAGTCCAGTAGCTCTTTAAAGACTAACAAAATAATTTATTAGGTGATGAGCTTTAGTGGGACAGACCCACTTCTTCAGCCACAGCCACTATGGTCCTTGAAATCCACTCAGGCTAATTTGAATATATTTCATGATTTAGCACGAGCCTAAAATAAGCCCATTTGACATGTTCAGAAAACAAACTGTAAAGGGAGCAGTTTACCGCATGGCTATGGCTACACTGGGCCCTCCCTTTTGAAAGGGGCATGCAAAAATGGCCAATTGAAAATGCACATGAGGCATCAATTTGCATATTCAGAGCCTCATTTGCGTAATGGCAGCCACTCACGGTTCTAAAAGTGCTGTTTTCTAAAGCCAAAACAGCCGTGTAGACGGGGCTCCGTCGAAAGGAAACCCTGCTTTTGAGAGCACCCTTCTTCCTAATTTTTTTCAGGAAGAAGGATGCTTCTGAAAGCGGGGCTTACTTTCGAAGGAACCCATCTACACGACAAATTTGCATTTCAAAAGCAGCACTTTTGAGGAGGCGCGTGGCTGCCAGTATGCAAATGAGACACCAAATATGCAAATCAGCCCTCATTTGCATTTTGATTGGCTGTTTTTGCATGCCCCTTTGGAAAGGGTGGGGCCAGTGTAGACATAGCCCACGAGTTAATTTTATGTTGCTGTCAGCTGGAAACCTCTACTGAATTGTGATCACCGAGCAGACATTTCTCAAAACTCAGACAGGCTTCGGTGTAAGTTAAAACAATTAAGTCATCCCTCCCCCACCACTTTAAACCTGAAGCCAGTGATTATAATGTAAGTAGGTTCTTGAGACATACTTTGAACTAGTCTTTTGTGTGTGGGTGGGATATCAGTGGACACTAGTCATTAGTCCACCTGCTACCATGGAGCTTATTTGCTAGATGATTATTGAACACTTTTTTGTGCAGGAGGCCTATTTACATTCACAGTCTGCTGACAAGATGCTAGAAAAGCACATGCCTGTCCCTTTTCACTGGAAGAAGTATTGATTTCTAAACACTTACTTTGAAAACTGACCATTTCTGCCTCAGGGCTCAATACATAGTAGGTGAAGAACAACTGCCAGCTGGTACAGCGGTATTTATTTTTAAATTCTGCTGCACTAAGAGTATCTGCAATTCACAGTGCTTACAGAATTAAAAATAGCCAGGCTTTTCTCACCCTGCAAAATACGGTCTCCACTAGTAAGGAGACTAGAAATGAAGAATACCTTTAAAAATATGCTTAGAACGACAAGAAGATGAACAGCATATGTTTGTGAAGCTTCTTTGGGTTGTGGAAGAACCAATAATTGTTATTTGCCAGGACTGCCTCTCCAGGCGGATGCCTCTTCAGGCTTTAACAGCAGCACTTCAAATCTTCTCTGGCCCAAGGTCAGGACCTCCATCATGCCAGGTTGAGATTGTACACATGGTAAACGCTGCCCAAAATGCTGACAAAATAAATAACACCTACTCCTTTTATGTCACTTGCCAGAAGTTCTCACAGCACTTAATGGTCAGACTCATCATTTAACAAATGGGGAAACCAAGGCCCAGAAAGATTAACCTTGAGCAAGTAACACAGGAAGTCTATACTAACAGGAGGCATTGAACCTAGCTCACCCATATGCTAACTCAGCAGTTTAACCATGAAACTCCTCTGTTTCGCTAGAGGGTCTCTCCTCAGCACACTTTGCGATGGCAGAGGTGCAGGTTCGCCATCTGGAAGAGCCAAATCCTGTCTAGCCTCTTAAGTGTAGCACATGCAGTCAGGGAGCCAACAGCCTCCATGGGCCCCTGGGCAGGGTGAGGAGGAGACGGCTGGCTCCGTGCTCCTAAAGGCGGTGGGCTAGGAGCTGAAGGGACAGGGCCAATGGCAACAAGCCCTCAGGGTGCCCTGGAGCACACCATGCCTCCCCCCTGCCCCCATGGTGCTCTGACACCAATTTAAAAGGCCCAGGCCTCTGGCTGCCTCCACTGCTACTGTGGCAGCAGCAGCAGAAAAAGCCCTAAGCCCTTCTGAATTACCAGTCCCTGGGGCAGCAGCCCACCCTGGCCACCAGAGGTGGGCCTGCATGCTGTGGCAGTCCACGCTTTCCTCTCACCTCTGAACATACTTAAATTCTGACCTGAACAGTTCCCTTCCGTTGGTGAGTCCTCTGCATGCCCATACCATCCCCTGGTCTCTGCAGACAATACTAGCAATTGTGCTGAAAAAGTTTGCTGCACCGCATGGTTGTGTCTCATTTCTCTCTGGACTTTTCAGGTAGCACCTTGCCCTTTTCGTGCATATTGAATTGCAGACTGGGCACAAAAATGTAGGCGGTAGGCTTCATATGATGAAATCGGATGATCTATGTCCTTGATCTCTCTGTCCTGACCTTTTGCACCCCACAATGTTTAGTAAGCAGAACTAGGAGGCCGTTGGAAGATACCCATAGTTTCAAAGTTCCAGGAGGCTTGCTTGTCGTAACAGTGCATTGCAAAGTGGGTGGGAAGCAAAAATGATACCATAGAGCAAATGTGCTCATTCAAGTGCTGTACAAATACCCTCCTCTCCCTTTGAGTTCAAGGGGGCGTTGAAGATGCTAAGGCCCTTTCAGCACTCCTCTGCTTTAATATCAATTACCTGCAGTAAGAAAAATAGGGAAAGAGGATATTTATCAGAACAGTTTTGTAATCAGATATAAATACATTTCTCTTAAGCAATGGTAAGAAACATAATCCTACTTGGATGCACAGAGGGAACATAACATGTACTGTGATGGCGCTAATCACAGTGGTTTAGATCCATATAAAGCTCTTCATAAAGACATAATTACCTTGTATCCCTCTAATGAGAATTCTGAACAGATTTTACCTCACTAGATTGTCTTTCAAGACGTGCTAATAATTAGCACTTACCTACAGCATTTTTACCCAAAGGTCTTAAAGCTCCTTACAATGATGAGTAATTATCATTATCCTCATACAAAGCAAGTACATCACATGCCGAGAAAGCCAAAAACGTGCATTCACATTACACCACTAAACTAGCCTCACATCTCAATGATGCCAGTCGCAGGGTATGTCTGCACTGACAAGCAGGTGTAATTTTTACTGCAGAATAGCTATCACCCACATTGCACTACTCCACTGTAAAAAATATAGTGGCAACAAGGTACTGTAACTGCAAGGTCAGCCATGGATGGGGGGATATAATCTTGATCTTGTTTAGCTATCTTGGGGTAAGCACTACAAGTGACTTCTCTTCACCCAGGCTAAGGCTACAGTATGGTTTCTATTATCCCGAAATAGAAACAGCACAGCCAAATGCCACACTCAAAATAGCAGGACTATTTCGAATGCAATAGTTCGTTCCCACTAACCCTCATTGTACGAGGGTTAGAGGAAAGTTCAAAATATGATGCCTCAAAATAACTTATACAATTTGCGGTGTGCAAATTGGATAATTTATTTTAAAACAGGGCTACAGGGTAGGCCCATGGTTTTACAGTGAGATAGCTACCACCACATTTTTATCCCACTGAAAATGGAGTTTTTATGCCTGTTTCATTGCCTCTTGTTCCAGTAATTGTGAATTTTGGCACTGTGTTTGACATGTGATTTGACTTCACACCCCAGCTTAATAAGAAACCACCAAACTCTGCATTTGCAGTTCCAAAAGATAACCAACCAAAATTATCCTCTCTTCTAGATGGCCCAGTGTGGTTCATCTTCTTTGTGACTATTTCAGGTCCTGCTCCTTTAAATAGCAGAGCAGAACCTGGAACCTAGAAGGAGCTCTGACTGGTGTTCAATTTAAGATGCTCAGGGAAGGATTGATTTTGGTTTTGTGCTCAATGAGGCAATGGGACGACCGATGGAAAAAGATGCTGCTTCTTGAGAGTGAGGATGACACAATCTTGACGGTGTCAAGCCTGCAATATGGCAGTGGTTCTAAAATGAGTGGCTGTGGACCCCACCGATGTCTGAGACCGCATCGGAGGTCTGCCAAATATTACAAAAAATTAAAAAATAACATCATCCCACAAGCATTTGTTCAAGAACCATCACACCAAGAACACATAAAGATATCAGTGAGAGGGGTGTGCCTGTTTCTTACTGCAGAGTCTTAGTACTCATACTTATTTTCAAAAAGTAGTACCGACCGTATGTGTTTGTATGCAGTGCACGTGTACTTTTGTCAGTCGGTGTCTCAGCTGGGAGTCTGTGACTAACACTGCACTGAAGAAATCAACCAAAATGTTTGAGAACTTCTGGTCCATGGAAGTAAGTGTTTCCTATTTCTGTAGTTACCACAGAAAACAGATTATTACAAGTTTAAAAAAAAAAAAAAAAAAATATATATATATATATATATATAGTCACATCCCAGGGCTAACCGCTCCCCTCCTATTTTTATCTGGCTTTGATAAGTCTTTCCTAACAAGGATCCTAATACCCAAAGCTAAGCCTAGATTGCATGCTCATTGGCTGCTGCGTTTGTGTATGTGTAGCTAAACGCCACAGTGAAAAGCTGGCTGCCTGTAGGCTGCAGTGTGTAACTACATGGCGTTGCAGTGAAAGGCTCCTGGGGAAGGCCTTAGGGAAAGGCTCCAGCAGCAAGGAACTGCAGATCCTTTTGCTTTGGTGGAAAAAGGACTGGGCCATGAGAGCTCTCAGAGGCATTCAACAGTGCCACCTCACTGCCAGAGGTTTTCCCCATTACCGGAGGCTTTCTCTGCGGCAGGGAAAGACGCCAGTAGCAGGGAGTCAGTGGGACACAATCCTGCTGCAGGTTGAGCCTCTCTGATCCAGAACTCTCAAATCCTGCAACATGGGTAATTCAGCAGGATTTTAGTTAGCCAGTTATCATGGGTGTGGCCAAGTTTCCTATGGTCCCACAAAGTTTGTTTCAAGGCACCCAGCCCGGCTGTCGGTGTTCTGTGCTGTTATTTAGCTGTAATTTACCCCTAAACATCTTCTGAGAGCTGAGTAAGCAATGAAAGTGTTGGTAATGTGCTAGACAATATTGACCTCCTGTGGCCTGGCAAATTTTCTCATTCGGCATCCTTAGGACCTGACTGGTGCCGGACAAGAGAGGTTGAACCTTTAAGAAGAAGGGGGTGACATGGCTTGAGTGCATAGTGAGCCCTGTAAAGTACTTTAGTGCATACACCCAAGTTCAGGTATCTCTTTACTGGTTCTGTCTAAGCAAGTTCCACACAGCCTAAGCTATCAAAAAAAAAATCATGTAGCACTTTAAAGACTAACAAAATAATTTATTAGGTGATGAACTTTTGTGGGACAGA
The DNA here is from genome assembly GCF_033958435.1 of Carettochelys insculpta. Lineage (NCBI taxonomy): Eukaryota > Metazoa > Chordata > Testudines > Carettochelyidae > Carettochelys > Carettochelys insculpta. Next base: position 81,640,677 of record NC_134139.1, on the reverse strand, counting down.
CTCACTTCTTCAGATCTACAGCCTTACCAGAACAGACTCCTTACATAAAGCACAGAGGTCCAAAAATTGTTATCAAGGTTGACAAATCAGAAAAATTGTTATCATTGTTGGCGAATCAGATAGAAGAGCAAGAGAGGGGGTGAGGGGTGGGAAAGTAAGTGTTAGATCAAGTATCAAAGTATGTAAAAGAGTCCTTGCAATGGGTCAGGTAATTGCTTACACATACCCTGAATGCCAGGTTGTGATGGCTAAATAGTGTTGTTACATCCAGTACTTTCCCACATGCTGGCAAAACTCCTCCTCACCTCAGTGGTACAGATGCAGGCCTGTATCAACCATGTCCTCTCTGTAATAGTCCTGATCCCCACTGCCCTGAGAAATAAGCATCGTCCGGTGGTTGGTTAACTCGAGTTCCTACCAAATCATCCCTAATGGATGTTTCATAAAGAGAAACACTTCACGTATGACTTTCTGAATCCAACGAGAATTCTCATCTGTCCTTCCTGAAGCTCCAAGTTCTCAAAACACTGGCCTAGATTTTGATTAGCACACAGTCTTCATCTTCTCCATCCCCATGACCAAAATCCACCTGCAAATTGTTAGTGTCCCCACCATGGGAGCTCAGAGCACAGCTTTTACCAATAAATGAGGATTTGATTTTAGCAATTGACAAGCCAGTTGTCTCACAGACTGCCAAAGGAAAAACCTGCCCAGGCTTCATCTGCCTGTAGAAAGTGTTCCCTTCATTAGAATCAATGGACTTGTATTCAGTGTTCTTGTGGGTATGGAGACAGTTCAAACCAAATGTCAAAGACTTTTTAATTGCTATCAGTAAATCTCCTTCCACCTTTGTCCTTGAAGGGCATTATAAACTGAAAGCTTTTGAAGAAAATTAGAAGTGTTACTTTGATCCTTGTAAGCATTATTTAGTAGTAGCAGATGTCCCCAGCATTGCTTGGGTCCTTAACTGAAATATGCTTATTTAATTAAAAGGAAAATGTACATGCTTTATTAAAACTACAGGACTCAGGGAAGGGAGAGGAGAGGGGGCAGGACCCAGATCAGGGATTTGGGTGAGGGGGCTCAGAGCAGGGAGTGGGAGTGCTGGAATCCAGACAGTGGGGCTCAGGGCAGGCACTGAAGAGGCCAGAGTCAGGGCAGGAGATTGGTTACTGGGGAGGCTCAGGACATGGGGTTAGATGTGGGGGGTTGGGGGAGCTGTGGCTGGGTGGTGGGGGTGCATGAGTGAGGGCAGAGGCTGGGAGGGGCTGAAGTCAGGAGATGGGAGGTACAGGATTCTACGTAGGGGGTGGAGTCAGATGGTAAGGGTGGAAGGTGCAGGGTTGGGTATGTGGTGGGGCTTAGGGCAGGGGTGGGGGAGCTGGGCAGGCAGCTCAGAGAACAGGGCTGGGAGGTAAGATGAGGGGCTTACTGGGTACTGCCGTGCTGGGAGAAGTGTTACTGGTCCAGGGACACAGCCAGGGCTGCGGTGCTCGGCCTGGTGTCTCCTCAGTGCCCTTGCATCTCCTCTGGGGGTGGAGGGTGGGGAGGAGGTTGTGGCTTGGTTCCTGGCTCCAACATCCATGGGGGAGAAACAGGAGAAGTGGCATACCACATTTGGTGGTCCTAGCTCTTACAGTTTAGGAGGAGTTCTTGAACAAACAAACTCACAAAAGCACAGACAGATGCACCCTAAAATACATAGATTATATTCTACCTTTATTGGATTTATTGGGAAGATTAAACAACATTATTATGAGTGAATTAATATTTCCCTATTTTAATATATTAGAATAAATAAAGACACAGAACCGCTGTGTCTAAATTTGCACAGAGACGGGGAAGAAGCAGGAATGCTTATCTTCTGACCTAAAATGTTCCTTCCAATGGACATGCATAACAATAAATATTAGAACAACAGCAACTGCAAATTATAAAGCACCCTTTACCAGAAGCTCTCAAAGCATTTCACAATGTTAAGGGGCAGAGGTACGGAAATATTAAACCAAAATATATTCAGGACAGATTCTGCGGTCTGTACACATTAGTATCTAGCTCTGCATTTAGTGGATTTCAATCAGACTGATCATGGCGTAAGCACCGTTTACTTAGAAGGACAGAGGCTGGCCCTTACTGAATTTTTGTTTGACATAAAAACTTGAATTTGCTTCTTTGTTAATTGTGCCACCTCTCCTTTACTTTCTACTCACATTCAAATGATTATTTCTTAATAACAGTAGTGCTACAGAATATGGAAGAATACAGCCTCACTGTCCTAGACACTGCAGCAGACCGTTCTTGCCCACAAAGATTTTATAACCAAAATAAGATCCATATGAGTGAGATTTTGCTCACAGAAAGTATGATGAAGTCCTCTGTGAATGCTACTCACTAGTATGAACGCTACAAGGGTTGCAAATAATCACGTAAGAGCATACACACTAATGCTTATGCTCAAGTGTGTTCCTCTTGTTTATTAGAGCCAGTCACTCTCATGTTGGTAGGAAAAATGACCCTGTGACTCAGAAGACCAAGCTCGCCAATTATGACTAGCCAGTATAGAAAGCTATGTAACAGTGAATAGTTGTTGAAGAAACAATCAACTGAAAATTGTGTAAAATAGTTGTAAAATAATTTTCAATTGCAACTAAATTAATAGATTACATGAAAAAACAGTGGTTGTTTGCAGAGTACTGTATTATTCACCAGCTGTAAGAATGGAATTAAACCACATAAGAACGGCCATACTGGGAAAGACCAAAGGTCCCTCTAGCCCGGTGTCCTGTCTTACAACCAGGGCCAGGTATTTCAGAGGAAATGAATGGAGTAGGGAATCATCAACTCATCCATCTATCACCCATCCTCAGCTTCTGGCCACAGAGAGTATGGACACCATACCTGCTTATCTTGGTTAACAGTCATTGATGGACTTATCCTCCATGAACTTTCCTCTCTAAACCTCTGAGATGTAGGGAAGTCTAATTATCCCTATTTTGTGCATGGAGAAACTGAGGAAGAGACAGAATAAGCAATTTGCCCAAAGGTTCAAAGAGTAGATCAGGTTCCTCATTACCATACTTCTCCCTTAGCCTTTAGTAAAGATTTCTTCGAAATGGAAGGGTATACAGTATGAAACCTGTGGAACCACTTCTGATTCAGATTCTCTAAAAGCTTAATCTCCTCTTTGCTCAATTAGATTTGTTACATGCTGGCCTCTTCTACCTGTATTTAGCCATGATTTGCCTATACCATTGCTATGGCCTATAAACTTTATGAGGTAGAGAAAGGCGCCCAAAGGAAATTAGCAGCCAAAATATAGACCTCACTCAGCAAAAAACTGTGTGTGTACCATGACTATGAATAGGTGTAGAAATGCGGGAGCATAAATTTAAAAACTTAGATTAGAGAGCAAACGCCATAATAAGTCAACATGTCTAGTCCTGTGATACTTGACATACAGTAGTGTTTCCTTTAATTGAGGATAGGATCTAAATATGGCATCCATGTTACAACTAAATAGTTTGCACGTTGGAGAGCATCTCCTTTCCCTTTCCTTCCCTCTTGACAACAATACTTGACTGTCGGTCCAGAAGAACAGTTATCAGGGTTCAAAATAAATCTGAGCTGAGAAACGCATCCTTAAAAGAGAGCTACTACTGAGCCACCAGCTGCGTTAAATTGCTGCCTCTAAGCTGTCGTGGAGCAGTTCAAGACGGTCTGTGAAACAGATAACAGGAAGGCATTAGGCTGCCAAGGAAATCCTTGAGGGCACATTTGCCATAGAAATAATTCCAGTGTGAGGACAGGAGAAGTGGTTGGCGGCTTCTGTTTTTCTGGCACCGAAAGGTGGAGAAATAAGACAAGTGCCTGGCATGTGTGTGGGGGAAGTTCTATAGAAGTAACAAAGATGTTCCACCAGACAGAACTGGTCTTAGGGGCCGGCGAGCCGGGCAGTCGCCCAGGGCCGCCCCTTTCAAGGGGCTGCCAAAAGGTCGATCCGGCATGTTGGGATCAGCTGTTGTCTCAGCAGCCAGCTTTTCCCCATGCTGTGCACTGCTGAGCCGGCACTGCACTCCAGGCCATCCCCGCCATGCTGCCTGTGCTCTGCTCCCAGGCAGATGCTCTGCTCCAGGGTGGTTCCCGCCAAACTGCCCGCTCCAAGATTGGGCCAGCTGCAGGGCGTGGAGCTGGAGCAAAGCGCTAGGCTCGGGGTTATTGTGGGGACCACCATTTTCAAGGGGCCACTGAAATTTGCCCAGGGGGTAGGACTGGCACTGCCACCAGAGACCAGAAAGTGACCATCGGTGTCCCCTCTTCATCTGGGAGCAGCTATGGAAAGAGCAAAGTGGACCTCTCCTTCCAAAGAAGGGACAAAGGAACCTGATAAGTTTTCAGCTCAGAGGGAACAGAGAAAGGGATAATAACAGGCACATCTCATCTCAGAGGAGCTAAAAGGGGAGATAGCTATCAACTTCCTTGCCCCTCAGGTGGAGTGAAGTGTACAAGGAAGTGGCTGTGGGAGTCTCTCAATCAGTTCAGGTGTGGTCCGTACCAGACAGGTAAGTCGATTGCAGATACACAGTTCTCGCTATGACAATTGCTTAACTAGGATTGATTTATCTGAAATCGTCATACCTGGCCATCCACAGAGAGAGAGGTCAATGGGAGAAACTATCCCATCAACCTCCTTTACTCCTCATGATTGTAGATACATCTCTGTTTTAACTATCTTCTCATTGGAGTTTTTAAATATTGTCAAGTCATTTTATGTATATTGTATTAAGACCTGTTATATAGAAATTTAGTTCTATTTTGTAGAACAGCTCCTAGAAGTAGGTTAGGTAAAGACAAAAATCTGTGTACCCTTTCTTTTTGGATTGCTTAATTGATTGCCCTATTGAGTGAATGAGGTGTGAATGGAAAGGCCTGGGAGACCAGCACCTCCAGGTCTGGAAAAGGTAGATCCAAGACCAGTGAGAAGAACAATGGAACCTGTGAAGTTGTCCCATTGAAAGAAGATTGGACATATGGACCCCTTGGAATTCACCAGCAAGTGCCTGCCTTTGGAAGCACCACCCAGAAGAAGGTGCTAAATGCATATTCTTAAGACTGCTCTCTCAGATTATGCATATACATGAGCTGGCTGACTTGTGGCAATCTTCCTGAGAGAGCGGCCTGTATAAATGAGGGCATCTTGCACAGGGATCCTGGGTTTTGTCTTGTCATCACTGGAGCACCGATCCGGATCGGCGGAAGCCCGGTTCCACCCCTCCCCCATCTAACTCACCTGGCCAGTGCAGTTATGGGGAACAACTATTGGTAACAGCAACAAGACAGGAGTGTGCTTGTGTGTGTGTGTGTGTGTGTGTGTGTGTGTGTGTGTGTGTATGTATGAATGGGAATGGGATAAATCATATGCATATGATAAATGTTGATTGCTATATGTGTATTACCAATAAATGTGGCATTTTACCTTTTCCCCTGAAAAGATCCCGTGCAGTGCTTTTCAGTACAACAATCACAGCGAAGAGTACAGAGCTTGGCTGTCGACCCCAGATTGTTCAATTTAATGTGTTTCTATCAGGCACACAAATTGAACCGCAGATGAGCGACCCTAAATGGGTCAATCTTCCCCATAGTGGAGACAAGCCCTCAGTTCGGCATGAGAAAGAGCAGGGAAGAAGGGGCTTTGAAGATGTGGGGGTCGTTTTGAAAGGTCTCTTCTTCCTGAAAATTCACCTTCGGAGATACTGGCATGTGTAGAAATGGCCTTTGTGGGTAGATGCACGATTTCAAAATAAGCTATTCCAGAAAATCTCTTCTGGAATAGCTTATTCTGAAATAACACTGCTACGTGCACACAGCCTGAGTGGGGGAGCCGTTTAAAAAGCCAAAAGGATATGTTGAGGAAAGGGGTGTGGCATCAGCTCTGTCCTGCAAAGGGAGCTATAGGCCTGCATCTTTTCTTGCAAGCAAACAACTCTGTTAGTGGGGCAGCTGCCCTTCTAATCCTCAGACAAGGCTGCAAGAGGCCTAGATTCACTTCCACCTTATATCTAGAATGGAGCAGGGACTTGAAATTGAGGCCTACTTTCCCAGAAGCATAGCAAAGCATCACATGGCTATGGGGTATTCTAGGATGAGGTACTTTTAGACATTCCCTTTGCAGGTGTTCCACTGGATATCATGACTTCAGTAGTTATTGGCCCAGAGAAAGACTGCCCCTATAACTCAGTTGTCAGGGCCCTCACTAGGGCAGGGGAAATTCAAATTCATAGACATGCATTTCACACACACATAAGCCATGTCTACACGGTGAGTTGTTTTCAAAACAATTTACGCAATATGCACTACACATATTGCGCAAATTTTTTTGAAATTACTTATTCTGAACTTGGTGCCATCCAAACAGCAACGAAGTTTGGAATAAGCAGCTATTCTGAAAGTTCTGTTATCCCTTGTACAAGGGCAGGTACCAGAGCCAGAATATTGTGCTCGACATGGCAGTGCTATTTTGCGTGCAGGGAAAAGATGCAGTGTTGCCATTTTGGAATACGTTTGTACCCCAAATTAGCAATCACCACGTAGATGCAGCCATACTGTGCCTAGCAAGCACAGTGCTGTCCAGATCACTAACTGGAAAATTATTGGGATATTACCACAATACAAAAAAATTAAGAATTTAATGATAAAGATGATCTTTACCAATGCATAATATTGTCCCTCAGCATCAGTGATGTACATGCTTTCTCTCAACTAGGATTGAAAGTATTTATTTTAATGCTAGGACCAAAAATACAAGCGTCCTCTTTGCAACAGCCTGATGCAGCGCTAAGTGAGGGTACTGGGTGTTATATTAGGCTGGTACGTGCCCATTTGCTTTTGGAGACTGATGCATATTGTAAAGATCCATGATCTTTAATACTTATAAAATGCTATTCCCTCACACTGGAAAGGTGCTGGATTTATTATACATGTCAGCCAATTGCACAACCTCTTCGAGGCATTTTTAAAATGACCTGGTGGGGAAAATAATCTATCTTTCCTGATTTAGGAAAGTATGACTTACATGATAATTTAGTGCCTTTCGGCAGTAGTTTGTTTTAATTTTTCTGCTAAGTCTGAAAGTCCTCTCAGGTTTTTTTGCCCTTTGAAGTTGCATGTTAGCTCACCCTGCTGCTTCTCTCCAACTCTGATGCCGATTGATTTCTTGCCAAATGGAATGATGGTTTGCTCTTCTAAATTTGACATGTCCCTGGCTCAACACACTGAGATAGTGAGGAATGAAGTAATAGAAATTAACCACAAGTAACTGGTCATTTCCGATAGACCCATTAGGATTCCTAATCTTTTCCTACCTTCCGTGCACACACAATCAATCTTCATTTTCCTGGCAGACCAGTTAAGATTATGTGATACATTGTATTATTCCCTTCATTTCACCAGGATTTTGGTAACGTTTCTTAATGTTTAGTCACATTTCAGTTCCCAATTCATTACCCTGGTGGATCATCTAAAGTGTTAAACTAAAATAAACTTCACTGAAAAAATTCCAAATTACTGCTATGTTCCCTTAATCCAGCAACTGTTTTCCTTTCCTGAGAAGGGTAATACCTCCAACACAAAGCATTCTTTTCAATTCTAGTTTGATAGACATCTGGAATTCTCAGTTTGGGCACGTCTGGGGTTCCACAAAATGAGAGCACAGGATAGACCTGGAGACATCACTAAATTTGAAACATTTTCTGGGCATAGTGTATTTAGTGCTCTGCTACTGATTTCATTTGCAGTTTATGAAGATTCAACCTTTGGAGTCTCGTATGGTTATCAATTCAAACAGCTCCTTCAACTCAGATTTAGTGACATGGCCAAGTTTCACCTGTTTTCAAGGAAAAAATTATATGAAAACAAGGAATTTCAGTTTCTACCCCAAACCATGAACTGACTCATCTTTGCTTTCTCTAACTTCAACCAAGTTTGTTCAAAACTCAGGTTCCAGATTTTTTTATGAAGTTTTGACTACGTCCTAACTGTAATCACAGAGTAAGGAAAGCCTATGCTTAAGGTACAACATTGATAATCTGGGTATCTGGGTTCTGAGGGAACTCCTAGCTTTAACAAAGCCAACGGCAATTTTATTATCAACCTCAATCTGGCCAGGATTTCACTTTCTATACACAACTCTGCCTGGTACTTCCTGTGTTGTCTTGAGCAAGTAACTTAATCTCAATGGCTATGTCTATATGGAGCCATGCTGCTGGCAGTGTGATGAAGAGGAGGGCTCTCAAAAATGCAAAGAGCTGCTCATTTGCATAGTCATACGGCTTATTTGCATACTCCCACAGGATCACCCTCCCGGCAGAGGCTGCAGTTATCAGAAAATGTACTGTGTAAACATGGTTCTGTAGGTGGAAAACCTTCTTTGTCAGCAGCCCCTTATCCCTGATTTTTTCCCGGGATAAGGGGCTGCCAACAAAGGGGGTTTTTGCTGACAAAACCACATCTACACAATGTGTTTTCTGATGACAGCAGCCTCTGCTGGCAAGGTGATCCTGTGGGAGTATGCAAATTAGCCACACAGCTATGCAAATGTGCATCCTTTTGCATTTTCAAGCGCCCTTCTTCACATCACTCTACCAGCAACACAGCTCCATGTAGACATAGTCTCTGGGTATGTCCATACAGCAAAGTTATTTCGAAATAATGGTTGCTATTTCAAAATAACTTTGCAAGCATCTACACAATGCAGCCACTGAAATTGCGAGCACCTTATTTCAAATTCAGTAAACCTCATTGTACAAGGACTAGTGCCTATTTTGAAATAGATATTAGACAATATATAACTTCTTCTTCGTACCTGCCTAGGGTGTATTGAACTTTAATTGGCTAATATTTATGAACATCTTGGGTGTTAATGTGAGCAGTGCCTATAGTCAAATGAAGGACCATAGTTTCATGCTCGTTTTACTGAATGGTTAATTATTTTTCACATTCTACCTGGTCAGACAAAAGCCAAAGCGCAAATAAAATGTTATTGTTGGAATTATTAACCAACATCAGTGACTCATGACAAATTGATATATTTTGTGTGCTGAAGGCCATCTTCTTTAAACTGAGTCAAGTAAATCAGTTGGAACAATGAGTGTGCAAAGAAAAAAAAATTCAAATGAAAAAAGAATGGATTAATACATTGTATCTATAAGGAATCCCTAACAAGAGCATCACAAAAGGTAAATCAATGTCATGCTGACTCCATTCAGCTTACAGGCACTGTAACTCTCCTTACACAAAAAGCCATAGCTTGTCTCTTTTTTCCCTTCCCTGGCGAATGTTTAAAGTGCTTCTGAATGGTATTTTCAAGTGTATCCCAAATAATCATTTCAATCTTCTACATTGACGATTCTTACCCTATCACGGTGCGTGCTGGTGCATTAGCCTTGGCCTTTTGAAGGGGAAAGGGGCCACAAGTTCCCAGAATAAATTGCGGATGAAGCAGACTAATTGGTCTCAAAATCAAAATGTATGGCTTCTTTCAGGAGCTTGACTTTTTAAATACTCGTTTAAAGTAAACATTTGCAATTCCTCATGAAAGCCACTTTCCTCCCTGAATCCTCTTGACCTTCAGTGACCTTCCTTCCCAACTGAGCATTGCTTTACCCCTAGGGATGATTAAATCTTGAAAGGCTTTTTTCCCCTTTATCCCCCCACGTTTGTATCCAAGGGCTGACCAAAGAGCTGGCTTGAAAAAGGAACCTTGATCGAAAGATAAGGTATGCCAAGCAAAACTGTGCCACCTGGGAATCCCCCAGCAGGATGTTAGAAGGGAAAATTGCTGTTCACACAGTGTCTGAGAGCTTTGCATTCAATATGGGAAAACACCCTGACACTGCAAAATATCAAAAACCTAACTGAGAAGCTAAGTATTCCATTTGCTCTTTAAACAGTGAGGCAGCCAGACCAGTGAGAGAGGAACAGGGCAAGCAGAGAAAGGTCTGGAAGAAGAAAAAAAGTATCACCAGGCTTAGACACTTTTAAGTGTGGATGTCCATTTGGGTGTCCATTTCCTCTAACAACCAGGCTTAGACAAAGCTGACTGACTATGAGCTGTTATTGATGGTGAACTCAGCTAAAAAAATTCTATTTATCTTTAGGGCCCAACTTCAGTTAAACTTTGCTCCTCAAGCTGCTTTTAATAGATACTAAAGTCCTATATACTAAAATCATGTTGCAGCCATTCTAGCCATTATCATTATTATTTGCATTCTGGCAATGTCCGGAGATCACCGCCCTAACATGCTAGGAAAATCTTTTAACGAGATGTTCTATAAATTGAAGTGTAACCCAGTGATCTCTGTGTGCTATGCGCCTGCTCCATAGAGGGTGAGAGTCAACTACAAGGCCCAGGTGCAGAGATTGGTTCTTCGGTTCAGCCAGTCAGTTCTGGATGTCCTTGAGTCAATCGCTAGAATTGGCGGCACCCACTATAGTTCTTTCTTGGACTGGAGCCTACAGGAACATGCAAGTGGCTGTTACTGTTGTGGACATGGCATGTGGAAAAATAGATCTCCATGACATTCCTTCCTGATAAAGCACAACAGAAACCAACCTCAGCTATAGTGAGTGAGAGATAGCCGTGTTAGTCTGCATTCTATCAAAACAAAAAAAGCGGGCTTCAAAGAGCTACATGACTGTTTTTGTTTTAACCACAGCTATGAGGAACAAAAGGTCAGATTGGGTGATGCAAAGCTAGACTGAGGGTTAGACCCACAAAGAATTGTTGCTTCTACCTGCCGCTATAGAGTCTAAATGCAGATCCTTAAAACCACCACCTTGCTGTTGCCTAACCCTTTAGGCACCTACATTCTTAGGCCTCTATGTTTCTGCCAATAAAAACACACTACTTGCCTAAAAATCCGGAAGCAAACATACTCATAAATGCCTACATCCTGTTGCCTAGCATCTACCTGATGTCTAAGGCCTGACAGGATCCTCACTTTAAGCACTCATCTCTCAATATGCCAGGGTGGGAAGGACATATTGACTTGAAGGGAACCTTGCAGATGAGTTCTTGTTAATAAAGCTGAACTCATCCTGTCGGTTTAACTAGGAATCTGGTGAACAGGACAGTGGAATAGAGGAACAGATGCTATCAAAGGAACGGTTGCAGCTTCCAAAACAACAGTGTTTAGGATGTAACAAGCACATTTCCAGACATCAGAAAATCTTTCTGCACATCTGGAACAAGTGGAGCAATTACTTTGAAGCAATGTAATAAGAGTTCATTGAAGATATGGTATTTATTTCCAGTATATAACCTCTTCTAGTACGTGTGTTTTAATACAGGTTGACCCTCTGTAATCTGGCACCCTTGGGACCTGACTGGTGCCAGATGAGAAAATTTGCTGGGCAATGGCAGGTCACTATTGTCTAGCACATTACCAACATTTCCGTTGCTTACTGGGCTCTTAAAAGACACGTGGGGTAAATTACAGCTAAATAACACCACAGAATGCTGACAGCCAGGACGGGTGGCTGTAAACAAATATATAGGACTGTAGGAAACTTGGCCAAATATGTGATGTGTGGTCAGTCAGCTAACTAACATCATGGTGGATTATGGAAACTGCCAGATGAGAGAGCTCCGGATTACAGAGGTTCAACCTGTAACAGAAGAATATGGAAGTTTCTGTTCTCTCTATCGCATTATTAAGTATATTCATACATAGCCTTTTTTCAGTTCTAGTTTGTGAAACTGAATGACCAAGAGGTCCTTTCCAGTCCTATATCCTTTGTTCCCATATAAAACAGATTCTTAAAACTTTCTTAATCATATTTACAGATAAGAAGACAGATCTAATGTTCTAGCAATATTACTAACATGAGATGACCACATTTTTTTAGGGCCTGAACACAAAAGAATTTTGTTGCTTCACCTCTAGCTGTTAGATTAAATAGACAATTTAAACAGTACGAAGTCTCTGTGGATACTCTTAATTTTGTTTAAGATACCTCAAAGAGTGAAATCGTCCAGGGAATTGGGTGCTAGTCTGGAAGCTGGGACCAATTCGTTGTTCTACTATAGACTTTCTGTGTGATGTTGGGTACTTTTTTTTTTTCGTGTCCCACGTCTCCATATGCAGAATGAGGACAATTGCCTCACAGGAGGGTTCTCAGGGTACATACATTAAGGGCTGTGAAGTACTCAAATAGTATGGTAAAGGAGTTATAAACGCTACCAGATTTTTTTTGGGGGGGTTGTTATTTTAAAATGAAGTAGAAATCAATTTAAATTTAGCTAAAATATGCCATTCTTCAATGGAAGTATGATTGTTCAAACACAAAGGCAGATGCAGCATATGGGGCAGCCGGCAGATGGTCACATCACCCTCCCCACCCCCTAATTCGCTGTTTGGCTTTTACTGAGAATGCTCATATGAACTGAGCATGCTTTATAACACAGGTGAAGCCAGCGGACCTCACTGTGCCCCGCCATTGCCCACCGCTCCTCCACTATCTCCATGCACAGGTCATTGCTGCACAAGGAGGTGAACTGATTTAACTAAATGGGATCAGAAATCTAAGTTAGACCAATGCAACATTTTTACATAGACAAGGCCTTAAACCCAGGTAAATCATATGTCCATGCAAGCAGAGCATTGAGCGACGACGGATGAGTGTATATATTCCAGTAGATCTTTGAGCATGTTCGTGTTGCCTTATTATATATAATTGCATGTTTTTATATACACACATAATTTTAAGGGCACATTTGGGGAAATTTTGGCCCTTAATTTCTTTTTTTAAAGGATCTGGCATATTTATTTTAGTGTAGAATCAAAGATTACACTGAGAACAATGGTTTTTTGGGAAGGGTAGTTTTGGTACATCCTTCAGAGGGTGACAATAGCAAGAGGCAGGAGATGCAAAAGCTGCTTAGCCCCAATAAAGGACATTTCTGTTTTAACCAGTGTTTAATTTTAGGACATTTTTTGACATTCTTAAGTTTACAGCTGACACCAAGTAACTTCCTTTGTTGCCGAAAACCAATAATTGGAAAGAAGGAAATAAATACAAGTGTTATCTGCACAAGTGATAAAATAAGCCATTAACTGAGAACTGAAGGTTCCAAAGGGAGAGCACGGGAGTCCGAGGGCACAAATGTTAAAAAGCTTGTGTAGTGGGAGAAGAAATGTGTGCTTGTAATTTTTGTTGATGCATTATGTGTTCATGTGAAATTGCTAACTACATGGAGTAAGCTTTCCTCCTCTTGCTGATAATGAGCTCTCAGGTGAACCCATACAGACCTCTCATTTGCCACGTGGTAAGAAGCTGACAAGAAGACAATTATCTCTGTTAAGTGCTGAGTGCAAACCTGAATGGAAAACACTCTTGAGTGCAATAGATGAAAATTGTGTTATAAGACTTAGCTATTAGATTATGTATTATTAGTACTATGAAGCTTTTTTAAAATTATAATTAGTTTCAAATTAGTTTCAATTCCTATTTTTTTTTTTGAAAAAATAAAAAGTATCCTGGCTTATCTGGTGGATGAACCAGCTGTGGAAATGTGACAAACTTGGAAATTACAATTCTGTGGATGCCCGAGGAAAATTCTAGTTTCTGGACCACTATGTTTTTTTAGCACTTGATGATCTTGCTCAGACAAAAGACCCATCCAAACCTTCAGCAAAACCCTATAATAAAAATCAACTTCTGAAACGTTCAGCCAACTTCAGCCATTTCATCACACTATTTTGCATTCTTACATGTTGATACGTCTAGATCAGGAGTCAGCACCCTTTCTGGTGGGGGGAAATACTGAAATTTGACCTTTTAACTTCTAGGTAGGGACTGAGTGCTGGTGATACGTTTTAAAGTAATTAAGGCTATGTCTGCCTGGCAAAGTGATCTTGAAATAACATCATTTATTTAAAAATAACTTTGGTAGTGTCTAAATGATGCACCTGCTATTTAGAAATAAATTTTGAAATAACAGGTGCATTATTTCAATTACGGAAAACTTCATTCCCTGAAGAATAATGCCTATTTTGAAATAGGCCATAATAGGCTCTAATGGCACTATTTCAAAGTAACGTTATGGATTGGAAATGGTATTTTGAAATAGCTAAGTGCTATTTCGAAATGAAATTTGTATCTGGCTGTGTTATTTCGCAATACATTTAGAAATATCTTATTTCGATAGAGGGCCGGTGTGTAGATGTAGCCTAATAGGCCTCCTTATAACAGCTTCATTAATAAATAAATTAAAATGCAGTGCTTTTTATTTGGGTGGTGGTTGGTAGCAATAACTGGTTTTTGGTTAATCCACAGGCTGCATGGCTTTGAGCAAGCTCCTGGCTGCATGGGGAAGAAGAGGCAGAGCTGAGCTCCTGCTTTGTGTGCTGATGAAAATTGGCTCACATGCCACCCATGCCGGGGGTTGCTGACCCTGGTCTAGATGCATCCCAAACTGTGTGCTGCAGCACACTGGTGTGCCACAGAGGGGTTTTAAGTGTGCCACACTAAAATTTGCCATCATTAGCACAATTTTTTAGCAATCTTTTGTTGATTCATTAGATGGTTTGGATTTAATTTTTCTTTATATTTTGCTCAATAATTATTATTATTAATTCCTGCCTTTTTCAGTCAGAGTGCTCTCATACTGAGCTTCACCTTTGATCAGTCAAAATCTGCATTATAGAGTAGTTTTGATGACATATTTGTGCCTGATTGATGCTGGCTTGACTTGATTTCACAGCACTTGACTTGATAAGAAAAGCTGATTTCACAGAATTTGGGTTGAAAAGTTTATTTCTCAGCAAGAGCAGAGGCTTACTTTTCCTCTTAAAAGAAACTTAGTTTGATAGCGTATGAAACAACAGCTACACTCTATATATATTCTTGCCATGTATATATAATTTTGGTGTGCCATGAAAAGTTTGGGATCTTAAAAGCGTGATGCGAGATTGAAAAAGTTTGAGATCTAGAAGATGAAATGCTGAAATAATACTGTAAAATTAGCTGTTCATTATACTATATTTACTATCACACTATGGCTGCGTCTACACGTGCACGCTACTTCGAAGTAGCGGCAGTAACTTCGAAATAGCGCCCGTCACGTCTACACGTGTTGGGCGCTATTTCGAAGTTGAAATCGACGTTAGGCGGCGAGACGTCGAAGTCGCTATCCCCATGAGCGGATGGGAATAGCGCCCTACTTCGACGTTCAACATCGAAGTAGGGACGTGTAGACGATCCGCGTCCCGCAACATCGAAATAGCGGGGTCCTCCATGGCGGCCATCAGCTGGGGGGTTGAGAGATACTCTCTCTCCAGCCCGTGCGGGGCTCTGTGGTCACCGTGGGCAGCAGCCCTTAGCCCAGGGCTTCTGGCTGCTGCTGCTGCAGCTGGGGGTCCGTGCTGCATATACAGGGTCTGCAACTAGTTGTTGGCTCTGTGTATCTTGCACTGTTTAATGAAAGTGTGTCTGGGAGGGGCCCTTTAAGGGAGCGGCTTGCTGTTGAGTCCGCCCCGTGACCCTGTCTGCAGCTGTGCCTGGCTCCCTTATTTCGATGTGTGCTACTTTGCCGTGTAGACGTTCCCTCGTTGTGCCTATTTCGATGTTGGGCTGAGCAACGTCGAAGTTGAACATCGACGTTGCCAGCCCTGGAGGACGTGTAGACGTTATTCATCGAAATAGCCTATTTCGATGTCGCAACATCGAAATAAGCTATTTCGAAGTTGGGTGCACGTGTAGACGTAGCCTATGACTGACCTGGAACAACGATTCCTCAGTTCTTGTCCCCTATTGCCCCTCCTCTGCTTACGATACACTGATGACATCTTTATGATTTGGACGCATGGTATAGAGACTCCAGAAGAATGCCACAGAGACTTTAACAATCTGCACCCCACCATCCACTTATGCCTCAACTACTCCACACGAGAGATGTATTTCCTGGACACTACAATACAAAACAAGGATGGCCTGATTGGTACCACACTCCACCGGGAACCCATTGATTGCTATACTTACCTACACGCTTCTAGCTTCCATCCTGCACACACAACTAGATCCATTGTTTACAGTCAAGCCGTTAGGTACAATCGCTTTTCCTCTGGTCCTACTGACAGTGACCACAAACTACAAGCTCTTTACCAAATACTCATAAACCTGAATTACCCACCAGGAGAAATAAAAAAACAAATCGACAGGGCCAGACGAGTACTCAGAGACCAGCTACTCCAAGATAGCCCAAAAAAGCCAAGAACAGAACGCCACTGGTCATTACCTACAGCCCTCAACTCAAACCACTGCAGCTCATTATTTAAGACCAACAACCTATCCTTAATCAGGATGACACATTCCAGAAGGCCCTAGGTGACAGGCCTGTTCTCTCCTACAGACAACCAACCTCCCAACCTTATCAAGATTCTCACCAACAAGCACAGTCTATATGGCAGGAACACCAGTCCTGGAACTTTGTCCACATATCTGTTCTGCAGATATCATCACCGGACCTAACCAGGTTATTCACAGCATCACGGGCACATTCTCATATTCCTCAACTAAATCATATATGCTATCACGTGCCAACAATGCCCAGATGTTTTGTATATTGGACAGACTTCAAACTCTTAGACAAAGAATTAATGGGCTTAAAACAGACACAAAAATACTCCTGAGTCACAAACCTGTCAGTCATCACTTTAATGGGGCGGGCCATTCTGTTAATGATCTGAAAGTTTGCATCTTACTGAAGAGAAATTTTTACAACACTTTGGAAAAAGAAGCTGCTGAACTCTCTTTTATATTTGAATTCAACACATTAACACGTGGTTTGAACTGGGATTGGAATTTTCTACATCATTATAGCTATATCTACACGGGGATGCTACATTGAAATAGCTTATTTCGATGTAGCGAAATTGAAATAAGCTGTTTCGATGAATAGCGTCTACACGTCCTCCAGGGCTGGTGCCGTCGACGTTCATCGTCGACGTTGGGCAGCACCACATCGAAGTAGGCACTGCAGGGGAGCGTCTACATGCCAAAGTGGCCCACATCGAAATAAGGGTGCCAGGAACAGCTGCAGACAGGGTCACAGGGTGGACTAGCACTTCCAGGGCAACAGCTCGCCGCTCCCTTAAAGGGCCCCTCCCAGACACACTCAGCCTGCACAGCACACGGTCTGCAGAGCCACAGGCATGCACACCCCATCGAGGCAGTATGGACCCCCAGAAGCAGCAGCAGCAGTCAGAGGTCCACCCACCTGCCCCTGCAGGAGCAGTGCTTGCCCTGCTCAATGCTATGCAGGAGGCAGCTGACCACCTTCTATTTGCAGAAGAGAAGCTGCCCCCAGGGCAGGAGGAAGCAGCCCCAGACCTTGCTGCCCTCCGACCCATCCCCCTGCCCCTGGCTGCACACGCCGCCGGCTGTGGAGCTACCCCACGAGCACCGACTCGTGGGAGTGGCTGGTGCTCGGCAAGTGGGACAACGAGCGCTGGCTCCAGAACTTTTGCATGAGCTGGCCGACATTTCTGGAGCTCTGCCAGTGGCTCACCCCTGCACTGAGGCACCAGGACACCTTCATGCGACATGCCCTTACAGTCGACAAATGGGTCGGCATCTCTGTCTGGAAGCTGGCCACTCCAGACAGCTACAGATCCATGGGGCAGCAGTTTGGCGTGGGCAAGGCCACCGTCAGGGCTGTCCTCATGGAGGTAAGAGGACCTGGGGGGAGGGGGGGGCGGGGCCTGGGGGGGCCCTGGGGTGGAGGGCCAGACACATCCTGCACAACCCTCACTGGTGCTCTCCCATGTCCTTCCTCTGAAGGTCGTCTGCGCCATCAATGCCTTGCTCCTCCACAGGCTCGTGCGGCTTGGGGACCCGGATGCCGCCATCGCGGGGTTTGCCAGCCTGGGCTTCCCAAATTGCTTTGGGGCTCTGGATGGGACCCATATCCCCATCCGTACTCCGGAGCACAGCAGAGGATGCTTCCTGAACAGGAAGGGCTACCATTCGGTGGTCCTCCAGGCTTTGGTGGACAGCCGGGGCCGCTTCCTGGACATTTATGTTGGGTGGCCTGGCAGCACACACGACGCCCGGGTGTTCAGGAATTCGGGCCTGTGCCGCCGGCTGGAGGCGGGGACCTACATCCCCCAGTGGGAGATCCCTGTGGGGGACACCACCATGCCCCTCTGCGTCGTCGCGGATGCGGCGTACCCCCTCCGGCCCTGGCTCATGCACCCTTACACGGGCCATCTCTCAGCCAGCCAGGAGCACTTCAACACGTGCTTGAACCATGCACGCCAGGTGGTTGAGCACACTATTGGCCACCTCAAAGGGCGCTGGAGGTGTCTCCTCACCCGCCTTGATGCAGGCCCCACCAACATCCCCCAGGTTGTGGGTGCATGCAGCGCACTCCACAACCTGGTTGAGAGCAAGGGGGGGCATTCTTCCAGGGCTGGGCTGTGGAGGCTGGCAGGGCTGACGTGTAGCCACCTGCTAGCCCCAGTTGCCAGGTGGACCCTGAGGGGATCCAGGTCCAGGAGGCCCTGCAGGCCCATTTCGACCATGCCACGGGGTGAACGCTGGCAGGCCCCCCCCCACTGCACCCTCCCATCCTCCACAACACTCTGCCCCCACGCCCACACCACAGAGTACCCAAGAGCACACCCCCCGCCAACTTTTCTTGCAAATAAAAATGGACCTGTTGTTTTTGAAACCAAAAAACAGTGAATTCTCTTATTATTAATACTACAAATATCTATATATCTCTATCTATATATATCTATATAACAAAAGGGGGGAACTATTTATATGGGGGGCAGGTACCATAAAACAACAGGGGTCTAACACAAACTATATACAAATATATGATGGGGGATATGTACAAAGGAGGGGGGGGGGCCACGTCCTCGGCCCCGCACCCCTCTACTGTCCGGTGCCCTGGGTTGGAGGGCATGACCCTCACCTCGGCCTGAGCCCTGGCTGAGGCTGGGTGGGGGCTGGGCGAACCGGCAGGTATGGCCGGCGGGTGTCAGCAGGCCCCAGGTCCCCCTCGGTGGAAGGCCCCAGGGTGGCGGACGGCGGTGGGACGGCAGTCGGAGCGGCGGGCAGGGTGGACAGAGCGGCGGCTGGTGAGGCATGGAGGGGGGCCAGGTGTTCCGCTGTGCACTCAGATGTGCGCATGAAGGCCCCCCATGCCTCCTGGCGCCAGGCCAGTGCTCGCTCCTGGAGCTCCAGGCGCTGCTCCTCCACCCTCAGGCACTGCTCCGATGCCTCCAGCTGACGCCGGAGGGTTGCGAGCAGCTGGGGGTCTGTGGCCATCCTTGGGTGGTGGCTCTGCCGTCGGCCCTGTCCTGGGGCTGGTCGGTGCTTCGCCGAGGGGCTGGCCTGCAGCGATGGCCCTGATGGGCTCTCCGGGACCATGGAGACCTCGCCGGCGCTCTCCAGGCCCTCCAATGGTGCAGCTGCAGAACACAGGGGGGAAGAAGAGTGGAGACAGCCGTTAGTGTGGGCCCCGAGCTGTGGCCCTTGTCCCACCACCCCTCTGCTGCTGGTTCCCCATCCCTGTTCCCGGGAGATGCTGCTGCTGCTGATGGGTGTCCCACCCCCCCCCCATGGGGGACCCTAGGTTCCGCTCCCCCCATCCCCAGGGATGGGGCATGGCGCTGTCCTGCTGGGGGGCAGGGGCTGATGCACTCTTCTGAGGGACATGCCACTGCTGTCCTTGGGACCATGGTCATCTGGGCATGTGGAGGGCCCTGGTCATGTCTGTTGTCCCCTCCCCTTAACCCCGGGGGTGTGCACCGGGGGGGGTACATACCTGACGGTCTGCTGCCACGGCTGGGAGACACCCTCTGGGCGGACGCCCTGCTGGAGCTCCGGGATGGGATGGCGATGTGGAGCCCTCTGTTGCTGGAGGAGGATTCCCCCGCCTCCTCCTCTGGTGTCCCAGGGGTGGGCTCCTGGGGTGGCCCCTGGGGTGCAGGGCTTGCCTCCGGGGCAGACTCCGCCTCCGGGGCCTGCTGGGGCTCGTCGGCTGAGGTGTCAAGAGTGGCCAGCAGGGAGGACGTGTACCGGGGGCCCAGGATGGCCCTGAGCTCCCTGTAAAAGGGGCAAGTGGCAGGGGCAGCCCCAGATCGGCTGGCCGCATCTCGGGCCTGGGAGTAACCCTGCCCAATTCCTTAACCTTACTCCTGACATGGTCAGGAGTGTAGGCAGGGTGACCCCCGGGCAGCCAGGCCCTTGGCCAGCCGAGCGAACACATCCACATTCCGCCTCTTGCTCCTCATTACCTGGAGCACCTCCTCCACACCCCAGAGCCCCAGCAGGTCCCGGATCTCAGCCTCCGTCCAGGAGGGGCCCCGCTGCCTTTTCCCAGGCTGGCTGGCTGCCTGGGAGCCCTGGGTCCCCTTGGGGGTGGGTGCCCTGGGGGCGCTTGGGGGGGCCACCTAGCGGCCATCGCTGTGGGGGTGGTGGCTTGGGGCTGCAGGGAGGTGTGCAGGCTGGCCGCATGGCAGTGCTGCCGCCTGTACACGCTCTCAGCTTCCTGCACAGGAACGCAGGGGGCGGTGAGCTTTAAGGGGCCACTGCACGTGGCGACCATAGAGCTCAGGGGCTGGAGAGAGCGTCTCTCAACCCCTCAGCTGATGGCCACCATGGCGGACCCCGCTCTTTCGATGTTGTGGGACGCGGATCGGCTACACGTGCCGTACTTTGACGTTGAACGTCGTAGTAGGGTGCTATTCCCATCCCATCTCGCCGCCTTACACCTATTTCAACTTCGAAATAGCACTCGCCACGTGTAGACGTGGCGGGCGCTATTTCAAAGTTGGCGCGGCTACTTCGAAGAAGCCGGCACGTGTAGACGCGGCTTATAGGGGCTCTTATGCATACTTGGCTTTATCTAATTCTTGACTCTCCCCCCGCAACCCCCTTCTGCCCCTCTACTCTCTGATTTGCTCACCTTGCTAATATTTTTCTGATTTGTCAACCTTTTTGGTCCTCTGTGCCTTAAATATTGAATCTGTTCTGGTATGGCTATGAGCTGAAGAAGTGGGTCTGTCCCATGAAAGCTCATCACCTAATTAATTATTTTGTTAGCCTTTAAAGTGCTACTAGACTGCTTTTTTGTTTTGATAGTATATAGACTAGCACAGCTTTCTCTGTGTTAATATCACGCAGTGTATCTAGAAGCCATAAGGACTAGTAACTTCTTGTGAAATGATCTTGTGAGATTTCCACCTGGCTTTAGAGTTGCCAGACCTCATAGCTTGATACTTGTCAGAAATTAAACTTCTCTTATTGCTGCTATCATTTCATTTTTCTAGCAGAACATATATTACACTTCTAACTTCAGAAAATGTGGACCAATGTAGAGCAACATTCTGATGATTAACACCTTGGAGAAGCTGTTAGATCTCGTTAGAGCATTAACGTAGACAGCATTGTGTGTACCCTTCTTATTTAAGAGCAGAAATACAGCACAGGTGGGCTTCTTAAAGCTGTCAACAGGATTTAGATGTGCAATTCCCAAGTAGTTCCAATGGCCATGACACTTCTAAATTGGCTTTAAAATTCCCTGTCTTCCACCATTCACAAGCAATAAATTTCACAGCTGGCATTTTTTTAAGCAAGGATTTTCAGGAGAATTAACACCAAATGTTAAAGAAGATATTCATCTTCCTTTTCTCTGTTCTTGAATTGTGAGGTTCTCTCCTATCACTGCAAAAGAATTTCATGTGATTCAGGAATTAAAACTGAATGAGCCTAGGACAGCTGCTCTCCCAGAAAACAGACCTGAAAATACATATTCCCTGACATAATTCAGCCATATGGCATAAGCAAAGAGGACAGTGAATTGAAAAGGCACGATGCATGTCCTGACACACCAGGGCAGGACATTATCCAGGAGAAAAAAGAAAATGTTACTTTGACAGATGTCAACAGTGGCTAAATGGCACTTTAGAAAAAGCATGATGGTGTTCCCTATAAAATATGTAAGCCCGCAATGAAAGTCCAATTTTTCAGGAGCTAAATCCTTTTCTATTACTACTTCTTGCAATAAAGTGGCAGCATTTTTGAAAACTATCAAATGGCTCTATTAAATGGTGTCACTAAAGAAGAAAGCAATCCTGTAGCACCTTAAAGGCTAGCAATATAGTTTATTAGATGATTAACTTTCACGGGTCCAATCCACTTCTTCAGATCTGGAGACTCCTAATAACTGATAACTGAGATGAAGAGAATTCAAAAGATAGAAAAAAATGAAATAAAAACTGATGAATCAGCAAGATAGGACAGAAGGAATGTCGGCGGGGGGGGGGGGGGGCGGGGGCGGGAAATGCAAGAAAGGGAGAAGAAAAAGAATTTCTGTATGTGTCTATTAAGTTAAGTAGTCTGCCTGAGATTACTGTGAATATCAAAGGTGGGAAATTGTTCTTGAAATGCATAAGTGGCACTAAGTGGCAATCCTCCTATTTTCTCATAACAGTTCTTCACATGAAATTTCTAGTCCACTTGGCCAAATTCTGTTATGGTGCAGAGGTGTCTATACTTTAGTTAAGGTTGTGTGACAAAGTTTGGTTTATACACGAGCTTCAAAGCTTTATTCTGTAAAAATAAACAAAACAAAAATTGGCTGAAACAAGATTAAACCAGAGGATTTAAACTTTGAGACCATTTAAAATGTACACAGTGGTTTGGTTTAGAATGGATTGGTAAAAAGAGACGAAGAAGAGGTTTAAAAAAATCACCCTTTTAGCTATTTTGTATTAGATTATTTCACTTTTGGATGTAACCCTTCTGCAAGAACACAGAAGCACTCTCGGACCTGTCCTTTCGCCACATTATTGCTCCTCAGGTGCTGATGCCTAGATTGGTAGTTGCACGTCAGCAGTGTCTGTCTACAGATCATTTATAACTTCTTCACAGAAAATATGTGCTCTAAACTGAGCCCACTGAGCTTTTATTTGACCACAGATCTATCACAGTATAAGTGCAGTTTTATTCATTACTGTGGGAGGCTAATACCGACCAGTGGATTTGCCTTTATCTAATATCCCTTTAGCCTACAGGAAGGGTCCCTGAGATGGGAAAGAGGAGACTGCGTGTTAAAATCTCATATAGGTCTTGACTATACTTACCATATGATCAACATGCTGCAGTCAATCTTCCGGAGTCTGATTTTACATGTCTGGTGAAGACGTGGCGAAATCAAACTCTCTGGGCTTGGCCATTGACCCCGTACTCCGCACTGTCATGTTGAGTAAGGGATGCTGATGCAAGACCATAGAGGCTGGGACTTCACTAGGTTAAATAAGTTGATTTTGATACATCAGTTTTAGCTACGCAAATGCTGTAGGTAGAACTGCGTATCTGAAATAGATTTATTTCCATAGTACAGATTTAGCCACAGGCTAAGTGCTGTTTACAGTCCCACACCTTTCATTACCCTATGAGCAACAGCCCCAAAACCCAACCTAGAAGAAGATAGAGGAGAGCTGCCGAACACCCTCCCTCCGCACCTTTTTAAAAAAAATTAAGGCAACAGAGCTTATGCAAGCACTGACCCAGATCTCTAATATGATAATAAACTACAGACTTAGTCACTGCTCCACACAACTGCTACCTAAGAAGGGTTGTTCTAGCAGGAGTATGATTTATAGTTGTTAAAGTTACTCTACCTTTAACAGTGATAAATCACACTCCTGCTAGAACCAGGGATAGACTCCAAGATTCCTGATCATGGCTATTCTGTTGTGTAATCCACTGGGAAAGCATGTGTCAAGTGACTGGTTTATGGAGAAACTAGCAATTATTTCTATAGCTCAAAAATCAGGGTCAGACCAAGGGACCGCAAGGGATTCAAACCCTGCGGCTGCTCATGTAAGAGGATGGTGTACTGCCGCTGAATGCACTTCATGCATTGAGAGCTCTCGAAAACACATTTTGCACTAAAAAACTATGCTAATGTGTAACTGATGGGGAATCACCACAACACACAGTTTACATACCTGCCATTTTGCTTGAGTAAACCTTGCATCAGTCTGTGTTATGTGACCTTCTCTATATCCAACTCAGAGAACAAAAGTCTGTGGTAGCTCATAACTTGTGAGTCTGGCTCTTATGCACATGTTGCAAAACATTCATGCTTTCTACTTCTGGCATTTGTTCAGACCTTGATATTGGCCATGATGGTGGCCATGACAGTTGGAGGTATCCAGTGTTAACATATTTGCACATTGACTGGCATGTTTTTGTCATCCACATGCCTCCTGGGTGTGGTTCACTTTCCCTTGTGCTGGCATAAGACCTCTTACAGACAGAAAGAGCCAGCAGGCTCTTAACTCAGACTGCAGAAGACTGTATAAGTTGCACTAAGCTCCTGAGGGCCCATGGCCACACTTCACATTGGCAGTGATTGGTGAACCCAATGGAAGAGGGAGAGCAGCAGATAGACCTGCTAATGTGATGCAGTCACACACACTCTCATGTTATGTCCAAGTCCAGGAGTCTGTGAATGACTCCAGTGTGCTTTTGAAAGTGAGTGACAACCGTCTTCTTACCAGAGCTTCCCTCCAAACCACAGGTCCCGCTGTCATTTCTAAACATGGAGGCTTTCTCTTTGTGTACTTATTGCTTTCATTTTAATTGGGGATAAACCTCAAGGAACAAGGTATTTACTGAGGCACATCACACCCCCTCTTGTCTTTCAGAGAGCTCAGCACCAACAGAAACAAGGCATACCTCAATTTCAGTAAACTTGCACTCAACTAGTGCAAAACTTTCACAGTGACTTCAGGGGTGTGAAGACACAATAAGAACCTAACATAACATAGGAACGGCCATCCTGGGTCAGACCAAAGGTCCATCCAGCCCAGCTTCCTGTCTGCCAACAGTGCTCAGTGCCAGGTGCCCCAGAGAGAGTAAACCAAACATGTAATGATCTCTCTCTCTCCCGCCATCCATCTCCAGCCTCTGACGAGCAGATGCTAGGGACACCATTTCTTACCCACCCTGGATAACAGCCATTAATGGACCTAACCTCCATGAATCTACCCAGCTCTTTTTTAAACTCTCTTACAGTCCTAGCCTTCACAGCCTCCTCTGGCAAGGAGTTCCGCAGGTTGACTGCGTGCTGAGTGAAGAACTTCCTTTTATTTGTTTCAAACCTGCTTCCCACTAATTTCCTTTGGTGTCCCCTACTTCTGATATTATGGGAACAAGTAAATAATTTTTCCTTGTTCACTTCTCCACACCACTCATCATTTTATATTGCTTTGTTATATCCCCCCTTAGTCTCCTCTTTTCTATACATACACTACGATGGGGGCTAATTTAGCTACAACTAGTCAGGAACAAGATCTTGGAGTCCTCATGGATAGTTCTCTGAAAACATCCACACGGCATGCAGTGGCAGTCAAAAAAATCAGTCAGGATGTCAGGAATCACTAAAAAAGGGATAGAGAATAAAACAGGTAATATCTTATTGCTCTTGTATAAAACCCCGTTATACCCGTTGTGAGGATGGCCAGCTGCTGAGTTGCAGATCTGCAATCTGACTAGTCAAACAAAGCAGCAGAAATGTAAAACTTTAAAGAGTAAGAAAATGATTTATTCAGTGATGAGCTTTTGTGGGACAGACCCACTTCACCAGATCAATTTCATTTCCAATACAGACTGACAGTTATAAGTACAGAGGTCCCAAAGGAAAAAAATTACAATAAAAACTGAGAAATCAAATAGGTGTGAAGGAAGGGGGTGAGAGGTGAGTGAATGTTAATCGCCCTGTCTGAGATGATTGTGAGCATCAAAGGAAGAGAAGCAGTCCTTGTAATACATGAGGTAACTGATGTCTCTGTTCATACCCCGTGTTAATGTCTCGAATTTGAATATGTACTCTAACTCACAAATCTCTTGCTCTAATCTGTTGTTAAATTCTTTTTGTTCCAGGACAGAAATTCTCAGGTCTTTAACAGAATGGCCCATTCCATTGAGGTGTTCACTGACTGTCTTATGTGTATTGAATTTCTTGATGTCTGCTCTGCGTCCATTTATTCTTTGGCAAAGGTTTTGCCCAGTCTGTCCAATGTACATAGTTTTAGGACATTGTTGGCACATAATAGCATATATAATGTTGCTGGAAGTGCATTAGAATGTGTCTTTGATCTTGTAATTAACATGGTTAGGTCCAGTCATGGTATCCCCAATACAAATATGTGGACAATGTTGGCAGCGGGGTTTGTTGCAAGGAAAAGTTCCAGGATTACTATTATGGTGGTGTAGACTGTGATTGCTGGTGACAATATTTTTCAGGTTAGGAGGTTATTGAGAGGAGAGGACAGGCCTCTCACCTAGAGTCTTCTGGAGTGTAGCATCCTGATCCAGAATATGTTGTAGATTTTAAGTGATGCATTGCAGGGGTTTGAGTTGGGGGCTATGGATGATGGCAAGTGGTGTTCTGTTGTTGAGCTTCTTGGGACTATCTTCAAGTAGCTGGTTTCTGGCTATTCGTCTGGCCTTGTCAATTTGTTTTTTACTTCTCCCAATGGGTAATTCAGTTTTATAAATGCTTGGTAGAGGTCTTGTAGTGTTTGGTCTCTGTCAGTAGGGTCAGAGCAGATGTGATTGTATCTAAGGGCTTGACTGTAAACGATGGATCGTGTGGTGTGTGCTGGATGGATGCTGGAGGCATGTAGGTAAGTGCAGCAGTCAATGGGTTTCTGATACAGGGAGGTGTTGATGTGGCCATCAGTGATTTGTAGTGTGGTATCCAGGAAATGTATTTCTTGTGTGGAATAGTCAAGGCTGAGATTGATGGTAGGATGCAGGTTTTTAAAATCTCTGTGGAATTCTTCCAGAGTCTCTTTATCATGGGTCCAAATGATAAAGATGTAATTGATGTAGCGTAAGTAAGGAGGGGTAACAGAGGATGAGAGCTAAGGAATCGTTGTTAAAAGTCAGCCATGAAAATGTTAGCATACTGTGGTGCCGTGCAGTTGCCCAAAGCAGTGCCACTAATCTGGAGGCATAAATTGTCCCCAGATTGGAAATAATGGTGGATGAGAACAAATTTACATAGGTCAGCCACCAGATTTGTTGTGGTAACATCAGGGATGGTATTCCTGACGGCTTGTAGTCCATCTTCAAGTGGAACATTGGTGTAGAGGTTCTCTACATCCATGGTGGTATGGATGGAATTGTCAGGAAAGTTTCCAAAGTGTTGCAATT
The DNA here is from genome assembly GCF_033958435.1 of Carettochelys insculpta. Classification (NCBI taxonomy): domain Eukaryota; kingdom Metazoa; phylum Chordata; order Testudines; family Carettochelyidae; genus Carettochelys; species Carettochelys insculpta. The sequence continues at coordinate 81,613,437 of NC_134139.1, read as the reverse complement.
TCCTCAGGAAGTCAGTGGTATCTTGGAGATAGCTAGGAGTGCTGATGGTGTCAGGTTTGAGGAGGGAGTCTACATAGCTGGACAGTCTGGTAGTAGGGTGCCTGAAATGATAGGGCATCCAGGGTTTCCAGGTTTGTGGATTTTAGGCTGTAAATTGAATAATCCAGGTCAGGGCTCAGATGGTATGCCTGAGTGAATTTGGTCTTGAGTAGAGGCAGGGAGTTCTTTAAGTAGATGGTGTAGTTTTTTTTGGAATTCCAAAGTGGGATCTGAGGAAAAAGGTCTGTAAAATGTAGTGTTGGATAGTTGTCTAGCTGCCTCCTGTTCATGGTTTGACTTATTCATGATGACAATAGCAACCCCTTTGTCAGCCGGCTTGATTATAATGTCTGAGTTATTTTTGAGACTCTGGACAGACTAGTATTCAGCACAGTTGAGATTGTATTTCATTTGGTGTTGTCCGTGTATAATTTGAGTCTGTGCACGGTTGCAGAAGCATTGTATATAGAAATATAGACTGCCACTATGCCCGTCAGGGGCAGTCTATGTAGAATTCTTCTTCTTTTGGTGTTGGTAGGGGGGAATCTAGAGAGTCAGACTGATGCTGATTGGTGTGTTAAAAGTATTCTCTTAGCCTGAGATGTCAAAAGAAGGCCTCAAGATCACCACAAATTGTATTAGGTTTGTGGAAGCAGTGGGGCAAAAATTAAAACCCTGGGATAAGACAGACTCTTGAGCTGGGTTAAGTTTGTAGCTTGAAAGGTTAACAATATTGTCCGGTGTGCTGTAGTTGTTGTAATGGTAGTATTCTGAGGTATGAAGTAATTTAGATCATTTATTGTCCTCTCTTTTTTGTAGGAAGTGGAAGTGTGTATTATAGATTTCTTGTCTAGTGTAGAAGTCCCACTCTGTGGGGTCTTGCATGGAAACTTGATTATTGATGAAAGTTTCAAGTTCAGAGAGGTCATTCTTGATCCTTTCCTGCTTGCTGTATAGGATACTGATCAAGTGGTTCCTCAGTTTCTTAGAGAACGTGTGGCATAGCTTCTCACTATAATCACTATAGTATGTTGATTGTAATGAGTTTTTCACTGTCAGTCCCTTGAGTATGATGTCCATCTGTTTGCGTTTGGAGAGAAAGATGATGTCTGTCAGGATGTGCGTGAATTTTTTCATATAGTTGATGGATCTCCATTCCAAAAAGCTAAATGTAGTGCCTTGCATGTTAAATAGTAACAGAGAGGTAGGTGTGTTAGTCTGTACTCCAACAAAATAAAGCAGCAGAAATGTAGCACTTTAGCTGTTCTGGTCTGGCTATGGTCTGAAGAAGTGGGTCTGTCCCACGAAAGCTCACCTAATAAAACTATTTTGCTAGTCTTTAAAGTGCTACTTGACTGCTTTTTGTTTTGATAGTGTATAGACTAGCACACCTTCCTCTCTGTTTCCATTGACAGGTATAGATCAAGCCTAAGCTTTGGGTGAGTGAGGTCCAATTGCCTATTCCATCACAGAGTTCCTGTGTGGAACTTAAAGTCTCTGAATTTTAGTTACCCATCTATAAAATAGGTCTGCTTCCAGTCTACCTCATTTCATATCTATAAATTACTAGCATACTTTCAAGTGCTGTATAAATAAGATGTGCAACAGGCTTTGCTTCTGAAAGTCTGGGAGACATTTATATGACAAACATAAAGATATATCCTGTTACGACAAAAGGTAAGCAACAGAAAACAATATAAATGATTGATTTTTACCAGTGTTAGAACAAACCGTTACTCTATCAGAAAAATTCAGCATTCTGAAGGCACCAATGACAGTCAATTTAGAGCAGACAAAATCAATTATGCATAATGAACAGCCCACTCAAAAAATTAATACCTTTCTATACTGGAAACCCACCAACCTAATGCCTCCAGTTTCCATCCAGGACACATCACATGATCCATTGTTTACAGTCAAGCCCTAAGATACCACCGAATCTGCTCCAGTCCCGTTGACAGAGACAAAAAACGACAAGATCTTTACCAGGCATTCATAAAACTTAATTACCCACCTGGAGAAGTAAAGAAACAGATTGGCAGGGCCAGATGCCTACCCAGAAGCCAGCTACTTCATGATAGGCCCAAGAAGGTAAACAACAGTGTCATCGCCTACAGCCCTCAGCTTAAACCCCTCCAGTGCCTTATTGACAATCTGCGACCTATACTGGAACATGATCCCTCACTGTCACAGGCCTTGGGTGACAGGCCTGGTCTTTCATACAGACAGCCACCCAAATTCAAGGAAATACTCATTAGCAGCCACACACCATACCACAGAAACACTATCCCACGAACCTGTCATTGCAACATACCCCACTGCCAACTCTGTCCACATATCTATTCTAGAGACATCGCTGGACCTAACCATGTCAGCCACACCAGCAGGGGCTCATACACCTGCATATTCCCTAATGTGATACATGACATCATGGGCCAGTAATACCCCTCTGCCATGTACATTGGACAAATTGGAAAGTCCATGCACCAAAGGATGAATGGACATAAATCAGACATCAGGAATCAGAATACACATACGCTTGCAGGGGAACGCTTTAATCTGTCAGGACAGACAGTAGTGGACCTTAAGTAACAATCTTGTTACAAAGGGAGTAAGAAGAATCGTCAAAGGTCTGGAGAACATGACCGATGAAGAAAGGCTGAAAGAATTGGGCTTGTTTAGTTTGGAAAAAAGAAGATTGAGGGGGACATGATAGCGGTTTTCAGGTATCTAAAAGGGTGTCGTAAGGAGGAGGGAGAAAATTTTTCTTCTTGGCCTCTGGCTGGGTTCAGTTCCTAGGGGTTTTCTGTCAATGATGCAACCAACCGGCTCGAGCCCCCACCCAGTGACCTGAGACAATCTAACCCCCACCTGCTGGATGACTGTATGGCAGTTCTTCCCCTCTCACAAGCACAGAGTCTGAGATAGAAACAGCTTGTTTAATAACAATAGCCTAACCCAAGTTTACCCAGTGACACATGCGGTATATCTAAACAAAAGAGAAAGAAGCCCCGTTAAAAAAGTACCATCCCAATACTTTATAGAACTAAGTCTTCCGCTGAGGGCTCTTTTCCTTTACCCCACACACTCTTATAGGGTGTACCTCTCATGGTGCAGTCCAAGATCCAGAGTCCACAGATACATCACCATGGTGGTGCTTGCTGTCCACTTGTCTGCAGCTTCCCGCCGCCTGCTGGCCACTTGCTGCTCCTCATACCAGCTGTCCGCCAGTCGCACTGTCTGTCCACCTGCTGCTGCTCCTACCAGCCATCCACCGGTCGTGCCGCCTGTCCACTCACTGCTCCTCCTACCGGCCGGCCGCTGGTCGTGCTGTCCATCCACTCACAACGACTTCAAGCATTGGTGAGATTTCACAATTCTTGTACTGACTGTTAGCATAAATTGTGGTTTTACAACAATGTGTTTATAATAAACAAAATCCCAGTGCTTCCTTGCTACCCATCAGTCTTTGTTTGCAAGGTATCACATATGCACACCTTTGCATTCTCATGCAAATGATCTCAGGGAGACTCATTCCTCCCAGCCTTCAGCAGCATTACATTCCTGCTGGCACACTCTTTACACTTATAAATTAATTTCAAAACAGTTTGATCTAGCTTAGTTTAAATTCAGCCAGTGTGGACAAGGACAAATCCATAGTTCAGCTGAGTTTGATAATTATGTTCTAGGTTAGACTATTATATTTGAATTTTGGCAGAGCCCCAAATACCCAGCCAGGACTGGGGACACCTTGCAGAATGGAGTTACACAAACACGTGCTGAAGAAAAGGGAAGAGAGTTCACCTGAGACATTACAGTAGCACTTTGTCTAATCCATACCTGTGCTTAATCGGTTGGGTTGAACACATAATAGCTGCAATCTGACCACAGTGTTTGCAGAGTTACGTCCCAAATCTGTGTTTAACAAAATAAAAATAAACAGTCTACACTCACCCTCCCTAAAAATAATACGAGAAAAAGGAAGAGCATTCAAACATGCTGGCCATGACTACACAAGCCCAAAACTTCGAAATGGCCATGCAAATGGCTATTTCGAAGTTTACTCATGAAGCGATGAAATACATATTCAGCACCTCATTAGCATGCGGGCGGCTGCAGCACTTTGAAATTGCCGTAGCTTGCCGCCACATGACTCGTCCAGATGGGGCTCCTTTTCGAAAGGACCCTGGCAACTTTGAAATCCCCTTATTCCTATCTGCTGTTAGGAATAAGGGGATTTCAAAGTTGCCAGGGGTCCTTTCAAAAAGGAGCCCCGTCTGGACGAGCCGCAGCAATTTTGAAGTGCTGTGGCTGCCGGCACGCTAATGAGGCGCTGAATATGGCCATTTCGAAGTTTTGGGCTCGTGTAGACATAGCCCCTGACCAGCAAAGCATCACACACTGGCCAGGTCTACGCTACAGCTATCATTTGAAAGAAATTATTCCAGAAGATCTCTTCTGAAAAAAAACTTCTTTCGAATGATTGTGTCCACACACCAAAAAGTGGATCTAAAGATCAATCTGCTCTTTTGATAGTGTCCAAACAGCCCCCACTCTTTCAAAAAATCTGGGATCGAAAAATCTGGTGCCATGAGGACTGCTTTTTTGAATGAAAGGCTTGGAGGATACACGCACTTGTTTCTGAAAGACTCTCTTCTCGGGAGTAGAAGAGAGCCTCCAAAAGATGTGCTCTGTTCTTTTGATTTTATTTCAAAAGAAAATATTTCTGTGTAGATGCTCCTGAGATCTTTTGAAAGAGCCCCAGTTTTTTCCAAAGGATCTTGCTAGCATAGGCACGGCCACTCATTCCAACATTTACACAGTCATGAAAGCCAAAGAAAAAGGAAGTTAAAAATTGAAAGAAAAATCCTTTCCCCCTTGCTCCCATACAGCAGGTCAAAGGCACTGACACAGCAGTGTTACTTCCTGTCTGAAGCTCTCTCACATACCACTTCTTCCTTACATTCCATATTTAATGAACAATAAGAACTGCCTTATCATAGGGCAGGTCTACACTAGGGGAGAAAGTTGAGATGCAACTCCAGCTGCAAGAATAGCATAGCTGGAATCAACATACCTTAGGCTGACTTTCTCTGCTGTCCCCACAGTGGGAGTTTGATGGGAATAACTCTCTCACTGACTTCCCTTATTCCTCACGACTGTTAGGAGTACTAGCGTCTGTGGGAATGCCCTGAACTTTTAATTTAGCACATCCCTATAAGACGTGCTAAATTGAACACTGGACGATCCACCTCTGGAGCATCACTCTTCCTGTAAGTATAGACGTGTCCATAGCCTTCTTTGAAACACTGGGCTTGAAGCATTAACCCTAGCATAAGTAGGAGGGCTTGCAGCAAACTGATACAAAATAAAGGGGATTTTTTAGTTTCAAAAAGTAGGTGCATAGTTGACTTAGGCTGGGATTTTCAAAGAGAGGAAACTTTCAATAAGAGTTAGGCAGCTAATACTCTGAACCAGCTTTGGAAATCCCACCCTAATCTATATCACATCAGGCAGAAAACTGAGCAGTAAGAATCTGATATTTTTTAACTCTAGGTTTACCATATTTGACCTTTCAAAAAAGAGGACACCCCTCAGAGGGAGCGTATCTGTGTCAGTATGTACCAACTCAACTTGTATTAATGTGTTTCTTATGGTATACATAGTACATTAATACAACATGAGTTGATAGATACTGACACAGAAACACTCCCTCGCAGTGGTATCCTCTTTTTTCTATGGTAAATCTAATAACTCAGTAGCAAAAAGCTGTGCTAATGCTGGGATATACTGTAATATACAGCACTTGTAATGCACATTTAAAACATTTGGTTACAGGATATACTCTGTTTCTCTGATCCTTCCCTATTTCCTTTCATCTGTCTAATGGCTTCCCCTTGTAAGTGGTGCATATATTTATTCTACTTGGTTCAAAAGCTGCCTTTTAGTTATTAGTTAATTATTTAAATGGTCCCAGAGTCTAGCCCCAGGTAGGCTTCCTTCCAGCATGCATAATGTATGTGCAATCCCAGCTGTTCAGGGATGGCTTGTATTGTTACACCTCAATCGCCTCCAATCACTATGGCATAGGTGTTCAACACAACACAACACGGGCCACTATTATGCTGAGCACCCTAAGTTTTTCCAAAGGGGCATCTCTTTTTCTTTTTCTTTTTCTTTTTTTTTTCATTAGAAGATCTTTGTCATGCACAGAGTTTAAGGTCTGAAAGGACCATCATGATCTAATCTGGCCTTCTGCATATCACTTGCCATACAACTTCCCCTTAATAATTCCTAGAGCCTAGCTTTTTTTTTTGGTGCGGGGGGTGGGGGGGTGGGCAGGAATCCAATCTCGGTTTAAAAATTGGCAGTGATGGAGAATCCACAAGAATCCTTGGTAAATTTTTCTAATGGCTAATTAGTCTCCCCATTTAAAAAATTACAGCCTGAATTTGGTGGGGATATAGGGGTGAAAGCTTGAGGAAATATTTGTGGGAAACATTTCTCTAGAAGGGTTGTGTTAAAATCATAATAGCATCTTTTTAGAGCTTTTATATTTCTTAGAAACTTATTGTAAATCACAATGGAATGCATTAGTGGGGGAAAAAAGCAGATGTCACAAACAAAGGTGCATGCTAAATTTTGTTTATCAGATGCTATCATATGAGCTACAGCTACATGGGCAGCCTCTGTCAACAAAACTGGGCTTTTGTCAACAAAACTCACTGAGCATCTACATGGTTAAAGCAGTTTATGTAGAGTTTGTTGATAAAACTCAGCTGTTTGGCTGGCAGCATTACACCTCTTCCCAGTCGGGTATAACACTTCTGTCGACAGTGTTTTGTTGACAGAGTGCCCATGTAGACAGTTCTACATACATACATCTGGTTCCCCAGGCAACCCTGTTTGCAGAGCTTCCAGTCAGCTGGGCTGTCAACAGAGGACAGGGCAGTCTGGTTGCTCTCTCTTGACAGTGGTTTGCTCCTTTGAGACGCTTTTCTGTGTAGATGCGATCTGTCGACAGAGGTACTGCGGAGGTTTCTGTGTCTACAGTGACCTCTGTCGACAGAGGCTGCCCATGTAGACGTAGCCATGGAGTATTATACAAACACACTTGGTCACACCAATACACTGGCCAATGATTGGGCCCTTCATACCATGGGCTAAATTCCCAGATTCTTTTTCTTCTTCTTGGTGATCACTTGATAACGAACAGGATGTCTTCATGTCACCCTCCTATCTATGAGTCTGTTGATGGCTGATCAGTCCTATTCTGGAGCTGCAGATCTTATCACAGAAGAGGCAGGTGTTAGTTGCTTTTGGACGTGTGCAGGGCAGTTTTTGATGCTCTTTCGTTCTTCTCCACCTCTCCTCAGCTGCACTGTGGTGGGACTTCTCAAATTGCACCATCCCCTCACAGATTACTGTTCTCCACGAGGAACTGTCTTGGGCAAGGTTCTCCCAAGTGTCGACACCAATGCTGCACTTTTTAGTGTGTGCCTTCAGCATGTCCTTATATTGCTTCGTCTGGCCCCCAGTGCTCCTCTGTCCTTCTTCCAATTTGGAAAACAGAGTCTGATCAGACATCCCAACCACATGACCAGTCCAATGACGTTGTTGTTGATAATGACTTCAATTCTGGTCATGTTCGGCTCTTCCCAGACACTAGTATTCGTGTACCTATCTCCCAAGAGATATTTAGGATTCTCCTGAGGCAGCATTGAGGATATTGTTCAACTGCCTTCAAATGATGCTTGTATGTTGTCTAAGTTTCACATGCATGTAGTGGTGTTGGAACAAAGCATGCACGGTACAGAAGGATTCCCACCTGGGATGGATAGATAGACAGATAGGTAGATAGAAAAGGCAGTGTTTCCCAAACTGTGTTCTGGAGAACACTGGCTTTCCAAACAATATGCATACGTGTTCTGTGGAAAAAAAAATATGCTAGAGATTTTTTTCCTTCTAAAAATATTAAATACGAAATTATGTGTGTATGTGCTTCTTCCACATGTAATGGTAAGGTGGCTATCATGAGGCAAAGTGCTTGTAAGACTTTTTGGGCTTTGTGGTGAAATATTGGTCATCTAGGATTCCAAGTTTTGACTGTCTGGCTGTTTGACATGTTTTTGTGGCTGCTGAGACTTGCGTACCTCGCAGATATTTTTTACAAAACTAAACGAAGTGAATCCGTTGCTGTAAGGGAAGAACGTGAACATTTTTATTGCAATGGATAAAATTTTGTTGTTAAGAAAACTGGAATTTTCGCCCTTGTCCGTAGACAAAAAGAACTTTGAGTGCTTTCCGAAGCTTAGTGACTTTCTGATTGAAATGAATTCTAAAACAGTTAATGAGAATATTTGCAGTGCCGTTGAACAGCACCTACATGACTTGTGCTCTAACTCTCCTAGAATATTTCCCTCTGAGAAAAAACGATAATGCTTGTGTTCAAAATCAGTTTACAATTACAGTCAAGCCAGTCGTCTTACTAGCGCAAGATTATGAGAGTCTGATTGACTTGATTTCAGGCTGTCAACTGAAACAAAAGTTTAGCAAACTTCCATTAAATAATTTTTGTAGCACTCTAATCGCAGAGTACCTGAATGTGGTGAAACGTGCAGTTCGTGTACTCATTCCTTTTGCTACAACATACCAATGTGAAACTGGATTTTTTTGCATTACACTGCAATGAAAACAAAATACAGGAATAGACTTGGTACTGCACCTGATACGAGGAACCAACTCTCCAGCATCGTGCCTCATATTAAGCAGATTTGTGATCAAAGATGCGAAAACAGTCTTCCCTTTAAAAAAAACCCTATCAAATGTTACTTATTTTTATTTTCCAGTAGTTCTGTAAAAATAACAAATTTATAAAAAATAATTAAAATATTTTTCAATTTCTAATTTGTTTTGTTTTGTTTTCATAAAGATGTTTTTAAGCTTTAAGGAAGGACAGTCCTTTTTTGAAAAATACTGCCCTTTCTATTTTTGCACAAAAGAACAACACTAACCACCCTTTCAGATGTTTTGTTTTGGATTTGTACTTAATTTTTAATTTTTATACTTAATTATAGGATTGCTAACCGTCCTCCTAGCATGAGGACATTTGGGCCACACTAGCAAGTGCTTTCAGAAGATTTTTTGAAAGAAGGGGGCTCTTCCAAAACATGCCATGGAGCATCTACACACAAAAATCATGCGGCTGATGTAGCCAGTCTTTGCCCCCAAAAGCCAATGCTCCAAAATATCTGTTAGTCTATAACGTGCCACAGGACTTCTTGTTGTTCTACACACAAAAAGTGCTCTCTCAAAAGTAAATTGAAAGACTGCGGTACTCCTTTTGAAATTGCTCTTCCTTTCCCATTTCAGGGAGAGCACCCTTTTCAAAAGCTTCTTTAGAAAGAAAACATAAGTAGCTGCGCCTCAGCGCCCTTCTTTCGAAAGAGCATTCCTCATAGGGCCTGATTTTTCGATCCCTGGCCCATTCTTTTGAAAGAGTGGGGGCTGTGTGACCATTCTCTTTCAAAAGCACAGCTCACTCTTTCGATTGGCTTTTTTTGTGTGTGGATGCACTCTTTCGAAAGAAGTTCTTTCGGAAGAGATCTTCTGGAAGGGCTTCTTTTGAAAGATCTCTGTAGTGTAGACCTAGCCTCGTTGTTCAGTCAGATGATTTTCTCTTGTTATTTTTTGTTCTTTGTAAAATAGAAGACATCAAAAAAAAAAACAACAGTATTTTTTTGTACCAGTAGTTGCCGGTACTGAGTACCAGCACCTTGGCAAACCCAGCCAAGGGAATAGGTGGTGAGGAGGGCAGAGAGCTGGCTGAGCACCTGCTCCTCTTTATTTACAAAAAAAGCACTGGAAAAAACTAACTATTTTAAATCAAATTTTGAGCATTACATGTGGCAGTTTTCAGTATGCCACCCTTTTCTCTCTCACCCTTCTCCCCTGGCAAGCATGTACGTATTGCGTCAATATATTCCAAGCCCAAAAGTGTTCTGTGCCTAAATTAGTCTGAGAAATGTTGATCTAGGCAATAAGTACAGCAGCAAAAGCTCAATCTGGGCATACATGTATCTACAGTATGGTTTATATGGCTCTGAAGGTTAAGAAAAGAAAAGAAAAGAAAGGAAAATGTTACGCCTTCATTTGACACAGCTGCTCTGTCACTTTTAACACCTCTCACCCCTGTCTCCCTGTTATCTTCCAAACTTTGGATCCAGAGTTGAACTTCCATAAGGTTTGGAGCTATTTAGACTGAAGATTTTGGTTTGTATATATATTTTATAATATGCATGCTCTAATATGTACTTTATTAATAGCTGAGACCTATGTGAACAGCTGTGTTCAAAACAGGTTAGCAGTTTACGTGGTCATACCAAACAGGTACAATTAGGACTAACTTTGCATCTCCTGCGCCCCTGCCTAATTCAGTTTCCATATGTGGGATTTCATGATGGCTCAAAGCAGAGCAAAATTTGCCCTACATACATCTTATTTGATCAATTAAATGGCTCTCTTTCCTCATCAAGGCTGTTTTTATAAATACCATATCTCTTTGAACCTTTTTCCAGTTAGGTTGTGGTTTTTGTTTGTTTGTTTTTTGTTTTTGTTTGTTAAACATAATGTAAAATGCCACTGTAATTGGCTGTATCACTTATAGAAGCATATTTCAATTTTTTTTATTGGTTTGAAATATTTTAACTAGGAAAAAGAAGCAAAAAATAGAAAATTTTTTCAATCTCTATAGGCATTAGCTGCGTTTAATTGTGCTGTGGTATTCCTCCCTTTTTGAGCCCAGCAATTTTTTCCAAGTCACAAACAGTTCATGTATGCTTTAGAGCTAATTGTGGCGTAAGAAAACCTTCCCAAAACATTGGACCAGACCTCAGAGGCATCATTGTGCAGTTACAATAGCTTTCTATTGCTAATTGTAAAAGCAGGACAGTCTCCAAGGGAGAGCTGCTTGGTTGCTGAGTGAGGTCTTGACAGTTAACAGACAATCAATACAACATTCCAAAATTCCAAGTGAAAAAAAAAAACCAAAAGGCACTTCATTTAAAAACAACAGCCAGGCATCCATTTAGCAATAGCCATTATGCACTGAAAACTACTCTGTGCCATATAGACTCACAATGAGTGTGCTAAGAAACCAGGAAAGGAATGAGTTTTGTATGGGGGGGGGTCAGCATATGATGAAGAACTGGCCATGACACTGATTAGAATTCCTGAATTTTCCTTATCCGTGGTGGAACTCTCTAATGTTTGCACATTTGGCCTCAGCAGAAAATGTGTAGGTGCTCTGAGTCAAGCCCAAGATTAAATATTGTTTTAAAGGATTTTTTATCCTTCTGTTTGTCAACAGATGGGATTTAAACTGTTCCCCTCATTTCAAAGGGAAGAAATTAAGTTTTAAGGATGTCACAAGGAATTAAGAGAGCATGGCGAGGCCATATAAACAACAGCAAAGAAGACAGAACAAAGATCCTGTATTTATGCTGTTGAAGCACTTCCTGAACTCCAGCCAAAGAGATTGCCAGTAAGAAGCCACACGTGAATGCTGTATTTTTTATTAAACCAAAACATACATTGACTTCAATGGGGGTATGCAGGAAATGTAAGATCAAGCCCCAGTGAAGAGGAAACCAAGCATTATATCACAGCCCTAATGCCATAAGGCGGATCTAAGTTTAAAATATGTGGACACACAATAAGACCTTTTCTCTCCCTTTAACACATCCATAAGTCCCCCTATAATAACTTAATATTACACCCGATGGCCAAAATTCACCTGTGCCTCACAATAACCAGCACAAGACCTACCTGGTAAACTACAGGTCGAACACTCATAAGGTTCCATTTCTGCACCTCATCTCTACCAGTGGTACTCATATAGTCCCCCCTTGTCATAGTTCTGGAGTACCTCACAATCTGACGTACATACCCTCAAAATACCCCTGGGAGATAGGGAAGTTCTGTTCCCCCATATTAAAGATAGGATGTTTGCCCCAACTCACACAAGCTTAGCAGTGGACTGAACCCAGGTCTTTCAAGATCTGTCATGCATTGGATGAAGCAGCTCTTTGCCCACAAAAGCTTATGTTCCAAAATATCTGTTAGCCTATACGGTGCCACAGGACTTCTTGTTGTTTTTGAGGATACAGAAGAACTTGGCTACCTCTCTGATATTTGTGTTAGTACCCTGCCCACTGGACCATCCTCCTTTTCCTCTTATGTCACAGACGGGAAAAAGTTCTGCTGGTGCCAAACAGGATTGAGGCTGAAATGTCAAGCAAGCAGTGATTCCCATCCAAGTCTGGCAACACCGTTAATGACACTCTGCTTCCAGCCCCTGCTAGCCTAGGATATACGCAGCCACATGCCAATTGTTCTTGTAAGTGAAATTATCCATGTTCTTCATGTACAACGTAGATCTTTCCTAGATGATTTACTATGGAAAATGTAGGGGGGATGCACTTTGCACCAAGCTGTCCTCTGATGTGGTCCCAAACTATATCAGAGTCACTATAGCAATGTATATCAAGCTAGTAAGAGCTTGTTAATCTGTCTGTCCACATTCAGCTGCCCACAGGCCCTCTGAAGGGTGGGGCGGGGGCAAAGGGAGCATGGAAATTTCCGCTACCACTGCTGCTACTTTGGCAGCGGTTCTGGCTGGAGCTCCAAGCACCTTTGCAGTGCTGCTCCGGCTGTAGGTGGCTGTGGGGGAGTGTGTGTGTGTGTGGGGGGGCACTACTGCGGTTGGGGTTGTCTGAGAGCAGAGTTTTTTGGGCTCCCTCCCACCTTGCCCCAGGGCCTGCAGAGGCTGCCAGTATCACTTTCTGTCCAAGTTTGCCTGAGCACATGAGGCAGAGCAGGAGAATGCCCATGCAAGTTCCCTTTAAGTACAACACAGTGTCCCAAAGGCCTTGCTCCTGCATCCAGTGAAGTCAGTGGTGAAGCTGACATTCATGTCAACGGGGCAGGATTAGACACTCAGATGGGATCTTGGGATATATCACACCCCCCAATGGGAAAACCAATCAAATCTTTGTCCAACCCTGTAAAGAGGGAAAACGCAGCATGTAACCACAATAGCTGGCAAAGCTTTAGAGGAACTGAGGGAGGGAGGCTGATCAATAAATTTTCGAGGAGCTTCCAGGAAAGCTATATAGCTAAGCTAAAGCTATGATCAATTGTACACGATGCAGTAGTGTTGCTGTATATCTGTCAAGCCTAGCTCACACAAAAGCTCGTTTTCTGGCAAGGTTGAACAGTACACTTTTATTATTTCCCATCTGATATGGGAGTATGGGAGCATGCGTGCTGCTTATGCTTATCATCAACTATGTAAATCTTGAGGAAAGTGACCACAATAGGCAAAGTTTTTCACACTCGCATCATATCTGTCTTTTATGGTGTGGCATCATGGAAACCTACATCAGAAATTCATAGTATCTGAACGCATTCCAAAGTAAATATCTACAGATGTTCAGAGTTCATCGGAAAGCATTTCTTGCACGATCGGAAATTCGAAGTAGAGCAAACCAACCCAAAGCATCAAAAGTAGTGAGAAGATGAAGATGGGAAATATTCAGGATGTGCTTGAAGCAAGCAGCCAACATGGTGCCCACCACAAGTAATAATATGGACACCAGATGAAGAGGGCAGCCTAGAGAAACACTCCACAGAATGGCAGAAACAAACTAGATCCAGCCACATGACCCTTGAAGCCTGTGCAGACCAGTACCAGACCAAAACAAATAGTGGTAACTAGTGGATTCCCTGTGTAGCTGAGCCTGCCAGAATCTAAAGAAAGAAGCTACACAAGTAAAAGATGGTATCCAAGGGAAACAGAAAATTATTGACAGAACCGAGCAGACTTTTTTTTCCTAGATGAGACAGGCTACAATAAATGACCTTTTGACCATGTTTAGCAGATTTTTACACAGTGTAGGAATTCATGCTAACAAAGCAAGCCAGTTTTTGTGCAAACAGGTGCGTTTGAGCCGGGCAACCAAATAGAGAGAGAGGAACAAAACAAGAATAGTAGCCAAATGCCTCCCAGACCGCCTGTGAGGGGAGCTTTCATTTAGGACCAGAGGACATGAGCTGTTGCATCAGATACAGTTTGGTTCTGTGGCACCCTGTGGCTGAATGACCTGCAATCAAAAGCTATCCTAGTCCTTTGTCATGCAAGAAACCAGGCTCTCTCAAGTCCCTTTTCATTCACATGTACAGTAAGAGCTTGGAGAGCTTGCAGGGACAGGATATAAAGTTGGGGATTTAAAAAACATCTTTTAAATACTATGTGTGCTATGATACTGGGGCACCTAAATCTCCCTGCCCCAGATGGCATCCAAAACTATCCAGTAAGTTGCCTTATGCTAGAGGAAGGTGGGTTTATAATTAAAGGGAAAAGTCAGGTACGTTAAGCTTTACTCAGCCCACCCAGCTAGGCATCCTGCTGAGAAATCCCTACTCTTTTTGGTATAAGCCTGTATTTTAAATCTTCTTTCCTTCCATTTCCTTCCAAATGGCGTGGCTACATCAAGTGGCTTAAGAGATTGCGTGTTGACTTTTGTGTGCGTGCGTTTAGTTTACATCTCTACACACCCATCAGCATAAAGGAAAATAAAAAAGAGGAGTACAGGTTTATAGTTTTCCTTTTCATAAGGGAGTTTCAGCTGTTTCATTGAACATCAAATACTGAGACATGTAGTTAAACCCCTGCAAATTAGACCAGAATGCTAAGACTGAATTGTCTATTGCTCTGTACCTTGCATAGCAATCCCCAACAGTACTAAGTGGGTGCAAAAAGCTAGTAAATCAGAATGGCATGTTATCTTCACCTTTCTTGGGTGTAAACAATGCATTGCAATGGGGACTTTGAAAGCTTGTGAAAACAGGCTTTCTTGTGGCATTTCTATGGCTGACACCTTCCCAATATGCCAATGAATGGTCCTGTAGCACCTTAAAGACTAACAAATGTATTCATTAGGTAATGAGCTTTCATGGGCAAGATCCACTTCTTCAGATTTTATGAACCTATGAATTGCATAGCTATGTGGATGATAAGGCCAGAATACACCATTATATTCATTTTGTCTGGCCTTCCACATAACACAGGCCAGGGGTCAGCAACCAAAATAGCAAGAGTCGTTTTTCCAATTTGGTTAAAAAACTCGATAATTCAAGAGCTGCAGTGCATGTGGATACAAGGCTGTCCTTAACAAATAACACCAACAAGACATTTGTAACCCCTATTTTAAGAACAGCGCACACGCAGCGATTGTAATGCAACAGGTTTACTGCTGGCTGTTCACAAACTTTTTACAGACAGGTATTCTATTTTCTCACACATTACGTGGGCGTTTGTACCACTGTCTTCCTGATTTCCATTCACAAACCTTCTCTCTCTCTCTGGGGGATGCTAGGGGTAGTTATCCAGCATTTCGAGATCACATATAATTTGTTATTTAGATCTGAGTTGTTCACTTTTGGGCTTTTAGACATTTATTGTTTATCAAAAATAATCGGGAGGCTTTTGGTTTTTTTTTTTAAACTTCGCAATTATAGTGTCCGGAGCCACAAAGAAGTGGTTAAAGAGCCACATGTGGTGCCAGAGCTGAAAGTTGCAGACCCCTGACACAGGCCATAGGGCTTCCTTGAATCAATTCCTGTTTGATCAAGACACATCTTAATTGAATAAATAAATAAATAAATAAATAAAAGCCCCATGATAGAATCACTACATCTATGTCCACTGCACCTTTAAATCTTCCAGAATGTTGCCACCTGTGGAGATGAACACCCATGTTGTCTTTAGTGAAGGCATTTAAAGGACTCATACCCTGTATACCCTATCTGAGAATTTCCTTCAGTTCTCTCATTTTTTGCTATTTCAACCCAAGATCACAATCTTTTAGACTAGAAAGGATCAGTTGTCTGCTTTTCTATGGCAACAAGCATTATGACCGCTCTCCTTCTGGAAACTGAAAGCACAGAGTGACACAAAAATCATTTAAAAAGGATAATGTTTTCCACTCCCCTTTGTAGTGGTGTGACTACCAAAGGTACTAGCCGAGAGTGAAGTAAGTGATTCTTGGGAAAGGCCCAGTAATCGGATTGCTAGACAAGGACAACACGTAAAAGAATCAGAGCAGTAGCTGTGTTAGTCTGTACTCCAACAAAACAAACAGCAGCAATGTAGCACTTTAAAGACGAACAAAATGATTTATTCGGTGATGAGCTTTCGTGGAGACTGATCTGAAGAAGTGGGTCTGTCCCACAAAAGCTCATCACCGAATAAATCATTTTGTTCATCTTTAAAGTGCTACATTTCTGCTATTTTAGATAAAAGTATGGAAATCTAGATGTAAAGGATGCGTGGGTTTTAAGTGTTATTGCTCTGACTGAATTTTCATAACTTTTTTCCTATTTTTCAGTCATCCAGAGTTCAAATAATAAATCACATCTTTACTGGAGGAAAAGCAAGATTATGGGGATTTTAGGATAAGCTGTTTTCCCATTGATAGATTCTTTGGGTTTTTTCTTTTTTGTTATAATTTTAATCCAAGGTTTCAGTATCTTTTGCAATCATTTTACAGATGCCTGCTGCATGAACACTCACATTTTTCCTAGGTTGCACCTATCTACATGTATTTGTAATGTACATAGTCTGAAACATTGCAACAATGTTACTCATACAAACATATTTTTTCTTTAAAGACCCCAAATATGTTAATCTCATTCGATTTCTTCCAGTAATTCCTGTTTGATATATGACTAAAACTACCTGCAATCCAAGGCTTTTAAGCACACTAAATCCATAAATACTTGGGTTTAAATCAGGGTGAACCACTTCTAAATTGTTTTTTCAGACTCCCCAGAGGAAGTGAGTCTGAGGTCTAAAGACCATTTCCCACAGAGATAAGTTACTGTACAGGAAATAGATTCAGAGATTTGTAATGCCAGAAGAAACTATCAGATCATCTAGTCTGACATCCTGTACAACACAGGCCATAAATAAGAGTACGTGAAGGGGGAAGGGAAAATTTTGAAGGATAAAAATAAAAAAAAAAAGATTTTCATACCAAACAGAAACATTTACTGGAATAATGTCAACATCTACATCCTGAGCAAATTCATGGCAAGATGTAATTTGGAGTGGCTGTCATTTCCTCTATTTCACCTGAAAAGGGTATATGTTCTGGTGGACATTGCCATGGATCAAATTCACAAACGCCTGAAAAAATTAGGGTTATCATATACAAAAAAATAGGACACATCTGAGAGGGAGTATATATGTATCAGTCTCTGCAATAAACTCGTTCATATCTGACAGCCCCCGGACCAGGAGGTTGCGGGATATTCAAATGTTCTGGATAAGGGAGAGGTACACCTAGCAATGCATAACTACAGCAAAACAAGATTAGATATTAAGAAAGAAACAAAAATGTGTGCAGAATACTTTATTTACCAACAACAGTAGTATTGTGCCCTCTGAACTTATACTGTATTTGTTGTATTTAGTTGCACTTACTTTCACTATACTGTACTTATGGAAAAGGTAACTAAAATTTACTTATGGTTAAAATACTGCTTATTTGAGAGTTCTGGATAATAGAATGCCAGATATGAACGAGTTTACTAGACCGACTCATGGTGTATTACAGTAAATTCTGTTTTAACTGGTATTCCATCAACAGGTAATCTCAACTAATTGTCACTGCCAGCAGGCACTGTCCCCGTGCCTATGTTTCCTCTTCCCGGCAGCGGTGCTGCTCACAGGTGTGAAGGAATCCCTTCCTGCCCTGAGCCATTGATGTTGCTTCCCCCTGCTAAGAAGGGGTTGGTGTTGGGATGTGCTTGAGAAGCCAAGATGAAGCTGCTGTATCCCATCCCTCCCTGGGCCTGGGCTGCAGAGGCTCCAGGGGTGCTCGGCAACTGCCAGTGGAAGGGGGTTGATGGGGAAGGAGAGAAAGTCCCGCTACCACATGCCAGCCCCCTTGTGAAGCAGCGTGGGCTGCGGCCTGAGCTGTTGAACCCCTGCAAGAGGGCAGCTGGACAGGAGGCTGGCGCACAGGGAGCCAGCCAGCCACCCTGCACGGCAGCGTGGGCCAGGGCCTGAGCTACTGAACCCCGGCGTGGAGTGTGGAGTGCGCTGTGTGGGTGGAGGCAGCGCTCCGAGGACTGGGCTGCCAAGGGCTTTGGGGAGGGGAGCACGGCTGTAGTCAGCCCCACAGCTGGAGAACTGGTGGTGAAGGGCTCCCGCTCTGTTATCTCTAATATTTTTGTATCCAGCAACCTCCCAGTCCCAGGGCTGCCGGATATGAGTTCACTGTTGGCTGTGTCTACACGTGCCCCAAACTTCGAAATGAAATGGCCATTTCGAAGTTTACTAATGAAGCGCTGAAATGCATATTCAGCGCTTCATCAGCATGCGGGCGGCAGCAGCGCTTCGAAATTGACGCGCCTTGCCGCCGCGTGGTGCGTCCAGACGGGGCTCCTTTTCGAAAGCACGCCACCTACTTCGAAGTCCCCTTATTCCCGTGAGCTCATGGGAATAAAGGGACTTCGAAGAAGGTGGTGTCCTTTCGAAAAGGAGCCCCGTCTGGACGCGCCGCGCGGTGGCAAGGCTCGTCAATTTCGAAGCGCCGCTGCCGCCCGCATGCTAATGAAGCGCTGAATATGCATTTCAGCGCTTCATTAGTAAACTTCGAAATGGCCATTTGCATGGCCATTTCGAAGTTTGGGGCACGTGTAGACGTAGCCGTAATGTGTTATATATACTATATAATGCGTAACACAATACAACATGAGCTGGTGGATACTGATACAGTCCTTCTCAGGGGGGTGCCTCTTTTCTGAAAGTTCATATATGGTAACCCTGGTAGAAATACCAGAGCTCCAGCGGCAACCTTGGCCTTGGACCTGAGCTTACTCGAAATGCCTGAGGGGTTCAAAGATGAGGTTTTGCTGATCAGGTGATGGAGTCATGATTTCATAAGTGAATTGTGGTCATTTTTCACAGCCTCTTTGAAAGTATAACTAGGGGAACATATAGTTTAGGAGACTGACAATGGACAGCAAAACACGTAACTGCTAAGTAGGTAGACTGAAATCTAATCCGTTGCACTCCCATCTTGTAATAGAATCAGCAGCTTTGGACTTCTGCACCTATGCATGGTTCTGCTGATTTGAGGGGGATATTGAATGAACTAGAGCAGTGGAGTCCAATGATAAAACAAGGATCATCACACTTGGGGTTGTCATCCTTGCATATCTGCATGAGGTTCCAGATCCAGGCCCCGCCCCCAGCCTGCCCCTCCTTTGCTCTAAATAGATGCCCTAGCCCCACTCCACAGAGCCAGAAACTCCCATCCCACTCCCGTATATTCCACCCAACTCACTGCAGCTGGATTCAGGGCCGCTAGGGTCGCAGGTGCCCCGCTGGGTTCCAAAGCCACACCATGTCTCAAGTACCAAGCCCAAAGGAATTGTGTGGCTCCCAGCTGGCACCGCAGGCACCACGCTGGAGAAACTACATCAGGGGCTTTGTCCGCAGCTGCAACCATGCCCTTGGCCCACCATGTGGTGGGGCATGTGTGTGGAGAGGCTGGAGGGGCATCCGCCCATGCTGAGCTGCATTTCACCAATCTCCACCCTCCATGAACAGGAAGTGTACTGGACACTTAAGAACTAGAGAAACTTGTTGAAGAATGAGCCCAACTGAAAATTGTTACAGTTCAACCTGTGGAAAGGAGATTTTTTTTTAATAGAACATACATTTAAAGCCCTGTAACTTTAAGCAGACTTTTTAATTTAGCAGAAAAAAGATTAGTTCTTTCTGTGAGTGTGTGAATAACTTAGATAAACAGATTGAAGAGTAACAGAGAGAAAGCCGTGCTAGTCTATATACTATCAAAACAAAAAAGCAAAAGAGCCCCTGTAATGACGTAAATAAAATTCCCATCCTGGTTCAAACCACGTTAATGTGTCGAATTTGAATATAAAAGAGAGTTCAGCAGCCTCTCTTTCCAAAGTGTTGTGAAAATTCCTCTTCAGTAAGGCACAGACTTTCAGGTCATTAACAGAACAGCCCACTCCATTAAAGTGATGCCTGACCAGTTTGTGAAGCAGGAGTGTTTTTATGTCTGTTTTATCCCTATTAATTCTTTGTCTAAGAGAGTTTGAAGTCTGTCCAATATACAAAGCATCTGGGCATTGCTGGCACATGATGGCATATATGATGTTAGTTGAGGAACATGAGAATGTACCCGTGATGCTGTGAATAACCTGGTTAGGTCCAGTGATGGTATCTCCAGAATAGATATGTAGGTAATGACCAATGGTGTTCTGGTTTTGGGCCTATCAGCTGCTACTTTGAAACAGGCTCTATGCCTCATTTTGGCCATCTACACATGCCCCTCCCTTTCAGAAGGGGCATTTAAATGACGGATTGGAACTGGTTAATGAGGCTCGGACATGAATATTCAGTGCCTCTTTAGCATAATAGTGGCCAGTTGCGCTTTGAAAGAATTCATTTTGTGAATAAGGGAATTTTGAAGTCTGGGGTTTATTTCAAAGTGCCTGTGTCTACAAGGCCAGTTTGCACTTCAAAAGCAGCACTGGACTGGAAGCCATTATGCTAATAAGGCACTGAATATTCCTATCAGCACCTCATTAACCAGTTCCGATCCAGGAAAAGGAGGGGCATGTGTAGACATGGCCAGAATGAGGTTTACCTATTTCAAAAGGAGCCAACCGCTATTTTGAAATTACTCCGTAGATGCTAGGATAAAAAAATTGGGAAGAAGGGTTCTTTCTAAATCAGGGTTTCCTTTTGAAGGAACCTCATCTGCACGGCGGGTTGGCAATTCGAAAGCAGTACTTCCAAGGTTCCAGGTGGCCGTCATTATGCAAATGAGGTGATAAGTGATTAGCATTTGTAATCTGCTTCATTTACCTGCCCCTTCCACAAGGGAGGGGTTTGTGTAGATGCAGCCAAACAGCATAGTGCTATTTCAAAATAAGACACAATAGCTGTGTCTACACGTGCACGCTACTTCGAAGTAGCGGCACTAACTTCGAAATAGCGCCCATCACGGCTACATGCGTCGGGCGCTATTTTGAAGTTAACTTCAACGTTAGGCGGCGAGACGTCGAAGTCGCTAACCTCATGAGGGGATCGGAATAGCGCCCTACTTTGACGTTCAACGTCGAAGTAGGGACCGTGTAGACGATCCGCGTCCCGCAACGTCGAAATTGTGGGGTCCTCCATGGCAGCCATCAGCTGGGGGGTTGAGAGACGCTGTCTCTCCAGCCCCTGCAGTGCTCTATGGTCACCGTGGGCAGCAGCCCTTAGCCCAGGGCTTCTGGCTGCTGCTGCTGCAGCGGGGGATTCATGCTGCATGCACAGGGTCTGCAACTCGTTGTCGGCTCTGTGTATCTTGTGCTGTTTAGTGCAAGTGTGTCTGGGAGGGGCCCTTTAAGGGAGCGGCTGGCTGTTGAGTCCGCCCTGTGACCCTGTCTGCAGCTGTGCCTGGCACCCTTATTTCGATGTGTGCTACTGTGGCGTGTAGACGTTCCCTCGCAGCGCCTATTTCGATGTGGTGCTGCGCAACGTCGAAGTTGAACATCGACGTTGCCAGCCCTGGAGGACGTGTAGACGTTATTCATCGAAATACCCTATTTTGATGTCGCCACATCGAAATAGGCTACTTCGATGTAGGCTTCACGTGTAGACGTAGCCAATGGCAACTACTGGCACTATTTCAAAATCAAGTTGTGTGTCTGCAAATGCTATTTCAAAAATAGTTGGGGGCTATTTCGAAATGCATTTTGTTTGCAGCCACATTAATTCGAAATAAGATATGCCAAAAGAACGGTTTAGGAACGTGATTTCAAAACACCCCTGTAGCATAGTCATAGCCTTAGAGGGGCAATATTGTACCTGCACTTTGCACAGGTGCGAATGATGCCAGAAGAAGAAAGGCAGTCTTAAAAATCAGTTCAGTGGTCCCTTCCCCAGGGAGCCTCTAATCTCATTTCTCAGACATCTTCCACCCTTTTCTGCAGGTTGTTCAGCCCCATGCCTGCCTTTGGGGTAATTATAGCCAAACTCCCTAAACTTGTATTTTGACATGCATACCCCAGTGACATAGAAATGCACCCTAGCCCACAAACTGCATTTCTAAAGGTCAGGCAGTGCAGGCTGAGTGAGGACGGATGTCCAAACATTCCATTATTAACAGTTCATGCACACACTGAAGTTAAGCTGCACAGCTTGATGAGTCTCTGGGAGAAGAGAGAAATGCTTTCAGAGATGATCTCTTGCCAATCTAGGAAATATTCCCAGCTGCTGAGAAGCCAACCAGAGTGGCCGTGGAATGATGGTGGAGGGGCAAGTGGGGAGTGGTAGGGAGAGAAGGTATGTAATCCCTTGAGCAGCTGTCACCATAGGTATAGCTTGGAAAGAATCCCTTGGCTGTTGATGATGTAAACACATCTGTCGTTCTGTAACCCTAAATACTTGGCCTCCAAGCCCTTTGTATTTATATGACACATGGTTCCTTGACAACACCACTGATGTTACTTAATATGGGCGGCTGTCTGGTGTTTGCATACTAACCACAGGGGCTGAGAATTATTAACCCTGAAATAAAAACAAAACTTAACGTATCCTTTGTTAGCCATCTCCCTGGCTGTCGGCCAGTCCTAGTGGTCATTACCTCAGTTCTTTATTTGTTACTTAGAACTAATTATGGAGTGCTTTTTTATGCTCATTCAACCCCATAACGTGAAAAAGGGTTCTTGTCTCAAGTGCCACAGAATTTTCTTTCTTTTGGGTGTTCAGACTCCTGATGCCAATTCTTATTCAGCATCTATATTGAATTTTAGAAATTAAGACTGCTAAAGCATGTAGCATATTTGGGGCACTATTGGAATGGAAATAATAGACAATAAATTAATATTTTGTAGCAACAACAAAGGTGGCTCATGAAAAAAAACAATTAATACACCAAGAACAAGCAAGACCTATAAACATCTCCAAAGACAAGAAAACATCTCAACAATTTTGCACATTTTAATGAAAGTATTTTACATTTCTGTATCATCTTTGAACTGTTTGGTTTGTGTGTTCTAATATATCAACTAGTAATGGGTGACATTGAAAGGCTTCAGACTTCTGGCTGGGCTTTGATAATCAAGTAAGACTATGTCTACACTACAGTGATTGTTTGAAAGAAGTTCTTCTAGAAGATCTCTTCCGAAAATACTTCTTTCTCCAGAGCACATCCACACACAAAAAAGCGTATTGAAAAAATTGTTCTGCTCTTTCGACAGAAAGCATCCACACAGCACCTGGTCTTTTAAAACAATGGGGCCAGGGATTGAAAAATCCAGCAACATGAGGACTGCTCTTTCAAAAAAAGGATCCCTGGGGCATCTACACACATTTTTTTTCTGAAAGAATCTTTCAGAAAAAGGTGCTTTCCCTCACCTGGGAAAGGAAGAGAGCCAAAGGAAAAAGAGCTGTGTTCTTCCTATTTAATATTGAAAGAACACATTTTGCTTCTGACGAAGTAGGTCTTGGCCCACGAAAGCTTATGCTCCAAAATATCTGTTAGTCTATAAGGTGCCACAGGACTTCTTGTTGAGTTTGTGTACAGACTGTCTGAGGGATTTTTCAAAAGAGCCCTGGCTTTTTCGGGGGGGGGGGGGGGAAACAACTCGCCAGTGTATTGTGATTACTCATCAGGAGCTTATTTAAACCACTTGGCCTCCAAAACTGGGCTAGAAAGCTTGCAAGAATTGTCCTTTAGAAATTCAGCGCAGTCAAATAAAAGATCTCAATCCTTGGTCAAGCTGTCTCAAGTCTGTAAAAACAAATTGGTTTTAGTGTGTTATAAAAATTTTGCACTGCTCTACTTTTGATCAGTTGTACCTTCTTTTCTCCATTTCCCCTCCTTTTGAGACTACAGATTGGTAGTATAGCCAGAATCATAATTTGATAATACAGAAACATAAGCATCCCTTTGTCACTAAGGCTGTGTCTACACTAGAGAGTTTTGTCAACAAATGGGGCTTCTGTCGACGTAACTCAGGCAGCATCTACACATAAGCTGTATTTTCACTATAGGGTTTTGTCGACAGAGATATTTCGCGACAGAATCTGTCTACAGCACACATCCACACTTAATAGGGATTCCGCATGTTGATGCCCACTTTTGACAAAGAGCGGCCAGACTGCCCAGCCCTCTGTGAACAGAACAGCCAACTGGAAGCTCTGCAAACAGGGCTGCCTAGTGAACTGGAAGCCTTCTCTGTTGACAGAGACACACCCCATGCATCTACACAGCTTTTCTGATGACAGAATCTGTCTACAGAGGCTCTATGCCTCAAACCCTCAAGATATAACTCTGCCGGGAAAAAGGTTGTGTTCTGTTGACAGATTCTAGACAGAGTGCATTTGTAGTGTGGACGTTCCCTAGTTTTATCAACAGAGCTCTGTAGACACAGCTATAAAGCATTCTGTTGCCAGAGGCTCAACAGAACTTTGCATTTCTCGCAACAGTGTTATCCCTTGAAAATTTGAGGCATGCCACTCTGTCAACAGAGTTCTGTCAACACAACTGCAATGTTGACACTTCTGTTGACAGAGGCAGCTTCTGGTTCACTGGGCAGCCCTGTTTGCAGAGCTTTTGGTCAGCCATTTTGGCGACAGAGGGCAGGGTGGGCTGGCTGCTCTCTGTCAACGGAGTGGCTTGGTCTGTCGCTCTGCTTTTGTGTGTAGATGCACTCTGTCAACAGAATATCGGAGGGGTAACCATGTTAGTCTGGATCTGTAACAGCAACAAAGGGTCCTGTGGTACCTTATAGACTAACAGAAAAGTTTTGAGCATGAGCTTTCGTGAGCACAGACTCACATCTGTGCATCTGACGAAGTGAGTCTGTGCTCACGAAAGCTCATGCTCAAAACTTTTCTGTTAGTCTATAAGGTGCCACAGGACCCTTTGTTTCTGTCAACAGAGTTTGTGTCAACACAGCTCTGTTGACAGACGTTACCGTCGCTAGATGCTTCTAGTGTAGATGTAGCCCAAGAGTTTTTCTGGTTTACTTCCAAAGCAATGGCTTTGAAGAGACTGCGCAAACAGGAAATTCCTCTTCCTCCATTGGACACATAGTCCGTTAGCCGACAAATAAATTTGTTAGTGTTTAAGGTGCTACAGAACTGATTGTTTTTTGTGAAGCTACAGACTAACATGGCTATCCCTCTGAGACCAATTGCAATAAATAAGCAGTCCTGTAGCACTTTAAAGACTAACAATTTTATTTATTAGGTAAAGTGCTTTCATGGGTAAGATCTACTTAATCAGCGAAATATTTATTTATGGAGCAACTGAGACCAGGGAATCCAATTTCAATGCTCTCAGCATGGGATAGTTAGGTTATATCCTCAGCAATTACCTTCTTTCACATCCTTACTATGGCAAAAGGTTACAAAATTAGTTGCCAAGTCTCATATTAAGATGCTACCAATTGTCACCTTGATTGTAATTGTCTTTCCTACAACCTTGCATGGGCATGTGAAGTGACTCAGGATCAAATCAGATAACTTCTAATGAGAAATAAAGAACTAACCTTTCTAATAGCAAAGACTGGAAATAAGTTAATTACCTGAGGCAAAAGCTAAGAACCCCAGGGCTGGGATTGCAAATTTGAATGTCTTTTTCAAAGCCTCAGTTACAGTTCAGAAACAGTCTAGCACTATGAACTGCAATGTGTCTGTTGCTAAGCCAGCCTGGAATGTGCCAGGGAGGTGGTACGCTCAATATGGAGGGAGAACAATTATACTTTATTGTTTACTTGGCCTTGAATCTCAACCTCCGTCTGCTTAAAACACACTGTTGTGTGCGTGTTTCCAAAGCAGTGCACAGAGTGGGTTTAAATAGGTAGGGCTTGGAAGTTTCATTCCAATAAAATAACTTCCCCAGCCAACCCTTCAGCCCAATTTGAAACTGAACCAAATTTTCTGAGGCACAGAAAAGTTAATTCACATTTTTCCCCTCATTTTCCTGTGATGCCACTTTTCCAGGTCCTGGCCCATGACAAGCAGAAGTGCTGCAATACTTCACAAACAGCTAGTCTACCAGTATGGATCCTTAAAGTTCAGCTAAGCATCAAGACATGAGGATTCCTTTCACAAGCGAGCTTCTGGATTTATTGGAATTTGCCTACTGCTAGTTTTAGTTTGGCTCATTGGCTTGGAATTGTGGTGCTGGACATCACCCTAGTGGTCAGAACATATCCATGTTCCCCTTAAGTTGTTACTGTTAGTGCTGTAAAGGATCCCCTGTGAATTTTTAAATTTGAAAGGACCTGGGCTTTCAAAACCTCTGCCACTTTGGAACATGGGAATTAATTTAAAGGCTTTTGGAGAGTGTATGGATTGATGTAGCATCAAGGATCATGCAACAATATCATGGATATTTGGGGAGAACTCATAGGCTGATATTTCTCAACTTCAGTGAGTAAAGTTTGGTACCCAAAATAAGTGATGTCGTTGTCAGAAGTATCACTTCCATGTAAGTTATGATTTTGAATACTTGAGTTTGCAGTGTTTGGCCTTACTTTTCCTATATCATTTTTGGTGGTGTAGTTTGCATAGTCAGTGTTCATAGGTTTATGGCTTTGTAGGAATGGGGAGATTTACAATTTACTGACACTCATTTCTGCACTTGCTTTTAAATTCTCCAAAACAGCAATGAATATGAAAAGCATCTTGGGTACAGCCCTGTAACATGTCCCATGACGCCCAGCCCCTTGGTCTAGGGCGGGCGGCAACAAAAGAGGGGGGTTAGGGCACCAGCCCGTACTCAGTTCGGGCAGTCAGCGGCTCACCGCTACCACCGCACAGGCCCCAGCCCTCAGTCCAGGGCGGGGCAGCAGTTCACAAGAGTTGTATAGTTCTGGGCCCAGCCCTCAGTCCAGGGCGGGGCAGCAGTTCACAAGAGTTAAGCACCGGCCCAGACCTCAGTTTGGGGCGGGGCAGCAACATGAGGGTAAACACCGGCCCAGCCCTCAGTTTGGGGCAGGGCAGCAACACAAGGGTTAAACACCGGCCCAGCCCTCAGTTTGGGGTGGGGCAGCAACACAAGGGTTAAACACCGGCCCAGCCCTCAGTTTGGGGCGGGGCAGCAACACAAGGGTTTACAGACAGGCTCAGCGGGGCTGGCCCTGTCAAGGAGGGGGGTAGGGGGTCGCAGGCCCTCCCACTCCACTGCGACCCGGCCCGGGGCCCTGGGGGTCGCTCACATGCAACCCCGGCAGTGGGGATCCAGACTGCAACACACTGCCATTGGTTCGTGAGCGATGTTCCCCGGGCCACTTCCTACCTCACCCTCTGTTGGCGGCAGGTCCCAGTCCATCTGGTCGAGGGGTCCTCCTAGGTCGGTCTCCTCTGGGTCATCCACCTTTGGGGGCTCCGGCCAATCGTCCATGACAACGTCGTTAGGGTAGTCAGGCGGCGGCAATACAGGAGACGCAAGGCGGTCCTGGGTCTGCGCGCTGTAAGGATCCGCCGGGACTCTGGGGCAGACCGCTCCCGGGGCCTCTTCTAAGGCGGGGGGTCTCCGCCGGCGGGAAGGTCCTGGTAGGTCCGGGAAGTCTCCTTGGGGCATACGGACCCAGGATTGCGTGGAGCCTCTGGGGGCCTGCTCCTCTGGCCTGGCCGGGCGGCCGCAGGCCCTCTCCCTTCGGCCCCGAGGAGCTCGTGCAGGCAAGTCCTCCCTGCCCGGAGGCCCAGCCCCGAATGGTTCCTGAGTCCCGCCTTTGGCTCTTCTAGCCCCTGGCCCCGCCCTCTGAGGGGCGGGCCTCTGGTCTCCTGACTCTGGCTCCGCCCACCAGGGCCTCTGCATAGCTTCCCCTGCCTCCGGGTCTGCAGGAGGCCATACTGACTCACTACAAGCCCCATTTACTATCTTCTCTAACACAAGTATATGTGACCCAGAAAAGGATTTTCATATAGAGAACCCACAAGAAAGTGCTGATATTTTTCTAGACTGTGACCCGTTAATGAAAGAATGTTCTGAAATCCTCCTCCTTATTTTCCATCTGTTATTCCAACCATCCCCACTCACTGGCATCCTGAAACATGCAAGCCCCAGATCAAATTCATCCCTGGATTGACTTCAGAGTTACCCCAAAGATAAAGTTGAACTACTGTGTCTTTAGTCACAAGCTAATCTAGCAAATAGCTGAGAGAGAAGAGAAAAATGCTGGATCCTTTTTTTTTCTTTTTTTTAAAATCAACTTTAGTTGACCGCAGTCTGCTATAACATAAAGACTTAAGAAAATTAACAGAGGCTAGCCTCCTGTTTTTCCATCAGCTCTTATGCCAGAAATCATCAGCACCGCAGTGAAATTGGAAATAAACTATTTTAAGTTTGAAAAATATCAGTACAAAAAAACCAAATTGAGCATTTACAACAACTCTACAGAACAGGAAGTAACCGCAGTATCCCAGACCCCATTATGTAGTGTCTGTAGGTAAAATTGAGTTGTAAAGGATGACAGCCAAAAAGAGACACAAATGGAGGACCTTCATTCCTGCCCTACGCACCAGTGGGCATAACAGGCTTTAACTAACTGAAGTATGGTGGCTGGATGCAGTCATAGACAATTGCAGAAATGCTCTATTTGTAGGGTTTTCAAGATGACAGAAATGCTGAATTTGTAGGGTTTTTCAAGATTACTTTCTATAGACCAAGACAGTATATGTACAAGCTGCACATCTCAAAGAACTTTCATTGGGAGAGAGCTTGATCTGCAGTACCAGAGTCATATGGGGTGGAACCCAGGATTCAAATTGTATCCTGTGTGCTTGAGGCCTCACTGGGCCTCAGGAGGAGTCTTCCAGAGGCAGTGCTTCTGGTTTTTGCCTTGCTGTACTATTGTTCTCGACTAAAGACACCAGGGGCAGTGCCATTAATGGCACATGGGTCTGTATAAGAGCCCTAATAATGGTTGCATGGATGATGTGTTGAATCTGTGCAGGCCCTAGTCCTTGATTTATATTGCTCTCTCATGGGCAATGGTTGGTTGGACCCAGGTTCCCTGACAGAGGTAGGGCTTGTGGGTGCCTTGTTTCTCTGTAAGACACCTCAAGGCAGACTTTTCACCACTGGGGACTGTGCACATAGGCTTATGCCATTGGAAGCCTGCAGAATCCAGGGGGGAAGCTATCCTGAGCAAAATTCATTGTGTGAACAGAAGTTCTTGTGCAACCTTGAATATTCATTGCAAGGAAGACAGAACTTAAGAGAGAGTACACAATTATTCCCTACTACTACCTTCCACTCGAATAGGCATCTTAGCAAACCAGAACCAATCTCAACCCAAGAATTTATCTGGAGGATGGCATTTGTAATAGGGCAACTATCTTCCTGATACTGCCCCATGGCATAGACATTAGAAATGAACTCGAGTCCTGGTGTGAACTTGAAAACTTTCAGCATTATCTGTGATACAAACACTCCATCAGAAGGAAAAATAACTTGCGTCAAGGCCCAGAGAGGCTGTAATTATCTAATTCCTACATTATTAAAGCAATAAATTAATTAATTACATTCATCCTTGTGCTCCAGACTATAAATTCCTCCTAAAGCTCCCTTAACTCTCCTTCCTCTTTGATGGTTATGGGCAATTTGCTTCCAATCCTAAAGTGTAAATTTCTGTGTTTGACAAAGGCAGCTCTTGAACTGCTCCATACATTTCACTGAAGAATGATCCCGATTCAGTAGAGGCGTCTGGTAACAACAATGGATATTGGCTGTTTCAGGGGAGAGCTGAACAAAGTTATTTCTAACAGGTCATTTGAACTATACACTTGCTAATTAAAACCTCGGTAGAAGTGATGCATTTCTCACCCCTAAAATGCAGTGGGCTCAGTGCTAGACATTTAAGTGAATCACAAACTATTCTTCACATTTTCCGCATTATTTCAACGTACGATGCTACTGAGGAAGATATGGCAAGACTGTTTGGGGGATTTCCTCTGTGAGGAAAACAAAAGGGAAAATGTTTGTATTATGTATTGGCTCAATTCTAATGAGCATCATCAGTTCCAATTGACTTCCTCTGGAGCCGAGTGCCAACCATGCAGCCTTAAATAGTCTGTATGCCTAGGCTCTTGGAATCTGTGATTCTCTTTCAGAGGAAGCATTGAGCTGTTTCAAGCTAAGCTTTGATTTGCCCAGGTTTCTCTGACAGAACCCACCAGCGCACATTACCTGTTGTGAATTGGGTAAGGGAGAATCTTACTGCCTTCTGCTTCAAGTGCATTTATTTGATCTTGCCTTTTCTAACACAGTCACATAACAACATGTGTATTACCCTCCTATACGCACACAACCCCCCCTAAAATCTAACCAAGACAGTCCCTTGCATTTTTTTCTCCCCAACCAGAGGATGAAAGAATAAACACCGTGGTGACAGATATAGATGCATGTTGTTTTCCTGTGCTTCTGGAAGGCACTACGATATTGAGTCTGGGCTTGTCTATGCTAGAAACAATACCACAGTGCTGCTGCAATGCTTCAGTGTAGACACGTAGTTCTACCAATGGGAGGGGTTCTTCTGTCAGCACAGTAGATAATCCACATCCCCAAGAGGCAGTAGCTAGCTCAGTCTGCTCAGGGACTTAGGTTTGGCTTAACTACATTGCTCAGGAGTGTGGATTTTTCATGCTCTGGGGTGGCATAGCTGGGCCAATCTACTCTTCCAGCATAACCCAGGCCTTAATGTATAAGAACCCAAATACAATTGAAATTGGGGTCAGGAAGATATACAGAGGTATTGGGAAAAAGAAGCCACCATTGCCTATCTGCCCCTTTCCTTTTTTCACAACCAAAAATCTACCTCCTCCCTTTCAGAATAAATAGGTGAGACGCTACACACATCCTGTTGTCCTCTTTGCTGCTTTCCCTTTCCTAAGCCTCTTCATTGGATTTGCTAACCTACACCTGCAGATCTAGCTCTTAAAAAAGAGCAAAAGACAATACCAACTGCCGAGAGTCATTTCTTGCACTTCTCCTTTTGCTTCAGAGCTCTCTCCTCTTTCCCTAGTGTTCTATTCTTGCAGAAAACCTAGGGAAATCTCTGGCTTGTGATAGGCAGGTCAGATGAGGCAACAATAGCCCCTTTTCTGCCTCAGTCTTATTATTTTGTCCTTTCTTAACTTCTTCCTTTGTTCATACCTCCTTTTGCTTTCCAGTCTTCAGTTCTCTCCCTTTTCTCTCTTCTCTCCCTAGTTCTCACACCTTTATCTCCCCTTCACATTCTCTTTCTCCCAATCTGCTTCATGCATGCTCACTCTTTCACCCCAAACTGCTCTACCCCTTATTAACTAGGCTCTCTGGGCCTGATTCTCCACTGCCTTATGCCGCTGGGTAGTCCTTTACACAACTGCAAAATGGGTGCAAAATGTTACCATCTGTACAATTGTGATTTGATAGTGCTGCAGGGGTAGAAATGACTACACAACATACATGACAATGGAGAATTAGACACTTGAAAGTCCATTAAATCTATTTACGCTCTGGTGATGTGCAAAGGAGATCACACTGTTGTGATGTAAATGTCAACGAGTTGGTAGACAGTGTGAACAGTCATAATTACAGTTGCTTAGGGGTCTTAAAACATTATTATGTGGCTCAGGGACATCCAAGTTATTCCAATGCTGACTTTCAGACACCTTAAAACCCTCCTAGCATTGTTAATTCTATGATTAGACAAAAAAGGGAAGGACGCTGCAACTTTTGGTTATCATGGATTCGAAAATTGAACTTTAATCCCCAAGTTACTGGTGTTTACATTTCCCTAAGGAGATACTGGGTATAGAGCGTTCAAAACTTGAGCCATCTTAACTTTCTCTTCCCACTACACAGGCTGGGATTCTTTCTTCCTGACCTTTTGTGGTTTTTCACTGTAACCTCTTTTAAGAGGGGTGGGGTGGGTTTAGAATACAGGAAAAAAAATACGTTGACTTAGACTAGTATTCTGAACCTCTAAACTTAAATAAGAAACCTATTCAAGAGGCTCACAAACCCATTTCTAGTTAAAAATAATACCCTGGCAGAGACAGCAGAAAAATTGTGACTCAGAAAAACTTTTAACCCCACACCATTTCTGCAGGACAGCTGTGCAAAAAAACAAGTTACAAGAATATTTTATGAAGAGAAGAGTGTACATATAGATCCTGATCATGTAATTAACTCAATTTGGGAGTAACGCTAAGCCCACATCTCATTGAAGTCATTGAATGGGTGAAGGTATGTGCCTGCCAGGCACTCTGTTGCTGTTGTGTAGTCATATTTTCTATATATACACACACAGTACTCAAAGACCTTAATACTTTCCACAAAATTAATCTTTGGGAACAGGCCAAATGTAAAGGATAAGAACGAAAAGTGAAGAGCCTGAGAATAGAGAGTTAGAATGGAAACTGTCACGCAACCTTAATTCCCATGACTGCTACCTGTCATGTTCTGACAATATTTTATATCTATGGTGTTTTCTATTCAAAAAGAACAATATGTTTCACATACCAACATGGGCCAACTCTGTGATGACCGTTGCATACTTTTAAAAGGAATACATTGACACAAACTTTGTGAAGTGCTAATGTTTTTTCAGAGATGTTCACTCAAACCGCAAAGCACTCAAGTGTTATTGACAGAGCTACTCAGTTCGTTGTACAGATCTCAAAATATCTACTCCTCTGTATTCATGCGTAGGGCAAAAATGTGCTTTTCAACCTGTGATGTGATTGTGGCCTGGTACAAAAATAGCGTGCACTTGTAGACTGAAATTAAAAATTTAGAATCAAAGAATTACACAATGATTTTCTTCCAAGCTAGAGCAATTGAGACACAGTAAAACCATATATTAAAAGTTCCTTATGTGATTTTTACCAGATTCTCTAGATCCAAGCTTTTATGGAAAAAGTACCTTTGGTGAGGAAAGCCATCGTGCCATAAATCATCTTGTTTGTTCTGCAGCTTGATGCATGGATGCAATATAACACCAACAGAAGTGTGAAATTCGTCCATTTGTCTTACTGGAGGGTAAACGTCAAAACCCACCTTTGACCACTAAAAAGTGGCTGCATTTTCACACCAGTTTGTCTAAAACAGAAATACACAGTTCTAGTCATGGAAACACAATGTCAGCCTACAAGTTTAAATATGGTTGTTTAAAATGTGCAGTACAGTTGGCTTCATCTTTAACTGGCAAATTCACACATCAATATGTAGTCTTTGTCTACTCTCCCCCATTGAAAAGTGGCTCAGCTATATTATTAGTATAGATAACAAATGACCAGTATAAAAGACTATCTAGTGGTTAAAGCCCAGGACTGGGGCTCTGCACCCCAGCCCCTCTCAACAAAACAGCCAACAAGAAGCCCAGCAGATAGGACTTCTAGGACACTGGGCAGCCCTATCTGTTGCCAGAAGGCCCCCCCAGATAGTCCACACAGCTTCTTGTTTGACAGATCCATCAACAAAGGCACTCTTCCTCATCTGGGAGAGAAGGAAGGTTGTTGGCAGAAGTATTGAGTTTTGTTGATAGACTGTCGACAAAATGCAGTGAGAGTGTGGACATGTGGCAGGCTAGTGTTGCTGTAGCCCAGGAGTCTTAGTCCTGGTTCTGGCAGGCTTCCTGGGTGGCCTTGGACAAATAACTTGTTCTTCTTTGTACCTCATTATTCCAAAAATCTGTAATGGCTCAAAACTCAAATAAACCTCCCAAAGCAAGACTAGGAAAAGAAGACATTGTTTAGAATATCATCAGTCTGCCACTACAGCTGTGTCTACACTTGCATTCCTCTTTTGGAAAAGGTATGCAAATGAGGAAAATAAATATGCAAATTATGTTCAGATTTGCATATCTGGCCCCTCATTTGCATATTCTTATTTTGAAATAGCTTCTTTTGAAAGAAGAAATCCAGTATAGACACTGCTCTTTCAAAAGTAAAACTCACCTTCAAAAGAATCCTTCTTCCCATAAAGAAAGGGAAGAATTCTTTCGAAGATGGGGTTTACTTTCAAAAAAGCACAGTCAGAGATTCACGAACAGATGGCTGAGGTACATCCTTCACATCAAATCGCAAGACTGGCACAAATGAGGAGCCTTGGAATAGACAAGGACAAGAACCAGTTGATGTTCAAATCTAGAGAAGAAAGTGGGGATGGCTAGGCCACACCCTCAGAAAACCATCAGCCAGCATAGTCCAGCAAGCTCTCAAATGTTTCCCTTGCGGGTGCCGCAAAACAGTAAGACCTTCGACAGTGTGGAGAAGATCTACTGAGGTTGAAGGACAACAACTGGGGTACTTCTGGGGTCAGCTAGTAAGTTTTGTCCCAAGAGTGAAGCGGAGGAGACTTGTAGATGACCTGTGCTCCACCTGGAGTACAAGGATTTAAGACAAGTTAAGTCTGCATTTGGTTCAGGCCCCATTCGTTTGCTGCCTGAGGTATGTACCACATCTATGACAGGCTAGTTTCTGACTGGTAACTTTATTGGACTGCAGGGACCCTGGTCAATGTGGGGAGAACTCCAGCTCAACTTCGCCCTCCTTAGAGGAACAGTGCTGATCTAAATAAAAATTTGGAAAGATTTAAAATTATACCAAGTTTAAAAAATGGGCAAATCCGTGTGTGGGAACACTTAGTCAGGTGTAAAACTGGTTGTATCAATAAATGGAGAAATGAAAATGAAAGCACTGAAAGCCAGGTTTAAATTAATAGTCTCCACACACAAAGCTGCACCACTTAGTTCATTTGAAATCACACTACCGACACTCTGTAGCTAGTGGTGCGGACCTCAGAATAGAAACTGGGAAAGACTCATCTCACACAGTCCATAAAAACAGGAGTGCACTCAAAGCTGGGAAGGTTTTCTGTTTATGTCTTGATTTTGTTAAAAGTCATATTAATATATTACTACCAACATCAACACTTGAAACTCACCAGTGTAAGTGCCTTTAAAAAAACAAAAAACACAAAAAAACAATTCCACCCACGTGTAGACATATTTTGGACTCCTTAACACAACAGATATAAAAGGATGTGTGATAAAGGACAACTAAACTCTAACCCTTGACCAAGAAACACCCTGTCTGGAAAAACAAGACACACAGTTATAGTGAAATCACAGACCTTTCTCACCCCCCACCCCCTGGGCACCGCTGGCAAGCTCTGGCCTTCCAGAACCTTTAAATTCAGACCAGCTGCTAATAAAATTGAATCGCTTTCTTTCAGGAAGCCAGACAAATAACAGTTTTATGGAGTATATTAAATAGTATTTATTGAGTCTGCAACCGCAGGGTAGAGTTACTGTGTTGTCAGCCCCAGCTAATTCATACCCTCAATTTCGTAAACCGAAAACAATCAAAATCTTGTTCTTACTCATAAATCCACCCCCTCCCCCCAAACTTGGATCAATGCTATTGAATTAGAGGCTTGACCTCCTAGTGACTGGGGCTGGAGTGGGAACGGTCTCTCCTCACAGGGAGGAAACCAAGGAGAGCTCTCTAGTTCTCTACCAGGTGGGCACAGAAAAAGATGGGTAGCTAAAGGGAGGAGCACATGGGTTCTCACTGCAAGAAGGCTGACAGCTAAGGTTGTGGAGAGATTCTTAGCATAGGGAAGCACCAGTGTCTTCAGATGGGGAAGAGCTGCCCTTCATGGGAAGCCTTTGTATCTCAGACTGGGGAAGCTCTGTGGGGGTGCACGCGGGCAGCGGACAATGGAAGCCCCCCCCCCCCCCGAAAATCTTACAGCAGGAGCTGTTGGGCTTATCTCCTTGTAATCACAGTGACCCTGATATATAGGAACAAAAGGCATCATGCAATATACTCAAATACATATTTACAGACTACATGGCGAAAGAGGAAATTAGGTACAAGGTCCTATACATGGCCAATAGCAAACGAAAGAGTCTCATAGGCAGCTCTGGAGGTTGTTCAGAGTTCCTTTAAAACTGTCCCTTTTTCTTTGAGCCTTTGAGTCTTACTGTTTTGCAAATGAGCCAGGAGCCAGCGTGAATCTCATTAGGATAGAGAGATGCTTGATCTCACTTAAACCATGGTCATAACCTTCAGAGTGGCAGGTTGGAACCTCCGAATCTTCTTCTTCAGTGCCTTTGAAGCTTTGATGCGACAGATTTTGGGCACGGGGGGAAGAGGTTGGGAAGAGGCGTGGACAGCTCCTGGCTGCCTGACAGAAGCTTCAGGCCAGATCAATTCACTTTCATCAGCATCAGCGTAGTCAGGAGTGAGGCTGCTGCTACTGCTGCTGCCTTCTGAATCACTGTCACTGGACTCGCTGTCCCCAAAGCAGTTGGTTGTGTAATCACTGACCTCGCCTTCACTGGTCTCTGCAATGGTGGAGTGGAAGAGGGAAGCACATTCAGCAGAGTATTCAGAATGGTCCGACTCGCTCTTGGCGTACTTTCCACGGCAGTGGTGCTTCGACCGCGCCCTCATGCTTGCAGGACGCAGGACTCCAGCCCTCCTTACTGGCTGTCTTGGTGGCCCTAGGCCAAAGCCATTGGAGAGGCTGGAAAGGTGGGCCTTTGCTGAGATTTCCACAGTGGACTGCCACTTGCGCTGTTTATTCTTGGTGGCTGAGTCCAGGTAAGCCGTTTCAAGAGAGTACAGGGTATTCGCAGATGCCCGGTGAAGTTCAGACCTGGATGGCACTGGGGGGATTCCGAACTGCACAGGGAATAGGCTGGATTCTGAACAAGACCTGCCAGGGACCTCTCCTGCATATGAAGGCCTCCTGACCAGGCTCTTTCCTCTGTGCTGTCTCTGAGGGATCCACTCAACAAGGGGCAGCCTGGCAGCTACATGGCCTCCCCTGGGCTTTTCTGTATAAAGGATCTGCTTCCCTGGCCTTAGCACCTTCTCGCTGGTCCTTCTTTTAATCTTCACAGACTTCATTTTGGAGCTGGCAAACCTCACTCTGACTTGATGGGATTCTGCAGGGACAAACTGAGCATGAACAAATTCACTCTGAGTCACTGGCTCATCACCCCCTGCATTAGCAGTCCTGAGGTTGCTGCATCTTCTGTTAGGCTTTCTGGGCAGGATAGCTTTAGTGTTCAAGAGACCTGCACCAGAGACCTCCTGGCATATCTGTGAGCAGGAGAAACTTTGCTCCAAGCCACTCCCCACTACTTCTGCCAGGGGAGAACCTCTTGCTGTTGACTTGGCAAGGTAACAACTATTTACAGCTGATGACTCTGGGTCAGGCAGTCTGGCTGGCTGCTCTCCATTCACACTCTGCACAGTCCCCTGCTGCTTGGCACATTCCCCTTCAGGCACCTCCTTCTGAACTTTTCCTTTGGCTTTGTTACTTTCCGGAGAGCTCCCTTGTTTTTCCAGCTGGCTGCTGCTGCTGCTGCTGTTAATTTTCACTCCACCAGGGCTGGGGGTTATAATGAGTCTCTGGAGCACTGTGGCTGGCTGGCTCTTTGTTGAACCCCTCTCACTGGCATCAGAGTGATTTTTCCCTCTGCATCTTGTCAACTGCAGCAGTTTGTTGATATAACCTCCTGGCCTGGCCTCAGTGACTGGCCTAGTCCTAATCAAGCTGGGGCCTGTAATAGTAGGTGTGGGTTTAGTGGGGGAAGGATGGTGGTCTGTTTCCAATGCTACCCCCACCAGAGAAAAAAGGGGGCTTTGTAAAGCAACAGCATGAAGAGGGCTTGGGTAAGGATACACGTCATTGCCACTCTTGGAGACCAAGTCATTTTGGTACTTTGGGTCCACTCTAGGAAACTGCAGATCTACTCCATGACACAGCAGGGGCACAGATTTGGGGTCTGTCACTCTCTGAAATCCAGGGTCTGCTGGTCGAAGTCTTTCCAAATCACCTGGATAGCAAATGGAAATAAATCAAAGAGTTATATTACAGGCAGTTTTCTATTACTAATACATCTTAGGTTTCATGGAAATATTTTAGAGACTATTTCATAATCCTTCGCTTTCTAATGAGTATTTTCAGAGTTATCATGACAACAGTAAGTTTTAAAGCATCAACAGCTGTTTTTCTTTGTATTTTCTTCAGATGAGACCTTAGAAGTACAAGGAAAGCATGTTTTAGAAAAACACCTATTTAAAACAATGAATGGAAAATGCAACAGGGTGGATTCCCATTTCCGTTACACCAGTGTAAAGCTGAGTAACACAGCTGCCTTCAGTGGGTTTACACTGGAACAAAGTGATCAGAATCTGGCCCAATGATTTTAAAAGCAAAATGACTGACCCCCACATCTTACTTGAGGTTTAAGCTGGGCTCATTTAAGAGAAATTAATGCTTATGCCATTACGC
The DNA here is from genome assembly GCF_033958435.1 of Carettochelys insculpta. NCBI lineage: Eukaryota > Metazoa > Chordata > Testudines > Carettochelyidae > Carettochelys > Carettochelys insculpta. The sequence continues at coordinate 81,574,990 of NC_134139.1, read as the reverse complement.
AGGTTTTTCAGACTTCACAGACCAAGAAGCACTTAAAAAAAAAAAAAGATTTTTATCTCCCAGCAGAGATGTAATCCAAGTACCAGGAAGTCTAAAGTCAAATGTCATAAGTCCAGTAAAGACAAGCAGAATTTGTTAATTCTTTCCTCTCGGGACCAGCTCAGTGGTAGGCTTCCACACAGGAACTCAGGAAACAAATTCCTGACATTCCCAACAGGCAAACAGTTAAAATTATTGGTTCTAATGATTAACTTTGAATTTAAACTCCCCTCCCCATCCTACAGTCCTGAACCAACTGCTTTAAAGGGACTTAAATGGACCTGAAGTCAAAGTGTCTCTTAATCCCTTCTGTGCTGGCAACTACTGCTGCATTCTTCTACATTCTTCTTAGGGAGACACTGCAGTGAGCACTGACACTTTAACTACACTGGAAAGCCACTTAGATGCATCTTGTGTTTTACAGGCCCACTGCTCCGCTTCCAGAATCCACCAAAACCCTTTCGTTGGATCTTTTTCATTCATTTGATAATGAAGTTGCAGAGGGTTGCCTCTCAGAAGTGAGTGACCTGCTCTGCATTGTCTTTGATTCTAGCATGCCACACTTACCAGACTTTATTAAAAGGGAGGAAAATAGGAACATTTTTTTGCACGTGTGTGTGTGCGTGTGCGCACGCACGCATGCATGCTTTAAAAAGGACATTTGAGGAACAGACAATGGATTAGATTCTACACTGTGCCTGAGGCCTTGTCTAAATGGAGGACTAATGCACGGTCAGCTGGGGCGTGACTAAACATCACAATAACTGGCTGTAGGCACTCTGTTGCTCCAAGAGTGACCTTTGACCTCCTGCTGTTTGAAACAACAGTAGGTCAAAGAGCACTACAGAACGTATAGCGTGTGACAGGTTACACACAGCTACTTATTGTGTCGCACGCTACAGTGTCCTAGATTCACACCCTCGCTTGCCTCATTCTAATTCTCTATACAGACAAGTCTTTAGACATGTTCCCTTGAAATTGAAGTTTCTGGGAGCAAGTTCAGATCCCATCATAAACTTGAAATAACCTTAGGGCTGCTCTAAATTACACCTGGCTGCTGACAGCCCCATAGCACTCCCTGTTCCTTGAGCCTAGGGTCTGGGAAAAGAAGTCTGACAGAGTGGCCAAGAAACAGCCTTACACCACTCAGGAATTCTCCTTAGTCACAGGGATTTCTCAGAGACCCAATAAACTCCCAGTTTCACTGTTTTGTGCTGCAGAGCATACACAAAAATCAGGAGAAATAAGCTTCAGAAAAGCTAAGGCTACAGATACACTAGAGCCATAATTCAAAATAATGTACACAATTTGCACAAGGCAAAATGCATAAATTATTTTGAGTTAAATTATTTTGAACTTGGTGTCATCCACATGGCGCCAAAGATTGAAATACGAGCCTATTCTGAAAAGTTTCGCTACCCTTCTCATGATGGCGGGGTAGTGGAAATGGAATACCATACTCGAAATAGCAGCGTTCAAGTACGATGTTTAGCCTTGGGGTTGCTATTTCGCGATACAAATGTGTACCAAAATAGCAACCACAGCGTAGCCAGAGCCTGAATGAATTATGTTGATCTTTTCTGTAATACTTGGAAGACAGTATGTGGATATTTAGAAACTTCCAACTGTCTGCAGTTCATGCACTGGCACATTTTCACCCTGAATATTTCAACAATCAGGATGAAGTCTTAAATATCTACACTCTCTCTCTCTCTCACTCTCCATGAAAGTCCTTAGACTGAGGAATTTATTCACAGGATGTAACACTGATATCTTTTTGTCTGGCTGTTAGTTATGTGTGGCTGAATACAAAAGAAAAAGGAGTACTTCTGGCATCTGCCTGTTTTCTGAATCTAGCATGGAACCAATTAATCTATTCCCCACATCCCACTTGGGAAAAATGGCAAAGGGACTGGATTTAAAATTCTAATCCACATTCTAACTTAGATAACATCAGGAATATTTATGTGAGGACTTGCATACAATTCTGTTCTATTTGTGTAAAAGGTAACAAGAGAAAGAACTAATATCAGTCCCAGAACAAAGTGTACTGACCCACTCTTTACCAGGATGAAAATGAAAAAAACAAACACAACAACAAAACCAAAAAGCTGTGCAAAAGTTGAAACAACAATGGAGCAAATTTTCCAAGAGATCAGCCCCACAAGGGGATACCCACACACTCTAGAGCAGTGATTCTCAACCCTTTTTTGGCTCAAGACCCATTTGTAAACCTCGATGTTGTGACCCAAAGACCGCCCAAGATGCTTCTAGACTTTACCCTGTTCCCATTCCCACGCCAAGAGGGCATGAGAGAGGAACAGCTGGGCCAAACCTGAACAGTAATATGACCCCATGAAACCGGTTGTAAAGCCCAGCATGGGGAGCCAAGCCCATCCACCTCCATGACCCTTGAGACACATTCTGGCAAGCCAATTTTGGGTCACACGGTATGGATTGAGAAACCTTGCTCTGGGGCTGTGATTTTCAATCTGAAGGGCAAAACTGAGTAGGATTTCATAGAAGGTGATCACTGTCTCCCAGCAAAATCATCCCTTTGAGAGAGAGAGAGTGAGCAACAAGGTGGTGAGGTCATACCGTTTATTGACCCACTTCTGTTGTTTCTCTAATATCCTTGGCATGGCTGGCAAATTCTGTTGGTGCAAAGGGCACAATGAATATACTTGGCCTGGGGCCTGGCTCCACCAAAGTTTGAGGCTGAGTCTCTCCCTTGACCTCCTGCTGCTGCCTCCGCGAGCTCCCCATCCCCAGTGCATTCCCTGGCTCTGCCTGCCACCCCGGGACAATTTAAAAGTGGACTGGGGGGGGCTGCTGCCACCACCAGCAATGAAGCAGAGCTGGAGTAGCATCCAGCCATTTGCTCTGTACAGCAGCCAGCATCTGCATCGCTGTGGCTTCCAAGGGGGGAGGGTGTCTTTGTGTGCTGCCCCTATCCTAGCAGCCCTGTGACCAATGGGACGCTATGGGGGTGGTGCAGGTGGGCAGCAGCATGCAGTCTTGGGGGCGAGTGCCCCAGGTGAGCGCTGCATACCCACACTCTCCACTCTCCCAGAAGCTGCACCTCCTCTCCACCCGCCTCCAGTCCCCAAACTCCCTCCTCACCTGCATCTTTTCCAGCCCTCAAATTCCCACAGCCTGAACCTCCTCCTGCTTCCCAATCTCCTGCCTCAGCCGAGAGCCAGTATCTAGCACTCAAACTCCCTCCCAGAGCCTTAGGTAGGCGTGGGGGAGGGGTACTGGCTTTGAGCATTCTGGGTGCCATCAAAAATTCTGTGAGCCTGTTGCCCCTGATCCTGGGCCCAACACCACTATAACACCACCACCAGCAGAACAAAAATTCGGCCTTTCTAAACCTGGCAGCCAATAGCAGCCAAAGAGGTGAAGCAAAGAGATGTTTGCTCCGTTCTCCTCCTGATGCTTCTTCTGACCCACAAGAGCTCTTCCCCGGCTTCCTTTGCACATGCGCAACCTTGAGGGAACTGCCTGTTCAAGGTGGTGTGGAGTGGGCTGTCTGGACTGCACAGCTCCACTGTTTGCATAGTTCATGGCAGCTGGAAGCAGCTTTTCCCCAAAAGACAGCAAAGATTAGGCAGTGGCTGGGGGCAGGAGAGCAGGGAGGAGATACCGCATTCCAGAACACACCCTTCCTGCTTTCTCCACCTTTCCCACTCAACATCATTCATCCCCTCTCTCTGCAGAGCCCCTCACCCAAAGTGGTTTCCTGTGGTAAGTTCTGGCATCGTGGAACGAAACTGAAAGGATAGAGCACCACAGATAAAGAGGAACAAGGACAGGGCTGGAATCATGAACTCAAGTTCTACTTCTGATTCAAAGGTCCTTACTAATTTGCTTTTACACAGCAATTTATAAACATTCTTTAGCTAGGTCACACAAGGAGGTAAATTTAAATCTGGGTAAACAGAAGACTTGGAAGACTCACAGTTACGAAGTAAGCCAATATCAGGCCCAGGATTTGATATAAGGCTGGTTCTCAAGCCGCTGCCTATTCCAATAGATCATACTGAGACCCAGAAAAGCTCAATTAACATCTCTGTGACTGTCACCCCAGTCTGTAAGTAGTAAAATCTGAATGTGAACAGGATTTAAGCTGCTCACAGTCTTATGAATGTAGATGGATGGGCAGGTAATTGTGATCATGCTCACTGTACAACAGAATAGTAAAACAGACCCCCCCCATAAATTTAAATATTTACATGGCTACGTCTACACGTGCACCCTACATCGAAGTAGCTTATTTCGATGTTGCGACATCGAAATAGGCTATTTCGACGAATAACGTCTACACGTCCTCCAGGGCCGGCAACGTCGATGTTCAACTTCGACGTTGCGCAGCCCAACATCGAAATAGGCGCAACGAGGGAACGTCTACACGTCAAAGTAGCACACATCGAAATAAGGGTGCCAGGCACAGCTGCAGACAGGGTCACAGGGCGGACTCAACAGCCAGCCGCTCCCTTAAAGGGCCCCTCCCAGACACACTTGCACTAAACAGCACAAGATGCACAGAGCCGACAACGAGTTGCAGACCCTGTGCATGCAGCATGAATCCCCCGCTGCAGCAGCAGCAGCCAGAAGCCCTGGGCTAAGGGCTGCTGCCCACGGTGACCATAGAGCCCTGCAGGGGCTGGAGAGAGAGCGTCTCTCAACCCCCCAGCTGATGGCCGCCATGGAGGACCCGTCAATTTCGACGTTGCGGGACGCGGATCGTCTACACTGTCCCTACTTCGACGTTGAACGTCGAAGTAGGGCGCTATTCCTATCCGCTCATGGGGTTAGCGACTTCGACGTCTCGCCGCCTAACGTCGAAGTTAACTTCGAAATAGCGCCCGACGCGTGTAGCCGTGACGGGCGCTATTTCGAAGTTAGTGCCGCTACTTCGAAGTAGCGTGCACTTGTAGACGCAGCTCATGAGACATGCTTTGCTCTGGGAGGCAGCTCCTTTTGTGCAGATGTTCACCATTTTCCTCAATAGGTGGCTTCCCCCCCCCCCCCCGGTTGAATTTTCACACACCTCTCTCAGCTCATGCAAGGTTATTTCACAAACTCTAATGCTGGCAAATTTAATGCAAAATTCTCACACGAGTATAACAATAATTTCTCAGGACCTTGCATACTGGATTACTTGCAAATACAGGTGGAACCTTTCTAATCTGGCACCCTAATGTTGGATGAGAAAATTCGCTAGACCCATGGGAGGTCAACATTGTCTAGCACATTAACAACACTTTCACTGCTTACTGGGCTCTCAGAAGACATTTGAGGTAAATTACAGCTAAATAACATCACAGAACACTGACAGCCAGAACTGGAGGCTGCAAACAAATTTTATGGGACCACAGGAAACTTGGCCACACCCATAATAAGTGGGTGTCTGGCTAATTAAAATCATGCCAGAATAGGAATGTTGCCTGATGAGAGAGTTCCAGAAGGAAGATTTAACCAGTCTCCTACTAGTCTGTTACTAGTTAAAAGGTGCAAGGCTATTCTATAGCTGACCATTAGGAAGTAAGTACTTTGCTTTTTTTTTTTTGTTACTGCTTTTGCGTCTTTCAAATACACATGATTGCATTAAGTGCACTATTCATACGTCACACTCTGAGGCTAAATATAATAAGTGGGACTTTCTTCATCTCTTAGCATCAGTCAGTTCTACAACCAATTACCTGTGGAAACTGGCCTTGGTCTCAACCTGGCAGGGGTTCCACAAATGTCCAAGCTGCCCTTGATTCGGCATTCATCGCTGACGTAGATTCCCTCATGCTGAAACTTCGTGGTGTGCACAGTGGTTTCATCTGCAGACTTGGGCCGGTAATCAAAGACACTGAGCCTTGTTTTGGGCTGTTGACAGTTGGGCAACAGACTGGTGTTGGAGGAGGATACGGACTCACTATACACAGATGTGCAAGAGTTGGACAGTGAGCAGGAGCCAGCATCACTCAGGTCGTAAAAGCCTGTAGGGTTCAAATACATACCAAATTCTTTCTGACTTACAGTGTATAAACAATAAATTCTCTTTCCCATTTGCCACATTGGTAAATTCATGATCACTGGGTTGTTTGATGGAGACTAGATGTCCTTCAACAAGATACGCTCCAGTTCAACCACAGTTTATTGGGCTCAATCATATTCACTTACACCCTTAAACAGCCGAATGAGGGTACATCTACACAGCAAAGTTATTTCAAAATAACAGTAATGCTGATTGTACAGATGTTTAATGTAAACCATTTACAACATTCCGGTATTTTCCACTTCACACAAGGGACATTATTTTACAGTTAATTAATGCCTGGACTTTCATTTAGCAGTTCTGTACCTACAAAATGATATCCTGGGAAGCAAGGCCCCTGAAAAGCATTTAGGCGTCGTAATGAACAAGCAACTTAACATGAGCTCCCCATGTGATGCTGTGGCAAAAAGGACTCGTGATCCATGGATGTGTAAAGGAGAGAATAGAAAAAAAGAGGCTGATTTTTCCTCTGTGTGGTGTGACTGGCACTAGAGCACCACATCCAGTCCTTGTATCCACATTTTTAAAAGGATGTTGAAAAACTGGAGTGGGTGCAGAAAAGAGTCACAAATGCAGTTTGAGAGTGACAGAAATTTCCTGATAGTGAAAAGAGCTCATCAAAAAGAATAAGAGGTGACTTGATGAGAGTTCAAGTACCTTCCCGAGGAGAAAATATTAGGCTCTAATGGGATCTTTAATCTAGCAGAGAAAAGCATAACAAGAACCTGTGGCAGGAACTGAAGCCAGACAAATTCAAATTAGAAAGTAGACACGAATTAGTAGTAATGCGGGTGAATAACTGCTGGATCAACCACCAAGCGAAGTGGTGGATTCTCCATCTCTGAATGTCTTCAAATCACGATTGGGCGCCTTTCTGGAAGGCATTCTTCAGCTAAACACAAGTTATTGGGCTCAATACAGAGGTAACTAAGTGAAACTGAGGCTTGGTCTACACGAGGCAGGTAAGTTGACCATAGATACACAATTCTAGCTATGGCAATTGTGTAGTTAGAATCAACTTATCCGCAATCAGCTTACCTGGTTTCCCATCAACGTCCCTTACCCCTCGTGATACTGAGGAGTACAGGGTCGACTGCCAACCCCAGATAGAGATGCACAGGCATATGAAATCGAACTCTGGAAGATCGACCCTGACTGAGTCAATCTTCCATATAGTCTAGACATACCCTGAATGCCTATGCTGTATAGGAAGTCAGACTAGACAACTTAATGGTTCCTTCTGGCTTAAACTCCAAGAGTTCAGACACGTTCTACTAGAACCAGTGAGAAGTCCTGTGGCACCTTATAGACTAACAGATATTTTGGAGCACAAGCTTTCTTGGGCAAATAGGTGCTTCGTCTGATGTAAAAGTGCATATTTGCTCACAAAAGCTTATGCTCCAAAATACGTTAGTCTATAAAGGTGCCACTGGACTTCTTGTTGTTTTTGTGGATACAGACTAACATGACTACCCCTCTAATACTTGTCCACTAGAACCATAATAAATAAATAGTCGACCATGCATTACCTGAGCTAGGTCTGCTGTCACTGTCGAGGTATTCACTAGAGGTCTTCCTGACGTCCAGCTTCAGTTCACTTATTTGCTGGTCCAGCTGGTCCAGGTGACTTTTCAAGCCAACATCTTGTTTCCTTAAACGTGACTATTCACAGGTTGCAGAAAGGAGGAGGAAACAAAAAATAGTCACAGTTAGGATCTCAGGGCCATATAGCAAATTCACCAGCTGGATTAGCTCCATTCTGTACTCCTGGAGCAAAAGTCTTTAAAAAAGTTTTGGTCAGCTACAGACAGCAGTAATTGGCCGATGCAGGGAGCCTGAAATCGAGCATAAAGTATAAAATAGCCTACTTCTCAGAATATCCTATATTCTGCCTACCTAGCCTAAATGTTTTCAGCGTGCTTTCGCATGGAAAGCATTATTCTCCTCTTCCTTTTCTATAAACACACTGAGAACTAATCTGACTCTCTTTGATGTCAACAGGAAACTTTACATTGACTCCATTGGCATTGCACATTGGGTGGCCTGTGTAATTGTGATGATGAAGAATGAGTTTAGAGCAGCACAGCTGCTGTGGCCAGGCCCAAGTAGCTACTCTTCCCATCAACATCATTAAACCAGCTCCACCCTCAGCAGGAGCTCTCCAGCTGTCATAGCACAATCCACACCAGAGCTTCAGTCAGTAATTATGTTGCTTGAGGAGAAGAGGGTAGTTTATACTTCCAAGCAACATACATTATACCCGCACAAGTGGTAGTGTAGACTAAGCCTAATTAGTGGAGCATAAGTGATACACACATCAGATGTAGAGGGTGTAAAAACACTCTATCCTTTACAGTGAACGAACACTACAGAATGCAAATTTATCTTATCATGTAGAGCACAGCAAGCATATTTGGTTTGCTTGCAAGACCCAAGCTTTAAACACATTTTTCTATAGTTATAAGGGTGCACATGGGCAGTGCGTGCAGGATCCCAAAGCAATTAAGTTGGCTTAAAAATAATGAGATTTAAAAACATAGGTATTTGGGGTTATTTTTGTTTGCGTTCTGGTTTTTGACTCTTTAGAATTCATGTTTTCAGGCTTTTCTCCACAACCCGGAGAGCTAAAAGCTTGAAAGACAATTCAAGAACTGGACTCTGCATTCCGATGTAATTGCAAGGGCCACAAGCTGGAACTTTACCGAGACTCACCATAAAATTGTGAGAGCTGGCAACCATTGCTCAAGGGACTGAAAAGACTGGGATTCCAAAGCAGGCTGGGGCAAAGAGCTAGCTGAAACTTGCAAGGCACAAAACGTGCGAGACCCTTTATCAGTGCCATATGTACAAGAAGGCTGAGGCACGAGCCAACAACTGCTTCCTAACAAAACTGGGGAGGGCTTTTGTTCTTCCTTTCACAGAAGGAATGTTAAAAGTAAGACCTAAATTGTACAGGAGTTCTTTGCCATCACATGATGAATACATTACCTTCCCAACTCGCTTTTAGTTTATTTGAATTGTTTTGAGGGAACTAAGCATGTTGGGCCTCTGTCAGCCCTACCTATTCAGGAAATCACCAAGTTTTGTTTGGATGGCTGGAATTAATTGCTTAATGATTAATGTTTTGCCAGCCAATCCCCCAGTCTGTGGTTTCTGATTAATGGCAGAGAGGCCACAGAGTGTTCAACAAGGCTTTCAGGTATTCAAAGATTATTTATTACACCCACAGGATTGAGCTTTCACTTTGACCAAAATGCATGAGTTACATCATCCTCGTTAACCCTTTCTCATTGTCCGCTGCTATGGGGCTTTCATGTTTCAGGGCGACTCCTACTGTTCATTAGCTCCTTCTAAGCATCAAGAGAACAAGTGCTCCTTAAATTATTTAGCTAACTCAAACTAATTTTTCTAAAGCAGCAAGTGGCACCCCAAACAATAAATCCTAAAACTTATGATTTCTCAGTTCAGAAAAAAAAAATCCCCCCCGCCCCCCATGAGGCAAAATTAAAGCATCTCTTGGCTTGGAGGTGTACAGATGTGAAGATATATTTCTGCTGCACATTGTACAATGAGAAGATACTGTGCTTGCTTGCATGAGGAATGTGGGACCCAATTTTCACAAACAACTGGTGCTTTTGATGGCTGCCCTTTTGGGTGCCCACTTTGAGATCCTTACAGGTGCCTGAGTCTCAGAAGGCAGAAGCACTGCACTTCCTAAAAATGAGGCACCTCAAGTGACCAGACCAAAATGGTGCACTGGAAATCATACCTTTGAAAAATCTTGCCCAATAATTTAGACCCCAACACTGCAGCTTTGAAGTGACAGAAGCTTTGCTGTTGACTCCTGTGAGTATAAGATTGGGCTGTAACAGTATACATTACTGGTACATATCATTTCCTTAAAGAAGTTTCTCTCTCCCTCCTGTATAAAACCAGAGTCACAGTAGAAATTTGCTGTATATCGAATCTGTCAAGAGCCGAGAAACTGGAATGCCTTTTCTCATAATATTCCAGCATAAATGTATGTGTCCCTTCATATTTGCAGAAGTGCATAATTAGTTTTGAACTAGACAATGCAAAATAACTGTACTCAATTGACTTCATTTTATAAATATTATTTGGGGAAATGTCTGAGAAATAACGGGTGATATTGCTTGAATGTCTGCTCAAGAAATTACATTAGTTTTCTTAATAGTGCCACTCAGTGTTCTTTCTTTCACCATGTCTACAATTGCCTCATTCTTTCTCCACAGTTGGCAACAATTGGGGGTTGAGAGAGGGATTCAGTTACAACCCAGTAGTCCTCCCTCCGGTTACCCAGCTGTATCCCTGAACTAGCCTACAACCTCGCTAACGTCCACAGGCTGCAGTGCAGTTCAAGACTATGCTTAAAACTTGGTCTCACCTATGCTGCAAGACCAAATATGTTTAATCCTTCCAAGTCTTCCACTTAAGAGCTGCTTAGTGGATGTGAACAATTTCACCTATGTTGTGTTTCCGTCCTGGGACCTGGAAATCTTGACTCTACCAGCGATTAATTAAAAATGCTGCATTGTTACTCATTGTATGGCAGGATCTAATTTATATGAAAAACCTAACACGCAATATAGCCTTTTTGCATCATCCTCTAGGAAAATTTCTGTCTGTTTCTCATGGGTTCAGTGACACCTCCTGGTGAAAGCAGTCCTTCTCCTATGGTGAAGTAAGACAATATATTTCTCATGGACAACACATTTCTCATGATTCCCGCAGCTATATGATGTTTGTTTTTTATTTTAAATGTCAAATGGTAAGGTCTCTTTTTCCCTACGCGGCTGAAAATGATAATTAATGGCTAGACAGATCCCAATAAAACTAATCTTCCACTTTCATGTATTAGTTGGAAAATACATAAACAAATAAGCACCTACACAGTACTCCATGATGTGTCAAACACCAATGGATCACTTTGGTCAGAGGTCACTAAGCATTTATATTAACCCAGTGGCCTTGAGCAGGTAATAAATGCTTTAAATCATCTTTTCTCTTTGTTAAAAACAAAGTGCAGCCATTAGTTAAAATTATCAATGACAGGTAATCAAGTGGTTGGCAGTACACTTGTGCTGCAATTTTGACTTTAATCAAGAGATGCTTGCTGCTGTGTTTTCACAAGTGGTGCTTAGGTTCCCCTGAAGGTTAAAGACAATTTTCACTCTGAGATTCTGTCTGATAAAACTGCCTACACTTAACGAATATCCTTTCTGTTTTCACACCTGATTGATAACTGATGACCAAATCTAACACCAATACAGGGAGGGAGAGAGCTCTGAATTAACTTTGAGCTTACTGAAGTGTGTAATTGCCAGTACGAGGGAGATTAAAGCGTCTAGCCTTTGATTGTATTCGTATGAAACTAGTTTCAGTCCCAATTTAGATTTTTTTTCCTTCCACAAAAATGTACAAGTGTTAAATGCAAGGCTGATGTCAAACAAATTCAATTATTTTCCTCTTTTGATCAGGCAATCCATTCCAGAACAAAGAATTTAAGGTCTGCAAGCCAGACGTTTGCATGATCCTTTCCCTTCGCTTCCTCCCCCATATGTATGTATTAGAAAAGTCTGATGGTCAATGGTTACCTTTAAATAAAATGAGCGCTGACAAGTTTGACACAGATACTGCTTAAATCAAGTTAATCATCAGCTTTATTCCTTGCCCTCCTCTGAACAAACAGTTCACCTTATGGGCTCCTCAGCATTCTGTCTGCTACATGAAGTTCACATCACCTTTATATGTTTTAGTCTGATGAAAATACATTCAGTAAAAACCAGAACCAAATCTTATTTTAAAAAAAACCATAAGAGTTGCTGCAGTCATGAATGCTGAAACTGAATATGCCAATGCATTGTACTGTGACTGGCATGCAGCAAGACTGTCAGTTCTGATCACTCCTGGTAACTGTGTAGTACATTTCCCTCATAAGACACAGCTAAGTTCCCTACTCTACATCTAAACCTGCAGGCACAGTGCTTTGAAATAATTAAGTGCAGATTTCTTTCAAACACGTATTCAGACCTCAATCAAGCTTGTCAATCTCTGCTAAATCTTATCTGAACAAAAGTCCCATTCTCCAAAACCAAGACTTTTGGAGCAGATTTTCAGTTTTGTTAATTTTCCTTTCTTGCAGGTTGACAGCTGAAGACCTGTGTACTCAGGTACTATACATAAACACACAAAATAAACACAATTACATATCCCACAGAGTAAGAGGGGGATTGGTATGCTGTGTAGACAAAGTGTCTTTGACATACTCAGCCAAACTTATTTGATGTGCAAAATAACTAGATCCAATACCAAACTACAGAAATAGGCAGTAAATCATTTGGGAGGGACAGCTGCAGCCACCATTCTTAATTCTAGCAGGCTACATTGCAATAAATCAAAAAATGTGTATTTATAACCCTATTATAATAGAATAAAAAGTAGAAGAGACGTTAATTTCAGCCACAAAGACCAAACACTTGGAATCACCGACTTTTCCTTCCTACCGTTTTGCCGCAGATAATCCTTTATACACTAGACAGGTCATTCACACGTTGGATAATAAGCTTGAAATGTCCAATGCACGGCACAGCCAAATACAAAACTCAGTCCATGGGTAGTTACACCCCTCTGCCCTTAGAATGGGGAATCCTCGCTCCAATCAGCTGATTCACACAATAATTTATTAGGTTTATGTAAGTTTTCTTTCCCACCCCCCGTGTGTGTCTTTCAAGTGCTACTGGACAGCTTTTTTCTTTTGATAGTATATAGACTAGCACGGCTTTCTCTCTGTTACTACAGTATGGGGGGCTCATGTTTCTGGTGCATCTGCACAGCGGCCAAGGGTGCTGCCTCACCCCAGGCTGGCGAAGCAGAGGTGTGAATGGAGCCCGTTCAAGCCAGCAGCAGCGAGGGGCCCCCAAAACGCGTGCCCGGGCAGGAGCGCCTATGGCCACCGCAGTGCTCAGGGTCAGTACAGCCACCGCCCGCCCCAGCCTCCCTCTGAGTTTCCGTTTACTTTGTCCTCGCCGGCGCCCGACATCTCCCACCACGGCCCGGCCCAGATGCGCGGCAGACGGAGACACGCACATCCCCCGCCGCGCCCCGCACCCACACGCCCGGCGCCCGCAGAACACGTGCGGCCCAACAGCTGATCGGGCCGCTCCCGCTCCCTTACCAGTTGCTCCTTCAAGGCGCTCAGCGTAGCCTCCAGCCGGCGCTCCCCGCGGGCTGACGGCGGCTGCGGCACCGCCAGGGCCCCGCTCACCCGCGCCCGCTGCTGCTCCCGCAGCACCTGGAGCTCCTGGAGGCCGGCCAGGGCCGCCTGCAGCCGCTCCCCGACCCGGCCGCGATCCCAGCCGCCGGGCCGCTGCGGCTGGCTCCCTCCCAGCATCTTAGAGACCGGCACCCGCCCGGGCCATGGCAAGGGGCTGCAGCGAGCCCGGCGGCCGGCACCGGAGCAACGGGAGTGCGGCCGAGCCTCGGCGGCGGCGGCGCTTTTGGCGAAGGGGCGGGAGGCGGAGGGCCGCGCCTCTGGCTCGTCGCCCTGGGGCCACCTATCGGTGGGGACGGAGGTGGAAACCAGCCGGCGGGCGCCCTCCGCCCCCTCAGCGCGCCCGCCCCGCCCGGCGCTGTAGGGCCGCGCTGCTGCCAAACGGAGCAGCCGGCTTTTGGCAAGGGCGCTGCTGCCCCGGCCCGTCTCCTTCCCACGCCGGCCGGACCGGGGCCCCGATACAGGGCCCCCCCCCCCGCACCTTGAGCTTTCGTTCAGTGGTCACGAAGGTGGCAGAACTCAAACCCAACCCTCCCCCCGCCGCTGTGGCTTAACCCCCCCGCCACCCCGTGAGGGGCCCTGACCGCCCCCTAGCGGGACAGCAGCCCCACCAGGTGGGGCCCAAACCGCCAGCAGGGGCCCGAGCTGCTCCCCAGCAGCTTAGTCCCCCTGCAGAGGACTCAACCTGACCCCCCCACTGGAGCCCACACCGCCCAGGCCTGGCCTGAGTGGCACCCTAGTGGGGGCGGGGCTGCTCCTCTTCCCCCCGCATCTGGAGCCTTAGCTGCCCTCCCCAGTGGCTTAACTACATCCTGGTGGGGCAGAAATCACCCTGTGGGGAGCCCAAGCTGCCCCTCCTCCCCGCTGAGTGGGGCCCAAGCTGGCACCACACCCCCCTGCAGGGCCTGCCCCAGTCCCCCACTTCCTTCTGCTCCAGTCCTGCCACTGCCCCCTTTCCCCTGTCCAGGCACCTGCCAGCCCCGCCTCACCCCAGCCCCACGGGTACCCCATCGAGGCTGGGGCTGGCGGCAGCTCCTTGGCTGGGCAGCATGGTCCTGGTGCGATGGGGCTGGAGGCTGTCAGGCAGGGAGGGGAATCAGGTTGCCCTGCTGCAAAGGTCTGACTCTGTCCCCGCCAGAGGCTGCAGAAGTCAGCAGGGAGCTGCAAATGGCTCCTTAAAGTGCCATGTGTGGCTTGGAGTTGCCCAGCTTTCTTTAGAAATGGTGGTGGTGGGAAAAGGTGGTGGAAAGCTGTTCTGCAGCATTTTGCCAGAAAAAATGCCCTGTTCAAAATACAGTATAAGCATGGGTTAAGGGTATGGGGGAGATGAAGTAATGGTCCAGGCTGGGATGGGCTGCATTACAGTAGAAGCAGCTTTCTGGATGTGCACATCTTCTGACCCACTTACAAGGGCCTAATTCTGCATAGGTTGCTGGGTCAACCCGTCTGCAGTCTGAGGGCCAAAATTCCAATCTCAGACCACAGCAAAGCTGCTGTAACTCCACTCAAACTGTGGTACTATCCTAGGTTTACACCAGTGTGAGATCAGGCTTTGGGCCAATGAGATTTCTCCCAGTGTAAAATAGGTTATAGCCATTTGTACAATTTCACATTCAAAATATGTATTTTGTAGCTTCATTTCTCTCAATTTCTCTGTTACACACACACACACACACCATCACTCAAATAAAGTGTTGCCCAATCTCCAAAACTGCATTGAAAATTGCAGTATCAGTGCTCCATGGTCACACACTTGGGCTGAGTCTACGCTAGCAAGATCTTTCAGAAAAGCCAGGGCTCTTTTAAAGATCCTGTGGAACGTCCACACACGCAACACGTTCTTTCGAAGGGAAATCGGAAGACGGTGATGCTTCTTTCGAAGGTGCTCTTGCTGTCCTGGGTCAGGAAAAGCACCTTCTTTTGAAATAATCTTTTGGAAAAAAAACTTGTGTAGATGCTCCTGGGGCCATTCTTTCGAAAGAAGGGTCCTCCATAGCGTCGGTCCGCTGCCGCACAGAGACACCATGGCCAGTGCTAGCAAAGCATTATGCTCCCTGTGTCCCACCGCTTTTAAAGTCGCAGGGACCCAGACACACCATGGCAGGAAGCTGAGAGCGTGGCTGGAGCAGGGACACAAGCTGCTCATAGACACGCCTTCACATCAATCCCTGGTGAGGACATTTACACCTCCACCCACCACTGGCCAGCAGCCAGAAGCCCCGTTACCCCCAGGGTACCCCCCAGGGAGCTGGCCGAAGGGTCACAGGAGCCCAGCTGGGCCACCAAAACGAGGGCCCCTTAGTGGATGGAGCTGGAGCTCTAAGATTTCTTAGGGCTGTAGCACAATGAGGACGTCCTTCATGAGATAACAGGCAAGAGGCAGATGCCTCTGCCTTTGCCTGGCTGGCCTCCCCCGTGCCCACCCAGGGACACCCTGCTGCAGCCGGGAGCACAACTGCTCCAAAGTGAAGGAGCTAAGGCAGGCATACATCCTGGCCAGGGACATGGCTGGCCATTCAGGGGCAGGACTCTCCACCTGTCCCAAAGCCAGGAGCTCAACAGACTTCTCAGGGCCAAGGACACCCCTGGCGTCACAGTGCTGGACACCGCCCTGGACGAGTGGGCCTTGCGGCAGAGGTGAAGGAGCACCTGGGACTTTCCACCTGGGCCACCCTCCTGGAGCCACAGCCAGAGCCATCCTTGGACGAGGAGGGATCCAGTGACAGGATGCCAGTGATCACCATCCCATTGGGTATCTCCAGCCAGGCACCCACAAGCAGGGCGTCCCGGCTTTTTCCGAGGGACCCTCTGGTGGATACTTGGCATGTCATACAGCCCAAGGCATGGAGAGGTGGCACCTGCCTCTGCCACAGCTGGAAGCGGGCCAGCTACACTGCTGCCAGCCCCAGTCCAGACACACCGTGGAAGGACGTGCCTCCAGGCCCAGGGAAACAGCCACTGGCGACACTCAGCATGCACTGCCGCAGACAGCACTGTGAGCCACACATGCGGGGGCGGGGAGTGGACCATGCCTAGCACATGCCCCACCTATGCAGGGACCCCCTCAATGCTTGGGATCCCCCAGTGCTGCCAGGCTGTTGGACAGGGGAGCAGGAGCCCTCGGGGCTGGGCTGTGGGACTGATGAGCTGTCTCTCTCCCCTTCCATCCTTATAGCTGTGTCATCTGAGGGTGAGCCCCGTCCAGGTCCAGGAGATGGGGAGTCCACCAGCACCAACAGAGAGGGCCAGGGCACCTGTGCCACTGGTGCCTGAGTGGGCCTTCAGCTGGAGGGCATGTGGCTGTTGGTGGGATCATGAGGCTGCCACCTCTGCTGGTAAATTGCCCTTGTGGAGGAGTGACCGGCGCTGGAGCGGTTTGACCAGGCCTGGCCGTGGGAGACCCGGTGTGAGGTGCCAGTAGCACAGCGCTCCATCACCTGGGTTGTTGCCGACCTGCTGGCCCACCATCCTGCTTCCGCGGCTGTCCCTCCCACTGCATCACCTGCCCCACCTGCCCTCTTCCTGCCAGACCTCCCTCCTGCTGCCTTACAGGGACTTGGTCACTGGCTTGTGGCCCCAGTGGGCTCCAGCGAGCCAGCTCCCCATCCCCTCCAGATGGTGATGTGGGGCCCATTCAGGGCACCAAAGCAGTTGGGGAATCTGAGCATGGCAAATCCATCAATGGCTGCATCCAGGTCCCCAACACGGCTGACCATCTGGAGCAGCATGGCATTGATCACCTTGATGACTTGCATGGGATGGAGAGCACATGCAATCGTGAGTACGTGGTGGGGAGTGCCCAGCCCCCTCATCCCCTGCCCCTCCCAAGCCCCTTCCCCCTCTGATCCCTCAGTGCCCTCCCTGCAAGGCCTGTGTGGGGGTGGGGCAGCACAGTCCTTGAGGAATGGGCCTCCTCACCTCCCCACCCTCTCTCACCCTCGCCCCCCGTTGCTGAGGGTCCCACTTACCTGGGAGTCCCCTCCTGCCTCCCTGTGGTGGATGGCCCCGACGGTCACCTTGCCCACCCCAAACTGGTGTCCCACAGACTTCTAGTTGTCTGGGGTGGCAAGCTTCCATACTGAGACGGTAACCTGCTTCCCAAGGGGAAGGTGGCCCGCCTGTGGGTGTCCCGATGTCAGAGGATGGAGGCAAGCCAGTTGCAGAGCTCCCGAACATCTGCTTGGTCATCCTGAAGTTCTGGAGCCAGCGAGTGTCATCCCGCTCACCCATTACTAGTTAGTCCCACCACTTGGAGCTGCTGGACTGGCTCCAGACACACTGGAGCACCCAGGAGGGGGCACGGCTGGGGTCCTGGGGAGAAGGACTGCACGGACCGGCGGCAGGGCTTGCCCCCTGCAGGAAGTGGAGGGTGGCTGTGACCACCATGGCCAGCAGGCCAACCATGGCATCGATGGCATCCAGGTCCAGAAGCTGCTGAGGATCCATGTAGCTCTAGAATGGGCATCTGGTCCCTGTACCAGGTCTTCTCTGCTGTCTACAGCAAGGCAGGCCTCAGTGCATGCAGGGAATTGGTGTTTGGGAGGGGCTCTTTAAAGAAGCGTCTGGTCAGGCCTTCCAGAACAGCTTGCTGGCCATGCGACTCTGTCCACGGCATTTCCTGCTCTGCTCTTTCGAAAGAGTGGCTGGGGCTGGGTGGCTGCTCTCTTTTGAAAGAGGGGATTGATCTTTTGATTTTTTTTGTGTGTGGATGCGATCTTTCAAAAGAAGATCTTCCGCAAGATCTTGTTTCGGAAGAGTACTGTAGTGTAGACATAGCCACAGCGTGCCAGAGACTTAGGTGCAAGCAGCTGATGTGCTGGGGTTGCACCTCTCACCCAGGGGAGGTCTTCTGGAGGGTTGAGGATACATGGTAAATGGTGCCAGAAAATACAGCTGACAGTGGAAACCTCACACACAACAAAGCTGAGGCTAACCAGAATTGTGTACCCTTATGGTTTGAAACACAGGAATCCTAGAAGACGTGGTCAGCAGACAGCAGGGCTAATACAAAGGCCAGCATAACGTGGAGGAAGAAAAGCAGCACTGACACTAACAGGGGTCTGATAAACTCAATGAACATATTGGACAGACTTCTAACTCCCTTAGACAAAGGGTCAATGGGCACAAAACAGACATCAAAACACTCCAGATCCACAAACCAGTTAGTCAACATTTTAATGGAATGGGGCATTCTGTCAATGACCTAAAGGTATGTGTGTTACTGAAGAAGAATTATCGCACCGTTCTGGAAAGGAAAACAGCCGAGCTGGCTTTTATATTCAAATTCGATACATTGGCCGTGTCTACACGTGCCCCAAACTTCAAAATGGCCATGCAAATGGCCATTTCGAAGTTTACTAATGAAGCGCTGAAATGCATATTCAGCGCTTCATTAGCATGCGGGTGGCAGCCGCGCTTCGAAATTGACGCTCCTTGCCGCCGCGCGGCGCATCCAGACGGGGCTCCTTTTCGAAAGGACGCCGCCTACTTCGAAGTCCCCTTATTCCCATGAGCTCAATAAGGGGACTTCGAAGTAGGCGGCGTCCTTTCGAAAAGGAGCCCCGTCTGGACGCTCCTTTGCATGGCCATTTCGAAGTTTGGGGCACATGTAGACGTAGCCATTAACACGTGGTTTAAATCGTGATGGGAACTTTCTGAGTCACTATAGGGGCTCGTCTGCATATTTGGCTCAATCTAATTCTTGACCTTCCCCCCCACCCCTCCACTCTCTGATTTGCTCACCTTGATTATCTTTTTCTGATTTGTCCTCCTTGCTTACTGTTTTTGGTTCTCTGTGCCTTAAATATTGAGTCTGTTCTGGTCTGGTTATGGTCTGAAGAAGTGGGTCTGTCCCACGAAAGCTCACCCAATAAACTATTTTGCTAGTCTTTAAAGTGCTACTTGACTGCTTTTTGTTTTGATAGTGTATAGACTAGCACAGCTTCCTCTCTGTTACTATTCAATGGACATAGATGAGGCACGCCACAGGAAATAAATTTGCTACTGCTGCCGCTGGGATATGAATCATTGCTACTGTAACCATCAGTCACCCAGATGTCAGCTGCAGAGATCACTGCATGCTGCCTTCAAAATGCTTGAGATCAGTTGAGCAAAGACATATGCTCCCCCAAAGCAGCAAATAAAGCATCTGGCACTGGGCTAACAGTCTTTGGCTATGTCTACACTAGAGCAGAAAGTCAATTTTAAGGGAGTTAGGTCGATTTTATAATGTACATGTCTTCACTACAAATATAATTAGATCGATTTTAAGGGGTCCTAAAGTCAACCTTTCTACTCCAGCTTTTCAACAGGGAGTAATTTAAAGGCCAACTTAATGCTAGTGTAGACTAAGAGTTATTTAATTTGATTTTATTGGCCTCCAGAAGTATCCCATGATGTCTCCAATGTGTCCATTCTGACTATCGTTTTCACCTCCACTGCTCTGCCGGTGAGCAGGAAGTAGGAAACAGGAAACTGGAATCAGCCTGGGCTCTCTGGCTCTGCCCCTCTCACCACGCGGCTGCCTGGCTCTCTGCCAGCCCCCGCACCATGCAGCTGCCTCACCACCACCTCCTGGCTGACAGGTCAACATGAAATGAAGAAAATAACACTATCAAAAAGAAGCATTTCAACAATACCAAAAAAACAACTTTTCAGTAGGTCCAAATTGAAATGTTTCAGATTTTTACTTTTGCATTTTACATTTCTCAGGACTGGCCCACTAACCTTGTAACAGCTATGGAAAAATGGTGTGACAATGCATAAGGCAGTTTCTTTTCAAGAGGACTGGCGAGTGAGGACAATGCACTCTGGGGTGATGATAGCAGGCACCTGCAACCACTTGCAACACCTTTTTTTCCCCATAACACACTGGCATAGAAACCTAGAATGCAAAGAGGGTGCAGGAACTGTGGGATAAGTGCCAACAGTGCACGGCTGGCACAGTCAAACTTAGCAAAGGTAATGGGAACACACTATGTTCACTTTCCAAATGTGTGGACACTTACCATCGACTTTATAAAATCTAGTGGTATAAAGTCAACTTCAATAAATGCAACTTTACTTCCTAGTGTAGACATAGGCTTTGAGCATCACACTGATCTTGTCCTGAGTACGGGTTGAACCTCTTTCATCAAGCACTCTCTCGTCTGGCAATCCCTAATCTGGCATGAGTTTAGTTATCTGAACAACCACTTATCCTGGGTGTGGTCAAACTTCGTGTGAGCCCATGAACTTTGTTTACTAGTATTTGTGAAATTCACTTGGTTTAGCATATAGTAACACAGACATGCAGTAAAGACTATTTTATTCAAGCCCTGCACAAGTCAGTCATATACCACTATGTTATCAGAGAGGTAGCCGTGTTAGTCTGTAGCTTCGAGAACAACAAGAAGTCTTGTGGCACCTTATAGACTAACAGGTATTTTGGAGCATAAGCTTTCGTGGGCAAAGACCTGCTTCATCAGATGCAACGATGTATTTACTATAAGACCTAGAAAGAAAAATGTGACTTTACAAAATCTTTTTTCTTTCTCCACCAGAGAAATACTTACTCTTTGTTCTTCCTTTTCTTTCATCTTTTTATCTTTTCCTACTTTCAGTCCCAAATGAAGGATAACTCAGTGCTATCTTTATCCTAACCAACTTCCTGATTATCTCCTTGCTTGTATTGATTACTGTCTTCCCCAAAACCTTTGAAAATGCCACTTAATCTATTTTGGCTAACTCAGCAAATAGCTTGATGTAATCTATTATCTATTATTGGATGAGAGACAAAGGTGTGACCCCCTACAAAAATTCAAACCATGAGACTGGAGATGGAAAAGAAATGGGGCAGGGGGCTTCATACAAATGAACTGTGCAGCTTTTACTATGCTTAAATCAAAAACAAAAGGGACATTAAAGCAAAATATTTGGTTTTGCTGAACAGCTTTAGTTTACAGAATACTGCAGCAGGGAACAGCACCTTTGATTTGGACTTCTAGTAGATTCAGGACCTGATTCTCGTACTCCATGCCTTGGTACTCAGTGTAAATTTGTTGATTTCAAAGGCATAGCTCCTAATTTACATGTGTGTGAGTGACAGAGAATCAGCCCCCAAACTTTCTAATCTACAGTTTCAGTCTTCACTTAAGCTATGTCTACACAGCCAAGTTATCTTGAAATAATAGCAGTTATTTTGAAATAACTTTGGCATTACTATATGATGCACTCGCTATTCCAAAATAGTGGGCGCATTATTTTGAGTCCAGTAAACCTTATTTCATGGGAAATAAGGCCTATTTTGAAATAGGCCACAATGGGTTCTAGTGGCACTATGGATCCAGAAATGCTCTTGTGAAGTGCCTTTTGTATTTCAAAATAGGGTTGTCGTGTAGATGTAGCCTTAATGAGTATCTGTGAAGTATTTTGTTTTAAGCTCCTCCTTCAGTAGGCCCAGGCTTTATTTACTGCCCACTATTCAAACCCAGCTCCGAAGACAGAATTATTCATTTCCTTGTGGGATTCTTTATTACATTTAGCACTGCGGCATTTGAGGACTCTAAGTGTGAATGATTATATTTTCACAGTACACCTGTCAAGTGACGGGCATCATTATCCTCATCTTAGAGTTGGAGAAACTGAGGCATGGAGAATTTAAGATAAAAAAATAGTCCCCGATTATTAGTGCCCTATTAGAGATGCCTATAGACTGATTTTTAGCTGTTGTGAGTCCTGAGAATGTCTGTAAATTGGATGGAAGGTGACAGCAGCAGGATGCAGATAGACTTCTGGGTTCAATACTAAGCTCTGGCTGGCAGTGCTCGCTCATGGCTATAAACCTTCCTGATCTATTGCCCTAGCCTGTGTCTAGCTCAGTCTATTCCAACCCCTCTTAGGGTTGCCAGCAGTGATCCCCATAAACTGGGCACTTGGGCGGCTACCCCAGGGAGGCTGGGGTGCTGACCGGTTGATCAGCAGAGCACCAGTAGTGGGCAGCGTGCGTGCCCGTTGGTGGTGCACATCAGCACATGCATTGGTGCACATAACAAAATTCATTCTTCCCATGGATGAAAACAATTAGGGGGTACCCTGGTTGGCAGGCATCCGGCTTTCAACCAGAACACCTGGCTAAAAAGGGACCCTGATGGCTCTGGTTGACACCACAGACCTATCCATTAAAGTCCAGTCAGCAGCACAGCAGGAGCCCAGGGGTAAGACAGGAGGGTTTCTTACCTGCTCTGGCTTCATGTGGCTCCCAGAAGCGACCACTAGATTCCCGTGTCCATTAAGCATAGGGAGACTCCGTCCTCTGGCCCTGCCCTGAATGCTGGATTCACGGGTCCCATTGGCTGGGGATCACCACCAAAGGAAGCTGCAGAGGTAGCACTGGCAGACACAAGAGCAGTGAGTGGAGCCTCTCTGCATGCCTAGGTGTTGCAGCAACCTGGAACCGCTTCCTGAGAGCTGCAGTAAGCGCCACCGAGACTTCACACCCCCTTCCACCCTAACCTCCCAGCCTTAGCTTGAGGGCCCCCCACACCTAGACTCCATCCTGGTGCTTGCAACCTATCCAGCACACTTCCCTTCCTATACCCCAAACCCTTGATTCCCAGCCCCAGCCCTAGCCCCAAGCCTGCATCCCTAGCCAAAGACATCACCCCAACCCCCCTTAGCCACTACCTTTAAAGTGTCTCAGTTGAGCATGTGTGAACTGAAACAGTGAAAGGATTATAGCTTGGCCAAACGTGACTATTTTCACAGGGACAGCGAAAGGCACATCCCTTGGTCCCGGGGGATGCCACTGCAAAATGTCAAATCCCTTTCCTAAGATCATATAATGCTAGAACTGGAAGGGACCTCAAAAGGTCTTCAAGTCTAGTCCCCTGCCCTGACGGCAGGACCCAACACCATCTATATCATCCCTGTTATGTATTTATCCAGCCTTCAGATCAGAAGTTCAGAAGATTAGAAGTGCTATAGCATCTCAGTCAGACGGTTGTAAGAATTATTTTTAATGACATATTTTTCCTGAATTTGTGCTTGGAAACATTTTAGTTGAAACACACCAAAGAAACTCAGCCCAAGGCAGATCGATACCAGTCATAGAAAATTTCATTCCAAACAGTTGAAGTCTGGCAAAGTTATAAGCAACTGAAAACAGGGACAGATGAGGGGAAGTGATTTACAACCGTACCTCGAAATGGTGCTACCAATGCCACTCATAATAATGTAGGCAGAAGATAGAACTGAACCATGTTTTGATGCCAGAATTAAGTTTCAAATATTTTTGTGGAGTTCCATTATTTTAAATGGTGCAGTCACTGTAGCAGACACCTATGCTAGTACTAGTACACCTATGCTAGTGTAGTCCTCTGTCCTATGTTAGACTGAAAGCTTTTGGGGGCAAGGACTGTCTGTTTGTTCCATGTACATATAGTACAATGGGTTCCATGACTGGGGCTTGTAGGCAATATGACAATACAACTTCTCCTCCTCAAAAAACAAACAAAAAACTTAATTAAGAAAAATTAAAGAAGTTGGGTTTACAGTCTTTGGACGATAGGAGATTATAAAATAATGCACCAAATTAATTTATGATGGAAACCCTCAGATATCAATGCAATTATATCAGGGATAAATCTAGCTTAATGCAACTGCACTTATATAATACTTTTCATGTAAATGGCTCAAAGCACTTTCCAGACATTTAATCAAGGTAAAAAGTAATAGTGAATTAATTAGTATAACCCCATTTTACAGATGGACTGATGGAGGATCAAGAAGGCTGAGTGATTTTTTCAGCATCAGGAACAGGATCATAAATAAAATCCAAGCATCCTGACTTCCTTGTCCTGTACGCTAACCACTTATCAGCAGGAGAAATATAAAATTTATGAAAGGTTAGTATGTTTACTAGAGGGCTTTTTAAATGGTAAGGAATTAAAATAGAAAACAAATTAGTTGGTTGAAACTAAATAGGGAATTCAGGCAGAACTGCTTAATGTAAAATATAATAATTAGAGCTGCTAAAAATATTTTCCATTATTAGCAATATTCTCTTGAAAAATACAGTTTTCTCAAAATTGATGTGTTTTGCAGGAACACAATTTCCATTACATTTCTCATGGAAAAAATAGAAATAAACCATTCTGACGTTCTTGTTTCATTTGCGTGCAGTTCTGTTTTGTTTTTATTAGCTAGAACATATTTAACTTTCATATCTAATTAATTTTAATGTATCTAATATAATGCAACTTAAAATAAATCAATGTTTTACTTTCTAAAAGCAAAATGATTCAGCATGATCAAAGTCACATGTTTTAATGCTCCCAAATGAAATATTTCAGAGTATTAAAAATTGCAGCTATTGATTCCAATTCAGAACAATCTTTTTTTGTTGGAAATATCAGGAATTCCACTTTCCAGTGGAACCAACAGTCACCGTAGGTCCCGGGGAAAGGTGGGAGTGGGATCTGGCTCCATGCCCCCGGAAGGGGCAGGGCCAAGGGCAGAAGGGCTGGGCCTTAAGGCAGTCAGCCCTTAGTGCCACCTGGACTACAATGCTGGGCCCTTGGGCCACAGAGCTGGGCCCTCCTCCCCTTCAAAGCAGCGCAGAGCAGTGCTATTGTGGCACTTCAAAAAGTGGCTGGAGCTCCAGCTGCTGCCACAGACAAAGCCAGGCCCGTCTGAAATGCCAGACCCTTGGGCAACTGCCCCCTTTGCCATCTCCCCCATTAGAGGGCCTGCCAGTGTCCCATCAGTTGTACTAACAATAGATACAAGAAGTAAGTTATCAGATACGGTTACTGAGAAGGCCAGAGAGAACACGGCTCTGCCTACACAGTGAAACTTACTGTTGCCTAACACAGTTAGCAAAGAAATCCCAGTTGATTTGGGGCAACAATGAGGCTGATTTGTACCTGTTGGGATGTGAAACTGTGATTCCACCTAGCTCAAGTATAAAGCCTCAACCACAAACCTCAGAGCCAATTCAGGCAAACCTGGGCCTCCCTGGGCCTTCAACTGAGTATACCATTTTCTCCATACTACCTGCCTCAAAGTTCTATGGAATGCAAGCGTGGAGAGGTGAAAGTCAGTTCCACTGCAAGCTGGAAGGACAGACAGGTGGTGCAACCAGGACTGGTTTGTGAATGAGCCTCCGTGTTATATTGGAGTTTTCTGGTGACAACAGCTTGAGCTCTCCAGAGCACTAGATACTGTGGAAGCAACATAGCCTCAAACAGGATATGTATATACTGAACTTCTCTAATCCAGAACTTTCTTGTCTGGCAACATCCATAATCCAGCATGATTTTAGTTAGCTGGATGACCACTTATCATGAGTGTGGCCAAGTTTCCTGTGGCCCCATAAAGTTTGTTTCCAGGCACCAGACCAGGCTCTTGGTGTTCCGTGCTGTCATTTAGCTGTAATTTACCCTATATGTCTTCTAAGGGCCCAGTAAGCAGTGGACATATTGTTAATGCTGCTGGACAATATTGACTTCCCATGGTCTGGCAAATCTCTCGTTTGCCAGTCGGGTCCTGTGAGTGCCACATGAGAGAGGTTCAAGCTGTGTGTACACAAACACACACACACACGGGGTGAAAGGTATTCCTGCTTGCCCAAGGGACTCAAATTACTGTCATAATTTAGGTCACTATCCAAACCACATAGCACAGTAGTAAACATTAAACTAGCATTCCAAGCGGGCCCCAGAGATTCCCAAAGGATTTGAATTGACACTGCTTTACCCAACTTTCCTATGATTTGTTTCCTAACCCAAACCATTCTTTTCTGCTCAATGTGTATCTCTCGGAGTTGGCCTGAGAATGGCAATTCTGCTTTTGCGGAAACCTTCCAGGTTTGAAATTTGCTTTTATTCTACTTGCAAAAACACAAACTCTTTCAAAGAGTTTTAATGAAATGGAATAGTCAGCGTATCTGTTTTGCAGTCTGGGTCTCTCTTTCTCTCTCTTCTTATTGCATATTAAGGTTTAATTATGTGTCTGCCAATGCTTGCTTTGATCTAGATAGCACGGGTAATAGTAGCTATGAAGCCATGGTGGCACAGGCTTCGGCATGCACCAACTATCCCAGTGCAAGACTTCCAGGGACCTTGGATACATACTCCAGCTATTAGTTCATGCTGGGGTCCATGCCACCATGTCTGCATTGCTATTGTCACACAAGCTAACGAAATTAAAGCTAGTATAAATATCCCTACTTATGCTACAATCACATGTCCATTTGCAGTGTTGACAGACCATCTCTTCTTGAACTGTCCCTAGCGAATCCACCCAGGACCTTAGAAACTTCCGATTTTAATTTTCATCCTAAATAAATGTTTTAAATTTCACTCAGTACTTTTCTACAGATGACAGGCTGTTGGGAAAGCTATGAAGCGGCAACCTTAACGTACCCAGCACTAGCAACCACGGGAATGCTTCACCCCAGTCTAACATGGTCTCTCATACTCTCAATGGCTAGACACAGCTCTACCACTGCACTGGCGTTCACACAGGGCCATGCAGTCTCTGTGCTGTACCCTTATGTTCCAGCAGTCTGTTGCAACACACCACTCTGCCTCACAAGACTCAGACAGAGGAACCAAAGGTCCTGTCTACCTACCGGGAATCATTAAGACAGGGGTGAATAACAACACCTGGCAAATCAATGGGGGTTTGTCTGGAGCAGGCGAAGTGGTCAAGTATAGATCGGGTGTAGCTAGCCTGAATTTGTTTACCCAAGCTAACACCAATTTTACTTATACTGTAAACTCTTGGGAGAAGGGACCAACTTTCAGTTCTGTTTGTGAAGAGCCAAGCGCAGTGGGGTTCTGTTCTGTGTCTTCTGAGTAATACATTAATACAAATATAGTATCTTAGTCAAGACAAAAATCCTATGAGCTGGCAGAGAAGGGCTGGTGCATATGTTAACGGGAGCAGGGTTCAATGTAAGGGAGACGTTGGGTGGATTCCAGGGGGTGTAAATTTAGCCACCATGTGTGTTCTGGAGGGGCAGAAACCAACATTAGGCAAGCTGTACCTCTGTGCTAACAACACTTTTTCAGCAAACATGCCCTGTTGTGCATTCCTGTGTGAAGTGGCTGAAAGTAAAATATTCTCTGAGCAGTATATCTGAGTGGCAGAAGCACTGCCTTTCAAAACATTCTTCTGGAAGCGGTTGATGTCCCAAGGATTACTTCCCCTTGTTAGACAGAAAGCAATAATTGGTGAGACGGTCTCTTGTCAGAGTTCAGTGAATTTGATTTGTATTGAAACAGTGACTTTTTGACCGAAGCTTAGAAAGCAATGGATAGGGAGTGTGGAAATTAGAGCATAGCTGGCAGCCACAGCATCTGCCAGAAAAAACAGATTTTTGTTGATAGCAGTATTTAGAAAAGGGAATCGTCTAAAAACACGAGTAAAATCCTGCCCTAGGCTAGCGGGGATTAGGAGATGTCCATCTGTTTTTGTGATTATTTCTGTTTATTTTTCACAGGGTTACATTTGCTTCTCTTGCAACATTCCTACCCCAAACAGTGGGTGAGTTTTCCCATACATCTGTGATTATGCAGAGTTAAATAAACCATTGTTTGCTCCTGTCTTATTCCTGTTCACACTTTTTAACTTTGTTTTCCACATGTAACTGCTCTTATTTCATATAATGCACAGATGCCCATACACACACAGAGGGAATAGGACATACATCCTAGTATATAAATACACATCCAGCTGGAGTGCAGGGAGAAAATATAAGACCTAAGGTATTCCTACATTATGTGAAGGTCGATCTTCCGTAATTCCATTTCATGCACCTGGTAGAAATGTGTGAAACTGATCTGTCTGGGGTTGGCAGTCAACCTCTGTACTCTTCACTATCACAAGGAGTAAGGGAGGTCGATGGGAGAGTTTCTCCCATCGACCTCCCTCTATGAAGACAGCCAGGTAAGTCAATTGCAGATAAGTCAATTCTAGCTTTCCAGTTGCCACAGAATCTTCAACTGACTCACCTGCCTAGTGTAGACCAAGCCTAAGTGGTTGGATGTAAGCACTGGAGAATCATAGAATGTTCAGGAGAGTGTGAACATATAGGGAGACTTTAGAAACCCAGAGTAGACTTAAGAATAACGTTTATGTCACAATGGCCAGTGTGAATTAGGAAAAGAAAGGCTCACAATGACATTTAAAAACAAGAAGTGCTATGGCTCTTATAGACTAACAGATATTTTGGAGTATAGGCTCATTTTCCAATCTGCTCTCCAGTCCTTTCTGGTACCACTACCTCTCCAGTCCTCTCCATGAATATTGCCTTAAATGTAATTCATCATAGGGGTAGCTGAGTTAGTCTGTATCTTCAAAATCAACAAGAAGGCCTGTGGCTCCTTACAGACTAACAGATATTTTGGAGTATAAGCTTTTGTGGGCAAAGACCTGCTTCATCAGATGCATGAGTGGGGAGAGGGAGGTTCAGAGGAGTATTTAAAGAGTGGGGTCCCAGTAAAAGGGAGGGCCATAGATGACAAGGTCTATTCAGTCAGGGTGGAAATGGCCTATTATCAGTGTTATACATCAAGAGAGGAGTTAAAAAAACAAGTCAGATCAGTCAGGGGGGATGTGGCCCATTTTCAGATTCTAATGTGGAGGGGTGAACTTTCCGTACAGAGAAACTGCTTCTGTAAGGGGCCAGCCACTCCCAGTCTCTGTTTAATCCTTGGTTGATAGAGTCAAATTTGCAAATGAATTGCATATCAGAGATTTCTCTCTCCATTTGATTTTTGAAATTTTTTTGTTGTAGGACTGCTACTTTTAAATCTGTTATTGAATGTACAGGGAGATTGAAATGTTCTCCTGTGGGTTTGTGTATGTTGCCGTTCCTGATGTCTGATTTATGTCCATTTACTCTTTTATGTAGAGACTGTCCAGTTTGGCCAATGTAAATTGCAGTGGGCCATTGCTGGCACATGATGGCATATATTATATTAGTAGATGTGCAGGTGAAAAAGCCCCTGATGATATGGTTGATGTGATGGTATCGCTGGTAGATATGTGAGCACAGTTGGCAGCAAGGTTTATTGCAGGGATTGGTTCCAGATTTAGAGTTACTGTTGTGGTCTATAGTTGCTGGTGAGGATTTGTTTAAGGTTGGCAGGCTGTCTGTAAGCAAGAACAGGCCTGCCTCCCAAGGTCTAGTGTAGTCCTGATGTCACTCTCCTCCAGTTCTGGGGTCTTGTGTCCCTCTCTTTTCCACCAGTGTCCTTCCTTGGTAGTCCATGGTATCCGATGATGTCATGAGCTTGCACAGGCTCATTGGTTGTGGATTCCCATGTAGCTGAGGAGTCCAAGCCTTGAATGGCATGAGCGTTCACAGCAGGGGCAAGGGAGTTGTCCTGGCTCTGCTGGTGTGGCTGCTGCTGTTGCTTTTCTCCTTTCACAAGCATCAATCAGGTGTATGCATCTCTGCTCCTGGAAGTTGACATATGTGTGTCATAGGAGAGCACACCAGCCTGTTCAGTCTCCTGCGTGCTGCTCTAGCTGCTTTGGCTTCAATCCAGCATGAGCAATGTTGGCCTTCACGCAGTCTTTATACCTCTTGCGAGGCCTACCTTGACTCCTTTTGCCCTGGGAGAGTTCACCATGGAGGAGTTGCTTAGGGATGCGGGTCTTACGAAGTGGGTCTTTGCCCATGAAAGCTTATGCCCCAAAATATCTGTTAGCCTACAAGGTGACACAGGACTTGTTGTTATTTTTGAAGATCCAGACTAACTCAACTGCCTCTCTGATACTTAGGGATTCTTGACTCCTCCATTCGTGTGCCATGCCCTGTCCAGCAAAGCTGGGCTTTCAGAATCATGGCTTCAGTGCTTGTGGTTCCTGCTCTGTCAAGGAATTCCAGGTTTGTGACTCTGTCCTGCCATCAAATGTTCAGTCAAATTGACCTCAGGCTGCACATGTGGAAGTGCTCCATCAGTTTCACGTTTTCTGTACAAGGTCCAGGTTTCACATCCATACAGGAGACTGGTCAGAACTACAACCTTGTATACTTTAAATTTAGTGGACTGTCGGATACTGTGCTGATTCAACACTTGTGCTCTCAGACGTCCTAGTGCCTGGTTGGCCTGGCAGATCCCGGCTTTGATTTCTTTGTCGAGGGAGCCATCATTGGCTATCACACTGCCGAGGTACTTGAACTCATCCACTGTTTTTAACTCTGTTCCTTCAATAGGGAGGAGAGCAGCAGAAGCTGGAGCAGGCTGAAACAGTCCCTCGTTCTTTCCTAGGCTGATGGTCAAACCAAAGCAGCAAGTGGCTTCAGCAAACTTGTTGACGATGAGCTGGAGATCAGATTCCTTGTGTGCCATAAGTGCACAGTCGTCAGAAAAAAGGGCTTCAAGGATGAGCCTTTCAAGCGTCTTGGTTTTAGCATTCAACAACGAAGGTCAAAAAAGTGACCCATCAAGCCTGTGTTGTATGTACTCCATGGTCCAGGTCCCTAACTGCATGGCTGAGGATGCACGTGAGCGCACTGGGGCCAGCACACACCCTTGCTTCACACCATTGGATATCTCAAATGGATCTAAAGAGTCACCAGTCAAAAGAACAAAGCCAGTCATGTCATCGTGGAACAGACGTATGAGGTTAACAGATCTTCTTGGGCAGCCGAATTTTGACACGTGAATCAGGAGTAACTGCCTCAAAAGTCTGTAGAGTTATACCAATGTGAAACTGGTATAAATGTGAGGAGAAGTGGGCCCTTGGACTCTCTTAATTTTCACTCATTCTATGCCAAGCCAAAGAACTTCATACCCCACTTCTAACATATGTTTGCAGTAAGATTATTTCCCCCCTTTTCCCTTCCTTCCTCCTATGGCACTGATTACTACTGAGGCCAGGTCTACTTTACTACACTCTGGGAAGAAAACATCTCCTTGAGCAACAGAAGATTTGTTGGAGTAAGTGGCATTTTATGCAGTGTTATGTCATCAAGAGAGAGCTCTCCTGTCAGCATAGAATGGATACACGAGCAATTTCACAGCAGTACAGCTGCTGTAGGCTTGCTCAGATAGACATAGCCTTAACCTTTATACCCTGGAAATCCCTTTGAATGATTTGAACATTCAGATGCTGAACTGTGGTTGCAGGGCGTTACATGAACTACCGGGTTGTGTGTATGCCTTGGTAAATTCACATTTTTTCCATGTGAAACCTAGAAAAAAGCACAACCTTTTACTTCAATAGGTGGACAATGATCAGGTGACAGGGCCTGATCCTTTTGGCACATACTCCAGTTTTATACTAGAGTAACTTCACTGACTTCAACAGTATTGCTTCTAATTTAAACTGGAGTGAGTGAGAGGAGAACTGGACCATAGAAACTTACAAATCTTTAGTAGTGTGAAATAGGCACAGCCCATCATGCTTCAATTCCACTGGGAAAAGAAAAGACTTGTCATATATAATGTTAAATGAAAACAAAACAGCAGTCCTGTAGCACTTTAAAGACTAGCAAAATAATTTATTAGGTGATGAGCTTGTTCAGACCCACTTCTTCAGATCACAGCCATACCAGAACAGACTCAGTATATAAAGCACAGAGGTTCAAAAATTGTATGGCTATGATCTGAAGAAGTGGGTCTGTCCTGTGAAAGCTCATCACCTAATAAACTATTTTGTTAGTCGTTAAAGTGCTACGACAGCTTTTTTGTTTTGATAGAATACAGACTAACATGCTGTCTGTCTCTATTCATAATGTTCACTGCTGATTCTTTCCTTTAGAAAGCTATTTCTCAAAGGAAACACAAATGTCAGTATGCAATCCTTAAGATTACAAATTTCTTTTAGCCTGCAGAGGGAATTCCCTTGAATAACACAGTTCTGGGGAAGAAAAGACATTCCTATGTAACAAGACAGGTGGTATTAACGGCTCAGATCCTGAAAAAAAGAAAGAAGAAAAAAAACAGCATAAATTGTTTTTGCAAGGGGTATAAATCTGAAAGCTAGAGAAATGTCAGCTCATGTCACTCCAGTGCCTTTCCAAGTCTAAACATGGCAAAAATTCTTAGGATGTAGTAGACAGAGAATCTTGAGGTCTTGATTCAGCAAGTAACACTCATCTTAAGTACATGAGTAATTCCACTGACATCAACAGGGCTCTGTCTTTTTGAACTGAGGACCAAAGGCCCACTGAAGTCATTGGGTTCCCTTCCATTGATTTCAGTGTGTTTTGGACTGAGACCTAAGTGACATCATACTAAGTGAAGGAATGAAATTCCCTTTGTTACAAAGAGGTCAATTAGTTTAACAATGGCTTAGGGAGAGGACAGACAGGAAAAGATTTGTTAAGTATTTGCTATTTGCTGATATTGGAGGGGTGTTCACCTTTGTTTCTTTGAGATGAAGATCTGCCCACATAATGGAAGTGTGATGGTATTCCTGGAGATACTATGGTAATACACATTTTATTGACTAGCAGCTTCCTTCTACATTTAGCACATTATCTCACAGCCTCAGCTTGTTGGAAGCTCACATGTCTAATTCTTTATGGACATGTCCCCTTAAACAGAGATAAAGAAAGAATACACTGATTTGCATCTGATGAAGCCCACAAAACCTTATGCTCCAAAATATCTGCTAGTCTATAAGGTGCCACAGGATTTCTTGTTGTTTTTGAAGATACAGACTAGCTTGGCTACCTCTCTGATACAGATCTCTTCGAGGTTCAAAACCCACCAGGCAGCCCTTAAATCAGTAACTGTGAAACATTATTTCACTGCATGTTGAATAGTAACAGAGAGGAAGCTGTGCTAGTCTATACACTATCAAAACAAAAAGCAGTCAAGTAGCACTTTAAAGACTAGCAAAATAGTTTATTAGGTGAGTTTTCGTGGGACAGACGCACTTCTTCAGGTCTGGCTATGGTCTGAAGAGGTGGGTCTGTCCCACGAAAGCTCACCTAATAAACTATTTTGCTAGTCTTCAAAGTGCTACTTGACTGCTTTTTGTTTTGATTATTTCACTGCGAGCTGGGGAATGCAATTTGGGCCAACTCCGATTTGCTTTCTCACCTGAACAGCCCCCTCAAAGTCAACGGGAATGTTGGGTGAGCAAGGCAAGTGACAGCTGACCTGATATAAAATGCATAAGAATGTACCTTGTGCCCAAAGATTATATGGTGCTCTAGAGCAGGGCAATATTTTTGACAGAACGGTTTCCTCTCAGCACATGCATTTTCACTGACATCCAAAGATTCTTTGGGAATGGGTAGAATGACAATTTATGTTTCAGTAATGTCACATTGTTTTGAGATGGTAAAACTTTTTTTTTTAGACTTTACCAGTTTCATTGTCTATGGACTTTGACAATAATACTGTAAATAAAACATAAAAGCTATGTCTACGCGAGAAGCCTCTGTTGACAAAGGGACTGTTGGAAGGGATTTCCCGGCAAAACTTCTGTTGACAGATTGTGTCTGCATAAAAAACAGATTGAAAGAGCAATTTGCTCTATTGACAGGGAGCAGCCAGACTGCCTGGCCCTCTCTCCACAGAATGGCTGACCGGAAGCTCTGCAAACAGGATTGCTCTCAGAGCTGCCCAGTGAACCAGAACCACTGTCTGCTGACAAAAGAGTCCTAAAGCATCTACACGGCTGTTTTGTTGGCAGAACACTGTCGAGAGAGCCATTAAGTGGAGACGTATAACTCTGCCAGCAGATGTGCCAGGTTTTGTCGACAAACTATTGATGAAGCGCATTTTGCATGTAGATGCTCCATTGTTTTTCCTGACAAAAGCCCAGTTTTGCAGGAAAAGCCTCTCGTGTAGAAGTAGCCATAAAGTCTAAACAAAATGAAACTTGATTATAATACGTTTTGGCATGATCAAATGAAACATGTCAATGCTTTTTATTTAAAATTTTTCTGAATTTTCTCCTGCAAGACATTACTAAACATGGACTCCTTGTTCCAATCAGGAATAAAAACAAATGTCAAACTGTTAGACTCTGACACTGACTAGAAATTCTTTTTTACAGGAGATTATTAAAGGTGACTCTATTGTTCATGAAGCATGACTTTTGCATCAGAAAATCCATTTGATATTATACTGATAATAGATCCCTTTAAAGAAAAAGAATATAAGACACTATACAGCTATTATTTAAATCAGTGTTTCCCAAATGAATTTGACCATGGAACACTTTTGGGCTTGGAATATAATGACGGACCACATACATACTGGTCGGGGTTGGGGCTGGGGGAGAAGAGGGCTCGAAGGTTTCACACCAAAAAATTGTGTCACATAGTGCTCAGAACTTGATTTAAAAGAGATTTCTTAGATGTCTTTTATTTTACTAAGAAAAAAAGTAACAAGAAAAAATCATCTGAATGAGCAACTAATGCCCTTCTGATAGGAGGATGGCTGATTTTCTTTTTTTAATGGGAAGAGTGGTTTTGCATCTTTTGATCTGCTTAATATTAGGAATGATGCTGGAGAGTTGGTTCCTCTTATCAGGTGCAGCACCACATCTGAACATGACTCGTGCCAAAACAATCTGAATCGACTCTGATTGTTTTCACATGAGTTGCATAATAACTATACTATTATGAATGCATTATAAATATTAATATTCCTACAATCTACTATTCAAATACCTTAGTATTTGCGATACACACATAATTTCATAGTTAATATTTTAGAATGAAAAATATCACTAGCACCATATTTTTTCACGGAACACCTATTCACATCACACGGAACACCAGTGTTCCACAGAACACAGTTTGGGAAATGCT
Organism: Carettochelys insculpta; assembly: GCF_033958435.1. Classification (NCBI taxonomy): domain Eukaryota; kingdom Metazoa; phylum Chordata; order Testudines; family Carettochelyidae; genus Carettochelys; species Carettochelys insculpta. Next base: position 81,539,836 of record NC_134139.1, on the reverse strand, counting down.
GACAATTTATCTCCACATCTCTGTCCCGTAGGTCAGCATCATTATCCCTATTTTGCAGAAGGAAACTATAAACAGCAAGGTCGAAGACCACACAGAGAATCAGTGGGCACATCAATTCAGCAAAACGCCTCCTAAAGCAGTGAGTCTCAAAGCCTAAGTCAACTGATTTGGGCTTGTGGGGTTTGTACTGTGGAGCTAAAAATTAACATGTAGATGATCTGGCTTGGGCTGTAGCCTGGGCTTCCAGACCCTTCCCCCTCCAGCCCCAGCCTGAGTCCCAGTGTCTATAGATACAGTTAACCCCAAAACATTAGTCCCGTTAGCCTGACTCAGTTGACCAAGCTCTGGACTCACTACCTTTTTTTTTTTTTTTTTTTTCAGCCAGGGCAGGAGAAGAGAGAGACTGGGTCCTGGGTTGAACATCCACAGAGGAAAAATTAAGATCTTGAAAATCAACATCAGTGGCACAGAGACAGTCATACTTGGTGGCAGGGTGCTGGAAAAAGTTGAATTCTTCACATATGTGGGCAGCAGCGTCTGTAAAGAGGGGGCCACTCATGCTGATATGGGAGCGAGAAATGTGAAAGCAAGAATAGTCTTTCTTCCCATGAAAAACATCTGGAATTCTAAACAGATCAGAACTCAGACTTAGCTCAAGTAGTTCAGCTCCAATGTCAAATCAGTCCTACTGTGTGCAGCAGAAACTTGGAGAACAACAAAGAGGACTGTAAAAAGAACAAACAAACAAAAAAATCAGAGGTTTATCAATAACTGCTTCCGTAAAATCCTCCGCATCCACTGGCCATACACCATCAACAACCAAGATCTGTGGCAGATGACTCACCAACTTCCTGCCGAAGAAGGAATCAGGAAGAGAAGATGGCAATGAATTGGTCATACCCTTAGAAAACCAAACACCGCAAGGCAAGCCTTAAGTTGGAACCCCCAAGAAAAAGGGAGAAGAGGATGTCCAAGAAACACATGGCATAGAGACCTGAAGGCCGACACTAAAAAGATGGGATACACCTGATCAGAACTGGAAAAGGTCGCCCTGGACAGGGGACACAGGCAAATGGCGGTCAATGGCCTATGCTGCAAGATGTGAGAGTGGAACAAGCTTACTACTACTACTAGTGTAGGTGTACCCCGTGGCAGAGTGCAGGGGTGGAACAGGTGATCCTTCAATCTGATCACTCTGCTGTTAATTAATTCCCCTTGAGAAAGATGATGGGGGTAATAGGTAATCAGGCTGGATCCGCTGGGTGAGATCAGACAATTAGCCTATGAGCCCAAGGCTGATAAAGAAGCAGGAAGGAAATGCCAAGGGGAGAGAGGGGACCAGGACTAGTTTAGCTCAGTTGAATGGAAGCCTTGGGGCAGGAAGAGACTTTACATTCTTGGCAGAAGACCAGAAGACACAGTGGTGGTTCTATAAATAGGCTATTGTATGGTGAGAGTTGTAGAAATGATGACAGGAACTTTAAAGGGTTTGGTGAAATGTCTGTGCAGGTTCTATAGGAAAGGAGGCAGGAGAGTAACCCTGTCCTGTTTAATAGTAACAGAGAGATAGCTGTGTTAGTCTATATACTATCAAAACAAAAAAGCAGTCCAGTAGCACTTTAAAGACTAACAAGATAATTTATTAGGTGATGAGCTTTTGTGGGACAGACCCATGAAAGCTCATCACCTAATAAATGCTCTTGTTAGTCTTTAAAGTGCTACTGGACTGCTGTCCTGTCTTGTTACATTCTCCTCAAGAGACCTTGTGTTCAAGCCAAGATGCTCCTGACACAGAGTTCTGTGCTCACAGGCGGTTACTTATTCATATGTATTTAAACATTTTAAAACAAACAAACAAACAAACAGAGAGCGCGCAACCTCCCAGCACAAGTATCAGAGGGGTAGCCGGGTTAGTCTGTATCTTCAAAACCAGCAAGAAATCCTGTGGCATCTTATAGACTAACAGATATTTTGGAGCATACGCTTTCGTCGTTGTCTCCCAGCAACAAAACACTGAGTAAAAAGCTTCCCTGCTGCCTGTAAGCTAGAAAGGTTTAACATGAGGTTTTTATTGCTTTTACTTCTTCCTAAGCTATCTTTGGGCTCTCACTGTGTTGGGTATTTTTGTAGCAATGTCAGTGCCAGATGTGCAGCAGGAGTGTACAATGGTACCTTACCAGGGCAAGTCAGATCGACGCAGTGTATCTTCACTGCTGTAACTACATTAGTGTAGCTACACTGTTACAAGGCTCTGTAATCTAGACAAGCCCTTAGCTTTCTTCATACCTTACATACAGTGGTTCTCAGCCTTTCCAGACTACCGTACCCCCTTCAGGATTTGTCTCAATGTCTCCCAGGTGTCACCTCACTTAAAAATAACCTGCTTACAAAAAAACAAAGCAGCAGAAATGTACCACTTTAAAGACTAACAAAATGATTTATTCGTTGATGAGCTTTCATGGGACAGACCCACTTCTTCAGATCAATTTCATTTAATTTATTTCATTACTTTTATGAAATTGCTCTGAAGAAGTGGGTCTATCCCAGAAAAGCTCATCATTAAATAAATTATTTTGTTAGTCTTTACAGTGCTACATTTCTGCTGGTTTGTTTTGTTGGAGTACAGACTAACACGGCCACCTCTCTGTTGCTTACAAAAATCAGTCATAAAACAGAAACCTGCGACAACATGCTATCATTGAAAACATGCTTTTTTCTCATTTTTACCATATAAGTTGATTGGAATACAGACATTGGACTTACATTTCAGTGCTTTTTGCTTGTGAGCGCTGTCTGAAGCCAGAGCCTTCAAGAGGGTTTTTTGTGGTACAGGGCTCCAGAAAAGTGCCTTACTTCCTCTTCATGTGTGACCCCCCTCTATACTGCTTCCATGACCCTCCTGGAGAAACGCTGACCTGGATGAGTCAATGTACCCCTGGAAGACCTCTGCGTATGCCCAGGGCATGCATAACCCTGACTGCAAACCTGACCAGAGTAGGAGCAGAGAAAAGGGAGAGAGAGAGGTTATAGCCATTTGCTTATTCAGTTCCCAAGCCGCCTTGCCTGTGTGACCGGATAAGCCTGTCAGATACTTTACAGCTAATTGTTCATCATTATTGAAGTGTATAGCAGCTTCCATCATTTCGAAATGAGAGGTGCTCCTGGGGAAACCATACCTAAGATGAGAAGCTGTGTTTTCAGTCTGACGCTTAAAAGCAACAGATTAAAATAGATCCCTCTGTTCATTAATTTGGACAAGCTTTGAGACATTTGCTTCTTGTCTGATCATGGGGGGTGGGGGAGGTGAGGGGGGATGGGGTCTGGCTAACCCGTTGTGTCTCACACCAACTGTTGAAGTGGCCAGCTGTAGGGTTATAAGTAATCTAATACAGAAAAACAAGCAAAGAAGTTTTGAAAGGAATAAAATAAGAGACAGGCCTGAGGGTACATCTACATTTACTGAGAGATCGACTCACCAGGGTTGACCTTCCAGGGTTTGATTTTGTGCTCCTAGTGGGGATGTGCAAAATCAAACTACCAGGGCTCAGCAATCGACCTCTATTCTCATTATCGTGAGGAGTAAGGGAGGTCAATGGGAGAGTTTTTCCCATCAACTTCCCTCTGTAAGGAAGGCCAGATAAGTTGATCCTAAATAAATCAATTCCATCTATGCAATTGTCAACCCTGGAATTGCATATCTAGGATTGACTTTCAGGTCTGGTGTAGAACACTTCACCCAAACCCCTTTGAACTTGGTAGCCCAAACCCATCTCTAGGAGATGCATCCAGAGCACCACACCTTATTTAGGCTATGTCTACACTAGCACAGATCTTCAAAATGGCCATGCAAATGGCCATTTCGAAGATTACTAATGAGGCATTGAAATGCATATTCAGCACCTCATTAGTATGCTGCCAGCCGCAGCTCTTTGAAATTGCCACTTTTCATTCCTGGGCAACTCATCCGTATGGGGGTCCTTTTTGAAAAGACCCCTGGAACTTTGAAATCCCCTTTGGAAAAGGACCCCCGTCTGGACAAGCCACGATGGAGCGAAATGCAGCAATTTTGAAGAGCCGTGGCTGGCGGCATGCTAATGAGGCGCTGAATATGCATTTCAACACCTCATAGTAATCTTTGAAATGGCGATTTGCATGGCCATTTCGAAGATTTGTGCTGGTGTAGACACAGCCTTAATATCTCACGCCTTGCAATAACACAGGGAAATTCGAATCCAAATCTAGATAAAAATTACATATTTTTCTAGATCTGTTTGGTCTGACTTCCACTCCCTGCTTCATTGTAAACAATACTGCATCCTTTGAAAGATACCAAATTGGTTGAACTTCATCTGCCCCCCCGCCCTCAGATACAAACGATTTACTTATTAAACAGCACTGGATAAAATGGACCATTGATAGACCTGGATGCATCTCTGCAGGAGCTAGTGGAGTTGAGTCTGTTCACACCTGTGGTGAATTTACCTCTTTTGTGTTTAAACAATCTCTGCTTGAGAGTAGGTTTATGGACAATGGCCCCTCTTCCTCTGGGACTGGCAGGAGCACTTGTGCTGGACTTGTTGTGGTTCTGGTCCCAAGCTTGGAATGTGAACCCTTTGCTGTCTATTGACATATTATGCCCTTAAAGTAAGGCTGGACTGAATAGCTGAAGCGACCCAAATAGTGCCACAGAATGCCAAAACCAAGACACTACCAAAGGACACAGACATAAGAACTCATATTTTCTTCAGGAGACCGCTGGAATAGTAGGGGAATAGTTATCCCTGAATTTTGGGATGACATTCTGGGAATTCCAGTTCACCGAGGCCAAAACTGGACCAACTGCTAGTACCTAAGGCTTGATCTATAGGAGGCAGGTATGTCAATTGCAGATACTCAATTCTAGGTACGTCAATTGCATAGCTAGAATCAACTTACCTGCAATCAACTTACCAGGCTGTCCTCACTGAGGGACGTGGAGAGTATTGAGGAGCACAGGGGTTGACTGCTGACCCCAGATATTTCAATTTTGCGCCTCCCCACTAGGCGTGCAAAATCAAACCCTGGAAGTATAGACAAACCCTAAGTGTTCATTAGACTGAGGCTTAAAGGAAGGAGGTGAGGGCACAGCCTCAATCCTGAATAGTTTTCGCATATGGACAGGGACAAAGAACTACAGAGAGGCACAAGCAGAATCACCGACAGAATGAAATCGGGGGAGGATGAAGTGGAAGGAACACCAGGAAGTGCAAAGTTGTCATTTAATTAAATGGTTAACTAGACATTTCTGAACCTGAAAAATATCCAGGTTGATCTGGATTTAAGGACTGTTTGTCCTTGTTCTGTTTGGATTGGTTCACCGTTTCCTAGCTCATATCTGACAACTGCCACCCATTTTCTATTCTCCTGCCCCAATCCTCTAGGACCTGGCTTGAGCAGCCAAAGGGCATCTATTAAGATTTCCTCAGAGTCATCAGAGCCCCCTTGCCTTTGTGCTCTCTGCAACCACCTTAGTGGAGAAGGAATGGCATAGCACAGGCCATGCCTTTCCCTAGGCAATTTTTATTTCCTCTTCCCAACCTTTCCTGGGCTTCATCTACACTACCCCAAACTTCAAAATGGCCATGCAAATGGCCATTTCGAAGTTACTAATGAAGCGCTGAAATACATATTCAGTGCCTCATTAGCATGCGGGTGGCCGCGGCACTTCAAAATTGACGTGGCTCGCCGTTGCGCGGCTCATCCCGACGGGGCTCCTTTTCAAAAGGATCCCACCTACTTCGAAGTCCCCTTATTCCTGTGAGCAGATTTACATGGCCATTTCAAAGTTTGGGGCTAGTGTAGACACGGCACTGGTGAGGGGGCATACAGTCAAACATTTCCACTCCCGTCTGTGCGAATCCATATTTTTTTTCAAAGCATTTGTTCCCCCCACAATCTCTCACTGCAAATATCAGAATTCTTCCTAGGCAATGGGGTCTACTTAAGCTAAAGTTGACAATTAACACCTACTCCTTTGCCAGCTGCATGTCCACCAATGTAGCGCTATACGGCATTAAGCTACAAATTCCTTACCTCACATATGCTGTGGCTACACTGTCCCTCCCTTTTGGAAGAGGCATGCAAATACGGCCAATTGGAAAGACAAATGATACATGAATTTGAACATTTCATGCCTCAGTTGCATACTCGGGTAGGATCTTGATTCTGGAAGAGCTGATTTTGAGAGCCAAAACAGCCGTGTAGATGGGGTTCATTAGAAAGGAAACCCCACTTTCAAAAGTACCCTTCTTCCTGAAAAACATTAGGAAGATGGGTGCTTTCAGAAGCAGGATTTCCTTTGAATGAAACCCATCTACACAGCTGGTTTGGGTTTCGAAATCAGCTTTTCCGGAATTGAGATCCCACCAGAGTATGCAAATGAAGTGTGAGATATTTAAATCTGTGCTTCATTTGCATTTCCAATCGGCTGCATTCTGAAAGGGAGGGGCAGTGTAGCCACAGCTATACTGTGCTACTGTATATTTTGATCTCACCAGACACAATAGATGCTCTCATGCGGGTCCTGAGGCCCTTTCTACATAGGAGGTAGGATTGATTTTGGAACTGCAAATCCAGCTACAAGAATTGTGTAGCTGGAGATGACGTATCTAAAAATCAAATTTTGCCACTGTCTACTCAGTGGGCGATCAATGGGAGAAACTCTCCCATCGACTTCCTTTACTCCTTCCGACTGCCAGATGCACCCGAGTCAACAGCAGCGCCATGACCGTTTGCTTTAGTGCATGCTAAATCGAACCCTGGGAGCTTGTTGACCAGTGGATCAATCTTCCCCTAAATACAGACATACCCTGCATCTAAACACCAACTGGGGGATCTAGTTTTGTCCATTTTTACCAAAACAGACAATTCCACTGTCCTCATTTTCAGCAAGAAGAACAGCTACCTCTGTGGAACCCAGAATCTCCGCAGTCGATCAAGAGTTTGAAATGCTAGCTCGCAACTAGCCTGCTGCTGGGTGTTTTGAATGCTTGTAGAACACTGAAGTACCAGCTGCTGTGTTTCAGGACAAACAGAGGCTTCCTCGCAAAAAAGCGACGTGTCTGTGTGTGCCTGAAGAAATAGTTCATCTTGTCACACAATGGAGTGTTTTAGATGAGAGAGAGAGAGAGACGCATGGCTTTGCTGCTCTGCAAGTTAATTCTTGTGGAAATCCTGTGAAGTTCTTCCTAGAGCAAACTTGGGCAGGCTGGGTCTGTTCTGCATCCTTTGTGATAATCAGCTGAGTCTGTTCCAGATTTTCCCTGGCTAAAAGTCAATATAAACCATCCTCCTCAGAACTGTACATGATTGAAGGCACTGTAATTACCTTATGTCTTACCGTACAAGAAAAACCATACATAAGTTGGCGTGTGCCATTAGGCTTTCCTGCAGCAAAGGTTTTGGACCAGATTCTGAACAGATCCTTGATCGATATTGAGGGGGACATGTATATAATGTATATAATTGGCCTGAATGTAATTGGAATGCATGGGCCCTGCTACCCATTAGTATTCCTGTAGACTAGGAGTTGAGGGTGGTGGGACCATGGTCCAGCCCTTTCCACACCACTGAGACACAGACTGAGGTGTACTCTTCATCTTCTCCCAGGCTGGCTGACTACGACTCTGGCCAAGTGCATGCAATCAGGGAGCCCCTGGAATGAGTCTGGCTAAGTGAGGCAGGGGTCCTTTGTAGACTGTGGTACAACTACATGATAGACGTGGTGTGTCCCCTTTCAGCAGCCCTTGGGAAACTGAGGCCAAGCTTGCTGTTGGGGCAAGGCTGATGGTGACTATGAGAGATTTAAGGCCACTGGAGACTGTGATGTGACAAGAATTTATATGGATATGGAAGCTGTTTTATGTGTCCATTGTATCTGTGGGCACCAAATACTGTGCCAAGGGGGCCACGTGAGGTGTCTAATGAAAGCTGATAGTGCCCTGACCGTATGTATGCTACTTATAAATCTGTGCCATGCTTGTATGTAAAGTTATAGATCTTAGCTCTGCAGCTGTATTAGAAATGTGTCAGTGCAGAGGTTCACAATGGGAGCTGGGGTTCCACCCCAGCTGGAACAATAGACTGAGCAGAGGCCCAGATGGCCAATACGCATTTTGTGCAGGTGGGGTTTTCCTTCTGGGACCGCAACGAATGGCAACACAGCACGGTGACCCACCGGATTAGGTGGCAAGCGAAGACCTATGGCAGAAGAACGGAATTTCCCTCCGCAGAGAAAAAAGCTATAAGATGGGCCCTGGCAGGAGCTCTCTTTGTTCTTCAGACCTCATGAGTTAAGCCTATCTGGACTGCGGCCCATCCCTCAAAATGATGCTTACAAAGACTTACAAGAATCAGCATATAACATCACTGGCCTGAATCCATAGCTGTAAATGATGTATGTAAAGTATTACGTTAAAAAGTTTTCTCTCTGACCCCATTCATTCTTCCTTTTTAATTTTTGGTTTTTTTTTATTAATAAACTTTTAGGTGTTTAGATCTAAAGGATTTTGGGTAAGCGTGTCATTTTGGGTAAGATCCAAGTGTATATTGACCAGGAAGTGTGGCTGGACCTTTTGGGCCTGGAAGAATCTGTGTGGAGTTGGTGAAATAGGCTTAAGAACCGCTCACCTAGGTTTGGGGTTGTTGGTCTGGGCTGGTAGAGCCACTAGGAAGTTTGTGAGTTTGCTTGTGTAGATTCTGGCTGGAAGATGTACGTTGGTGGCTAATTGGGTTTGCCTTAGTGAGAAGGAAATCCCAGCCTGCGGCTGTAAGTAGCCCGAATATTAAGCAAAGATACCCCAGCTTGATTTCTCCAGAGGTGCCCAGAAACCCCGTCCTATTACAGAGGCCCCCATGGGAAACAGGCCACCTCTGTTTGAAATGCCAAGGTTTTACGCTGCCTACTTGAAGAACATACTGGGAAAGATAGTCAATTTCTAGTCTCCTGCCCTAATCCTTTGAGACCTGGAATAAGTGTAATGCCATGGCAGCCAGGTGTGCAAAGACCCTGCTCCAGCTCCCAATGGTCAACAGGATTAACCCCCGTAAATCTAAGTACTGAAGCCCTCACAGTTTTCCCCTCCCCTCTATCAGGTTCAGAGTAACAACCACTTCTCCTAAGGTAATGAAAACCAGCTGATAAACTGTTTTACCTGGAACAAATGTGCAAAGACTGGAAGAAAGCAAAAGGAACTGAAGTTAGAACTACCGAGGTCCATTCTGCAGTGCACATCATTACCAGTGCTTGAAAAATATAAGGGTAGGAGTCTATTAGAATCTGGAACAAAAGCTGTGGTAACACACTGCTTCATTTTTTGGTGGCAGAAGAGATGGGGTCCAAGGTGTGAACCATGGCACAGACTGCACCCCCACAAACAAGCTTTAAGCCACGGGTAGGCAAAACACAGCCCCCAGGCCAGATTCAGCCCACTAAACTTTCGGATCTGGCCCGCCGTGACACTCTGGGCTGCCACTGTCCTGTGACCTAGTAGCACCCTGAGGAAGGATCCCCGCCTATTATGGCCTCACACATCCACCCCAACACAGACACTCCTCTTTGAAAATTGGCTCTACATTATAATCATTTAGTTATTGAGTTTGCACTATATCAGCATTTCCCAAACTAATTTGGCCATGGAATGCTTTTGGGTTTGGAATACGTTGATGGAACACACAAGCAGGTACGGGGGGAAGGAGGAGGTTTCCATTCTGAAAAATTGCTGCGTGTAATGCTCAAAAGTTGATTTAAGAGTTAGGTTTTTTTAGATGTCTTTTATTTTACAAAGAACAAAAAATAACAAGAGAAAATCATCTGAATGAACATCTAATGCCCTTCTGATAGCAGGATGGTTCAGAACCTTATAACTGAATATAAAAATTAAAAATTAAGTACAAACCCAAAACAAAACGTCTATGTAAGAGACAAAAAAAGGATGGTTAGTGTTCTTTTGTACAAAAATAAAAGGACGATATTTTTAAAAAAAGAACTGCCCTGCCCTAAAGTTTAAAAAAACTTTTTTATGAAAAAGAAATGTAAAACAAATTAGGTATGGAAAATATGTTTTAAATTTTGTTAAATTTGTTATTTGTACAGAAAATGACTGGAAAATAAGACTAAGTAACATTTGACAGTTTCTTTTTAATGGGAAGAGTGCTTTTGTGTCTCTGTTTGGGCACAAGTCTCATACCTATACTATTATGAATACGTTCTAAATGTTAATATACCTACAATCTATTTCTGATACACACAATTTCTGATTTAATATTTTAGAAGGAAAAATATCACTAGTACCGATATTTTTTCCCAGAACACCAATTCACATTGCACAGAACGCCAGTGTTCCATGGAGCACAGTTTGGGAAATACTGAGATACTCTCTAACACAAGTATCGGAGGGGTAGCCGTGTTAGGCTGGATCTGTAACAGCAACGAAGGGTCCTGTGGCACCTTATAGACTATCAGAAAAGTTTTGAGCATGAGCTTTCGTGAGCACAGACTCACTTCATCAGATGCTGGTCTTGGAAATCTGCAGGGCCAGGTATAAATAAGCCAGAGCAAGGGTGGGGGTAACAAGGTTAGCTCAGTCAGCAAGGGTGAGGCTTACTACCAGCAGTTGATCTGGAGATGTGAACACCAAGGGAGGGGAAGCTGCTTCTGTATTTAGCCAGCCATTCACAGTCTTTGTTTAAGCCTGAGCTGAGGACATTGAAGTTGCAGATGAATTGTAGCTCAGAAATTTCTCTTTGGAGTCTGGTCCTGAAATTTCTTTGCTGTAGGATAGCTACTTTTAAGTCTGCTACTGTGTGGCCCAGGAGATTGAAGTGCTCTCCTACGGGTTTTTGTATATTGCCATTTCTGATGTCTGTTTTGTGTGCGTTTATTCTTTTACGTAGAGACTGTCCAGTTTGTCCGATGTATATAGCAGAGGGGCATTGCTGGCACATGATGGCATAAATTATATTGGTAGATGTGCAGCTGAATGAACCCACGATGGTGTGGCTGATCTGGTTAGGTCCTGTAATGGTGTTGCTAGTGTAGATATGGGGGCAGAGCTGGCAACGAGGTTTGTTGCATGGATGGGTCCCTGAGTTAGAGTGACTGTGGTGCGGTATATAGTTGCTGGTTAGGATTTGCTTCAGGTTGGCAGGTTGTCTGTGGGCAAGGACACCACGGTGCTAATACATGATGGCCACATCAATACCACCCTGTACCATAAACCCACTGACCGCTACGCCTACTTCATGCTTCCAGCTTCCATCCCAGACACACCACACGATCCATTGTCTACAGCCAAGCACTAAGATATAACCGCATTTGCTCCAACCACTCCGACAGAGACAAACACCTACAGGATCTCTACCAAGCAGTCTTGAAACTGCAATACCCACCTGAGGAAGTGAAAAAAACAGATCAACAGAGCCAGATGTGTGCCATGAAGCCTCTTACTACAGGACAAGCCCAAGAGAGAAACCTCTACAGTGCATCATCAGGGATTTACAACCCATCCTGGACAATGATCCCCCACTTTCACAGGCCTTGGGAGGCAGACCAGTCCTTGCCCACAGACAACCTGCCAACCCGAAGCGAATCCTAACCAGCAACTATACACCACACCACAGTCACTCTAACTCAGGGACCCATCCATGCAACAAACCTCGTTGCCAGCTCTGCCCACGTATCTACACCAGCAACACCATTACAGGACCTAACTAGATCAGCCACACCATCGTGGGTTCATTCACCTGCACATCTACCTATATAATTTTTGCCATCATGTGCCAGCAATGCCCCTCTGCTATACATATCGGACAAACTGGACAGTCTCTACGTAAAAGAATAAACGCACACAAATCAGATATCAGAAATGGCAATATACAAAAACCCGCAGGAGAGCACTTCAATCTCCTGGGCCACACAGTAGTAGTATACCCTTTGTTGCTGTCTCTAAAACAAAGCATTACTCTCTTTCTGCGTGGTCCGGAGTGACACCCAGTGGTACCATTCCAGACTGCAGCTTGACTGGGTCTGTACAGCAAAGAAAACCTCGTGGCATAGACGTCCCAAGGTATGAATATACAATACAAGTCTGGCACCCTTGGGCTCTGACCAGTCCCAAAGGAGGAAGTTTAACCTCCCCTGATCCAGCAATTCTGAGCCCTCTGCCACTGGCCTCCCAGCCCAGCTCCACTCCTGGCTGTCAGCCCTCTGGCCAGCTCCCCTGTAGCCAACAGGCCTCCAGCAGTGAGACTGGCTCCACTCCTGTCCTCAACCACTGTTCCCCAGCTGGCTCCCTGACCAGCCACTGGCACCCCGCTGCGGGGCTGTCTCCACTCTCACCCTCAGCCACGTGCTCCCTGGTTGGCTCCCCACTTCCTTGGCTGCTGAACCTGCACTGCAGGACTGGCTTTGCTCCCACTCCTGGCCACTGGTTCCCTGGCTGATGGCTCAACACTGTTCCCGGCCCTGGCCAGCACACCAGGTGGGCTGCTGGCCCTGCTATTGCTTGCTGCTGGCCCAGCTGGGCCCCAGCCCTGACAGGGTTTCTGGCTGCCAGTCCGCCTGCTTCCAGACTCCTGACGACTAGAGCTCGCTGGTCCAGCAACATCTGTGGTCCTGACCACAGAGTCCCAGTTTAGAGATGTTCAACTTGTACTCCAATAAGGGGCCTCTGTCAGGCCTGTAACAGCTAACTTGGGCTTGTGGGGCTGCAAAACTGCCTTGCCAATGTCTGGGGTTTGGCTGGAGCCCAGACTTTCAGACCCCACAATGGTTGGGGGAGGGGGGAGTTTCCAGAACCTGAGCTCCAGCCCTGGCTCGGGTATCTGCATTGCAATGTGATAGCTCTACAGCCCCAGCCCCAGGCAGCTCAACTGACTCAGGCTTATGGGCCTTGGCCTATAGGGCTAAAAGCGTCCAGAGATGTTGCCGGTCGGGCAGGAGCTCAGGCTCCAAGACACTGCTCTTGCTGGGTTTCAGACCCTGAACTTCTGCTCCAGGGGGAGCTGCCTACATTGCCTTTTTTAGCCCTGTAGCTCATGCCCTCTGAGCCTGAGTCAATTTACCTGGACTCGGGTTCTGTTCACACAAGGCAAAGTAAATCAACTGCAGATAATACAATTTGAGCCAGGGCAATTGCATGGCTAGAATCACCATATCTGCTCTCAGCTGACTTGGCCATCCTTACTGCAGAAAGTCAATGGGTGAATTTTTCCTGTCACTCTCTCTCATGCCTCACATGTAATGAGGAGTACAGGGGTCAGCTGCAACCCCCAAGAGGTCTGCACGTCCCACTGTGTTTAAAGCCCTGCAGTCCTGGAAACCCCTGTGCAGGAAGCTGAGAGCATGCTGGCACCTGCTGAAGCATGAACTACTGCAGCACGCCTCGCAGAAGCGACCACACGCCATGGCCAGCAGCCAGCCTTCACAGCAGCCCTAGGGACCCCCACCACCAAGCCATGACCGGGCAGTCAGGGACATCCCTGACTAAAAGGGCGCCCTCCAGGGTTGAGCCTGAGGTGACGGACCTGCTGGGCCTGTGGAAAGATGATCCTGAATCAGATGGGAGGCAAAAGGCGGTGTGCTGCTGCATTCGCCCGTCTTTCCAAGCAGCTGGCAACCCGAGGGCCCACTGCACGCACTGCTGACCAGGTGCGCAGCAAAGTAAAAGAGCTGCGGCCAGGTTATGCCAGGGCGAGGGACTCTGCCGGCCACTCAGGGCAGGTCCTGTGACCTGCCTTTACTATAGCAAGCTCCACTGACTCCTGGGGCCCAGGGAAAGCTCCCCGCCACCATCTCTCCTGGACACTGCATTAGAGGAGCCGCACCCTGTGGCCAAGGAGGGGCCTGGAACAGCAGTCCGGGAGATGGAACCAGCCACTGCTGTGGTTCCCAGTGACGAGGGGGACCTCATAATAGACATTCCATCTTGCTCGTTGAGTTGGGCTATGAACAGCCGGGCATCGGTGGACCTTGGGGAGGGACTCTCCGGTAAGCACACAGTGGAGCACACATCCCAGCTCTTGCGTGGTGGGGTCACCTCAGCTGCCAGAGGGTCATCCACAAGCCCAGCATTCACAGGCCAGGCGTAGCACAGGTGGCTCTGGCTGACATTATGCTGAAACGGTTGTTAGCGACATCCACCCAGGGACAGCCACACGTGTGGGATGGTCCGGACTGCAAACTGAATGGCCCACATGGCTGTGGACCCCCACAGAATGCACGGTACGCCAAGGCCAACTGCCACTGGAGGGGGGCTGCTGCCTGCAGGAGGGTGCGGGCACAGACATCGTGCCATAACAAGGGACTGACTGTATCTTCCTATCCATCTTTGCAGCCGCACCACAGGAGGGTTGGGAGAGCCCCGACCCCACCATGATGCTGGAGAGTTTGGAAGAGGAGGGAGAGTGCTCACGATGCCCAGCAGCAGCACATGGAGGCCGACGGAGGTGTCTGTGATGGTGGCCTGATGCGAACGACGGGACCCGTCGCCTGGTGGAGGTTGTGGAGCAGTGCCTCAGATGGACCATGGACACCATGCATGGCAGGGGGAGGTGTGGAATGACTTGCTGGGCTACCTCAGGGACATCTCAGCGGCCCTCAGGGAGCACACAGGGCTCCTGACAAGCTTGCTCCTTCCCACCACTGCACACCCTCCTGAGCATGCCCCCTCCTCTGCCCTGCTGCCGAGCCTGCTTCCACCGGAGCCTCACACAGCCCTAGCTCCCTGTGTTGCCTGCCCCTTCCCAGCCTTGCTGGGACCCTTCACCAGAGGTGATAGAGGAGCCTGGGGCTGACAGAGCCTGGGGCCATCCACCCCCACCCCAGGGAGTAGGCCCCCCATCCCTTCCCAGTTAAGGTCCACCATTCTACCCTGTCCCAGTTAAGGTGTCCCCCTACCCATTACCAGATAATTCCTCTCCTCCAAGTTTAGGCCCACTCCTCTCCAATCTCAGTTCCAACCCAGCTTTCGCCACGCCCCCAACACCTGCAGGGCACAATTACACATAGTTGACCCCGTTCTCTGCCACAGTTACTTCTTCATCGATGTAAATAAGACAATTTTTATTAATGCTTAAATCTTCATTTTTTAACCACGCCTATGTGCAGTGCTGTTGGTGGGGTGCAGATGTGTGTGTGTGTGTGTGTGCTGGGGTAATGGAAGGGGGATGGTGGCGGGTGTCTGGAGGGGGGGACCAGCATGTGGGGATCATGAGTGGTGGTCACTGTTGCTCAAGTGGAAATATATCCTGAAGGGCCCCCCTAAAGCTGGCTCCCTCCCATTATGCCTGAAGACTTGAGGGGGGGGGACTGGGTGTTTGAGCCCGGGCCATACTCTGCCACCCACCACAATGGGGGAATACCTTGCCCTTGCCCTCCACAATGTTGTACAGGATGCAATAGGCACCCACCACCTGGGGAACATTCTGTAGCCCAACCTCTAGGTGCATGTGGAGGCACTGCCACCAGCCCTTCAGACTCCCAAAGGCCCACTGCACCATGTTTTGGACCTGGCTGAGGCAAGTGTTACATGCCTGTTGGGTGGCCAGCATACAGCTGCATCAGCCAGGGAAGCAGGGGGTAGGCGGCATCCACCATGATGCAGAGGGGGATGGTTACATCCCCTACCTGGATTTCCCATAGGGGGACATACGTCCTGGCCTCTGTGTGGCGGCAGAGCCCAGAATTACGAAACACATGGGCATCATATGTCCGTCCCACCCAGCCCACATAAATGTCCAGGAAATGGCCCTTGCTGTCCACCAGCCCCTGGAACACTACCGAGTGGTAGCCTTTTCTACTGAGGTACATTCTGGCGCTGTGTTCCGGGACGTGGATGGGGATGTGCGCCCTGTCTAAGGCACCCAAGCAGTTTGGGAAGCGAGGGCTGCACATTCTGTGAGGGCCGTGTCCACCTACCCCAAGCGGGTGACCCTGTGCAGTAGAATTGCATTGATGGCACTCACAACCTGCATGGGAGGGAGGGCATGTGGTCTCTGGCAGGCATGATGGGGTGTGTCCGGGACACATCCCCCTCTGCCTCTTCTCCCTTGCCACTGCCTGATCACCTTCTCCCCTGCCCTCGTCCATCTCCCTTCTCTCCTAACCCAGCCCAGTCCCCTACCTCGGCACCTCCTCCTGCCCCCTCCACCCATGCCCCCCAGCCACCAAGAGTAACCCTTGGCTGGGATCCACCTCAACCCACCCAGTGCTGGGTCCATGACCAGAGTATGCCTTGTCTTCATTACGACAGCCGCGACTGGCCATGCTCACACCAAACTGGTGCTCCATGGACTGGTAGCTCTCTGGGGTGGCCAGCTTCCAGATGGCAATCACCTCCCATTTTTCCAGGGGGAAAGTGGGCCTCATGCAGGTGTCCTGGTGCCTTCAGGTGGGGGTGAGTCAGTGGCAGAGCTTCTGGAACGTCTGCTTGCTCAGGCGGAAATTCTGTAGCCATCTAGCATCGTCCCAGTCCCCCAGCACCAGCTGCTCCCACCACTCACAGCTGCTGAGGTGACTCCAGAGGCATCGTGGAGCTCTGGGCGGGTGCTGGCGTGATCCCAGCTCAAGGAGTTCCAGGGCCTTTGTGCAGGGGGTTCACCCACGTGAGGAGTTGGATGGTAGCAGCGAGCACCGTGGCGAGGTGGCCGACCCAGGCATGGAGGATGGCCAGCTCGATCAGAAGGAGCTTCTGCTCAGGCTCCATCGGGACAGGGCTGAATGCACCGTCACGTCTGTGCAGGGGCTCTGCACAGCTTGTGGCAGCTCTGCAGGCCTGAGGGAGTGCAGGGCGGGGGTGTTAGGGTAGGGCCCCTTTGAGGGAGCAGCTGTCTGCAGGCCTCAGAAGGGCTTATCAGCCATGTGACCCCATCCGCGGCGTTCCCTGCTCTGCTCTTTCAAAAAAACGGCCGTGGGCGTGCAGATGCTCACTTTCGAAAGGGCAGAATGGTCTTTTGAATGAGTGGATCGAAGGCACCATCTGCTTCTTGGGTGTAGATGAGCTCTTTCGAAAGATGATCTTTTGGACTGTATCATCCACAAACAGTCTTTCCAAAGAATACTCTCGTGTAGGTGTCGCTAAAGCAGAAGGAAACAGAAGGAAACACTTGATTTTGAAGCATTTCAAAACTTGTCGAATTAAAATTGCATCACAATCTATACACTCCCACAAAACATATGAGTCTGACCTAATGGCATTTTCCAACAAAATCTATGAGCAGATAGGAATAAGGGGACTTCGAAGTAGCCGGGGGCCTTTCGAAAAGGAGCCCCGTCTGGACGAGCTGCGTCAATTTCGAAGTGCCGCGGCCGTCCGCATGCTAATGAGGCGCTGGATATGTATTTCAGCACTTCATTAGTAAACTTTGAAATGGCCATTTGCATGGCCATTTCGAAGTTTTTGGCTAGTGTACACATAGACCACCAGAAAGGGAAGAATCTTGTAATAATTTCGGGTTCTCTGGGAATTTTGTTTGCCATCCTGGGCCGTTAGTCAGAGTTGAGGATTCTAGTTATAGAATTAAAAATAATTCTAATTCTAGTTATAGAATTAAAAATAAATGCAAGAAGCCCATTTTCCAAATTATATAATACATTTATAGATAAACCACAATGCAGTTACAGAGCAGCAGAGGAGGGAAAGAAATAGGAGGCATGATGGCGATCACTCACTGCTGAGTATGATCATTTTCCATGGGAGTGGTGGATCCCCAGGTGGCTGAGAAGTCCTATCCTTGAAACACATGTTTCTATCACACTGAGGACAGTTGTTTCCAGGTATGGCAGGGGGCCGATGACCATGACTGAAAGCCAGTCTCTCCTTTTTCCTGTGCCTCTTGTCTGCCTCAGCTTGTTGTCAGGCAAGTTCAAAATGCAGGCGACCATCATGTAGGACTTCTCTCCATAGTCAGTGAGTGTCTCCCAAGTGTCAATGTCAACACTGCACTTCAGCGAGTCCTTATAGTGCTTCCGTTGGCCTCCAGTGTTGGGCATCCCTCCTTCAGCTGGAACAACAAGACCTGTGTTGGGAGGCAAAAGTCTGGCAAACAGGAAGCATAGGACAGAGGAAAATAGTACAGATTTTCAGGTAAGGTTTGAACCGTTCAGACCTGAAAGTATATGCAGTATGGGCTCAAATCTACCAACACTTAAGGCACATATATTCATTCATAGGCTGTATCATCCAGGCCATATCAGATGTATTGGCACAACACCCAGTGCACCTGAAGAGCAGGGGTGACCTGTCTCCTTTCTACACATCCTGATACATACACTAAGATAGCCAGGAGGTAGTTTGGTCCCCCATTGTGGGACAAGTCCACCTTAGGGCAGCTGTAATGTAGTAGGCATCCTTCAGTCTGCATAGACTATGGATCGCGCCCTTAAAAGTTTCCATCAGTAACCATGGCCGTTCTGCTGACTCACAATTGTGGAAGCACAGTGCATTTGAAGCATGTTCTCTTCTGTACCCAACCTGCTCCCTGCACAGGAGAAAGCCAGGACTGAAGTCTAGATACTAATAATGCTCAGTTATAAAAATAGAAAACACTGAAAATAATCTTAGGCATTTGTATCCCTTACTATTCGCTACTGTAGTATCATCTGCTCTTGCATTATAAGCATAGAGGACTCAGATATTTGCAAAATGTGATCTGCAAAATAAAGAACAGATTTGCACACTACTGAAAATACTGTATAAAAAAGAAGACCAGTATATTATTTTAAAGGGTTGTTTTTCCTGTCGATTTTTACAAGAGAATTTCTGGCTTTGTCACCATTATTCTTACAAGATACTATGGATGATTGAAAAACTAGAATATTTATGGCGTGGAGGAAACCATGCAAGTGAAACCTGACGAACAGAGATGGGAAGTAATATTGTTACTTTTTCATCTTTGTCTTGTTAACATCTATTCATATTTAACAGCGGAGTGAAATGCTTTTTTTTTTTTTTTGATTAAAGATTCAGCAATTCTCAGCCCTTTGATAGGGACTGAGAAAGTGCCCACTCTTCATCTATGAATCATCCAAGATGGGGTGATGGGAGGATGCGGGGAGCACAAGAGGTCATATGTCCCCAAACATCAAGGACAGGAGGAGCCAGCTGGCAGCCAGCAGGAGGACTAGCAGTGGGTGGAGGGCTGGTACCTGCAGGAGGTGTCCAGCCCCGCTCCCCAATTCCCACACTCAGCGGCAGAAGAAGGGGAGCAATGAAGCCCTGCAGCTTTGCTCTCCTGGCCGTGCAACACTGGGGGTTGGGACAAAACTGCCTCCACACTCCCTGGTGGGACGTGGAGTGATGTTGCAGCTTGGGGGAGCAAAGCAGTGGGTTCACCTTGTTCTGCTCCCCCTGCTGCTGCGGTGAGTATGGGGGTGGGTGGCGAACCTCTCCGGTTGGCACTAGCCCCACAATTCCCTGGCCTCACTTCAGCTGGGGAAGAGGTGGGGTGGGGCAGAAAAAGAGCATGGAGCAGGTAGAGCAAGAGTGGGGGCAGGCAGGGCTTGGATGGAGGGGAGGTTGTCCCAGGCCTTTCCCTGGGTTGTAGGGGGATCACCTGAATGGGAGGCCCACCGGGATCCCCTCTGGCCAGTCTCCTTTGATCCCTTAAGTCCTCTAATAAAAACAGACGAGGTGAAACAAAATCAGCAAAAAATGGCTCCCAATTTTTAAATTTGGGGTTGGAAAGTCACCTTTAGTGCTTTTCTTTCAAAGGGTCTCTAGAATAAAGTAAGTGTCTGGAAAACAGAAGCAGGACCTCTTCAAACAAAAAAAAAAAATTGCTGGTAGGGCCGCCTGATTTCAGATAGACATTCATTGTCTTGGAAGATCACTAGGCTGGCAAATCTACAAGTTTAATCAGATCTGGTAGCCTCAAGCTGCTGTCTTTGCTGTTCATTTTCTTCTTTGCGTATTGATCGCCCTCCAAAGGGGCTTTCTGTTAAACATCTCTAGCCTAAAGGCATAAGCCTTTGTGTTGTCAAGTTTTTGGCAGCCAGCAGCTGGCTGCCTGTATTTTAAACACACTTGCCCTTTCTTTAGCTCTACCAAATGCATTTTAATTATATATCATTTCACCTCAGCCGCAGGAGGTTGCCTACTCGTGCGGTGAAAACTCTGTAAGCAGCCTGTGTAGCAAGACAAAGGCTGTTGTATTTTCAGCGTGTGTACGTTTCTCTTAAAGATGACCTTTTCATTTCAGAGAAGAACTGTGCAGTGTTTGGGAAAACAAATACATCATCAGAGATGAGTGGCTATTTTGTAACAGGGAGGGTGTTCAAGGGTTGGCACAATTTACCCAGGGTTGTTGTGAATGATACTAGAAAATTTCAGACAAGATTAGATTTGTTTTTTCTTTTTCTGAAAGATATGATCTAGTTCAAATAGGGATTACGCAGGGAAGACCCAAGGCCTATGGAGTGGTGTTTGAGAGATGAAACTGTGGCATTTCCCTTTTCCCCTAGATTCCAAAGAAGCTCCAGCGCATAAGTCCTGCAATAATACAGAGGAGTAGATGGGCTGATGACATGACTAGGTAGAGCTGGTTCTTTGTCATATGCTCTATTTCCTACACCTTCAGGGCAAAGTTATTCAAAGTGCTCCTATTGTCCATCGCTGGAGATATTTAAGAACAGGTTAGATAGACGTCTATCAGGGATGGTTTAGACAACACTTGGTCCTGCCATTGGGGCAGGGGGCTGGACTCGATGTCCTCTCGAGGTCCCTTCCAGTCCTAGTGTTCTATGATTCTATGTTCCTTCTAGGCACTGTGGACCTTTAACAGCCTTAAAGGGTTCTGACATGGCAGCTGAGAGAGATCCTGGCAGCCTGGACTCTTCTTGCTCTATCAAGGGGCTTCAGAGCTCTATGGATGCCTGTAGGTAGTGTGGGATGCCTGGATGAGGATAGGACTTGCCTCTGGAGTCGGCACCAATGCTCAGCTTGCAGCTGCCTAGAGCATCACGAAATCTGGGACAATTTGGTGCCCTGGATTTCCTGGTGCCCTAGGGCCTACACAACTGAGTCAGCCCCATATTGGTTTGTATTTGCATATTGGTAAAGATGGTTATTCAGTTACTTTTCAGCTATAACCCTTACATGACTCAAAAAGTCACTGCTCACCAGAATACAGTCTCATAGTCTGTAGGTATCAGATTTGTGCCTGGATTTATGATCTTGCATTTGCCTGTATCTTAATTTGAATTGGATGGGTCCAGCTTATGAAGGGATCCAGCTGGCTCAGTACAGCTGCCCTGTCCTCGTCATTATTCACCCCCCTCCAATTTTTGTGTCATCCACAAATGTTAGAATTGACTTTTTATTTACTCCTAGATCATCGATTTGATGAAAATATTGAATCGTGTTGGATCTAGACCCAACCCCTGCAGAAGCATGTGAGGAACACCTACGTTTGGTTATCATTCCCCACTGACAACTACTTTGAGATCTGTCAGTTAGCTTGCTCTGAATCCTTTCAATTACCATGTTTATAAACCCTTTCTTAGTGGTGGAAAAGTCCTTCTCTCTCACCTTCATGGTAGGACTAACATCTAGGCACTGGGAAAGGGTCCTTCTGCCCTCACAGGTGAGTCTAACAGGGGCTGATGCACCTCTGTAGCACCTCCTACTGGTCACACCAGGAATTAGCGCCATCCATGGAAGCACACTGCCCTCTGGACAGTATGTTGCCTGCTGTCATGCTGCTCCACAGCCTCCACCATCTCACTGAGGACTGGGGTCTCGCCCTGGGCTGGGGCATCCTCTTCAGGACACTGCCCTTCTGCTGTGTCCACCACTCTGTTCTCACCCCTCTGGGTGCCAGCAAGTCTGCAGCCTTCCAACATGGACAACTGTAGCCCCAAAGTCCAATCTCCTCGCCTCAGGGGCAAGCTGATGTCCGAAAAAGTGAAGCTCTTTGGTGGCAATGTGCGGTACAAGCTGGGAAGGGGTGGGGAACCAGGCCTACCAACTACTCAGTCGCAACTTATGGACCCTTTGGCTACAGCCATCTTCTGCCCTCCTTCCCTTGACTGCTCCCAGTCCTTGGGTCACTTCCCTGTGAACAATGTTCCCCACAAATTGTTTTTATCCATGTGTAGAATACATTTCGTTGTGGGCACAGAGGTAATGTGGACATGCACCACCTGAAGAAACACCTGCTGTGGGCAGTTATGGGCACTTCGCTAAGCGGCTGGGAGATATGTGAACCTCTCCTGGGTGGCTGCCAAAGCGCGCAGCTTACAGGGAACACTACTCATGACTCTTGCACCGTCTCGGTCCTTTTTATCAGGGGCCACAGCCTGAACGGTGTCAGGCAGCAGCCTCTCTCTGGCTCCCCTAAGCCTGCCCGGCACTGCTTTGTCCAAGATGCCACCTCTCCACAGTTCATTCTTGCTGGTCAGGCAAGATTGAGCGAACTGCTGCCCTGCAGCCTTTCATAGGGACTATCTTTAGCTATGCTTTAACTGGTTGGGTTTGCACAGGCTTTCCCTAGCCTGCTTTTAACCCTCTGCCTGCTAGAGTGGGCTACCCCACCACTATAGTGACATCTGACAGCGTGTGATGCTTTAAGTAAACAATCATCAGAATCAGAGAGGTAGCCGAGTTAGTCTGTATCTTCAAAAACAACAAGAAGTCGCTACAACATCTGACAGAGTGGGTCTTTGCCCATGAAAGCTTATGCTCCAAAATGTCTGTTAGTCTATAAGGTGCCACAGGAGTTCTCGTTATTTTTAATCATCAGACTTACACGTGCAGATTTCCTGTTTCTGTTAATCTTCAGAGTCTGTGTTGCAGGAATCATATTGCACATGTCAATGAATAAGTCCAGATTTCCTACATTGGCTTGCAAATTTACAGTGGACACTTAATGTTTTATCCAATCTTCTAAATTTTCCAGAGTGACAGGACTGCTTTTTGCGCGAACGTGCTGAGTGAAGCTTCTTGCCGTACTCAGCCACTGTTATTTCAATCCCCAGGTTTCATAACTGACGTTTGTTTTTCATAGCTGTTGAAATTTCTAAAAACCAATAAAGAAGGACACAGTACTGATACCAATGTCCATTCGTAAACAGAAAAAAAACCAAATATTATTCCTTTAGCTCTGAACCTCACTTTTCCAGCCAGCATGTGAAGACAACTTCAAGCATATTCTTAAGCCATGGTCTGGCTATGGTCTGAAGAAGTGGGTCTGTCCCACGAAAGCTCACCTAATAAATTATTTTTTTAGTCTTTAAAGTGTTACTTGACTGCTTTTTTGTTTTGATAATATACAGACTAGCACAGCTTTCTCTCTGTTACTGTTCTTAATCCTGAATGACTTGAATGGTACTTAAGCATATACTTAATGTTTTTGCTGGATATCATCAAATACCATGGACACTGCTCAGGCTGATATATTAGCTCCAGTACAGTGCTCAGCTGACAATAGTTTTGGATACAGACAGTTTTAGGCTAGGTCAATGACCCTATATTCCTATTTGTCTCATGATTACAGCAGTGTTGCTGTAACCAAGAGTTCAATGGTCCATGTCAGGCCCCTGCAAAAATCATGAGATTGGCCTATAAATCTTGTATCTTTTAAAGAGACGGAATCATGTGTTATAGTTTGTCTTCCAATTTTTAACCCCCTCCGTCTCCTGCCGCGGATGCCCAATGCGTGCGTGACAATAACAGTGCTGCCAACTCTCATACTTACGGCCTTGAAGATGATACAGGACCCTGTTGCAGGCTCTCTCACAATGAAGCAAAGACCCCTTGCCTTGGCATCGTGTTGGACCAGACAGTAGCAGCTCACGCTATCCAGTGTTTCCTCCAATTTTTTTCATCCACGGGCAGAATAAAATTTGTTATTTGCACCAAGGCAAGCGTGGACGTGCACCACCCGTAGAAACACATGCTGCCCAAGGTGGGTGGTTGAGGATATTCTACTAATCAGCTGGGCAGCACCTGAATCTCTCCTGGGTGGCTGCCCAAGTGCTCAGCTTACAGGGACACTGATGCTGTCTCTCTCATCCTCCCCAGTCATGCAGCCACCGGTTCCTAGAGATGCCAACGTTTGCACTGCTCCATGCATGACATTTCTTATCAGCAGGATAATGCTGGCAAGGCAAGCTGACACCCACGTGTGCTGGCTGGATGAATTGTCAGTATTTCTACATCTAGGATTTGGGGATCCAGAGAAATTTAAGGTCAGCATGGGGTGATATTAGGAATGTTAATATGCCGTTTGACACGTCTAAGAATTGATAATATATAATGGTTAATTTTACAGGCTGTGGACTCTTTCCTCCTCCTTCAGTGTGATCAGGTCAGCACACTCATGGGGCAGTGCATTTGCTCAGCCACTCCTTGACTGGAAACAACGGAGATTCAGACAAGGGCTGGGGTTGCGGGGGGAACCCACACTAATAACCTCCCTTCCATTGGCTTTCCTTACACAGTGATTTGGGTGCTATTTCAAAATGCATTTTGG
Source organism: Carettochelys insculpta (assembly GCF_033958435.1). NCBI lineage: Eukaryota > Metazoa > Chordata > Testudines > Carettochelyidae > Carettochelys > Carettochelys insculpta. The sequence continues at coordinate 81,515,329 of NC_134139.1, read as the reverse complement.
GTGGGGTTGTGTTATTTCAAAATAAGAATTTGAAATAGCTGTTTCAAAATATCATATTTCGAAATAGAGCTGCAGCGTAGCCGCAGCCTTGGCGAGCACAATAATGCTCGTTGTTCTGACATGGTGACCTGGCCATTTGGAACTACTGAAAGACACTCACTAGCCATACTGAATAATACCCAGCTCTTACATAGCTGTTTTAATCAGTAGCTCCCAAAGCACTTTACAAAGATGTGAAGTATCTTTATCCTTATTTTACAGAAAGCGAAACCAAGACATGGAGAAGAGAAATGACTTACAAACTCACAGTTCTTCTGTGTGCCAGTCTAGTGCTCTCTTTGCCTTCTGGGCCACAAAACTACATATGATGTCACCAGAAGTACCTTCACTGTGGCTCACTGGAGGGTGACCTCTCAGAGCAGTTTCCCTCTTTTTCGTATTGAAGTGTGTAAGAGGCTCAGGAGAAAAGCTTTTTGTCAGCCTTTGGGGGAGCAACTAGTTGGTAACAACAAGATGGAGTGTGATTGTATGTGAGTAAGTACATGAATGTAATATATCAAATCATCATCATCACTAACTGTGGGCTCAGTGCCCGTTGGTGTCTGATGCCTCTCTCACTATTTTCTTCCATCTTTCCCTGTCCAGTGCAGAGTGGCTTAGTTTCTGTAGACGAGCTCCGCACCAATCTACTATATCATCTACCCATTCTCTGTGAGGTCTGCCTCTCCTGTTCGAACCGTCCATTATGCCGAATACCAGGGTCCTGATTTTTTGTTTGTTGTTCATTCTGCAAATATGCCCAAATACATGTAGCTTCCGTTTTATAACCTTCTGCAGCAGGTTCTCTTTCGGCTGTATCTTCTTATGTAATTCCTCATTGGTGACCTTCTGCATCCATCCTATTCTCAGAATCTTTCTATAACAACTCCTTTCGAATGCCAATATTCTTTTCGAATCTTTCGTTATCACCCATGTCTCACGTCTGTACAATATACTGCTGAATACACGTTTTCAAGACACTCAGCTTCATTCTTAAGCTAATTGCTTTGCTTTTCCTGATCTTATCCATCACCTTCAAACTCGCTCTTGCTTTCGCTATTCTAGTTGCTATTTCCTTCTTACACTCTAGATCATACGTTATGTTGCTCCCCAGATATGTGAACTTCTCTACATTTTCTAGTTCAATACTATCCACACTGATCTTCCTTCCTATTTCCTTATGTCCAAATACCATTGTTTTTGTTTTATCGATGTTCATAATCAGTCTGTACAGCTTCCCTTCTTTGTTTAACACCTGCATCGTTTTCACTAGCTTCTCTTCATCTTCTTCAATGATAACTGTATCATCTGTGAACCTCAAGTTGTTAATTCTTTTCCCATGCACAGATACCCCTTCTACCTCTTCCTTGACCTTGTCCATCACTCTGTCCAGATGTGCGATGAAGATACTTGGCGATATTGGATCTCCTTGTCTCGTACCTCTACTTGTTTTGAACCAACTTCCTAACTCCTCGCATGTTCTCACCGCTGTCTCCGCATTGTCATTGATATCCTTCAACAACCATATCAGTCTGCTATCCACTCCATATGACTCCAACACACCCAAGTCACTTTCTGATCTATACTGTCAAATGCCTTTTGAAAATTGATGAAGCAAGCGTAGATGTTTTTGTTCTTTCGTCAAGATTTTTCCCCTATCAGTCTTAGTGCCGATATCTGCTGTATGGTACTTCCATCTTTTCTGAACCCCGCTTGCTCATCTGCTATATGTTCTTCTATCTGTGATCTTAGTCTCTCAGTCAGTATCATCATCAGCACCTTGCCTAGATGACTCGTTAGGGCAATTGTTTTGTAGTTCTTGCACTCCAATGTACTTCCTTTCTTGGGTATTGTCACTAGCAAAGATCTTGTCCATTGCTTAGGCGCCTTCCCTTCTTTCCATGCTATATGACATAGTTGGTGTATTTCCTGAATCATGCTTTCTCCACCATATTTGATCATTCTCCCGTGATCTTATCATTTCCAGGGCTTTTGTTGTTCTTTAGTCGTTTCACTGCTTTTTCTACTTCCTTCTTTGAAATATCGGTCTCGATCTCGATGCTTGGTGCAGATATCTCTTTCAGTTCTTCAATCAGTCTCTCTGAGACACTCAGGTCCAACTGTGCTTTGTATAAGTCGGTACAATATCTCATCCATTGCTGTACAGTCTTCTCCCTGTTCATGGGCACTTCTTCATTCTCATCTTTGATCACCATCTGCTTTCGTTGCCATTTCCTATTTCTATTCCAAATTGTCTTCTACACCTCCCTGGTCTTACATTCACCGTAATACCTCTCAATATCTTCACATTGCTCCTCTAACCATTTCTCCTTTTCCTTTCTGGCTGCTTTCGTTACCTCATTGCATTTCACCCTATACTGCTGTTCTGCCATCTCAGAGACATCTCTTTTAATCTTCAATGCTCTCTTCTCTTGAGTCAACTTCATTGTCTCCTGGGTAAACCACTTCCTATTGATCTTGTCTTCTGCTGGAACAGTCTGCTCAGTTGCCTCTTCTAAAGCGATGGATATCCCTGTGACTCTCTTATCTAGGTCTTGCTCTTTGGCGATATTCTTAATCTTCTCTTCGAGCGCTGCTCTGTATGCATTCCCTGTTTCTTCCTCACATAGCCTCACCACATTTCTTCTTTTCTTAAACTGTGTCTTACATTTTCTTTTGAGATTTTCTTGATGTTTGGAATCGCTAGACTGTGGTCTGACTCTATCCGCTCCTTGCAAAATTCAGCATTGCTGCACTGATGTTATCCATCTTCTTCTTATCAAAATCATATGTACCATGTTCTTGGACTTCCTGTCATTCGATCTCCTTGTCCACTTCCTACAGTCCTTTTGTTGGAATCTCATGTTGCAGATTACCATCAAGTGCTCTGTAGCAAATTCTAGTAGTTTCTCACCTCGTTCATTTCTTTCTCCATATCCAAACCTTCCCAGGACTCTTTCCCAGCCTTCGTTAGCTGTTCCAACCTACACATTCCAATCTCCTCTGATGAACAACACATCTTTCTTCAGTATCTCCTCCACCGTCTTTGTCAAGTCTTTATAGAATAGCCCAATCTCTTCCTCCATACTGTCCGACATGGGTGCATACACCTGAATGATTGAGATGTTGAACGGTTTTGCTTCGAATCTTGCTACCATCATTCTTGCACTCACCGGTTTGTATCCTAATAATGCTCTTCTCGCTGTTTTGCTAAGAAGGAATCCAACTCCTGCTTCATGCTTCATTTCGTTTCCTGACCAAATGACTTCACAACCGCATATCTCTCCTGATCCCATCCAACGCATCTCTGCCAGTCCAAGTATATCGCATCGGTATCTCTCCATCTCCTTCCAAAGCAGCTCTAATTGTCCAGTTGCCCACAGTGTTCAGACATTCCACGTTCCAATGGATAGCGTGTGTTAGTTGTAATTTTCTTTCGGTAGCCAACTTATCTATCCAACCCCGATTGCTCGATTGGTATCAGGGACCTTGTTTATCCAGGTGATGTCCAAGCCGGCATCTTTTTTCATTTAGTAGTACTGGCATCAGATTTCATTCGTATTGGTGTTTGACGGTCAGCGCATCGACACACACATCTGAACAACCCTCCTCCTTTTTCCAGGCTTGGGACTGGCATGGAGCTCATAGAGGCTTCATTGTGGAGTAATGTATCAAATGCATATGATAAAGTAGTGATTGATATATGTATTGCCAATTCTTTTGAGGACATCAATGGGTTTCACTTGGGCACGTGGCGCTCTCACATCTGAAAGGCTGGCCAAGCATTTTCGCCCCACAACTGGCCAATTTTTAAAGTCCTTACTTAGTCAAAACTTTAGTTGTCTTTAGTGAGAAATTTTGCCTTACAGGAGGACAATAAAATATGGCCATATAAAACCAACAAGTATCAGAGGGGTAGCCAAGTTAGTCTGTATCCACAAAAACAACAAGAAGTCCTGTGGCACCTTATAGTCTAACTGATTTTTGGAGCATAAGCTTTTGTGGGCAAATACCCACTTCACCAGATGCTTATCAAAAAAACAGCGTGGACTTTTCCAAATCTCTCACATGAGTTATCTGGATGGGTTTGTATTCTAAACTACAGTGAAGCATGGATAAAATCCACAAAGCCGTCTAACAACAATTTGCATTTGTAAACCAAGGCTCTCTCTGGCATGCCTTTCTATTATGCTCACGTAGCACAAAGCATACTGAGATTGACTATGGGGTAAAACTAACCACTCACTAAATAAAATAAAAAAGCAGTCAAGTAGCACTTTAAAAACTAAAAAAATAATTTATTATTTACATTATTTTGTTAGTCTTCAAAGTGCTACTTGACTGCTTTTTTATTTTGATAGTATATAGACTAACAGGGCTTTCTCTCTGTTACCACTTACTTAGTCATTTGGGTGGGAACACCGTGTTCAGTTAGCAGTCTGATTATGATCCCAACACCCAACCTCATCGAAGTACATTAATTCCAATTTTCACGGCTATGACATAGAGTAGGGTAGGTATTTTTCCTGGAAATGTTGGACAAGACTTTGGGAAGACGATTTAAAATAAAATAAAATAAAATAAAAGCAGGTTGATTTAATTTCTTCCCAAAGTCTTGTCCAACTAGGGTAGCACTTATAACCCCCACTGTGACAAGCATCTACCTCCAATCTTACGGAAAAGAGAAAATCCAAAGTGTATCCAACTGTCTGTCATTGGTGGCTTTCAGCTCATGGGCTAATGTAGAAGAACCACAATCAATGCAGAAATTGAAATTGCATAATACAATTTCTGCTGTAATTCTGGGACTACCATTGGTGGGCCCAGGAAAGTACTTTATGATACAATGGGGTTGCCTGTAGACCACATTAGCACGAGGTGGAAGCTTTATCATCTTTCATTGGGATTTCATTCTTGGGATGTCTGTCTCTCCCTCAGCCTCACCACAGGCCCACCTTTCCTCTTGTGTGATCAGCTGGGCTCCAGAGAAATGGGATGATGTTGCGAAGATATTTCACCCCATCTTCCATAGGGAATATCTTAGAATCATGTGTGGATGGTTCCCTCTCTGAGCCATGTATCGTGGGGGCATTAGCAGGCCCAGAATTAGGACCTCTGTCTGCCACAGCCTGAGGGTAGCATGTAACAACAGAGCAGCTAATGGTAGAGTGTGCATGGAGAATCCAGTGTCTTCCCTATGTTTATTTAACAATAAGCACCACGCCTAACAATGCATGTGCTTAGTTTACAGTTTAAAGACTGTCTTATCAAGGAGAAACTTCCAGATGTGAGGACAAATCAGGCCTGGTGTAAATGGGTGTATCTCCATTGAAGTCAAAGGACTTTTTCACAGGATCTTTGCTGACATTAAGTGTCCATCATAACCTGATGAACTGTGAACATTTCTGTAGCAAAGAACTTTAGTCTGGGTATAAACCAACACAAATAGTCCTGTGTACTACATTTTGAAGTGGGGTTCTACTTGTTGCAAGTCAGTGCAGAATTTGGTTTAGAGTGTCCAGATGATCCAGATGTATGAAAATATGGAAATTCTACCAAACAGATTAGCTTTCACTGTCAACGTTAGCAACTGGCTATCTTCCAGGGAAAGGTAACTGGTAGCCAAGCAGCTTTTTTGCTTCTGTTTTCCTGCTTGCATTCATTATTTTTGTGTGTCCTTTTAAATCTCTGATTTGACAAGAATATTTCAAATGTTCTTAATTGGTTGATCTTCTTTCTATCAGAGGAAGTACTTTGAAAGCTGGGTCAGGACTGCCAGTTTTGTGTGCACATAACCTGGGAGGTTTTAGCACATAGGGATCAATATTTAATTTAAGATCATATCAAATCCTGGAGGGTTGGCAACCCTAGGACTGGTGCAATATGGAGGATCCCTGAGGCTTGAATTATTCATGGTAATAGGCTCTATACAGCCTAGCAAAAAGTGGGATCTTTGCTGCAAATTAATTTACTTTGGAAGCTTTGTCTGAGATTTTCCAAGCTAAGCAGGACACCGAATCACACAACTACTACATTCAATCCTTGGCTGATGTAGTAAATGAAAATGAATTGCCGCTCTGAAATTTCTCTTTGCAGTTTATTTTTGAACTTTTTTTTGTCATAGGACTGCTACTTTTAAATCTGTTATTGAGTGTCCAGGGAGATTGAAGTGTTCTCCTACAGGTTTTTGTATGTTACCATTCCTGATGTCTGATTTATGTCCATTTATTCTTTTACGTAGAAACTGTCCAGTTTGGCCACTGTGAATTGCAGTTAAGAATTGCTGGCACATGATGGCATATATTATATTAGTAGATGTGCAGATGAAAAAGCCCCTGATGGTGTGGTTGATGTTAGGTCCTTTGATGATATCGCTGGTGTAGATATGTGAGCAGAGTTGGCAGCAAGGTTTGAGAGGCTTGTCCTCACCTACAGACAACCTGCCAACCTTAAACAAATTCTCACCACCAACTATAGACCACAATACAGTAACTCTGAACCTGGAACCAGTCCCTGCAACAAACCTCACTGCCAACTCTTGTTTTTGAAGATACAGACTAACTCGGCTACTTTTCGAACACAACTGCATTTAAATTAATGGGAGGTGAGTGGTTAATTCTCCTATTTGGTTTTGGAACTCTTACTCAGTCTCCTGTAGTCTTTGGGTAACCGTGCTATTGTCAAAATGTAGGGCACCTGAGAAGAAAGAGAAGGGTACAAAATCAAAATAAACAATAAGTATAGAAATCAGTGGGGAGTTCTTATTGTGCTTTTGTGTATGACCCGTTATAATCTGCTCCTTTGTACTAGCCCAAGAGTTTTGGTGGTTTTAGTCCACCATGAGACTAAATGCCTTCTCTCCTTTCACCCCATTTCGAAACCATGATGTTAGCGTGTGTTCCAGATTTAGAAAAATGAATTCTCCCATTTCTATTGTGTGGTTACTTGTCCTCAAAAATAGCCTTTGTTGCAGGTAATCAACATGCAGCCTTCTTGCTGCGTCTATCTTGCTATAATATAGAGAGATTTCTAGCTGAAAACCAGAATTTTCCTCCTGAAAAATTTTGATATTTCCAAATTAATTTTCGCTCAAAATATTAGGACAAAAATACAGTAGAGAGCCTATACACACAAGAGAACTTAGTTTGATAGAGAACCATTGGGCACACTACGGCTTTTTTAGAAATAAGCTGTATTCCCTGTATACACAGCCCCTATTTCAAAATAGGTATTTTGAAATGGACACTATTCCTTGTGCAACAAAGTTTACCTATTTTGAAATAAGCCAACTGCAATTTCAACCTAGCTATTTCAAAATAGCAGTTGTGTTGTGTAGACGCTAGGAAAGTTATAAAGGTTGTTATTTCGAAATAACTTTGCTGTGTGGACATACCCTGACTAATCATTCAGGGGCTCATATCATTTCCCAACTGCGTCTTCAAGCGTTTGAAGAGTAGTTCTCAATGATCAGTTCTATGCCAGCCTTCGCTTCCTAGAGGACAGAGTCTATCTTTCACCAGGATGTACTAACATATTCACTTCCCCATCAAAAATTTTGTTACTTAAGATTGCCCTTAAAACATTGGAGTTGGGAGGAGGGATGGGGAGAGAGAGTAAACTCTTTTTAAGTATGGGCATAGGCCAAAGATGACGGATGGCTGCATTCCAGATGCACAGTTCAACCTGCGTGGAGCATCTGTACGCTCTCTCTCGCCATCTTTGAATATGCAGCCAGAATAAATCCAGGTGAGAAAAGGGCTGGAGAATATTACTGCTGTAATAACTCTTTTACTGTGACTGTTTGCCTTAGAAGTCACACTGCTCACCATGTTCTGGAAAACTCTGTTTGAAACCTTTTAGTATATTTGCCAGTTCAGGTGCCGTTCCCGTCACCACAGCTTGTCAGCGTGGTATACTCCTTAGGAGAATATTAATCTTTATCAGGATGGAAGCTAGAAGGGTGTAGGTAAGTATAGCGATCAGTGGGTTTCTGGTAGAGTGTGGTACTGATCAGGCCATCCTTGATTCTTACCTACACCCTTCTAGTTTCCATCCTGCACACATAACTAGATCCATTGTTTACAGTCAAGCCCTTAGGTACAATCCCATTTGCTCTGGTCCAACTGACAGAGACCAAAAACTACAAGATCTTTACCAAATATTCATAAACCTGAATACCCACCAGGAGAAATAAAAAAACAAATCAACAGGGCCAGACAAATACCCAGAGACCAGCTACTCCAAGATCGGCCCAAAAAAGCTGAGAACACAACACCACTGGTCATCACCTACAGCCCCCAACTCAAACCACTGCAACGCATTATTAAAGACCTACAACCTGTCCTTAATCAGGATGCCACACTCCAGAAGGCCCTTGGTGACAGGCCTGTTCTCTCCTACAGACAACCTCCCAACCTTATGAGGATTCTAACCAGTAGCCACAGTCTATACTGCAGGAACACCAGTCCTGGGACTTTTCCTTGCAAAAAAGCCCGCTGCCAGCTTTGTCCACATATCTATGCTGGCGATACCATCACTGGACCTAACCAGGTTATTCACAGAATCACGGGCACATTCTCATGTTCCTCAACTAACATCGGATATGCCACCATGTGCCAACAATGCCCAGATGTTTTGTATATTGGACAGACTTCAAACTCTCTCAGACAAAGAGCTAATGGGCACAAAACAGACATCAAAACATTCCTGATCCACAAACCAGTTAGTCTACATTTTAATGGAGTGGGCCATTCTGTTAATGACTTAAGAGTTTGCATCTTACTGAAGAAGAATTTTCAGTCTGCTTTAGAAAGAGAAGCTGCTGAACTCTCTTTCATATTCAAATTTGACACATTAACACATGGTTTGAACCGGGATGCAAATTTTCTGGGACATTATAGGGGCTCTCTGGCATACTTGGCTTTTCTAATTCTTGACTCCCCCCCCCCCCGCCCCTCTGCTTTCTTATTTGCTCACCTTGATAATTTTTTTCTGATTTGTCAACTTTGATTACTGTTTTTGGCTCTCTATGCCTTAAATATTGAGTCTGTTCTGGTATGACTATGGTCTGAAGAAGTGGGTCTGTCCCACGAAAGCTCACCTAATAAATGATTTTATTAATTTGCAGAATTGGAAAAAAAAGAGGACAGGGCCAGATGCCATGTGCCTTACCTATGCGTGAGCTCTGGAACAGGTGTTTTGGTTTATACTGTGTGACAAGACCGCTTGACCATCCCTAAAGGGTTCTGTGCTTCCAGGTGGCTCCTTGTGGGCCTCAGAGACTCAGGGAGGCGCCCCTCATTGCCCTGGGACTTCCCGGAGGCAAGGGTCTCCCTTTACTGAGCCACGTTCATCATAGGCCAGTCTGAATTTGGGGTGGAGGAGATTCCCTTCTTCTCCTGCCTCAAGCTGCTCCAGCCCTACCACAGTTGGTCAGCCCTTCCAGGTAGAGTGGTGGGGGAAGTCCAGTCCCACCCACTGCCCTGGACTCCGGCCCAGGGACCTAGGCAGGGAGGGAGCCAGTGGAGCTTTTTGCCCCTGCCCCACAACAGCTTTCCTTCCCTGGGCCTCTTCACCCACCACTACCTTATGGGATCTTCTCCCCCAGTACCATGCTGATAGCTCTGGTCTGGTCTGGTCTGGTCTGGTCTCCACACCTCCAGCCTCATTCTGTCTGGGCACCATGCCCCTCCCCTCCTGCTGCCTGGGGAAAGCCTTTTATAGAAAAGCTTGAAGGCCTTTATAGGTCCTAGGTGCTTCTATTACAGTCTGATGCTGGCAGACCTGTGAGGAGCCCCAGCTGCCTATGCAGCCTGCAGGACCGCGCTCTCTGGAAATTTACAAGGGGAACAAAAAGAGGTTTCTCCAATGCCCAAAATATTCCCATTCCCCCAGGCACCTGTCAGCTCCAGACTGTGATCTGTCACAACTGCAGTAGAACATCAGGGATAGTTTGGGTAAACTTGCTTTCCCAAACCCCCTGTTCTGGGCTCCTTTTGTACTGTCAGACTGAAAACTGCTTCCTTCACCGTCTCCGCCTCCTCCCCTCCGGCCAACTCAGACTCAAACCAGATGATACCTCCCAAAGGGAACAGATGCTTCTTTCTTTATTTAGTGAGAAAACAACCTGGATGAAATGTTAAAGATGCAAAACACAAAAGTCAGATGATAACTGCGATTTCACAGCTATGGGCTCAATTGCATGACCACGGGAAAGGCTTCTGCAAAGAGCCTGTGGTAACAAACCATCAGATTGATGTCTTTACTGGAAAGTTTCAAGGGGAAATTTTTCACTACTTTTTGGGGTCAAACACAGCAATTAGAGATCTACCCTAGTTTGCATGTGTCTTGCGTCTAATGTTTCTTTATTGGAACTTGGATTTTTTTTTCTGTTTCAGGAATCATCCAGCAGCAGAAAATAGACCATAGGCACCATGCATAGTGATTTGCAAAATATTTGCTGCAAGTGGCTCTGGAAGGCTTTGTTTCATTGTCTTCTGGACAGCCGTGAAACTCAAGAACACGGGATTTTCCACAGAAGAACAGATCCAAGGAGCATCTTGTCAGTTATGTTATCAAACAATGGCCAGTCCTGGATGCATGAATGGAAAATCCCAACTACAATGTACCTAATTTTGCATTTGTGCATTACAGGTTGGAAGAGATGAAAAATTCTTGACCACAGCCAATTAGCTTGTGCTGTGTAATGTTTGGTGATAGAACATGTAATGCTTTAGTATTCTCTCTCTTCACTCATTCTTGGACCTTCATCATTTTTACAATTAAAGACCACAAAACTGGCACTTTAATAAGACAGAATATGTTCCTTTCAAATTCAGAGTGTTACTCCTGATGGCTGTCAGCTGTCACCCACCAACTGGAACCTGCTGCTGGTACTATGGCTATATACAAAGTAGAGAGGTATCAGATAAATTTTTCAGTCCACTTATGTGCCACATGAGATTTGCCTCACCTTCGTGCAAACGAACAGTTCTTACCATCAATGTTCCCTCTAATATCTTCCATCCACATGTGGAATACTTTTTGTCATGTGCACCGAGATGTGCAGATATGCCCCACCAGTAGAAATGCATGTTGCCGGTGGTAGGGCAGCCTTTGGTGCTCTGCTAATCAGCTGGGCAAAATTTGAATCTTTCCTGCATAGTCACTCAAACGTACAGCTTACAGGGAACACTGCTTACCACAACAGCATAGTCCTTAGGACCCGATCCTGAGTATCCCTGAAACAACGTCCGGCAGTCGAAAGGAGCTCTCCTGAATCACTGTATTGTTCGCGTGCTATTATGTTTATTTAGTTTGCATCCCAAGGGCACTCTCTGAAGATCTCACCGAACCTTCCAAACAGCGTAGTTACACTCATGACTGTTGTGAAAGTTAAGCATTGCTATACCCAGTTTATAGACTGAGAACAGAAAAGTTAAATAACTTGCCCAACACTACAAAGAAACCTTGTGACAGAGCCAGCCTGACTCAATTTGACCACCAGACCATCTTTTCCCCTAAATAGCACGTTGCAGAACTACTGTCTTCATTTTGGATGAGGCAGTGACCAGCTGTCCATATTCAGTCTGAAAATAAATGATTCTGCTTATAGATAATGTCTGCCATGAAAAGGACCAATGTGAAAATGGAATGTTCTTGCTTACTAGATCTTCTCCCTTCAAGTATGCAATGGTTTTGCCAATACCAAACCTTCCAAAATCATGACTCAGGCCTCAAGGAATCAGAATGACAGTCTCATAGACAGCCACAGGAACCAGCTAGGTTGTATCCTGACCCCAATACCTGTCCCACTTGGATTACAGGCTACAGACTGCCTATTTTACCAGCTGCTGAGAAGCCATGTCACCTGTTAACCCCAGGATTTAAGTGCTGCTAGCTAGGAGACTCCCCAGACTTCTGTCTGTTGACCAGAGTTGCTGTGAGAACTGAGACACTGCCCATCTTCTCAAGCTCTCACGAGAGTCGAAGTGACAGATATGTTTTAGGACCACATGGTAGAGAATGTTTTTTCTGAAAGAAGAACAGAGCGCATGTGCTTATGTATGTGTGCTGGTCTAATCGATATGTAGATGGGCTGGGAATAAGGGGGTGAAGAAGTCTGTATAATACAATGAACACCAGTAGACTTACTACTTGATAGCTTTTGTTTAAAGGTTCATCATAAAGTATTCCAAAGTTCACAAGACTATTGTGGTTCTCGAAGGCTTGTTTACTCCTCAGTACTGTCTTGAAAGTTGTTTCCGGTACCTACAGTCAGGATTTTGCAAACAATATCTCTGAGGTTCAACACTATGTAATACTTTCGGAGAACTCTTGAAGAGACAGACTTGTGGCCTGTGCTTCAGCAAAGAACAAGGCTGAAGTGCAGGAAAGGGGAATGTAAGAACTGTGCATAATTTCACCCAAGTATCCGTAACACAAAGGGAATCCACCACTTATTGCATTTGCATGATGCCCTGTGTATGGACCCCATAATTGCTGTCCATGTACTATTACCTTCTTATTTTAATAACTGTTATAACATTGCACTTTTGTATAGCACAACAGTGAAGAAACAAAATAAATGAGGGCATCTGTACCATTGTTCTTTTAAGGGAAAAATCACTAGATGGCACTACAGGCTAAAATAAAGATCTGCATATTATTAAGACATTCTGAAATTTTCATTAGTTCTGTTCACTGTCATGGGAGGAGTAATTTTTCATTTAAAATCAATTTGAAAACTAAAATATGTTTTTGGTTATGCTACAAGGAACAAAAGAGGAAAAAATAAGCATCTCAGAATGATCCTGAAGTGTTTTCAGTCCCAGAGATCTTCTTCACAGAGGTTGTTAAAAAGGCAACAAGCCAGTCCTTTGTATAAAAAAAGGTTGAGAAACACTAGAATACACCTTTTATTCAAGAAGATGACATTTACCATGATAGACATACACTTATTCCAGGATCTCCTTTTTTGACAGACATTTACAGAATTCTCTCCCACCCCCGGTTTTGCAACCCTCAGCTTCACCGCGACAACTTACATCAATAAGGGATGCTGAATTTATTTTCTTAAAGAGCAACAATATGCAAACACCATGCAGCCTAAGGCGAGAGGATTATGTTGAACCAGGGAGCTCCAGCATGCAACAAGAGCTTAAGAGTCGATAAGCAGTCCTGTAGCACCTTAAAGACGATCAGTTTTATTTATGAAGTAATGAGCTTTTGCAGGTAAGACCCACTTCATCAGATTCTGGAGGAGCAAGTAGTAGGAGTTTCTCCTTTAGAATCTGATGATGTGGGTTTTACCCACAAAAGCTCATTGCCTAATAAATTCAGTTGTTCATCTTTATAGTGCTACAGGACTGCTTGTATTTTGGGAGCTACAGACTAGCACGGCTGCCTCTCTGAGACGGTAAGAGTGATGTGCATTTGGCAGAAGGGATCCATGTCTCTGCATCACTGCACATTTCCCTTCTCATCCCATCTTTCTTAGGCTATGGCTACATTGTAACCATAACTCAAAATAACTTAGGTTACCTTGCACAATTTGTGTTACGCAAGGTATTTTGAGTTAGTAGTAGACATCCTTCAGTCTGCATAGACTATGGGCGTTTATTTTGAGTTACCTTGTTTCAAACTCAGTGCTGTTTGATAAGGGATGATTTCGAGATTTCTGCTACCCTTCTTTGTGCTATTTTGGGATACGTTTGTATGTAAGTCATAGTCTTACAGTGACCCTGGCTAACCTTATTCCCCTTCCTTAATCTCTTTTCCTTCTCTGTACCCCAATTCAATATGGTTTCTTGGGTGCTGTAAGGAGAGCAGGGACAAGCCCACTAACAGAGGCTGGAGCAAGCAGGGCAGTTGCCCCAAGGTTTGGCACTTCAAAAGGGCTCAGGGCTCCCAGCTGGAGCAGCAGTGGGGGCCAGAGCTCAGGGCTCTTTAAATCACTGCACAGTGTGCTCTGGGTGGTTGTGAGGCTCCAGCACAGTGCACTTCAGGTAACACTGAGGACTGGCTACCCCAGCCCCACCCCTTCTGCCCAAGGTCTCACCCCTTCCAGGAGCACAGAGCCAGGATCCCCATGCCACCTTGCACAGGGGACCAGCAAATCTGTCAGCCCCGTGGGCAGGGACATTGAGAACATGGAAAAATGAGCGTGACAGCTGTAAACCCTGACTTCTCTGTACACAAAGCAAATGAATGGACATATATGTCTAATTTTTTTCTTTACCAGGTTGTAATGGAGACAGACAGCATGGATGAAAAACAAGATGTGATCACCTTTTTTTTCTCTCTTTCTTTTAATTAATAGTGGCTGTCTGCTGGCCATGCCCATAAGGCCTCACATGCATTCCCTAGGGAGTTCTTGCCACGTGAGTTGAGCTCTGGTAAGATGTAGCATTTTGTATTTATTGTATGTGTCCAAGCAGCCTGTGGCTGTACAAATTTGAAAACAAAAGAAGCTTGTTGATCTGTGTTAGCTCTTTGTAGGATCCCATCCAGAAAGAACTAGATGCATTTCCCACTCCCACTTCTGCCGGCAAAGGCCTGAGAAAACAGAGGAGCCATGCTCCCTGTCCAGAAGGTCAACAGATGTGCACTCTGTCAGCTCAAGGGAGGAAGCAAATTTCACAGCAGAGAGTTCTCTTAGCTCCCTGCCACCAATGCACAGATCTTCAGAATGATGGGCTGTTGGCAAAAATGATCTTGTGGAAAGAGACAGAGCGAGCCTGTGGAAAGGTAGTTTAATATCTGACATGCTTTTTATCATTGGGGAGTGCATGTGGGTGTGTGGGAGAGGAGGTGAGAGGCCTAGCCCTGCAAGCATACTCACGGGAATAATTCCACTCAAACTGAGGCATTACGTACAAGAGTACAGACTACTTACATAAGGAAGGCCTGAAAGATTGAGCCAGAGATTGTGTGCTTGTCGGACAAGGACCATGATGATCTAGAAAGTCTTTTCCATTTCTAGCTCCTTGGAGTCAATGAGCCAGGCTGACGGAGAAAAGAGGGAAATATTGGTTGCTGATTTTCCTGATACATTCCTGTGTGAGAGAGACACGAGAAACTTCATTTCCATGACTGGAGTTCTGCTGGTACAAAAGCAGCATGGGAGGAGAATCAGGCCCTGAGAAAGGTGGCGTGATAGCCAGCCTATTTTGGCCCTTATTCAGTATCAGGTTACATTCATTGACTTGCTTACTGAATTTAGCTCACTATGAGTGAATGGTGGCAGGTAACAGAGCTGTAGGTAGATAACTGTAGCTCAGCTTGATTAAGCTAAAAGAGTCTCTGTGATAGTTATTGTATTAGCTCCCAACAGAACAATCCGTCAACTTCATAGGCATTCACGGTATAATTCAAGCAAGCTGGTATATGACAAGCACTTACTCATAAAGCATGAATAACAAGATGCAGCTAATGTCGGGTGACAGCTTTTCCTTGCTGACATTTTGAGAAAAAACATTCATCTAAAGGTGAGCTGAGGTGAACTGTAAAGATTTTTAAAAAAGCATTTAACAACTGTGCATAAGCATGAACAGAGGAGAGCCTATGGCACAGATTGATTTATTTTTACCACATTGTAGCACGTATTTTCCGCTTTTACCTGCCTGTCAAGACCTTTGTTCAGGGTTGTGTTACTCTGGTCTGGCCCTGAGCTGAATAAATCACCAACAGTGCAGAGCCGACCATTTTCCTGCGCGCCCCACATGGCAACGGTTACCAGACATTTTTGTTAAATTGTTCCCTTGTGACTAATTGACATATGGACCTCCCACCGCTGTTCATGTCCCCTCACTCTTGGCATTGTGGCTACCATCTCTCCTTTTGTCTTTCCTCTCTCTTGTTCTTTGTTTGGTCTCATCTTAATTTTTTCTCTCTTTTCTCCCCACTTCTTTATTTAATTATCTTCATTTTTTTTCCCGCCTGCCTTTTCCCGTCCATCCAAGCATACGTTCTCCCGCTTCTAAGCCACCTCCTGTTCCAAAACCTGCAGTGGTTAGTGTCTTGTTTAAATATGTACTAAAACAATAACACACTCCACTGCTGGCCTATCCTAACCTCAACAGCTCATTCTGATTGCCAGGCATGGGTTAACAGGACAATATAGCTGTCCTTCAACAGCACCAATCTGATGTCAAAAACCATGATGAGACACACAAACACAAGAACTGTTGATTCCCTCTTTTGATCTATTTGAGCTGGGAGTCAATCTGGACTAGCAATCCCCTTTAATTTTGTGTTATTTAACACCAGTCCAGCCAGCCACAGGTTCTGAAATGGAAACTTCTGAAAGGCCTGTGTCTCGCTGTGGGCTCAGCCCAGGTACAGCCGGAGATGTTGACCAGTGTCACAGAGGTCTCTCCCTTGATACCAGCCCAATCATAGAGAGGAGCTGAGCAGTGACTCCCCAGAGGTCTGCGGTTTTAAAATAGGCAACAAATTGAAGGTACTGAGCAAGGATTAAAAGAGGAAGAATGTGGAAGGGCAGTCTGGAAGCCCCTCCCAAGTCAAAAGGCCAAGTAAGGAGTTCTCCTCCTCTTCTCTCCAGCTTGGGTGAGCTCAGAAGAGTTCCCCTACCATTTGCCTCTACAATGGTTAGTGAAACGACAACTCGGGAGAATCTGAACAGGGATCCAAACGGGGAGCTGCTGGCTGGCTGGGCAGAGTAGCTGTGAAGTGGCTGTCATAGAGTCATTGCTGGAAGTATGTTCAGTTCTTCATTTCCATTATAAGTGCTCTCCATTATAGAAGCATGAATGAGAACTCCAGTTTTGGTTCCCCCATTCAGCTCCATGGTCTGTGCTCACAAAACACACCCGTACTTCCGTGGGGCAGGTACCGAGCCTTTGGAAGGGCACAGCCTCTTTTCCTTGTCTCCATTCTCTAACCAACACCTCTACCTATTGCACTAGAGGATGCAGTGATAGTCATTCCAAGACCTCAACAACCATAATACCATCTAGCACAACCACTAAAACCAGTCACCTTCACCATTCTGTTTTGATCTATTTTAACCTATTTTGCAAGACTGGTGAAGCTGACAGCAAGTTTCTGCTCTGGCCTCAATCTTCTCCTAGCATGGAAAAATGTTGACAAGCAGACAAGATACACAGGGATTGTTACATGACTGAATTCAGGGGACTTCTCTAATGTATAAGAAATGGCTGAAAAGCTTTATTACAAACATGGACAGTTTCTCACTGCCAGTCTCTGTATCTCCCATGATGTCCCTTCCATATCCTAATCCCAGCATTTATCTTTGGACCTTCTACCTTACACTTGTCTTCCCCTCCTCATTTGGCAAATAGCCACCCTCTCATCATTCAAATTATATGACAGGGTTGCCTGTGATGCACAGAACTTGACTCAGTAACTTGGGAGGTCCCTGGCAGTCCCCAAATTGCTTCTTAAGCAATATACACTTCTTCATAGAGCTTTTAAAAACAATCCAAAGAAAAATGTGCTCAAAATAGCCACAGATTTCAGAGGCTGACCTATCATTTGGTGGTTAGATATATTAACAATTTTAGACTTGGGCAAATAGTGAAAAATATTTTCAGACGTTCATTTGACTCTGAAAATGAATTTCAGCTCAGTTGTTTAATGTTGTTTTATCTGTGGCATTTTGTGATTTTCTGTGAGTTTGATAAAACTTAAATTGTTATCTAGCATGGTCACTGCGAGTAATTTTTGAAATTGCACATTCCATTGTAAAAGTTGAAGTTGTATGTTCAAGATGTGTTGGATAGTTTTATAAACAACATGGTACAAACTGAGAAGTGCACATTGTACAAATAGCATGACAATTAAAAACCTATGCTGTGCTAAATATAAACTTTATCCAATCAAGAAATGGGAACAATATCAGGTAACTTGAGTATTTAATTGGCATAGGTCATACAGGGTGGCTGCATCTACACTACCCCTCCCTGTTGGTGGGGCATGTAAATGCAGTTGATCAAAAATGCAAATGAAGGGCTAATTTGCATATCCAGTACATCATTTGCATAATAGCAGCCACTTGCTATTCCGGAAGAACTGCTTTCAAACTGCAAAACAGACATGTAAACAGGGATCCTTCGAAAGAAAGCCCTGCTTTTCAAAGTACCCTCTTTCCTGAAAAAAATTAGGAAGAAGGGTGCTTTCCAAAGCTGGGTCTTCTTTTTGAAGGAATCCCATCTACATGGACATTTTGCATTTCGAAAGCAGTTCTTTGGGAACAGCGAGTAGCTGTTGTTATGCAAATGAGGTGCTGAATATGCAAATCAGTGCTTAATTTTCATTTTCGATTGGCTGTATTTACATGCCCCTTCTGAAAGGAAGGGGTAGTGTAGACACAGCTGGTATGTCTGCACAGCAAACTTATTTTGGAACAACAGCCACTATTTTGCAATAATTATGCAAGTGCCTACCCAATGCACTGGCTATTTTGAAATAGTTTTGAAACAGAGGAAGGCTTATTTCAAAATTGGTAAATCTCACTGTACAAGGAATAGGGCCAATTTTGAAATAGAGACTGTGCAGACAGGGATAAGGGCTACTTCAAAATAAACTCTATTGAGTCTGGACCACTATTGTGTCTGGTTGCATTATTTCAAAATCCATTTTTTGTGTAGCAGCATTATTTCAGAATAAGCTATTCTGGAAAATCTCATCCAGAATAGTTTATTCTGCAATAACGTTGCTGTGTAGACATATCTCTGGAGACTGCCTACAAACGCACTGTATGCAGAATGATCTTCCATCTGCTTTCTTTAGAACTTTGACTCCAGAGGCAGGAAAGGCAAAACAATCAGGCACGGCACACAATAGGCTGAGGCAAAAAAAGTTCCTAAGAAGCAAAAGCAGGGTATCAGCCATCGCTCTCTCTTCTCTATGTCCCTTGTGAGAGAGTGGAGATAAAGCTTTGCAGGGATATTTCTATCCTATAGCATAAGGTCCTCATGCTTCTTGTCTCTAGGAGATTCATTAG
Organism: Carettochelys insculpta; assembly: GCF_033958435.1. Taxonomy (NCBI): domain Eukaryota; kingdom Metazoa; phylum Chordata; order Testudines; family Carettochelyidae; genus Carettochelys; species Carettochelys insculpta. The sequence goes on along the minus strand of NC_134139.1, from coordinate 81,496,302 downwards.
TGGCGCAAGACAAGGGTTAATGTAACCTACAGACTAAGTTTGATACAGTTGGATGCTGTTGAATTGATGAGCCCATTAATAGCTGGTGACAGTGAGAGAGTGAATTTCCACAGTTCACAGCCCCTTGTAAGACCTTTTCTGGAACATTTCTTTCCACTGTCATCACCCAGACTCCCCCTTTGACCTCTTTATCAGTTACTGAGTGGTACCAGAAGCTTAAGATGTGTACTCGCTGCAGTACACCATGTGCACTTTCCAGAGCAGCACACCTAGTGGGAAGAATTGAAATAGCTCAGAGATCTAAAATAGACATCCAGTTTTCCTCTCATGGCTATCATGGTTGCATTACCTTGACCCTTACAGTTATAAGGCCTGATTCAGAACTCTCTGAGGTTGATAAGAGTCTTTCCATTGGCTTGGCCTCAGTCCTTAATTAGCTCATGTCAGAGGCCTCTATACTTTGGGACACCAAGGGCAGGACTGGCTACTAGCCATGAGGCTGAAAACAACTGCAGTTGTGCTTGCTTTGCTTTTACCTTCTTCAGAGAGGAACAGAAATTGTGTCTTGTATGGGCTCCTCAGCAATTCAGATCTGCAGTTAATTTTTTTATTATTATTTACAGTGACAAATGAGCACTCGGTGCTACACAAAGCATGGAAGACATCAGTGCAATGAAAAAAGGGGCACATCCCTACTATCTACATGTACATAAAATGTATAACGTGACTGCACTTAGTGCCTGAAAGAATATGTGGGAGCTTTGAAGCTGGCCAGATGTTTCAAAGCCCTGCTGTTAGTCTCAAGCACAAAGCTGTCCCAGTAAAATTGTGATAGTGCTGGTGATTGTACCAGTGAGAAGAGGAGGAAGAGCTGTCGCTCAAGGTAAGAAAAAAGAAGTACATGTATTAAAGATCATGAAACTGTCCCTGGACTTATTGATTTTACTCCTTTTGATGCTTCTTTCCTAACATCTCTGCAGCAATCTGCAACATATTCTGTTATTTCATTTGCTTGCATGTAAAGACTACATGGAGTTGTCACATCAGACCTGGACATTTTTTCAACTTATCCAATATCCTGTCTCTAGCCATGAACAATCCAAAATGTACCTTTTCCCCTTAATTTCCAATACTAAAAAAGCACTTAGCATTACTATTTAATGCTTTAAATACTCAAACTCTTTTTGAATTGTTTCTTTCAAAAGACTCAAGAATTCAAGTTAAAAATCTTGCTTCATAATTAAAATTAATCAATTGCATTCCTTTCAAGCCCCATTGTCATAGGACAACTAAGCAAAAATGTAGCAGACTTTCTATTACTTTTCAAAATTTGGCATCATGGAGATTTCATGCATCACATATGGAAATGTTTAGTTTTTTAATGTACTTATAAAGGTATCTTTCAAGGTTTTGTTTTCATACCACTAGCTGCTGAGTAATCTGTTTACCTAGTGAAATATGTATATAATCCCTTAAGAAAACTCTGAAGGGTTTAACCTGTTCCAAAACACGTCAAGCTTCTAATTAAACGCAATGCTAAGAATTTCTCTGGGGTTTGCTCATTTCTCCTGCAAAACAGGATGCGGAAAGCTGGTCAAAATATATGAACACAAGCAGCGTTCTTTCAGATCGATGGCAGGTTACTGGAGGCTGGGTCATTTAGCAGAGGCCACAAGTTTAGATGGGAGTGGTGTGCGTAGCTGAGGAAGGTGCTTTTAACAATGTCCCTCGATTTCTTTCTCTGACTGCCATACAGTTCACTAGTAACACCCAGCACTTCAAGCCTGTACATTGTCTTGAAACTTATGCTCAGTTAACCCTCTGGGGGCAAGTTATAATTATCATTCCCATTTTCTGTAATAGGCCAAAACCCCAGTCCCTTGTTCTCTCTCCATGATCACAAAGAGGCTCACCAGCCAACTACGTCTGCACTAGCTGGCTCAGACAGAGCCAACGGTGTGCCTGGCCCACTTACATTCAGTGTGGCCAGCTCTTGTAATCGTACTGCAAATCTTGCAATATGAGATTTTTTTTCTTGACATCCCAACTCCTGGGCTCAGGTGATTCTATGGACTTCTCCATTTTCATTAACAAAACCAGAGAGAATGAAAAGTGACCCCAAAAAGCCCCAGTCCATCTTCGTAAGCTAATCTCATGAGGGGAGGTCTGCTTGGCTCATGAGTTCTGCATGCCAGGGGCTGGCAGTAGTGCTCCTGACGGGCAAGAGAAGCCAGAGCGTCTCTCTCTTCTTGACACAGGGAGACGGACAAGCAAATGGGAAGGTTGTTCTCTGCAGCTTCGGGTGGGAGATACAGAACAGTTGGTCTCACACAGGATTAGATCCTGCAAGGAGCTGATGGCTCTTGCCCCTTCTATTCCGGCATATGCTTTATTCAAAACTCAAGTCCCACTGCAGTCTCGTCCTCAGCAGCTATGATACAGTTAGTGGTGAAAAGGGAGTGAGAAGGCCGTGACCCTGTCACCTTGCTGGAGCATTGGGCCTGTCTTCATCTGTGCTTTTGGGCCCTGGAGCAAAACAATCACAGAGGTTGATAGGTCGGTGACCTGCTGCTCAGTCTCAGGCACAGGCCCAAGCTTGTACAGTCTGTCAGCGAGATGCTATCACCTTTGAGAAGACAAAGTTCAGCTTGTGGAAATTTTGTCTCTTCCATTGTGGGTTGTTGATGGCCAAAGGGACACTCCCTACTTTTTGTTCCCATCTCGCTGTTCACGTGGAGGATGGGGTTCCCTTTCTCCCTTCGGCTACTGCTCAGAAAGATTCCAATCCCTGGTTCTGTGTGTGTCCAAACATATTTCCAAAGCAAACAACAAAGGGGGGCAACTTAGAACTGACAGCCCAATGCCAGGAGGTGGCATAATTCGTGCACTTTTCAAGACTCGTTTTTCAGAGGAAGACTATCCCTTGCGGTCAGTAACTTTAGCTAGAAAACCAAGGATGACTGCAGAGGCTGTGGAATTTTAGGAAGCTGCCTATTCAAAATTCAGGAGATAAGCTAATCTCCCAGTGCTGCTGTCCAGGACCAGCCCTTCTCTGCTCAACAGATTGTACTTGTCCATCATCCCATGCAGAGTCAGCAACAGAAGAGAAGTGGGAACAGAACTCAAGATTTCTGGCTCCCAGTCACTTCAATTTACCACTAGATGTGCTGCTTCAATCAGAAAACAGTTACTGTCTGACAGAAAATGACAAAATCCCAGACACATGTTATCCAACAATAAGAATAAGCAGCTTCTTATCCAACAGTGGCAGGGTCACGTTGACAGACTTGTGGACAGCTTTCTTCATAGAGAGTTTTTATTGGATCATGGAACCAATCTTGCAACATTCACATTCACAATAAAGCAGCATGAGAAATAGTTGCCAGATTTTTCCCCAGATTAAAACTGGCTTTTTGTCCAGACTGAAAATTTTTGTGGGAAATTTTTCATTTTAGTTCATATTTTCTGTTTATAAGTTTGCACGTGAACATATATGTGGAGCTCTTTGAATATGCTTCAGACCCCGCTCCAAATTTTCAGTTTTGTTTTTTTCAGTGATAAAACACAAGCATTGTACAGGAAATACATTTTTTACAAAACATTTCCCAAGAAAAATAATTGGCATGTCCTGACTTATTCTTGCCAATAGGGGAGTATTCAGTGGGTTTCGTATAGCCTTGTAAAAAAATAAACCAGACAACTTTTGTGCATTTATGATACAAGACAGAAAAACAGTTACTGACATTATGAAGTCAGTGATAATTCACCAATTTTGTAAAAATATTTCAATGTTTTACCTTTACCTCACCAACACCACACGCTTCCCCCATCCAAAAAAGTGCAAATCTTTACAGATGACCACCCTTTTGGTAGTAAAAATGACAGGGCTTTTGAGCCAAAAAGTAACTGCACTTTTTGGCAGAAATAGAACTTTGCTCAAGTCTAAAATCTCATATGCTCCTGAAATCCTATCATTTTCAGATTTTTAAATGAGTAATTTCATACAGGTTGCATTTTAATTGATCAGCTGAAACGTACATAAACTATGACATTTCTGCTAAGCCAAACAGAGCATGTCTATGCCACAAAATTGACCTAATTTACATCTCCATACAGGTGCCACTGTGAGTACATTTTTGAGTGTGTGCACAATATTTTGTTGGAAGTGCACATCCTCACCGGGAGCACTTCTATCAATGCAGAGTTCAGAGCACTGTGGGTAGGTATCCCACGGTGCAACTCACCATCATCTAGCCAAGAGTGTTTTGGGATGTCTGATGGATATCATAATGTCCCAGAATGCAGCGTTCTCCAGCCCATAATCCTACTTTCATGCCATAATATTTTGTGCGTTCTTTTCAAAAGCCCTGCAAACCCACTTGTCCTTCCTCACTGCCTTCTATCTCTGACAGAAACATGGAGCTTGCACAGCTCTGCACTGTTGTCATGAGCATTGCAAGCACTGGGTGCCTCTCTATTTGCAATCATAGTTTTTGCAGAACCACAAGATGACCCAGGAAGAAAGTGATGGTTTCTGAGAAGCTAGAGTGCTGTGGGACATACAAAGAGACAATTCAGCGTTGTTGGTGGCATTTGCGGAGCAGCTGGAGATGGTGGAGTTCTAGTTCTGGATGCAAGAAACAAACACCGACTGTTGGGATCATATTGTTATGCAGCTTGGGGATGAAGAGCCAAGACTGCAGAACTTTTGGATGCGCAAGGCCAAAAGTGACCTCACTACAGCCCTCCAGGGCAGGCACACCAAAACCAGAGCAGCACTTCTTCATCTTTCCTATGGAGACAGTGTAACAGTGAAAGCAACAGCGTGACTGAGGGAGACACCGCTATATTTCATCTTTTGGCTTCTCAGAGAGATCACTGCATCTTTTAAATATTATTTTTAAACAAGAAATGCATGTCAGAAGTGACAACCGCCGCCCATTTTGAGTTATTTCCTGTTTCTTCTTTGTTATGCTTAAGTTTTGTTGTAAGAGGGGTGAAAGAAAGAGACATGAACAAACTAGAAATCTGTAAAAAATACTCCCGGGCTTTGGAGAATGGAAAAGCAGGCTGCCAATCTATGTGCTAGTAGCAGCAGCTGCATATCCATTTCTGCAGGTGTACTTGTACCACAGCATTTCTAGCTGGTGAGGTAAAAATTCCTAACTAATAACCCCAGGGCATGCAAACTGAAACTGCACACACAGAAGAGCTGTCTCAATTTTTCAAATAACAAAATATATTTAATGTCTCTAACCCGTTTATTTGTAGCACCCTCACTAATTGGGGCATCTGACTGTCTCATCACAAAGGACAGAAAAGGGATCATTAACACACATTAAAAGTCCATATACATTCTCTATAATATATTTGCTAAAAGGTGTATTTTTGTAATTTTAGGAGCTGCTGTCTTGAGATATTCCAGTGCTAAAAATGGATATTGCATGACACTGATGAAAGAGCCAACATTTCCCTTTATGAGCAAGCTTTTGAAACAACATTTGACTCTTCTCCCTCAAAGCATAAATAGCTCCTGTCCTCTGGGATGATGCCACTATATACACGGCCTAAAGATTTATGGGAAGGTTGGCACCCATGGATTAGGGATGCATTTTATCTGGCAGGCGCCTCTAGTTTTATGCACAAGTGTTCATCACCATAGTTAACAGAGAAATTACTCTTAATACACATGTAAGTTGGAGGAGGTGAGGGGTGGTAGCCTAAAGCTTCCTGTTTCAGGAACCATGCCACCCCACTTATGCTGGGTGTGGGCTTAGTTTTAAATGGACAACTGTCCAAAGAAGCTAGGGTTCAGGGAGTCCAAGTACCTCTATAACCAGAGAGAAATGCATGTGCTTTAGGGAATGTAAACTGTTATACAGTGCTTTACCTGTACAGGTTGAACCTCTCTTGGTCGACACCCTTGCAACCTGATTGGTGCCAGATAAGAGAATTTGCTAGACCATGAGAGGTCAATATTGTCTAGCCCATTACCAACACTTTTTCTGCTTCCTGGGCTCTTAGAAGACAGTTACGGGTAAATTACAGCTAAATAACAGCACAGAACACTGAGTGCCAGGACTGGGGGCTGAAAACAAACTTTATGGGATCATGGGAAACTTGGCCACGCCCATGATAAGGGGTCATCTGGCTAATTAAAATCATGCCAATTTATGGGTGCTGCCGGATAAGATACTTCCAGATTACAGAGGTTCAACCTGTATGGTTGTGAGTTAAATCCTTGAGGGGGCCATTTAAGGATCTGGGGATGGAGCTGGGGGAGAGGGGTGGTCCTTGGTCCTGTCAAGAGGTCAGGGGACTGGACTTGATGACCTCCCAAGGTCCCTTCCAGTTCTGTGAGATGTGTGTGTATCTCCATTACCTAAATGATCAGCAGAAATCCACTAAAAAACAGGCACACAGTATTATTACCATTGCACAGAGGAGAAAACTGAGAATAGTATAAAGAAGCAACACAAAGCAGCATGAGACGAAGGACAACTGAATGATCCTAAAGGTGTAAGACCTGCCTTATCTGTACACAGACAGCAGTTCAATGTTTGGCAGCATTCTCACAATGGGATATTGAATATGGAAAAGTATCACACAGAGGCTGCTGTTGGGACAAAATCTACAGAAGTCTTTCATGAGGTATACGATACTGACATGCTTTCCTGGTTGTGCTATTTGCAGCTCCATTGTCACTTGATACATTGATATAGCTATACACACCCTAAGGACCAAGAGGATCAGCGACTGTAATTTACTCTTTGCAAGGCAGCTCTTTCACCTGTAGCTTTGTTCAGAAGGCAACAGCATGTTGTCTTGCTTTATCATGCTTGTTCTCAGACTCTTTATACTGGCTTCTTAGGGTGTGTCTACACAGCAGCCTTATTCCACAATCAGCTATTCTGGAATAGCTTATTTCGAAATAACGCTGCTGCACATAAAATGCATTTCAAAATAGCACTTAGCTATTCTGAAATAGGCTTCATCTACACTGGCCCCTCCTTTTCAAAAGGGGCAGGTCAATGAGGGAGTTTAGAAGATGCTAATAAGGCACTACCATGAATATGCAGAGCCTCATTAGCATAACGATGGCCACGCACTATTGAAAAGTGTCTTTTTCAGAATGCACACAGCCCATGTAGACGGGGGCCTTTTGAAAGGACCCACTGGATTTTGAAAGCCCCTTCTTTCTAAAACCAAATAGGAAGAAGGGGTTTCAAAGCCAGGAGGTCCTTTCAAAGGCTCCCATCTACATGGGCGGCATGTGTTCCGAAAGAGGCACTTTCGAATTTCACATGGCTGCCATTATGCTAATGAGGTGCTGCATATTCCAGTGCCTCATTAGCATCTTCTGAACTCCCTCATTAATATTTCCCTTTCGAAAGGGAGGGGCCAGTGCAGAAGCAGCCATCATGTCTACACACATAGAGCCTATTTCAAAATACATCCACTGGGGACACTATGGTTTATTCTGAAATGGGTGCTATTCCCTGGCTGCGGCTACACTGCATTCTACTTTTGGAAACAAAACGCAAATGAGCGTGATCTGAAATTCAAATAAGGTGTAGATTTACATAGCACAGCCCTCATTTGCATATTCTTGTGTGATCTTGCTTCCAGAAGAGCCTTTTCTGGAAGCAAAAACAGCTGTATAGATGGGGCTCCTTTGAAAACAAACCCCGTTTTCAAAATAACTCTTCTTCCTATTTTGTTTTAGGAACAAGGATTCTTTCGAAAATGGGGTTTGTTTTTGAAGGAACCCCATCTACGTGGCTCTTTTTGCTTCTGGAAAAGACTTTTCTGGAAATGAGATCACACGGGAATATGCAAATGAGGTCTGAGATATGTAAATCCATGCTTCATTTGCATTTCTGATCTCATTCATTTGCATTATGTTTCCGAAAGCGGAATGCAGTGTAGTCACAGCCCTAGTCTAAACAGCCTCTCTTTTGAAACAGGTGCTATTCCTCGTGCAATGAGGGCTACCAATTTCGAAATAGGTCAACCACTATTTTGAATTTATTTTGAAATAGTGGTTGCTTTGTGCAGTTGCTAAGATAGTTATTTCAAAATAATGGCTGTTATTTCAAAATAACTTTGCTGCGTAGACTTACACTTACAGGGCAGAACTGTCAGAACATGACTATTGGGTTTTAAATACTCTAGTCTTTGAGCATTCAAGATCTTCTCCATGACCCGAACACTGAACTGATTCTGGTCCAATCACCCTACCTTTGGATCAGATGCAATCCCACTTTTCAACAACATGGAACTTGTTGCTGTGAGAATCCGAGTCCTTTCATTCCTCCATAATTTAAAAAAAAAAAAACTTGTAAAGCCCTTTTTTTTTTCCATTTTTTTCCAGAACAGGCATTTAATTATTTCTCTGTTTGTATTTTATTAGGTTTCCATTATATGGTATTTATTCTTTGTGTACCATATTTATTTCCCTTTGGGTCATACAGAGCCTGGAGTGCTTTGGCAAGAAATAAATGTTACTTAAATAATAACAACCCTAGTTCTATTAAGATACTGTTTAGAGACACAAGCTATTGAACAGAGCTAGTGATGGATGTCTGTTCAAGATTTAGGGGAAATGAATATTTCCAAATGATATAAGTCAAATAGTCACATCTCTCTGTAAAAAGAAGAGATGTTTTTCAGCCGTAGGCGGTATCAGAAAGAGACGATGTTCTTTGAGTTAAGGTGGAACTATCTTCCCTGAGAGCGGATTTGAAAGAAGGAAATGAAAGAAGGAAAGTCTGTAAGATAAAGAGTGCTACCATGCGATCTTGGGCCAGATTCTGCTCTCTGTTACACCACTGCAATACGATGAAGTAAAAGGGACCAAAAGAGATAATGGAGAGCAGAATTTGTTTTTCTCTTTGAGCTGTTATTGGATACTGGCTGCAGATGGGAGCAGCTGGCTGCAAAAAGAGTCTGAGATGATTTATTTTGTTGTGTGGTTTGCATCTGTAAGTAATTTTAGTGTCGACTCAGATCTAGCAAACTTGCTATACTATTAATCTAGGTGATCTGATTTTTATGGTTCTGTCTGTTTTTGAAAAAATCAGTATAAAACTTTTGTTTAAGCCAGGTGTTCTCTCATAGTCTTTCAAAAGCCTAGCTCACATTAGTAAGGATTTGCTGGTAAACCTGGGCAAAATTTTTCAACCAAAACAGTTTTTGGTAACAAATGTAGATTTGGGTCAATCAAAACATTAATGAATCTGTGTTGACTTTGCCAATTTCTTTTTCAGTAAATCAATCAGAATGGTTTCTTCTGACGTTTTCAAAATTAAAAGTTTTGATTTTTCAATTTAAAGCTTTTGGTTTTGAACTCTCCTCCATTTTTATTTTTAAAATGGTTTTCTTCTCTCCAAAATAATTAACAAAACCCCTCCTTGGAACTGCCAACAAACCAGAAAAGAGCACTTGGAGTTGTACAACTCCATTTGCCAGTAGAGCTACACCAGCAAACCTCTTCTTCCCTGTGGACACACAGTTTATACTGGCAAAAGACCAATTTTGCTCGTATAGCTTATATCAGTTCCAAAAATTATATAAGATCTACTATCAAAAGGACTTCTTTGACCACATACCAACAAAAATTTCTAATCTCTGAGGGGCAGCTGTGTTAGTCTGCTTGGGTTTTTTTTGGTTTTGTTTTGTTTTTTGAAAAATTTCTAGTGTAGACCACCACATGGTATTAGAGCTATTGTCTCAGGCCATCTCCTTTCCATACAAGATCTTGTTGCCTACTGCTAGCAATCACATCCATCAACGATTTACATAGAAAAATGTTGGGAGAAAGAGAGAGAGAGAGAAGCTTCTTTTAATGGAGTTTAACAGCTGGAAGCAAAGAGGAGGCTGAGCAATACAACCAGTAGCTCTCTTCAAGCCCCTATGGCTATGTCTACACTAGAAGCATCTCCTGACAGAAGTTACTGTCGACAGGGAAATCTGGACAGAACTCCTGTTGGCAGATTGCACCTGCACACAACTTGCTCTGTCAACAGAGAACTGCCATACTGCACTGCCCTCTGGTGACAGAAAGTGGAATGGCAGCTCTGCAGAGGGCTGATGGCAACCGGAAGCCCTCTCTGTCAACAGAAGTGGCTATAATGCACTTCTGTCGACAGATTGTTATGCCTCAAATTTTTGGCTGGGTCTACACGTGCCCCTTCCTTTCGAAAGGGGCATGTTAATGAGCAGGTTCAAAAGATGCTAATGAGGCGCTGCAATGAATATGCAGCACCTCATTAGCATAATGGTGCCTGCAGCAATTCGAAAGTGCAGCTTTTCGAATCGCGTGCTGCCTGTGGAGACGGGACCTTCCGAAAGGACCCCCCCAGATATCAAAAGCCCTTATTCTGATCACCAGATAGGAAGAAGTGCTTTCGAAAACTGGGGGGGTCCTTTCAGAAAGTCCTGTCTGCATGGGCGGCGTGCGATTTGAAAAGCCACACTTTTGAATCGCTGCGGACGCCATTATGCTAATGAGGCACTGCATATTCATTGCAGCACCTTATTAACATCTTTCAAACCCACCCATTAACATGCCCCTTTCAAAAGGAAGTGGCACATGTCGACACAGGGAAAGTGTGTAGACGCCCCCTGAATTATGTCGATAGAAGGCCCTTCTGTCGACAAAACTCTCTAGTGTAGACCCAGCTTATCAACTTCTATGCAGACTGCTAGTGGTCCGTTGACCATAGTTTGAGAAGCAATGGAATAAGAAAAACAATCAGATATCAACCAACCCTCCTTTTCATGAGCTTGCATCTTTAGATCCTCCTCTGGAATCCCCAATCATGAGTCTGATGAAGCGGGTCTTTGCCCATGAAAGCTTATGCTCCAAAAAGTCTGTTAGTCTACAAGGTGCCATAGGACTTCTTGTTGTTTTTACAGATACAAACTAACAAGATTATTACCCCTCTGATACTAATCAGATATATAACGATTACATGAGATAGTTGCTGGGTCATGCACTCCTCTTAAGCAATGAAATATCTGGTCTTGCTGGAAGAATAGGATATGGTCACAGGTTCAGAGAAGGCTGTGGACTTCCTCTGAAGCAATGCCACAGAACAGCTGATGACAGCTATTGTGAACACAGCAAGGTCCAAGTGACCTAAAGAATCATAGAATCTTAGAAGGCTAATACTGGAAGGGACCTTGAGAGGTCATCGAGTCCTCATGGCCGGACCAGGTACTGTCTACGGCAACCCTGATAGACATTTATCTAACCCGTTCTTAAATATCTCCAGAGATGGAAATTCCACAACCTCCCTAGGCAAGAATACCAGGTGCCTTCTGTGAAGAGAGTGTTTACTTTTTCGTCCCTTTTTTTTTTTAAATAAATCTCTTCCATTGCAAAATATTTATTCACCCAGAGGAAACCAATCATTTGCTAAGTATCAGAGAGGTAGCCATGTTAGTCTGTATCCACAAAAACAACAAGAAGTCCTGTGGCACCTTATAGACTAACAGATATTTTGAAGTAAAAGCTTTCATGCTAGTCTTTAAGGTGACACAGGACTTCTCATTGTATTTGCTAAATATTTAGTGCAAGTCATCTCTCTCTCTCATGATCAATATTTTACATTTCAAAAGCAAGAATCTTCTTTCTCATGCTGTAGTCACTGCACAGAAATAAATACAACCCACAGAACACACACAAACCTTTGCTAAGGCACACCATTTTAAACACCTTACAGATTAATGTTTATGGAGCCTAAGTACCACTGAATAGCTTCAATGTAGAACTCGTTTAATGTAAATGTATTACAGTACTGTACACATATAAACCCAGTGTCTATATTTATAATCTGCAGCAAGAGGCTTTTGCAATCATTGCACACTGAAGGTAAGATGGAATTTCCAAAAGCATTCATCACTGCCTTTACTCAGTTTCTATTTGAGTCATTTGCTCCCATTGGATTCACTAGATGTACCACCTTTAGTCCTCCTCATGTTGCTCCCTGAAGAGTCATACATTAGCCTCTTTAATGAACACAGTTAGGCTATGGCTACACTAGTGACTTTTTTCGACAAAACAGGAGTTTTGTCTCAAAAACTCACTGCACCTCCACACACAAAATATGTTTTGTTGACAGTCTGTCGACAAAACTCAGCACTTCTGCCGACAACCTTCTGCCTCTCCCAGATGAGGAAGAGTGCCTTTGTTGACAGATTCTGTCGACAAAAAAGCTGTGTGGATGCTCTGGGGGCGCCTTCTGTTCACAGACAGGGCTTCCAGGGTTATGTTTACATGGCACGCTGCTGCTGGCAAGATTATGCAAATAAGGGCACCGGACAATGCAAATGGCTGCTCATTTGCCTAGTCATGCAAGATCGCTGTCTCGGCAGAGGCTTCTGTCGTCACAAAACAAGCTGTGTCGACGGGGTTCTGTCGACCAAAACCTGCCTTCTTGACAGCCCCTTATCCCTCATTTTTTTCCAGGGATAAGGGCCTGTCAACAAAGGGGGTTTTCACTGACAGAACCACATCTACAAGATTTGGTTTGTGATGACAGAAGCCTCTGCTGGGTCAGCGATCTCACAGGACTATGCAAATGAGCAGCTATATGCATTGTTGAGCGCCCTTATTTGCATGACCCTGCTGGCAGCAGTGCACCTTGTAGACATAGTCCAGGACACTGGGCAGCCCTGTGTGCTGTGCTTCTCGTTGGTTGTTTTGCTGAGAGAGCGGCTGGACAGTCTGGCTGCTCTGTCAACAGAGCGGATCACTCTTTCTATCCACTTTAGTGTATGGTGGCACTCTGTTGACAAATGTTTTGTCGGAAAATCTCTTACAGAAACATCTGTCAACAGATGCTTTTAGTGTAGCCCCAGCCTTATATTTTCCTCTTCTTCATCCTAGAAATCCCATTGTCATCATCCCATACTGTTAAACTCATACTTATAAAGCAAGCCCTGTACCTCTATGCAGTGCCAGTCACCTCTGTAGTATTCAGGAAAAATAACAACCGTACAATTTTTAAACATTTTATACAAAGCTCCAGGGATCACCTAGGAAATTCCACTGCAGTTTAATTGAAAAACCCATTCTAAATTCCATTTCAGCTTATTTCAGGATTCTAGTTAATTAAATAGAAAACGGGCAATCCAGTCTGTGCTACAGACCACTTGCTATTTATTTTACACTGCCCACACAATTTTGTTTTCATGGTGCCATAGTTTTGTGTATGGAGAACTCACCCAATCTTCAGAGGCAGTTTTGGGCAGTTGAGGAGGGATATATTGGAACCACTGGCATTGAAGAAAATAAGGGAACCTGTCTGGGAACAAACATACTTATCCTTCCTGCTAATGAATGTAAATGCAATAAGTTAATAATGCAGACATTTAAATAGTGGTCTTTTAGTTGTGGAGTTAATATAAAGACATCAAGTGGGCACTTCACTTCTCTCAGAAATTTACAGGATTAGTCTGGTAAATTTATCACTGTTAAGAGCTACAATCAAGTGGTAAAAGAAATAAAGCCTAGACTTTGTAGCACATTTCTGTCATAAGGCATGGAGTCTGGAGCAAATTTCATGGCTGTAAAACATACAGAACCCTGACAGCACACTTTTTATTTTGGTGCATATCCAAGTTTCTCTACGTCTACTCCCCTTTATGTTTCCTTTGCCACCCTCCTTCTCTCCCTGGTACTGTCTTTAGAATGCCCCAAAGGGGTGTGACCAGAATAAAATGAGCTGGTAGTGCATTTTTCCCCTTTCTTTCTCATCACAACAAAATTTCTCCTCACCTAGAGCAGGGGTGAGTAAACTTACTATGTCAGGCCCCACTTTTTGTCCCAGCAGTTAGCAGGGTCCCTCCAACCTGTTTAATGTAATCCAAACCAATGGAAATTTTGGTTACATTCATATGAAAAAAACCCTCTTGTGGCACATGTGGGAAAATAAGTATGTAGGTAAAAACGTTATTAATTGGTATATAAATGTGAATACACATACATAAAAACAGTAACATAACTCAACATTTTAGTGAGCTTGATGAGCCTGAGACCCAGAGGCTGATTGTGCTGCACCCCCCAATGAAATTTCACATCGACCCTCACTTTGTACACCCTGGCCTAGACGATCTTAGGGAGCCCCATGGCAGCAGCAGTCTGTTACTTTTACAGGGACATGACTGGCCATTGCCTTGCCTGATATGGTCCCTTCCCATCCCGTTGCAGGCAGCTAGAGCCCATGGGGAGCTGAGTAGAGAACAGTGCCGGCATTCCCCCAACAGGATTATGACCAGTTTTTTTCTCCCTGCTGCCCTTGCATATTCTCAACTAAACCCATTGTTTGTGGGACAAAACCATGCATTACATCTCCCTTGGGAATGGCAGGTTTATTTCCACTTTGTTTGGAGGGCCTTTGAGGTCAGGGAAAAGAAAATATAACCTTACTGTCCTGTGTGACCAGGATCATTAAGTATGGTTTTGAGGGGGCAGCGTGACCTTTATTTGTTTGCTCTCCACACTTCTTTTAGTGAATTAGTATTTGTGAAAGGTGCCAGATTAACAGCCCTGGAGACTGAAGCTTTCTGTTTGTGCACAGAACAGGTACAGTATGAGTAATGGGGATGGAAACTTCCCTTCACCATTCTGCCAATGTGTCTCATTCCTGTCCTGGGCTGCTCTCTTAGTGGTAAGGGCCTACTTCAGTCCTTGGGCCCATGTAGCCCTTGGCACCTGTGCTGAGATTGCTGACAAACGTGTCAGTTGTGATAAGAGGTTTACATAGAGGCAATGAAGAGCCCTTGTGGGGGTGCAGGGGTAGTGGCCTTTACTAAAAACCTGGGCAGACCCACCAATGGGGGCAGGAGGGCAATCGCCCTGGTGTTTCAAAGGGGCCCAGAGCTCCAGCCACCGCCACTGCTCTGGGCCTCTTTGAAGTGCTGCTCCAGCTGCATGTGGCTGTGAGGGAGTGTGGCAGAGCCCAGTGCCACGATCTGGGCAGTGTGAAGAGCTGACTGCCCTTGGCCCCGCCCCTTCCACTCTTGGCCCCTCCCCTTCCAGGGCCCAGAATTGGGCTTCCCGACCACCTCGCCTGGGGTCTGCATCAGCTGTTGACTGTGCTGGACCAGGGCAGGATTAACAGATTTGAAGTGGCCAATCATGTAACATGTATGCTAACATTATGGAGTGAAAACAATAAACATGCATGTACATTGCACAGCCACTCCATGCTCCTCATTTGGGGCTTCAGTAACTTGCCACCTCCAAAATGGAAGTGTAGCAGTAGTCAGCTCCACTGAGCCCCAACTCACTCCCTGGCACTACCCTGACAGGAGTAATGCACATGGGTGCTGAGCCAGTGTGTGCTTGACAACTGTCCAGTGTCTTTGCTGTGATCATCTGTACCTTTATACTCACACACTACTTGTACTCTGTTTAACTCAAATTAGTTAAACCGTGTACTTCAACAGATAACCAAGCCCATGTGAGATGGATGATCGTAGTGATCACAGGAGGCTGGTAACCCGTGAGAAATCATTATGGCCATGTCTACACTACAAAATAACCTTCACGTTGCTTGCTTTGAAGTACAACTTTGAAATAAGACTTTGAAGTTGAGCATCTACACACACTCTACTTCGAAGTTAAACTCCAAAGTAGGGCACTACTCCATTCCTGGGAATGGAGTAAGGACTTTGAAGTTGGGCTCCCTTATTTCATAGTTAACTTCGAAGTTAGGGAAAACATGTGTAGACTCTCTGCTGGCTACTTCGAAGTAGCTCCTAACTTCGAAGTTAACTTCAAAGTTGCTGCCTAGAGTAGATACATGCTTTGTGAAATAAATACATTCAACACTATCTGTTCAAGTTTTCTTATGTTTATATAATTCTGTGACTTACCATCCTGGTGTAAGTCACCGTTTTATTTTATGTTTTACTTTCCCTG
Source organism: Carettochelys insculpta (assembly GCF_033958435.1). Classification (NCBI taxonomy): domain Eukaryota; kingdom Metazoa; phylum Chordata; order Testudines; family Carettochelyidae; genus Carettochelys; species Carettochelys insculpta. Next base: position 81,480,368 of record NC_134139.1, on the reverse strand, counting down.
TTTCCCATTTGTGCCCTATGCAGATTTTGTCGCTTTGCTAGTGTTCAGAAAGAGTATTACAGCTAATTGTCACTTTGTTTAATGGTTAAAAGCTGCTGAATACTTTTGCATTATCTTCCTCTTTGGAGCAACTTCAATGGCACCAACTGAATTAGCAATAATTAGGGATTAATTTACTCACATTGATAAGGTATATGAATATGTTTTTATACTTTACAGTTTTCCATACTGAATTTCATCCTATTTATTTCAAACATTTCTTCTATTTGTCCAGATCATTCTGAATTCAAATCCTGTCATCCAAAGTGCTTGCCACCTCTCCCAGCTTGGTATTGCCCACACATTTTACACATTCACTTTCTACATCATTATCTGAATAATTTATTAAGATATTGACTAGAATCAGACCAAGAATTGATCCCCTTGGGATCCTACACAATAAGCCCTTCCAGCTTGATTGTGAACCATTAATAACTACTCTGAGTACTCTTGAATACTCTTCTATCCAGTCATGCATCCTCCTTATAGAAGGTTCAGCTAAGCTGTATTTCTCTAGGTTATTTTAAAAGGAGAAAGCCATGTATGACAGTAACAAAATCCTTACTGTAGTAGAGATATACAACATCTACTACTTCCACCCTACTGGCAAGGCTCGTGACTCTTCAAAAAAGGATGTTAGTTTGGTTTGACACTATTCATTCCTGACAAACGCATATTGACTGTTACTTGTCTTAGGACTTGTCTGCCCTTAACTGGAGATTGACCCTTGAGAAATTGATATCCCATGTGTCGATGTAGTGGGTCTAATAGGGACAGTTTTCCAGTTGACCCCGGTACTCCATGGACTCATGAGGAATAAGGGATGTTGAGTTTCTCTTGTCAACCTCTTGCTGTGGGAAAGCCACCAAAATACAATTTAAGGTATGTTGCTATCCACATAGCTGAAGTTGAGTATCTTAAGTTAACTTTTTCCCTAAGTGTAGACCTCTCCTTATTTTCTTTCAAGTGCCTGTGAATTGATTGTTTGACTATTTACTCCATTATCTTTTAGGCTGAAGTTAAGCTAATTGGTCTATAATTCTCTGGGCTGTCCTTATTGCATTTTTATAGACAGCTACCCTATTTGCCCTTTGCCAGGCCTCTTGGATCTTTGCTGTCCTTCATGAGACCTTAGAGGTAATTGCTAATGGCTCAATGATCACTTCAGCTGGTTCTTTAAATATGCTTGGATACATTTCATCAGGCCTGGCTAACTTGAAGACATTGAACGGTAAGTAATTTTAAACTTACTCTTTTCTACAACAGCCTAAGAGCCTAACCCATTGTGCTGATATTCACTATGTTAATCCTTCAATCATCACTAAAAATGAAAAGCCACTTTTCACTTTGGTCATTGCTGCCTTTTCTGTTTTTGCTTCTGTATCCCACCTGTTATAGTGCTCTAAAAGTTAATAATAATTTAAAAAAAATGCTATCCCAGATTAACTTGCATAAGTGACTTGCAATCAGAAAGACCATGAACAAAATTATGACTTTGCTAATAGGTGAACATGCTTTTCACTTTTAGCACCCTCATTATATCTTTGCTGATGACAAACAAATCTCTGTGTTTTGGAATAATACCCATACACAAATAGTGAACAGACCATCACAAATTCCAGGTACAATTTTTTAAAGTTGCATGTAACAGTGCAAATTAAATGACACAAAATAAATAAATCCTCCAGTGGCATTTACTAATGACTAGCAAATGTACCTGGTGTTGCTTGATTCCTTAAGCCAACAACGATGTGGGTTTTTTTTTTAAATAAAAGGAAAATGCACACGCTTTATTTAAATTAGTGTATTTTTCCAAACCTGGTCCCCAGTCTCCAACCCCAAAGCCCCTTCTGACACCCCAATCCTGATTCCTGCACCCCAACACTCTGCCCCAAGCCCCACAATCCAGATCACTGCCTTGACTCCTGCTCCCCTGCAATCCTCTGCCCTGAACCTTCCTCACCCCCAACTGCTTGCTGTTCCCCTTCCTGTCCTTGTGAGGGAGCAAGCACAAAATGCACTGTTCTTCCGCCCCCTGCACTCTCTAAGCAGAATGAGGAATGCAGCAAACTGTGCAATTTTCCCTCGCTCCCTGACAATGAGGAAGGGAAGCAGCCAGGAATGAATCTGGAGTGGGGAGCTTCAGCCTCCATCAGCACACCCAAACCCTTACTTTGCTTTAAGTTACGATCAGAGAAAGCTGTATAGAGAATTTGGTGGTCACAGCTCTTACAGTTTAGTACCGTTCTTGAACGGACAAATAGACCTAAAGCCAAACTCTCTCAAATATATAATAGATATTTGGCATTTTGTACCTGGAGACTACAGATTTTACACATGGCTAAATAGATCAGTTAGACTGGAAAACCATCTCCCAGGCAAAAGGGACAATACCCCTTGCTAGGGAATTTTAAAAGTACGCTGGAAAGTGCACTAGAACTTGTATTGTCGAGAACAATCCTGCACTGGCAGAAAATGGACTAGAAACAGTCCCCTTCCATCTTTTAATTCAATTAATAAAATCCTTAGCCTATTGAAGTCAATGAGAAAGCTCTCACTGACTTCAGCTAGATGGAGATTTCTCCCGACAGCCTGGCCAATAAACAATCCTTAGAAAAATGTGATATAAAACAAAGAATTTCTGATAGCACATCATCTGCTCACATGCCCCTGTTTATGCCAACATATCTTTGTGCAGCTCGCGTTCCATCAATGTTGACCCTAGCACTAAAAGAGACGAGTGGGCCAGAATGTTAAGTGTGCGGGCAACATGGGAGGGGCAGGGGTATGCTCAGTGTAAGTGAAAGCTTTCTTTATTACAGTATCACCTTTCATTACTTTTCTGTCTGTATGAATTGCATCTGTGTGGTCCATGCTCCCAAGTCCTCCTGGCAAATTCTGCGTCTGTTGCCATTTTTAGCTGTAAAGATACAAGTTGGTGAGACCACTCAGTGGAACGGACCAAAGAGATTTGCTCATACGGAGAAGGGTTAAAGGCGGTAAAGAATGACATATTGCTTTAAAGTTTGTCAGGCAGCAATTTGAATTTGGAATGTTTCACAGAGTTCTTTCCCTGCCCCCATTGCAGGTGCTTTTAAAATCATTCATTGACTGATTCGCCAGGGTCTGCAACTGATGCTGATTACAATGAGCTTACGTTTGCACACAAGTGCAATGAAGAAACTCCACCAACTACAAGTGAGTTATACCAGACTTATGCTGGCATAACTGAGGGTATGTCTGCACAGCAAAGTTATTTCAAAATAACATCTGTTATTTCAAAATACTTTTGCAAGCTTCTATACAATGCGACCACTATGTTGAGATAATTTCTAAATAACGGAAGGGTTATTTCAAATTTGGTACACCTCATTGTACAAGGAATAGTACCTATTTCAAAACAGATATTTTGGAATAGGGGCTGTGTGGACAGGGGATAGGGGTTTTTCAAAGTAAGCTATTACAGAACAGTTTATTCCAAAATAATTCTGCTATGTAGACTGCTTCCGGGGCTCTAATCCAACATGGTGGCTGTTTCTACACAGGCCACTTCCTTCAGAAGTGGCATGCTAATACATGGAGCGAAAGATGCTAATGAGGCATGGATGCAAATTCCCTGTGCCTCATTAGCATAACGCCACGTGATTTGGCATCTGGAAGACCGGTCTTCTGGACTCCAAAACGCCATGTAGAAGCACGGCCCCAGGGGGGCTTCCGGAAGGAAGTCCTTCTTCCCAAAGCCCCTGCTTCCCATAAATTTTTGGGAAGCAGGGGCCTCGGGAAGGAGGACTTCCTTCCGGAAGCCCCCCTGGGGCCGTGCTTCTACATGGCGTTTTGGAGTCCAGAAGACTGGTCTTCCAGATGCCAAATCACGTGGCGTTATGCTAATGAGGCACAAGGAATTTGCATCCGTGCCTCATTAGCATCTTTCGCTCCATGTATGAGCATGCCACTTCCAAAGGAAGTGGCCTGTGTAGAAATGGCCAGTGTGTCTACACAGAATAGAGCCTAGTTTGGAACAAGTTTTGCTTATTTTGAGGCTTCCCTGTAGTGTAGAGGCATCATTCTGGAACAGTTTATTTTAAAATAACAACTCCAGAATAAGCTATTCCGGAATAACTTTGCTGTGCAGACATACCCTGAGAAGAATTTACACAATGGCGAATATATTAATAGTGACAAAAAATGTGACATTTATCAGAAAATATGTAGCAAGTGTTCCATCTCCCACTAGGAACCAAAAAATACCATTTCAAAATGTTGGTAGAACGCATATTAATATCTCTGGTGTTATAGGGGCCAAGCCTGCTAATTACAAAGCTGTACCACCTAGATGTTGTGTGGCCTCAAATCATATTGAGCAAGTAGGATCAAGCCCGTTGCTTTGTCCTGAGCATCATAAAAGTGTGAGAAGAACTGACATGAACTTAAACAACAAGAATGTAGGGAGTTAATGACCTAAAATCTAATCTAGGGGTGAGAGTTTCAAAAACACGTAAGTGACTTAGAAGCTTAAGGCTCATTGAAAGTCAGTGGGATTTAGATATAAAAGTCCTGAATCCCACAAATACTTAGACACAAGCTTCACTTTGTTTCCATGTATAGTCCCACGAATTCAAAAGGCCTACACACCACAGTAAAGTTCAGAATTTGGGTAAAAGTTTGTATGATCAAGGCCTCACGTGCCTCAGTAACTTCTGAAAACAAGACTTTAGCTCCTATGTGACATCGGCTGCTCTGAAAATGCTACCCTAAAATGTTTTAGAGGTCACAAAATCTGACTCAATAATGAGCTACTTGGTAATAACTATTTTACAGCAAAAACACATTAAAGGAACACTAGAAAGCCCATTCTCCCTATAAAAGCAAAGTTTGAATATGTGATATTTTAAAAAGACACAATAAAAACCATTAGGAAGTCAAAGAGGCACTTAAATATTACTCCAAACTTACAAATCCTACTTACAATTTAGATCAATTCCCCCACCACCACCAAAATATATCTATCTGTATGAGTAAGGTAAAGCAGAGATCACTTCATAAATAACTGAAATTTGGGGGCCAAATTCTGCTCACATTTCTCAGGGAAGTATTCACATTCAATATTATGGGAGCCTCTCCAGTGGGCGTCAGGGCATGAAGCTGTAAGGAGCAAATTACTCTCAAACTAAAAGAGGAATCGTATAAGAAATGGAAACTAGGACAAATTACAAAGGATGAATATAGGCAAACAACACGAGCATGCAGGAGCAAGATTAGAAAGGCTAAGGCACAAAATGAGCTCAAGCTAGCTACAAGCATACAGGGAAACAAGAAGGCTTTTTACAAATACATTGGTAACAAGAGGAAGACCAAGGAGAGAGTAGGGCCATTGGCCAGTGATGAGGGAGAAACAGTAACAGGGAATTTGGAAATGGCAGAGATGTTTAATGATTTCTTTGTTTCGGTCTTCACTGAGAAATCTGAAGGAATGCCTGACATAGTGAATGCTAGTGAAATAGGGGTAGGTTTAGAAGTTGAAATACGAAAAGAACAAATTTTAGAAAAATTAGATGTCTGCAAATCACCAGGGCCTGATGAAATGCATCCTAGAATCCTCAAGAAGCTGATAGAAGAGGTATCTGAGCCTTTAGCAATCATTTTTGGAAAATCATGGGAGATGGGAGAGATTCCAGAAGACTGGAAAAGGGCAAATATAGTACCCATTTATAAAAAGGGGAACAAGAATAACCTGGGAAACTACAGGCCAGTCAGCTTAACTTCTGTGCCAGGAAAGATAATGGAGCAGGTCATAAAAGAAATCATCTGCAGGCAATTGGAAGGTGGTAAGGTGATAGGGAACAGCCAGCATGGTTTTGTTCAAAACAGATCATGTCAAACCAATCTAATAGCTTTCTCTGATAGAATAGTGAGACTTGTGGATAAGGGAGAAGCGGTGGCTGTGATATACCTAGACTTCAGTAAAGCATTTGACATGGTCTCACATAATATACTTATCAATAAACTACTCAAATACAACTTAGATGGGGCTACTATAAGGTGGGTGAACAACAGGCTGGATATCCGTACCCAGAGAGTAATTATTAATGGTTTTCAATCCTGCTGGAAAAGTATAACTAGTGGGGTTCCGCAGGGTCTGTTTTAGGACCGGTTCTGTTCAATATCTTCATTAACAATTTAGATATTGACATAGAAAGTACACTTATTAAGTTTGCAGATGATACCAAGCTGGGAAGGGTTGCAACTTCTTTGGAGGATAGGGTCATAATTCAAAAGGATCTGGATAAACTGGAGAAATGGGCTGAGGTAAACAGGATGAAGTTTAATAAGGACAAATGCAAAGTGCTCCACTTAGGAAGGAACAATCAGTGTCACACATACAGAATGGGAAAGGACTGCCTAGGAATGAGTACAGCAGAAGGGGATCTAGGGGTTATAGTGGACCACAAGCTAAATATGAGTCAACAGTGTGATGCTGTTGCAAAAAAAGCAAACATGATTCTAGGATGCATTAACAGGTGTGTTGTGAACAAAACACGAGAAGTCATTCTCCCACTCTACTCTGCACTGGTTAGGCCTCAGCTGGAGTATTGTGTCCAGTTCTGGGCACCGCAGTTCAGGAAGGATGTGGAGAAATTGGAGAGGGTCCAGAGGAGAGCAACGAGAATGATCAAAGGTCTAGAGAACATGACCTATGAAGAAAGGCTGAAAGAACTGGGCTTGTTTAGTTTGGAAAAGAGAAGATTGAGTGGGGGACATGATAGCAGTTTTCAGGTATCTAAAAGGGCGTCATAAGGCAGAGAGAGGGAACTTGTTCCTCCTTGCCTCTGAGGATAGAACAAGAGGCAATGGACTGAAATTGCAGCAGGGGAGGTTCAGGTTGGACATTAGGAAAAAGTTCCTAACTGTCAGGGTGATCAAACACTGGAATGAATTGCCAAGGGAGGTGGTAGAATCTCCATCACTGGAGCTATTTAAGAAGAGGTTAGATAGATGGCTTTCAGGGATGGTCTAGAAAGTGCTTGGTCCTGCCATGAGGGCAGGGGGCTGCACTCGATGGCCTCTCGAAGTCCCTTCCAGTCCTACTCTTCTATGATTCTATGAAATTAGTGGTGTTTAATGCGTGTCCCTTAAGAGGAAGAATAGTCTAGTGGTTATTAGGATTTGGGAAGCAACCCAGGTTCAATTCTCTGTTTTTCTGTTGTGAATTTGGGCAAGTCATTTAGGGTGTGTCTACACAGCGAAGTTATTTCGGAATAGGGGTTGGCTTATTTTGAAATTGGTAAATCTCATTCTATGATGAATAGTGCCTATCACAAAATAAGTGTTATTAAGACAGGGAATAGACCCTATCTCAAAATAAGCCATAGCATGTTCAATGCCTCTATTTTGAAATAGGTTCAATGGTTACATCCACACTACAGTGATCTGTTGACAGAAGTTCCTGTTGAAAGATATGAGACTCCTGGCGGGGGGCTCCTCCTGGCGGGGGGCTCCTCCTGGCTGCACCAAACTCCAGGGAGCTGGCACCCTGCCCCCCATCCCTGGGGAAGTGGCGGCCATGGATGTTCCCTGCCTGGAACCTCGGGGAAGCGGTAGCTGTGGGTGCTCCAGGACCACCCCCAGCCCCTGAGGGCCTAAATATGAGACTATTTGTCCCTTTTTAAAAAATGAGTACAGGAAAATTAATTAGGAGGAAGGGAATTTTGAAGTTGGGCACAGGTTTCGAAGCGTCCCTGTCTATGCTTCCTGTCAGCACTTCAAATTTAGCATCTTCGAAATTCACACGGCCGCCATTATGCTAACGAAGTGCGGCATATGCATGGCAGAGCCTCATTGATACTCCCCTGTCTATGTCATCTCCATGCCCCTTTTGAAGAAGAGGGCTAGTGTAGACACAGCCTTAGAAAATTTTATAGGAGGGCTATAATTCCTTATTACTTTACGTTGGCTAGTTCAAACTTTCTATGGAAAATGTTTGCTTTTTTAAATTCTATCAGATTTTAGGGCATTTCCTGCAGAAACTTATTGGTTTCATTCCTATTACAGTAAACCCTTGAGTTATGTGGGTGTTGCATTCTTGCAACCCTCACGTAACTCAAATTTTCACATAAGTCAAAGGGAGACAGGAACCCCTGGGCTTGTAGGAGCTAGGAAACTGACCAGCCCTCCTCGCTCCCAGAGTGGAGGGGAGCCGGGAGCCAGGCTGCCCCTGGTTCCCAGCTCCCCTCCACTGGCTGGCAGCATGAAACTGACCAAGGCTGTTGCCCAGGTCAGTGTTCGGACTCTGCAAGTGGAGGGGAGCTGGGAGCCAGATGGCCAACTGGTTCCCAGCTCCCTGCCACTCAAGGAACCAGGAAACTGCTCCAGTCAGTGGCGGCAGCCGAGAGTCAGGCTGCTGCCCTTGACAGGAACGGTTCCCCCACTCCTGTCAGGGACGGCAGCCTGACTCGCAGCTGCCACTGTGACGGGAAATCACTCCTGTCAGGGGTGGCAGTCGTGTTAACCTGAGACACGAGCAACTTGGTTGTGCATGTATCAAGGGTTTACTGCATATTGTACAGGAAGAGCCATAAGGGATCATTTGTCTAAGCAACTTGCATTTCTTTAATGCTTTCTGAATGGTAACAGACAGGTAGTTGTGTTAGTCTGCGTCTTAACAAAACAAAAAAGCAAGCATGAGCACTTTAAAGACTAAAAAGGTAATTTATTAGGTGATGAGCTTTCATGGGGCAGACCCACTTCTTCAAATCTGGAGACAGTGCTATACTGGAAATAGTGCTGAAAGTGAACTGGCATGACAATTATATAAACAAAGTAATTGAAATGAAAACTTACAAATCAGGTACATAGAACAGAAGGGGAGGGTAAAAGGTGGGGAGGAGTGGGAAGAAAATTACTTACTGTATGTGTCTATTATGTGACTTGGCTGAGATCACTAGGAATATCAAAGATGGGGAAGCTGTCTCTGTAATGCCTAAGGTAATTTCTATCTCTATTGAAGCCAGCAGGAATGTATTGAATTTGAGCACAAACTCTAGTTAGATGTTTCCCTTTGTAATCTGGTGTTAAAGTCTCTTTGTTGCATGACACATATTCTCAGGTCTGAAACAGTATGGCCTACTTCATAGAAATGCTCACTGACAGGTTTATGTGTATTCAGATTCCTAATGTTTGCTTTGTGTCTATTCATTCTTTGTCAAAGTGATTGTCCAGTCTGTCCCATATACATAGCACAGGGGCACTGCTAGCACATGATGACATATATAATATTGGCTGAGGTACAGGAGTATGCGCCCCTGATCCTGTAACTGATGTGGTTAGGTCCAGTGTTGGTGTCACCAGACAAAGTTGGCAATGGGGTCTGTTGCAAAGAAAAGTTCCAGAATTAGGAAGTCCCGAGAGCCTGACACAGGAGATGCAGTACCCGTATGACTCCTCTACCAGCAGTGGTGCAGCAATGAGCCACAAGGAGATACAGAGGAGTCAGTGGCAGCAGTGGAGCCAAAAATGACTATGCAGCTCCAGAGCTGCAGGTTGCCATCTCCTGACCATGGAACCCTTAATTTCACTTCACGGCATCCCAGGGTTCTGCAGAACACCAATTAAGGTGGTCTGTGCTACTTCAATCCGTGTCCCATGTATATTAAATTCTTCAATTATATTATCACAAGCTCTTTTCCACACAGTCCTCTGCCTTATTAGTGCATGGGACGAACCTCTTCTGAACATAAATAAGGGCTGTGTAGTAAAAAAGGCTGTTTGTGGAATTGCTGTCTCATTTGCGGTGGAAACAGGAAAGCGTACAGTGAATAAGGGAGGCACTCAACATTAGGAGCAGATGAAAGCTGCCTTAAATAACTGATGTCCATCCCTGTCCTCATCACAGGATTCTTCTAGGATGCTGAACCCACTATTCACAGATGCTCACTAGTTGTATGGGCCTCATATTCTGGCAGCCTGAACTTAGACCCTGGGTGGACCTGATTTGCAAAAGTGCTGAGCATTCCCTTTCAACATATGAAGTGGTAATTAGACTGAAAAATCAGATCCTTAGAGTTCCTACTGGGTACCTAAAGCTAATGGATAGATTTTACTACAAACTTTCTACACTCCTTGTTTGCTGGGGAAAAATAGTAAACACTCATCTCATGGAGGAGCTATGAATATACATTTGTTTGTGAGTCACTCAGTAGAGTGACCACCACCACAGAAAAGCTCATGAGGCTATTACTAATTCTGTCTGCAGAGCAAGGTTTGAATAAGGTGTGGTACATAAGGCTCTAGGCCACACCTCTAAACAATGGGGAGAAAACAAAACATTGAATAGCTGCTCATTAATTGAGCACCACTTGCCCTGGACACTTGGTGAGGCAGTGTTCTGAGGGGAACAATTATTACATGAAAATACAATTAAAGATTATCACAATATTTATGCAAATGGAGACTGAATTAAATTTGCACAGTTTTAATTCTGGCTAGTCCTAACTTTTGAGTGGCTGATTTTGAAACCATATTAGTGTTATTTTAAGGTAGTTCTTTTGTTTATAATATGTATGCACAATGCCAAGGATATTGAGACTCTCATGCTAACAATGTCAGCGATCATTGTAAATGGGTTATTGTTTCAATTAGTGTCTGGACCATTAAACCAGAAAGATATTTGCAGATCTGAAGCTCAGAGGAGGGTTCTTCCTATAGACTCACTCCATTAATAAGAAAGCTGGTTTGGAAAAGTTTCTTGTACCCAACCCTCAGTAAGGAATCCTCTGTTGGTTTTAGGAGATAATAAACAACATTCCTTTATGCAGTTCCCAAAAGATAACCTACAAGTATGCAAAGTGTACACTCAGTTATTATAATGTGATCATTAGGCATTTCTTTAATCCAGGCGGATATGATAACCAAGCGGTTATACAAATCACAGGCAGTCCTGTGGCACTTTACAGACTAACAACATTATTAGGACATGAGCTTTCCAGAATAAAACCAATTTTATCAGCTGAAAAGGGCAGGAAGTTGTACTGTGTTTTCCCGCAAAACACATACCAACATTCCCGCTAGAAATGATTTGTCCAGCTGCTTCCTTCTCTGCGGCACAAGGCCTTTCTCAAGCATGACAGTCAGTAGCCTCACTGTGCTGGAAAGCAGCAAAGCTTTGGGGCTGTGTGAGCCAGTCAGATGTGAGCCCCCCGCCCCCGGCTCCTCCAGTGGCAGGGTGCTAAGGGTTCCGGGCTCCAAACTAGGCCAGTGGCTCTGCAGTGGGCAGCCAACAGTCCCCAGGCAGCTAACCTGTGCTCCCTAACCCTGGCTGTGGCTCTCTCCAGAGCAAGCCGGGAGCATAACACCAGCCCAGCCTATCTGCCCATGCTGCGCTGCAAGCAAACCTCAGAGCTGAACGCTGCCCAGAAATAATAAAAGCTACGTGCTCCTTCCCCCGACCCTCTCACTTCCCCCTTCTGCTGGGGTTTGCGAGGCTCTGGTGGCCGGCCCGCAGATGGCTGGTGTGCGCGTCCCCTGGAGCGAAGCTGGCTGCCATCATCAATCAGCGTTGGAGAAGCTGGAGGCTGGGCTAGGCAGAGGGAGCAGGGAAAGGCCAAGCAGCCGGGGAAGGGGAAGAAACGAGCCGGGGAGGGTCACACGACCTCGGCGGCAGCTCCAGCGGGCACGTGTGAGCCCCGCCGCCCGGGCGACGCTCTAGGGGGAGACGCAGAGGAAGCGGGCCGGCTTGCTTCCCGTCTGCGCCTGCCTCGGGTCCCCCTGCCGGGGCCAGGCGCAGCACCTCGTCCGCTGCAGGGGCCGCCGGGGAGCCCGCACCCAGCGCGGGGCGGGGAGCGCCGGAGCAGCTGGCGAGGGGAGGGAGCGCGCTGCCCCCCAGCCCCGCACTTCAGGGGGTGGGGAAAGCAGCCCTCGGCTAAGGGACCTCCCCGCAGGAGAGCCTGAAAAGGAGCCAGGGAAGCGGGGAGAAGCGAGAGGCCAAGGAAATTCCCCCGCCTCCCCCGCCAGCAGCTGCTCTGCGGCTGTCCCGGACCCGGAGCAGGATGCGGCTCCCGCTGCTGCTGCTGCTGCTGCTCCCGGAGCTGCTCCTGCTGGTGCCGGCTCAGAAGTTCTCCGCGCTCACGGTAAGGCAGGCGCTGCCCCAGCTGGGGCGGGGGGAGCTCCCCACCCCACCCCCTCGCAGCGCGGCTGCCGGGGCCGAGCCCAGGACCCCTCGGGCGGCAGGGAGGGCGCGGGGATGCTGGCGGCTCCAGGTGACTCCGCACGTGGCAGTCGAACCTGGGCTAGTGCCGCGGCCAAGGACCGATGGAGAGCTGGGCGGATCTAACGCGGAGAGCGGAAGAAGAGACCCCCCCCACCCTCGCCACTTCTCCCGCTGTCAGAGCAGGGAGCTGCCCATAGATAACCTGGCTGAACACCGCACTGCGCTGGGGGTCACCTCCCCTGGGGAGAGCGAGAGCGAGACCTGAGCGGGAGCCACTCCATCCCCAACCCGCTAGGGGGGCTTGCGCCTGCCAGTGGTAGCGCTTTCCCGGGAGGTAGCGGGAGCGCTCAGCCCCCTGGTTCAGCCCAGCCCAGCTTCTCCCTCTTTGCTCGCAAAGGGCTGCTGCCCAAAGGCTTTCCCGAGTCGACGAGAGAAAGACATGGGGGTTTGGGGGAAGAACGTAAAACCTAGTCCTCCTCTTGGATCTGTTGCTGAATGCAAGTCCTCCCAGGGCTGGCTTCAGTTGGGTGTAGTGTACAACCCAGAGCAGCAAGATTACGCCATAAAATTATACCATTTGCCTGTTCCGAGGAAACCGATTAGCTAGTACAGTTAAATGGAAGCTTACTGGGGGTTCTCCACAGAACTTTAATCTGGTATTATTGCCTTTTTCATGCTGCAGTGGAATAACGTTGCAGTGCAGGCTGCATTTCCAAGCGCCTGGAGCATCTTGGGCTGACTATTTGTGTTTTAAAATGATAAAGTTATGTGAAACGGCCCTCCTTGGCTATTTTGGTCCCCAGAATGCTAAACATGGGACTAGGTACAAGGATGGGGGAGCCACTACTTTAGGATTGCTGAATAAGCCATAATCACCTCTCTAGCCACTACCTGAGGTTTGCAGCTAATAGCTCAGTAACCTGTAAAACAAATACATATTCAGTAGCTGGGCTTGAATAAACATGGGGGGCAGAAGACCCATTTTCAGGCTAAGTGTTTGGTGCTGGACACTCCATTTGGAGGTTTGCAAAGTGAGATGTATTCTGTTTTTATCTTAGACTTTTACACAATGAACATTCCTGTAAGAACATTTCTATGTGTAACATTTACTGTGATATTTCCAGGAGCTTGGGGGTGTAGCTTGTACCTAAAATTCTTCAGAAGGGGTCTTGCCTCCCTGTTTCATTTCTTGAAAATTATTGGTAGATTAGAAACTGATAACTGAACCCACAAAGCTCACTCAGGGAATTTTATAGTGTGACATTTTTGCAAGCACAGAAAAGATGAAGTCAAGCAGGTTTTATCCTTTTTACTTTTGCAATAAGATAACAGTTGGAAAGATTGATTTCTAAACTGCCCTCTTATGGCAAGAGTTTTTTTGGAAAATAAAACAGTACAAGATGATTATGAGCACTCATCTCCAAGTTTGCTTTCAAAAGCATGTTAGAATTTGAGTGGATTGATTACATGAACATGGTTAGCAGAAACCAATACTTGATTTTCTTTCTTTGGCCCATTACAAACATTTAAAATGATTATGAATTAGAAAGGCTACCAATCTTTTTTGTTGTTCCCCATAACAGCAACTTCTATTAAATAACAGCTTTCATCCCAAAGGACCTTAAAACTTTATATTACCAGATAGACCCACTGCCACGAAATGCACCTATCTCAGGGGGTGATTGATGGCAGCTCTACTGAAGTGAAGGAAGTAAAAATTGACAAAGGAGACTGGAGCAAACCTCTGTGTTACAGAAATGTAGTATGGCCATATCACGTAAACATAACTTTGGTTTCACCTGAAAGACCTCCCTCCCTCATGTGGTACTTGATGAAGACCTGAGTCAATCCTGATGGAATTTGAACCTGTGCTTCCAGAGGGATATTGAAGTTTGAAACTTGACACTCATGTTTGATGCTAGAGTTCCTTACTCATGGCAACCAGGTTTTAAGTGGCTGTGACAATGCTGACTCCTGTAGGCAAGGAACATAAGCCAATTCTTCAGAGCAGTGTGTGGATGTGCTCTCAAGATATGTCTACTTAGCAAAGTTATTTTGGAATAACAGCCGCTATTCCAAAATAACTTTGCCAGCATCTACACAGCAAAACTGCTATTTTGAAATAGCAGATGGCTTAGTTTGAATTTTGTAAACTTCATTCTATGAGGAATAGTGCCTATTCCAAAATTGGTATTTCAGAATAGGGGTTGTATAGATAGGGAATAAGGACTATTTCAAAATAGGGGGCCTCCGGTATTGGCCTTAAATGTGATTCAGCTTCCAATCAGCGTGGACACTTTCGAAATAGCTGAGCGCTACTTTGATATACATTTTACGTGTAGACATGTTATTTTGAAATAAGCTGTTCCGTAAAATCTCTTCTGGAATAGCTCATTCCAAAATAATGCTGCTGTGTGGACATAGCCTCACAGACATGGCATACAAACATGTGGTTGTTCACATTAGAACCCTTTATTTTATAAAATAAGTAATAAACACCTAGCTGCACAGAGTCTACAAGCAGAAAATGTTTATCTTGTACATATGTCCAATAAAAATAAATCTTGGCTCTTGCATTTTGATACCATAGGGAGGTTGTTATTCCTACAAAATATTTGGAGACATTCCTTATTGAAATGGAAAGTGAAGTATGACAGCAACAGATAGATCAATACAAATTTGTTCTGTATTCTTCCTTTGGCTTGCTGTTCACAGAGTATCAATATGATTTTTTTTTCTCAACTGTTGTATTATGAAAAACGAGTGAAGAATGCACATCAGGAACACTTGCTTCCCCAAAGAACTGACACAAAGGCTGTATCTACACTTGCATTCCTCTTTCAAAAGAGGTATGCAAATGATGGAAACAAAAATGCAAATAAGATGCAAATTTGCATATCTGGCACCTCATTTGCATATTCTTATTTTGAAATAGCTTCTTTCGAAAGAAGAAAACCAGTGTAGACACTGCTCTTTAGAAAGTAAATGCCATCTTCAAAAGTATCCTTCTTCCCATAAAAAAGGGAAGAAGGATTCCTTCGAAGATGGGGTTTACTTTTGAAAGAGCAGCATCTACACTGGTTTTCTTCTTCCGAAAGAAGCTATTTCAAAATAAGAATATGCAAAATGAGGTGCACGATATGCAGATTTGCACCTCATTTGAATTTTTGATTTCCTTCATTTGCATTCCTCTTTTGAAAGAGGATTGCAAGTGTAGACACAGCCAAAGGGATACATTTTCACCTCTAACATGTCTCAAATGTTAAAAGTTGTTGCTATGTGTGAATCAAACCCATGGTGTTCGGGCCAATATATGTGTATGGACATGGGACAGGAGTGAAGGGAAGTGTTTTTAATCTCCTGCATCATGTACCACAATGCTAGTTTATCATTCTTTTCACATATCTGTTCCCCATGGCTGTGTCCAGACTACATTCCTCTTTTGAAAGAGGAATGCAAATGAAGGAAATCAAAAATTCAAATGAGGCACTGATTTACAAATCTTGTGCTTCATTTGCATAATCTCATCTGATCGCTTTTTCAGAAAAGATTTTTTTGAAAAAAATCAGTTTTGGCAAACTGCTTTCGAAAAAATCCTTTTTCGAAAGAACCCTGTAAACCTCATTTTTTTCAGGAATAAGAGTTCTTTGAAAAAGTTTTTTTCTCCTCCAATGAACCCCATCTACACTGCTTTTTTTTAAAAAATCTCTTCCGAGAAAGTGATTGGACAAGAATATGCAAATTAAGCATGAGATTTCAATTTCCCTCATTTGCATTCCTCTTTCGAAAGAGGAATGTCATCTAGACGCAGCCTATGTGGCACATAAAAGCTGCCCACAAACATCATGGCTGGGAGAATAACTAACAGAGGCCAACATTTGCAAAAGTGACCACATATTGTAGGTCTATAACTTGGCACAACATAGTCCTGACTTTCACAAGAGCTGGGTACCAACAATTCCCACTGAACTCAGCACTCCTGATAATCAAGCTTCAGGTCTTTTAGTCAAAAACTGGGGAGATGCAGAATCAGTGTCCAGTTTTTTTTTTTTTAAAAAAGGGTTACATGGGTAGGAAAACTCATTCTCCTTCATTTGGATTCTGAGCATCTCCAAAGCTCCAGATTTGGAAGAGAACTTGACAATGTTGAGGGTCAATTTTTATGTTTGGATCTGGCAAAACAGGAGTTCTCGGCTGCTGCCTTTTGTTTTAACAGATTTCCCTGGTAGCTCTAGAAGCAGAGCAAAAAATGCTTTCAAACAAGAGTCTATTGTCTGCTTCCATTTAATTAGGAATACATTCTTCAATTAAAATTCCCTTGGAGAAAGTAAAAAAGACCAGGGCTTAAATTACAGGGGGAAATGACTTTGCAAAACTTGAAGTTTCACAAAACCCCAAAGGAAACTGTTCTAAAGGTTTCACACAACTCATAACTCCAGTGGGTTCTCCAGTCCCTGGTAACTAATCTCATTTGTGGCTTCAGTGCTGAGCCACAACTAGCCTCCAGTCATTGTGTAACTATGTGACTTCCTACTGTCTTGACACCAGCAGCCAAACTGATTTCTGATGTTCACAGGAGTAAAATTCCCTACCACTGCATCCAAAGTTATAATCTGGCTCTTAAAATTATTTCAGTCTTGCAGAGTTCTTGGCCACCTCTGGTTCTAAGATTGCCTTTGCCAAAGTTGTGCCTGAATTCTTGTCTCCTGTGAAACACTGTCTTGCAATGCCAGCCAAGTATGAATAAGGGCGTGTGTGTGATTATCTATCATATTAAAACATTGTCAGCTACTAGCTGAGCCACTGAGCTGGGGGCAGATTTTTATGAACAAACATTGGCAGAAGAACACCTTCATTTTGGAAAGCTGAGGAGGAAGCTGTTTCACAAAATACGCTATTTTAGGGGGTGTCTGGATTGAATACAGCCTCTTCTATTTGAAGGGGTTGTAGCTAATTTAGCTCTCATGGCTTTTCCCCACCATCTATCAAAGACCACAGTACAAAATCCTTACCTCCCAGAAAGAACTAATTAACTTGCCCTGGAAACACTTGGGTGGAATGACAGATGGGATTCTTTGAGAACAACAAAGAAGTCCTGTGGCACCTTTTAGACTAACAGATATTTTGGAGCATAAGCTTTCGTGGGCAAAGACCCACTTCATCAGATGCGTTATGGGATTCTGCAACTCCTGCAGTACATCACTAGAATATTACCTCTGCTATGGCATATGACATTTAATTAGCATCACAAATCTCATTTTCTATAGCTATATATCCTTATATATGATATATTGGTAGATGAGAACCTAGAACTAGATTGCCTTGTTTCCAGTATGGGCAGTCACATATTATGCATCTAGGTACTTTTGCACTGAAATTCAAATCTTAATGAACACTCCATCTTTCTGTAGTTTAAGTAATATGTAGATTACTGCACCGATCCAGAACCAAAACCACATATGTGTATGTGTGTTCATCTGAGTGTCTTGTTTTAACAGATTTGCATTAATGAACCATAAATATTTGATTTTATGCCTAAAAAGACATGGAGAATCAGGTTTGTCTTTCAATTGAATATCCATCTAAGATCCTTGTAGATTCTTTTATTCACCTGGAGAAATCTCCTGCTGAAATGTACACCTCAGCCTGTTCCTTTCATCAGATGCTGATAGATCAAGGAACAATTGTTTTCTTTTTCTCCCCAGACACACGCGTCATGAGTATTCAATAGCATGTAATGCTCTGAATCGGTTCCACGACACTCACCAGTATAAGATATACCACTAAGGTTGTAGACCAGAGAGAAGCTAAACACAATTAAAGCTTTTCAAGTTAGGGACCCATTTGGATCATGCTTACACAAAACCCAAACATTTGGAAAAGTCACTTTAATTGTGACCCAAAACCAAGACCATAAATAAAACGATAAGCGGCTCTAGATCCTAATAGTACTGTTAGATCAGTTCTGAAAATAAAACAAACCCAACAGTGCTTCCTCATAATAAACTTTGAAGACCCTTTTCTTTGTAAAAAACAGAACAAAAAACCCCAACCCACCAACAGAGTTATTATTAAAAGGGTCAGAGGAACTTTAGACTGTGTGTTAAAAATCGAGATTTATACATGCAGCCAACATAAACTCAAGGCCATTTCATGTGAAGTGAATAATGTATGTATCAGGGTGCCTGCACACTGGAAGTCTATGTGTACATGAGAGGGTTTTTCCAGAAAAACTGGCCTTTTGTCTGAAAACCCACAGAGTGTCTACACACAAAATGTGCTTTGTTGACAGTCTGTTGACAAAACTTGAAACATCTGCTGGCAGTGTTATACCTCTCTGTGTTCAGATGTAACACCTTTCTCGACCATTTCCCGTCGACAAAACATCTGTGTAGATGCTCTGGGGCCCTTTTGTCGACAGACAGGGCTTCCAGTTCATTGGGCAGCCCTGTTTGCTGAGCTTCCGGTCAGCCGTTCTGTCATGAGAGGGCCGGGCAGCCTGGCTGCTCTCTGTCGGCGTGGCGGATTGCTCTTTTGATCTGCTTTTATGTGTAAACACAATCTGTCTACAGAAGTTTTGCTAGGAAATCCCTTCTGACAGTCACTTCTGTTGACAGCTGTTTCTCATGTAGCCGTAGCCAAAGAGTTTTAAAACTGTAAAGGAGGGAAGAAAGTGGATGGTATACCGGAAAAAGCCATACATAGGAAGATAGATTTATGAAAGTCCCTCTGGCCCATTTTGCTGCTGTCATTTGTTTCTTGTCTAGAGGGGTAGCCCAAGAAACCATAACACCAGTGTTTACTACTTAAATAGTGGGCAAACTTTCAAAACTTTGGCAGTTTCATTCATTTTGGAGGAACATTCAAAAAGGTACGTACTTATCCAAAGCTTATTGGTTTGGAAACCAGGCTAGTAATTTCTCCAAGCTTAGGCTTGTTCAGGAGCTTCCTAGTGCTTCCAGTAGTTTGGCTAGACCAGAATGACCAGAAAAGTAGCTGTTCTCATGATATTTTGGCACTCCATCCTTCGTATCGTGCTCAAGACCTAGAAGTAGAGAGGGAACTGAAAATTAGCAACCAACCTAGGAAGTCCAGAGAGCTATTGTTGACTTTGGTTTGGGAGTATTGATTTTTATCTGAATTGCTTCCTATGTTTTTGGAAGAGCTGTTTGTAGGATGGAAATTGCATTCTAAGGATCTAGGGATGCCAAAGTCTTCTTTTCTTCTGATTAGAACTGAAAACTTTGAAATTCTCTGCTAGGAAAATGCTGCAAAAATTTGTTTCAGATCAATCAAAACCTTTCACTTCAATTTAGACTTTTTGATTGTGTATTAGACTATATAAAATAAAAAAGGCTTTGAAATGACCAGTTGTTTCAAAACAAAGAATACAAAACATTTTTTACTATAATGCCAAAATAGGGTTTGTAATATTGTCAGAACTTTTTCTTAAGAGGAGGGAGCTCAAAAACAAAATCTGGCAACACTGACCTAATTTTGCAAAGTATTTCAATTTCAGCAGATCAGAATATTCGAAAGGAATAGGGTTCCATCAGAGTTTCACTGACTAGCTCTGTCTCCTGACCAGTACTCACTCACTCCTTCACTTTCAGGACTGAATGCAACTTCTACATACTTGAGCTGATAGTTGGTTCCAAATCATTGAGCAAAAAAAAGCATTAGAAAAGGCTTGAAAATCTGTTATATGCTGATATCACATGGCATTATAGAAACTAAAGGCACGGAAATATGACTGAAAATGCAACAAAAATTTAGAAATATATTTGTTTAAATCACAGATCATCAGACTAGCCTATCTGGCACATCCCTGTTTAGGAGGGAAATGTTAGATTGAAAGTAAAGCTGGTATAGCATCAACAATAGTGCAAATTTTCCAAAACTTCCCACACCTTGATCTGGATGTCTTGCCTGTTTTGGGAATTAGCCCAAACAACAGCCATCAGAGTAGTTGCATCTGTGCAAACCCTCAAGGGCAGGCAAGAAAAACTGAAATTCACACCCTGGACTTCTACTCTGTGTCAGATCCATTGGTGTAAATCATAGAATCATAGGGCTGGAAGGGACCTCAGGAGGTCATCTAGTCCAGCCCCTTGCTTCAAGCAGGATCAACAACAACTAAATCATCCCAGCCAGGACCTTGTCAAGCTGGGACTTAATCTGTAGGGATGGAGAATCCACCATCTGTCTCATGACTTTCCACTGTCCATAGCGTTTGTACCAGTGCAGCAACAAGACCACCGACAGCTGGACTAGGGGCAAATTCTCAATGCAGCCAAGGCCAGGATGGCTATGTCTAGGAAAAGAGGCTAGTACAATCTCCATGCCCATTTGTTTCTTGTCAAGGTTATCTGCTAAGCATGTCAATTGCTAGGGTATTTTGTGTGCTATAGCCAAGCTAGCCACTTAGCATTGAACTGAGTTTCCTGACATCACAGCCCTACGTAATAAATATTCTTCTGAGAAGCATAGGTAACACAGCACTACTCAGACATACAATCACTAGTGCCAGGGGTGCACTGAGCAGCCTGAGATTTTAGGCAGTGTTTGCAGAATAGATTTTTTTCCCGACCTAAATCTTAATTAAATAAACTGACTAATTAAATAAACTTTGCTTAACAAAACTCTATTTTTATTTTGGTTGTCAAAGAGAATGAGTTGGGTATTTTATCAACTGATGAAGAGTAAAGTTAGACAGCACATCACAAAATCGTTGTTAGGGCCACAAGGAACATAACATCAGCCATACTGAATTTTGTGACAGTGGCCAGTCCCAGGTGCCCCAGAGGGAATGAACGTAAGAACGGCCATACTGGGTCAGACCAAAGGTCCATCCAGCCCAGTATCCTGTCTGCTGACAGTGTCCAGTGCCAGGTGCCCCAGAGGAGGTGAACCAAAGACAATGATCAAGCGATTTGTCTCCTGCCATCTGTCTCCAGCCTTTGACTAAAGGCTAGGGGCACCATACTTTACCCTTGGCTAATAGCCATTTGTGGACCTAACCTCCAAAAATTTATCAAGCTCTTTTAAAACTCTGTTAGAGTGCTGGCCTTCACAGCCTCCTCCGGCAAGGAGTTCCACAGGTTGACTGTGCGCTGTGTGAAGAAAAATTTTCTTTTATTAGTTTTGAACCTACTACCCATTAATTTCATTTGGTGTCCTCTAGTTCTTATATTATGGGAAAAAGTAAATAACTTTTCTGTATTCACTTTCTCCACATCATTCATGATTTTATATACCTCTATCATATCGCCCCTCAATCTCCTCTTTTCTAGACTGAAAAGTCCCAGTCTCTCTAACCTCTCCTCATATGGGACCCTTTCCAAACCCTTAATCATTTTAGTTGCCCTTTTCTGAACTTTTTCTAATGCCAGTATATCTTTTTTGAGGTGATTCCACCACATCTGCATGCAGTACTGCATGCAGTCATAAAATCATAGAACACTAGAACTGGAAGAGACCTGGAGAGGACATTGAGTCCAGTCCCTTGCCCTCATGGCAGGACCAAACACCATCTAGACCATCCCTGACAGATGTCTGTCTAACCTGCTCTGAAATATCTCCAGTGAGGGAGATTCCACAACTTCCTAGGCAATTTATTCCAGTGTTTAACCACCCTGACAGTTAGGAAGTTTTTCCTGATGTCCAACCTAAACCTCCCTTGCTCCAGTTTAAGCCCATTGCTCTTTGTCCTGTCCTCAGAGACTAAAGACAACAAAATTTCCCCCTCCTCCTGGCAACCCTCTTTTAGGTACTTGAAAACCGCTATCATGTCCCCTCTAAATCTTCTCTTTTCTAAACTAAACAAGCCCAGTTCTTTCAGTCTTCCCTCATAGCTCATTTTCATCAAGTGATCCATCTCTCACCACCCGTTCCCAGCTTCTGGCAAACGAAGGTTCAGGATAGAATCCCTGCCCATCTTGACTAATAGCCACTGATGGACCTATTCTCCATGAACTTATCTCTTTTTTTGAATCCTCTTATAGTCTTTGTTTTTCTTCCCAGAAGATGTTGTGAAGACCCCAGTGGAAGTTATCCATGGTAGCTCGCCCTCAGAATTCCCTAATGTATTTCTCTGTCCAAAAGTTCACTCAGGAGAATTTACCTAGTATCTGCTCTAATCTAATTATTTTCTTCCTTTGCTTCAGGCTATTGCTTCTGAGGCACTGAGTGAATATCTATTCTTCCTATGTATTACCTTGAAGGTACTTGGAGACACTAATATCCACTCCTGCCCCTTGAGTGTTCACTTTTAAACCCTATACCATTAAACTAAAGTACCTGAAGATACTAAATGCAATGAAAAAACAAACAGAAACATTTTGCTTCTGCACAAGACTTTTTGTGTTTATTATTTTTACTGTGACATGCACGTGCATTATGTTTCACGGGTAATTACACTCCTGGCCATGCTCTCTCTCAAACAAATGATTTCAGGGAAATTCTATGACCTGTGTTATGCAAGAGAAAAGGCTAGAAGCTCACAGTGGTCCCTTCTGGCCTTAGAAGCTATGAAGCACTTACAATGCTTTGTGCACTGCAGAATTAATTTTTTTGCCTGTGTTCAGCAATTGTCTGACCTTAGCACTTACTTAAAAAGACACCACTACCAAATAGGTAGCAACAAGGGTAATAAGTGTGGTTTTGCTCTTAAAAGTTTAAACAGAGGAGGGGGGATGATTTGTGTCTGACGTCCACGGTCAGAGGGTCTGACATGGACCAGTGAGTCAGAGGCAGACTAGCAGGCTGTAGCTGCCGCTTGGTGTAGGTCATTTGGGGAGTTTATTTTCTACTCCGGAGTAGCGGCGAGGAGGTTAGGCTTAGCACAAGAATCTGAAAGTCTATACCTATTCTGGAGGGGAGGAGGAAGAGGAGACAAGCACCATTTGGGTCAATTCACAACCCATTTGACCTTATTCCACATCTGCACAGAGAAGTAAATGTACTTACTGCACAGGTGCTGAACTGTCTCAGCAATGAAAAGGTGCATGTAACAGTGCAAGCTGAATCGTATCTTCATATGCAGTTGCCTATGTGCCAGAAACACTTGGATACGGGAATTAAAATTCCAACCGAGGGAATTTTAAAATGTAGAAATGTTTGAAAATAAAATCCTTGTAATGTGTAATATAGACTGACCTATGTGGTCTTTGCTTTTCTCATTTTCTTCTGTACTATGAATACATCTATTCTTTTTGATATGTAGAGGTGAATTTAATGCTGCGGAAGATACAGTGTAAAGCTTTGCTAGACAGCTTCAAGACTGGACTCTGCATTTCTGCTATCCACGTCTCAGATGTCACTTACAGAAAGCTAAATAAAAATTACACACATAAATGTTGCGAAAAACAAGCAGTCCTGTAACCTCAAAGACTAACAAATTTATTTATGAGGTAACAAGTGGTCTTACCAATGAAAGCTCATTACTTGATAAATAAATTTGTTGGTCTTTAAGGTACTACAGGAGTGCTTCTTTTTTTGTGAAGCTACAGACGAACATGGACTCTCCCTCTGAGACAATTGGGTTTAATATTAAAAAAAAACAACCTTAAATGTTGAAAGTGAAAGCAAAAGGAAAAACAAGTTTATATTCCAAATAGGAATCAGACTGTGCCTTGTTAAGCGTAGGATTAGTTCATTAGCTTACACGGGGTCAGATTCCGAACACGTTCACACCAGCAGCCACTGCAAATCCAAAATAATTCCAGTGTATTGGGTGCATGCAGTCTGCAGGGTTCCAGTTAATGACATACTGCCCTGATACACATAAGGTATGGCCCCCTTGATGTCAGTGTGCTGCACAGTCTTGGTCCGGACAGAATGTGCCTGCTACATGAGTTGAAGTGCTATACAAGATTAATTATTCTGATCATTTTTTTAAAATATCACAATGTTTCTGATGTTCAGCTGAGTATTATCCAAATCAGTTCTAATCACAGTACATAGACTATAATACACACAATAAAAACTATACCATGAAAATATGCTTGGGGGTAAAACCAAAGAGGACTGTGACTGGAACATACATGTGTATGTGTTGTGTTAACCATCTCTGATATATTTGATAGGATTTCTTTTTGAAGGCAGATGTCAATGACTTCAGAGACTCAGGATAAAATCCAAGTGAAGTGTGACTTTTGTACACATCTCTATATTCAAAGGCACCATTTCCCCTCTTTTTATCCACTACCTCTCAAAGGAGCCAGGTGGTATTACTCGTCTGACATCCTAAAAGGCAGGCAGGTCACACAGATCTTCCTTTGAAGCCAACATCTGTGGTACTTCATGAATCGGCCACTGGAGGGAACCCAAGAACAACATTGATCAGATCACTCTTCTGGGTGGAGGTGGGGTGGGAGGAGGAAGGAGGAGACACAGGGGGCTGACAGAGTCAAAATTCCTCTCTCCACTATCCACAGAAATGCTAGAGATGTTCCTCACGGGGAACCTCATTGCTCAGTATTTGCACCTCCACTTGTCATTTAATTGGGACCCAAGATGAGGGACCTAAGAATGACAGTCTTGAAGGAATCAGACAGATGGGATTTCTCTCTTTAAACAGCTAATGTTCTGTATTTTCAGTGCCATGAGTCCCCTTAACATGAATAATTTACAGTAATAAGAATGAGCTAACAGCAGGCTAATGTGGCACTGAGGAGAATTCCAATCTAAACAGAGCTGTCTCTTATACTGTGCTATATTTTGAGGTGTTGAACCTACCAAAGAAGCATTTGGCTGGCTCATAAAATATTTATTGCATGGATCATTTGACATTCATTTTGATGCATTTGCTTACAGGACTTTTAGTGAGTGTGGTAAGAGAAAGAGAACTTATTTTCCATACTGCATTTAATCGGATTATGTTTCAAGCAGCATCCTCTCGGGAAGGCAGGTTTCAAGCATGTCAAAATTTTTGATGGATTTCAGCCTGAGTGGATTTAGTTGCAAATCTGAACTTTGCACAGGCGGGTTTATCTTTCCATCACTTTTCCAAAGAGGCTTCATAAATTAAATTTCTGGAAGAAACAAAGCTTTCTGAACGGAGAGTTCATCTGGTAAATTTTCGTCTGTTTAAGTTCTCCTTTCCTGTCATGTTATGCAGTACCCATACGCAGCTGCTGAAAGACTCTCCAAGCAATGCCTCTCTCATTACCTGATGAGAGAACTTCATAACACAATTATAGGGCTTAGTCAACATACAAGCATTTGCAGTACCATTTCCTTTGAAAGGGGAAAGGCAAAACTCCGTGAGTGCGATTCTCTATTGTACTGTGCCTTGTATGGGTCATTTACACCAGTGCCAGATGGGTGTAACCCACTTCCACCATTCTGGCACTTGGCACTGGAGAACCTGCCCACACAAGGTGCATGGTGACAAAGATCAGATGAGGCCTTTTAATGCCAGGTAGCAGAAGCAGAATTGATATCAAGGTGAAATAGTTTGAATCATGCTGTTATGGATTGGTTTGTGTCCCCCTATAGCTTTGGATAGGCCCACAGCGGCAGCACTGTGTAGTTGGAAGTAGGACTCCCAAATTGCTGTAACAAATGGAGAAGTTGCCAAAAATCAGCAGATTAATCAAAATCAAGGCACACGTTTTATTTTCAATCACAAATAAATGCAAATCCCAGTCCTGATGGCTGATTGCCTCACATCTGGGATATTGAGGAATTCACATGAATCCCAATGAAGGAATGGCCAGCACTGTGGTCCCTTTCTGCCAAGAAGGAACGCCATTCTAGACTCTACCGTGTCACCAACCTCCTACCCGGGATTGATTTCCTCCCGGCTCAAAGCAACTGACTTGTTTTTTCCAGCCAAGGTTGTTAAGCCAGTTCAATTTAAACCTTGGATACAGAACCGGAGGTTAGATTTCCAATTTGCTAGCCATTGCTGGTATTTTCTGTGATGAAGTTTTAAATGTAACACTACTAGTGGTGAAATGGATTATACCATAAGATAAAAGAATTTATTGATGAAATGACGATAGCAGGACTACAGCAAGCATGAGTCCACACTAGTGGTAAATCCACCTGGACTAGAGATTTCAAGAGCTCCGACAGCTTGTAAACTCTAAACCGCTGCTGGTCTGAAGTAGGCTAGCGCAGATGATCTCCAGTCCTGGGCTAGATAGTAGGATCCACTGCTCCAGTTCCTCTTCCAGACAACCTCTGTTACTGGGGCTTCTACAGACTCCTGACCAGAATTTAAGGCTGCCATCCATAGAAGAACCTCCAGAGCATGGGAAGGCAGGCACAGAGGAGTGCAAATTGCCCACAGTGGCAATACGCCTCCAACACATTTGTTAAAGGGTACTTGCACAGTGTCTTTTGTAGCCAGAGTTGTCTCCTCAAGCCAGAAATTACATCTGCAGCACCATGTGCAGAAGTACCCTTCTAAAGACCCTCCCAAACAAGCTGGCTGATTTTGTTTTTTGAAAGATTCAGTCCTAGCCAGAGTATTCAGCAAAAGGCGTGGGAACCTACTCAATCCCATTTCGAGCCTCAGTGGGACATCAGTTTTGCATAAGCCTTGAGCTGGCTCCTCTGCACCCTGACAAATTTCACTCTTTTGTGCTTTTCTGACTTTTTGAGAGCTTGATTTCTTAACTTGATTATTGCACAGATGCAATCTATCCAGTCTCTGTGAGAAGTCAGGTATGATTATAAAGCATATTCGTTGTTCATACAAGGAACCTCAAGCTCCAAAATAACATCTACTATCCTTTGTATTTCATCTAGTACCATGTACCAAGAATGCCATCTCCTCTCCTGGATAATGACTCCAAATTTAGTTTTTAAATTACCGTGTGTATAGTTCACCTACACATTCCTGTGCAAAGTGTTGCTTTTCAAGAACAGTGAGGGAGAAAAATCCACAAAAGGTTCAGCAAAATTCCAGAATTTACATTTTTTTGGTAGTTTATCCCAATTATCTGAAACATTTTGGCCTAAATCTGTCTGGGAATCTCATAATAAGTTCGATTTGACAGAATATTGAAAGTCTTCAGTATTTAGCCACTTGGAAATACTGTAAAGGCTGTTGCACGTGGTAGTTGCAGAGGTGTTTAAAATTTAAAATACTCCCTAATCTCATCCTCCTCCAAGCAAACAAATAAACAATTCAGATCAGGTTCACTTCCCAATCAGGTTAAGGTAAAAATCTGGTTCTTATTACATTAGTTTGTTGTCCATTATCCTATATTTCTAAGTAGAGGAGTGCAGTACATTGTATTGTCCCAGCCATTAAAACAATGTACAGTACCAGGAGTCACATTGTAGGAATGTCTAAAAGTTAGAGTTTCTCTTCTTGCCTGTCTGCAAAATATATCATCTCTTGAAAGCTAGTTAATCTTTCTAATATCCAGGGGACGAAGAAGCTCTAAAGTGAGGTTTGTTTTACAACTGTGCCAAGAAGGGACATTGATGCAAGCAAGGAGCAATTAAAAGCTTTCATTAAAATTGTTTGGGTGCAAATAGATCCAACCACAGATGATAACACATTACGTTCAAAAGACTGTAATTAAATCAGTGTCATACAGATGTTAAATTCAATCCCCCCCTCCCTTCCAGGGAACTTTATATAAATCAGAGGGACACATGGCAAAGAGCATATTTGATGGATGGAAAGCCTGAATAAAATGTCAAGTCATCAGCGTTTAAGAGGTCATAGTTCATATTCCATAGCTAGTCTCTGGCATGCAGGATGTGTTCTCAGGAAGAACCCTGAAGCAATCAGTGTTAGACAGAGGAAAAGCAGGTGTCCTACTCCACTCGTGTTTGAGAGAGGTAGTGTTACGCTAATATTTTCCTTGCTTGGCCTCTCTCATTCTGAATTACTTTATGATTTTAAAGCTATTTGCAATTTTTTAAAAACCTTTTTTTGCTGATGATATGGCAGTTTATGGCACAGAATAGATTTTGCAGATGGATAATGGTAACGAGCTATTTAATCTTCGATCTGTACTTTCGAATTATAATATGGCTGGGAGATCTCATATATAAACAATACACACACCAGCCTGTAGTCTTAACTGGAATATTGTCCAACACCTGCTGGTATTTTGTGCCGCTTAGAAAGACTGTGTCTAAAGCAGGAAAATTCAGACATTAAAATGGAATGTTCCAATAGGCTACTAGTGGCAGTGGTCCTTGGCGGAGGACTTACAGGTGGAGATGCTCGAGTTTAAATGAATGCTGGACAGTTTATATCATTAACATGACAATTGTTTGAGTTCTTCTCTTTTATGTAGAATGGAACTCAGAAAAAAAAAAACCCTCTTGCATTAGAGTCTGCATTCCTCGCGTACCCCAAATACCCACGGAGGTCAGTGAGGGCCTGGTACATGCTAGGCCTGCATGATCAGCCCTCTTAACTGCAACCATCTAACTATGCACTTCTGGACAACGGCAGCTGCCCAGGGTATCCTTATGACTTCTGGTGCCCTACACAGCCTGAGCATCTGCTCCTCTTCATCCTTTGCTGGGGTGTGAGGGGGGAGCAACTCTGCAGACAGGGACGGGTTGTGTTTGGGGCTCTGGGGGCAGGAATAGGGCAGGGAGGCTGGTGGGGGAACAGGCAGAAAGGGGATTGATTGGTACCGACCACCTGTGCTGCACCCTGGAAGATTGGTGCTGCTGGGGCTGTGTGGCAGACTTGGGGGACAGGGGATTTGGCTACTAGGGCCAGGACGTGGAGCAGGGGTTGAGGGGATGAGGGATTGGGGCTGCTTGGGTTGGCCATGCTAAGCCTACACACCATAGGGAACTACTTAATTTAGGACACAGCAGTGCATTAAATGTAGTGGTGCCCATAAACATTTATGTACTCTGTGCATGTCCAAAGACAGCCCTGAAGCTGCCCATTTGGAAAGCCACTGACATCTGAAAGCAGATAAACTTGTGAGATGATCTAGTCCTTTCTTCCGCGTCAGCTCATCTCAGAGTAACTCCAGCTGGCCTCGTTATGTGTATTGTTCAAATGGACTGAGAATGAGCTGAATCAAGAGATGGTAAGTAAAGGCTAATGACAAAGGCAACCGTTCTGATTTTGGGGCAGGAGCGGGGTAAGTCATAGGCGGATGATTTGACTTAACGACTTCATGAACTGGAAAGTATTCGTCGAGTGATACTAAGCTGGTGTGTTCCAAATACGACTGAGCAGAAAACACAGTTTTAAAAGGGACTTTGGATGATATATGATATGGGAAGGGGGAAATAAAAGAAAAATAAATTAAATGTGGAGATACCCCTAACAAGTTATCATTGGAGAAATATCCAGAGAGATAGTTGGAGGGAGATACGTGGAAAGTGGTAATGCTGAGAGAAAGAGATTAAAGAATAACAACAAACAGCAATTTTGATAGTCTTCCAGTGGGTTACAAGGGGAAAAAAGACAGAGAAAATGTAGGCTATATAGGCAGTGGTGTCAGGTAACAGACCTGGGAAATGATAAAACTTTTCCATCATATATACGTACGTTGATAAGACTGTACAAGGCATAGTCAGTTTTGGTCATCTCTGTACTGGAAGAGTACTGACATACAGAAGAAAATGGAAAAGAGGGCACAGGAATGTATTAGGCACAGAAGAGAGACACCAGACCTTACTGAAGGGGGAAAAAGGGGAGCTGCAGCTTGCAACCCGAAAGAGAGCAATTCAAGTCTTACTTTTTTCCAAAGCAGCCTGATTTTTACAGTGCTTTCTTCCTTAAGTCAATATTACAAATTCTTTATATTATACAAAAACTATATTAAATTCTCTCAATATAGATTTAATTATGGTTTAAGGTTGCACAAGTATATCATTCATGAGTGCAATAACTAAAAAATGACAAGGAAATCACCAGTTTAAGTGTCACGGACATTTAAGCAACAGCTGTTCTCTACAAACTCTGTTATGCCCAAGCACCCTGAAGATTCCTCAGTTCCATTGCAAACTCCATTTTCAAACCTACTGACAACCAGATAAAATGCACCCGTTTCACAGAAATCCCACCCAAATCCTGGAACACAGTCTGACCTAAATTAGGATATTGGGCCAGATTCTCATTGGAAGTCCTTAGAATTCAATAAAACTAAGCTGATTTATACCAGGTGAAAATCCCGCTGTGGTGGAAAGGCACAGATCTATGTTGATAAAGTCTGTGTAAACAGTCAGGATGAAAGTGGTATGTCTCCTACACCTGCTTCCCCCCTGCAAATGTAAAATGCATTGAACTTGGTAACCATAGATTATTTAATCTAGCAATGTAAATGTTTTTTCAGCTTAATTTTTCTGGATGCTACAAATAGTGCGAGCATCCAAGCGAACACGTCTGTTACTCTAAGGATGGCCCATTTTGTTCTCAAAGCTGTCCCTCCACGAAAGCTTTGGCCTTACCTACCACAGATACTCCTAAGCCTTACAGTTGCTCTGCTTCTGTCATATGCTTGGATAGCATATGCTGTATTTTTGAAAGATGTTAATTTTTCGCACCATTTGTATGTGAAAGATGAACCCTGGCACAGTTGCCTGTACATCTTCCAGATACAGGTGGAGCTGTGCTAGGTGAATCCATTTAACTGCTCTACTGAAACAGAGTTTTCCAAATGTGTTGCCGCTTGAATCAAACAGAGGCAGGTGTAGACTGACTGACTGAGAATCCAGATGTTATCCCTCCCTTAGCTCACCACCTTATAAAATTTAAATCCTGCCATTCGTAGCTCTTCTGGTCATATAGCATTACCATTCAAACCATTCTGGAGTGTATTCTGCCTCTGCTGCTCTCTGGCTGCAGAGGCTGCCTACTGGCAGCAGACCCAGTGCTGACCTGCTGTGCAGAGTAGGTGCTGAATCCGGAGGAATGCACATGCTTCTTGGGTGCAGGGCTCAGCTCTGCCAAATCCTAGCGCTGGAAGGCACCTCAGGAGGTCATCTAGTCCAGCCCCCTGCTTCACGCAGGATCAACCCCAACTAAATCATCCCAGCCAGGGCCTTGTGAAGCTGGGACCTAAAAACCTCTAGGGACAGAGAATCCACCACCTCTCTAGGCAACACATTCCACTGCTTCACCACCCCCCTCGTTTTTCCTAATACCCAACCTGCTCCTCTCGTTCTGTAACCTCAGACCATTGCTACTTGTTCTGCCATCTGTTACCACTGAGAACGGTTTCTCTCCCTCCTCCTCAGAGCTCCCCTTCAGGAAGCTGAAGGCTGCTATTAAATCACCCCTCAATCTTCTCTTCTGTAAACTAAAAAGCCCAAATCCCTCAGCCCAAATCCTCCTGAATAGCCTAATAAAGAGGATGAGCTAGGACAGAGCCAGAGCCAGAGCCAGCCCTGGGAGAGTTGGGTCTTGGTCCAGAGGACCTTCTGCTGATCCACGCTCCTGTTCTTCCATTTCTCACTTCCATAGGTCCCGATATCCTTACAACTGCTCAATGAGGGGGGTGTACTGGGGTTGTCGAGGCTGCAGAAGCAGCCTGAGCAGCTCTATAGCCATGTTAGGGTCTGAATGCATGACGATGATTAGTTAATAACAATCAAAAACAGGGTGGCTCTAAATGAAAGGACAGAGATACACGACACTAACCCTGACTAGAAGGAGATCATCAACGACTACCACTAGGGCATTTCTGTTCCCTGCACAGGGCTAAGGCCAAACTAACCGAACAGAAGCAAAGCCATGGTATTGCAGGAGCTGCTTTGCCACCCCCTGCTCACCTCACCACCTCGTTCTGAATTACTTCCATTCATCAGGGAGTCACCAGAAATGGAGTTGATTATGAGTCTGCTCCTCTTGCCTAAGAGAACTGTCTGTCACAGGGTCCTCGAGAGACCTTTGCCTGAAGTACAGTGAACAGGCTGAGGAGACAGAGGGAAGAATCATTCTAGGTGTCAAAGACACATACCTGAGGGATCAAAGAGGTTCAGATAAAACACGTTTTAATTAAAGTCATATACAAGATCTCTATCTACCCTGGAGCTTTTTGTAAAAAAGATACTTATCTCTTACTCAGAACCTATATAGCTGCACAATATACTCCCCTCGTTGTTTTAAACTAATGCTTTGCTTTCCTGGACAGGAAGTTTTTTTATTGTCAAGGATTTAAAGATAATTGTATCAATAAAATAATAAATGGAACCTCCACCATACTGAACAGCTAAATGGTTTCTTTAATAACAATTACTTAAATAAAACTACAGCTAATCAGGAAGCAGATGATCATGAATGCATTGTGAACATTTTTCACAATAGAAAGGATACTAGATAAGATGAGCACAGAAGGTACAAAGAGAAGTTCACTAGCTAAATCAGCAAGTGTACAGTATTGAGTATCTGTCCATTTCCAGCACTAGCATCTTCCAAAGAAGGTCAAAGCCTGATTCCTTTTTCTAAAGGCCAAATAATCTCTAAGCAGGGAACAAAATATTCAGACAAGTTTTTTTAAAGCTTTTTTTTTGTTGAAAAATGTCCTCTTTGTGAAATATGAAAAAAATCACATGAAAATTTCTCTCAAGTTTTTAAAATCTGTTGAAATAAGTAAACCCATAATGTAGGTATTCTTCAACCCTTCCCTTGCCCCAGAATTATGTACCTTGTATTGTACTCTACGAAGCACAGTCACTGAAAAATTGTTTTAGGGCTAGTCATAAAAGGGTTCAGTTTTTTTCTCAAAAATATTCAACCAGCTTCATAATTTTTCAGGTTTAATGTAACAGACAGGACTATCATGTAATCCTACCTGTGCATGTGGTATATCAGTTCCTTCAACTACATACTAGTTAATACCCTTCAAAAAGTTTCAGGTGCACAGATTAGTTTTGTGAACCTTTTCAGCTCATGAAATATTTCCAAATACCTGCAAAACCATATTGTGCTAGTAGCTCACCAGAGCTCACTGCCAGCCTGGATCATGTTGCCTTTGCTTTCCCCCAATTATTTTGCTTTACCTTCAAAATGTTCATCCAAAGCTTGATTCATTCTACCAGTCTGGCTTTGGATAACATGAAGATAATATGTTTCTTTTCCTCTGATAATGGATTTCGCAGATGCCATACACTTTTGTTCTTTAGAAGCCAATACATTAAGGTTATCCATAAGTGCAGTTCAGTAGCCTTCATTGCTAAGATGTGGGTCCAGTTTTTCAAAGCTTTGTACAGTGCCAGTGTCACTCCAAGGCACATTCACAGCTGTTATATACGTAGAAAGCCTACTATTGTGCATGTAATCTGGAGGACTGTGTGAATAAGCTGGACTTAGTGCAGGGAATTACCTGTCCTTAAATGTGCTGATGAATATTTCCATGCATCATTGAGGGAGTTTGCCCAGATGTACATAATACTTGTATGGATGTGCCCTTGTTCAGAGTCTGAGAAGTTTAGCCCTTGGTCTTATTTGTTAGTATTATTCTTGTGATCTTAAAACCACCCCTTTTCTTTGTTAATCAGGGTATATAACCTGATTATAGAATAAAGTGTTGGTACCTTAGTCCATCCTTTTCCTCCATTCTTTACGCATTTCCTTGGTTGCCATTCAAGTTAGTTAATGTCGAACCATTGTGCACTCTGCTTTCCTTGGCTCTGAAGAGTGGAATGAGGTTTTATTGACCCAGTGTAGACAAGATGCTGGTGGCCACTGGCGCACCAGTATCTTACCTATTGATGTCCATACCAGCTTTGATTCGAGTTAGGCAACATAGATTTAAAATAACAGTTGACTGCGTGATTTAATATTCGTGGTCTTGCTGCTGTCAGGAAGCCACCTTTACTTTCTCCTGAGTTTTGGGATAATGCAGGTCAAAATGGACCCTGACATAGTTCAGAACAACCCTCAGGCTTTTCTGCATTAGCCCAGATGGAGAATTCCTAACGATACTGGACTCCTGGGTGACGAATGACCTGAGTGCACCTGCCTGTGACACACCCCCTAAGAAATACTTTCCCTGCCACACAAGCAGAACACAGGCATTTATGGGGAGTGCTACACAGCTCAGTTATTTCAAAATAACAGCCATTATTCTGAAATAACTATCCTAGTGTCCACACAGTGCAACCGCTATTTTGAAATAACCAGACATTGCTTATCAGGGTTATTATTATATATGATGTCTGCATTAGAAATGATCTAGTATGCATTTAGATAGATATTTAAAAGTAACCAATACCTCCACTGAGTGTTTCCTCTAGCTCAGATACGTAGGAAAACTCCACTATAAAGGGCACCAGCTCAATAATGGCTATGTAGTATTTTTCATAATATTATCTCAGAGCTCTTTCACAGAGCTCAAAGTGCTTTACTGTTCATTTCATTAATGAGTGGTAGCACTTTGCTCAGAGGTGTACATGCATAGAAGAGCACACAGTGCCAAATATAAGGAGCTCAAAATCAAAGATAAAACAATTCATATAGGCTGTGTCTACACTTGTATTACTCTTTCAAAAGAGGTATGCAAATGAAGGAAATCAAAATGCAAATGAGGTGCAGATTTGCATATCTGACACCTCATTTGCATATTCTTGTTTTGAAATAGCTTCTTTCGGAAGAAGAAAACCAGTGTAGACGCTGCTCTTTTGAAAGTAAACCCCATCTTTGAAAGAATCCTTCTTCCCTTTTTTTATGGGAAGAAGGATTCTTTCAAAGATGGCGTTTACTTTCGAAACAGCAGTGTCTACACTGGTTTCCTTCTTTCTAAAGAAGCTATTTAGAAATAAGAATATGCAAATGAGGTGATGAGGGACCCCAGGAAATTACCTTGCTTCCGACGCCCTAACTCCAGCCCTGCTTGTGATCCACCCCCAACCCTTACCTACAGTGCCCCTTGGAGATTTCTCAGACCTCAAGTTGGGAGACACTGATATACAGGAATCATTGATTCATTTCTGGAGTTCATTCACATCTGGCAAAGAAGGCTGTAGCCATTTGTTGAGAGTGGTGAATCACATATCCAGGCCTAATCAATCTCTGTAGCTAAAAGAGCACCAGTCTCTGAGGCTGTGGCCACACTTCCGCTGAGAGGAATCAGAGGATTTTGAAAAGTGCTGGGTCCTTTTGAATAGGACCCCTGTGTAGCTGCGCCGAGCCGCGAGCGTTCGAAAGCAGTGCTTTCGAAGTGCTGTGGCTGGAAGTGTCCTAATGCTAATGAGGCGCTGGATATTCAATTCAGTGCCTCATTAGTAATCTTCGAAATGGCCATTTCGAAGTTTTGGCCAAGTGTGGCCACACCCTGAGAGACCACCATACATCCCATCAAACATCCCTGTACTCTTGAACCATCTTAATATGCTTGTGTGCACCCATTTTGCTAGGCGGCATTCAAATAAGACTCACCCTTCCACAGCTTGAGCTGATGTCAGCATTGACTCACAGCAGGAAGTGAATAGTTTCCTCTCTCTGCAAGCTGCCCATTAGCTCCACCTGACTTTCCAGTTCATGTCAAAGGCAACAATCTTAGAAATTCCTATTGGGTTGCCATAATCAGAGAAGTTGCAGGCAGCAAGTCATCTTGCATTGAGTATAATACTTCAAAAAGCTTAGGACTTATCAGTAGTGTTACAGAGAAGCTTTTCAAGCAGGAAAATATAGACAAAAATAGCAGGAAAATCTGTACTTACAACTCTCAAACAATTGCTCTGAAAATTTTCTTCCTGTGATTGCCTGAGTGGGACAAATTTCCAAGATCTTCACAGTCCTCCCCAGGAGTATCTGGAGGATCACAAGCCTCTCCAGGGAAGCCTGAACTTGCAGACTCACTGAAAGATTGGGTTTTGTACTTACAGCTGCACTATTGAAACCAAGTATTGTTGCCAGCACTGTCTTTTGTAAGACAACAAACAGGAAGATTTATGAAGGCCACTTCCTCCACCACCAAAATTTAAAAAAAAAAAAAATTCCTTTCCAACTTCTTGGCTTTTACCCTGAAACCTACGTTTTCCCACATTTCATCTTAGATTTCTTTGCTTTTTTCCTCGACTTCCACAAGGAACTCTTTATATGAAAAGTATTTGCATATTGATTTGGATTCACTATCAGCAAATCTGGCAGTCAAGATGGCATGAACTCAGACCCAGTGGGTGGCATTCACCATCCACAGTCCATCTCATTGACTCAGATTGGAGTAGTAAAGAGGAAGCTCCCCAGAATCTCCAGGAAATTTCAGGGGTGACAGTGGTAGTTGGTTTTTGAGGTTGCAATCCAGGGTTACCCCCTGGAACAAAGTTTTTAAATCAAGACGTCTATCTTTCTCAAAGATATGCTATAGCTCAAAAAGAGATTACAGGGTTGATACAGAAATTAATGGCTAAGGTTCTTTGGCCCATGTTATGCAGGAGGTCAAACTAGATGATCATAATGGTCCCTTTTTGCCTTCAAAAATTCATGAATCAAAGCACCCAGCTTTTTCCCCGAGATTGTCCTTGGGCAGGAGAGCAACATGACACCACATACGATGGGCTGTGTTCTGGTGACAAAAATCTAGCAACCCCAGACCTTTCAATAACACATGATTTGTGTTCTTAAAACTTACCCACTGTTGGGTGATCTATTGAGTGTATTGACATGGGTCAATTTAGGGAGATTACAGTTATGTAGAAGGTAGCTCCAAAGACAGAGGAATGGAATGATCTGTAAGTGAAGAAACTATAGGCTGCACAGCAATAGTTTAACTCTTTTACACTGCATGTGATGCTTGGAACCAAGCTCGTATAGTTTCTTCCAGTGAAACAAACAATTGCTTTGTCTGGCTTGAATGGGAAGTTTCTACGGACAAGACACTTTAAAATCATCAAAGGAGGCATTTTATGGGAGTACGGTGCTTTTGCATAGTGATTGTCATACATAAACTCCAAGCAGCATATGATCTCTGATGGCTTGAGCATTCAGGTTAGATAAGGAGTGGGAAAAACGTGACTTTTAATGTTTCACGTAAAAACAATAAGTAATCATTTCTGTTTTCAACATGGGATTTTTTTTATAATTAGCATGCTTAAAACCAAAATAGGGCTCTCCTGAAATAAGAGGGCCCTTCCATTTATTTCATTAGCCTTTCCCAGAGTTCTTGATATAGAACTTAGCCTTAAGGTTTTTACTGACCTGGACATGAGGGAAAATATTCTCTCCTCATAAGTCAACTATTTACTGCTTTTGAAGGCCATTTTGCACAGTTGATTTGGCCCTACTGCTGGGATGAGTGTGTGCATATCTGGAGTAAATCAGTGGACAAGTTTTCCATATTATTATTTCTTAGAACTGGACCAGATGCTTGGATATTAAAAGGGTTATACTCCAAGGAAAACTTCTAAAAGCAAAGCCTGATGTACCTCCTACAATCCTCACATTGTTGTCAAACAGTTCAGCTGAAAGAATTAAATCAAAATAATGATGTAGAAACACGTTAGGGCATTCTGTGTCATGATTCCCCCAAACACTACAGATTATAAAGCAAATATAATATTTGGGATCTTTTACTGTAGAACACTGTAATTTTTAAAAACCATTTCAGGGTGAACTGCCCAGCTGAAAAAAGAAACATTCCTGCAGAAAAGACAGATAACACATTCTAGCCCATGTCCACTGCTTTTGGGATGATGAAATGAAGCCTCTGGAGGCTTGCATTGCAAATGAGTCCTCCAAAAGCCTCTCCAGCCCCTTCAGTTTATTTGGTCAGTTTGAAACACCACAAAGATGCCCATTTAATTGATGCACAAAGAGCCTAGTTGCGAAAAGCAAGGCACAATAGTTAACAACTGTTAACAACACTTTACTGACTTTTACGAAATGGGTTGGTTTCATAAATTCAGAACAATACTAGGATTCTGTCCAGTACATTTTTACATTATTAAGATCTAAAAGACATAGGTGCTAGATAAAACATCAACATCTTTTAATCTCCTGAGCAGTTCTTGAAACTGATATTATTTATTAATTATTATTACTTGTATTTCCATAGCATCTAGGAACTCCAATCATGGCTCAAGTCCCCACTGTGCTAGGTACAATACAAATAGATGGTCCTGGTCCCCTGAAGCTCACTCTAAGTATGACAAAAGACAACAGATGGGACAGTACAAGGAAACAACAAGCATATATTGCTAGCAAGGCCGGGGGCTCAGCATATCAGTGGTTTAACTGCGATCAAGTATTTTGTGGGCATCCTGGTAAAGGAGTTTTTGGGAGTGGGGATGTTAAAGGAGGATAATGAGTTAGTTTTGCCAGTGTTAACATTTGTAGCACAATTATAGCAAACTCACAAAAAAGTAAACTCCAGAACAACAGTTGCAGTAGTAAGTAACCTGATCATGCTTCACACTTACACTATATTTATTGCCAATCTTCATGCCTGTTCAGTCCTTGGCCTCTTTCCTGAGATACATCCCACATGTGCCTTTATGATGGAAATTTAGCGTATTTTGACACCTGTCCACAAGGTTCTTTTGCAAAGCAGCATGCAAGGATCAAACCGGCCTTTACACACATGGACAGATAGCTCACTCAATTAGAAGACAAACTGAAACCATGCAACACAGCTTCCCTGATTTCAGAGCTCATTACTGCAAAAACAGAGAAGAGCATCTGAAGCGAGAGATACGGTAAAATATACAAGGCTCTGGCAAAGCAAAATTTCTTACCACAGATTAATTTGAGCAATCAGCTTTAGTTTATGGATACATGGAAACAACTCTGGCTTTGGCAGTTTTCCCATCCGTATGCACCAGGCTCAGGGCATAACTCTTGCCATCAGCGTGTAAATGCAGAAGAACGTACGGTTCCAGCTCATTTCCCTGCATTTATCTCCCATGCAAACAAAAAATTAAGAGGCTTGGTATTGATACATTTCAGAGTTCTTATCCAACCACGTGGCTTTGGTCCTGTGCCATTGTTACACCAGCACATGGCACCAGGAAAGGGAAGAGGGAAACCCTAATTTCTTTTAGTTTAGAGCTCAAAACCCCAGAACAGCTGGATCAACAGAACAACAAATGACAGAGTGACTGGAAACCCTTAGAGCCTCATTCAGAACGGTCCTGATATTTCTGACTTGGATAATAGTAATTCCCAGTCCTGTTGAGAGAAGAAAAGTTGCTGGCTAGAGCCACTGGAGCAGACCTTTCACTTAACGGGAATGCACTTTCTTCCCCAGCTTAAGATCCCAGTGTGGCGTTCAGAGAAGAGAACTCTTTCCCTAAATTAATTGCGTATGTTAGATGTAGACATCAGTCCTTGAAAAAAAAAAAATGAAAGGCCAGTCCATACTATATTATCAAAATACCAATTATTTCTCACATCACTTGGGTTCAGTAAGCAAAAGAATGTTTGCCCTAAAAGGGAAGTTTTTTTTTAAATTCATTCAGATTTGCTTAAAGGAAAAGAAAAATACTTACATATTCGTAAGCTCTGATTCATCTCATTTATGCATAAATACCCTGTATGTGACTGTGGTAGTATAAAGGGGGCCCAGAGTAGGTTTTAATTTAATTTATGTATAACACAAACCACAGAATTTCACCTAGACATTCCTTCAGTGGAGGGCATTCTTATTATGCGAGTGTTGCTGAGTAGAATAACTTAAATAACTTGAACTAGAACTTTTCTTTGAGAAAGGTATACAATCTGAACTGAAAAACGCCAATACTAAATTTTTCTCTGGGTGAGGTTTCCTAGTGGTTAATTATCCTCACTGTTAAGAAGTGGGGGCTTATTTCTATTTAGAACTTTTCTAACTTCAGCTTCC
Organism: Carettochelys insculpta; assembly: GCF_033958435.1. Classification (NCBI taxonomy): domain Eukaryota; kingdom Metazoa; phylum Chordata; order Testudines; family Carettochelyidae; genus Carettochelys; species Carettochelys insculpta. The sequence goes on along the minus strand of NC_134139.1, from coordinate 81,440,399 downwards.
AACTATTGGACCTCTGCCAGCCAAGTAGTAAAGCAAAATCATTGACTGAAAAGACTATTAACTGGTTGCATGTTGGATGCAATTATGTCACTGAACAGGTGTTCTGAGGATGTATCCCAGCTATCCTGTATTTACATTTCCAATCTAAACAGATTTTATATATAACATACTTTTGTCATCTGAGGGAAGTGTGGTCACAGATTTTAAATTATGCTAACAGAGAACAAAACTGCACATATTTTGTTAGATAAACTTCAGAGAAAAAATAGTATAGCTCTAAGGAGTTAAGTGTTATTACTACACTAGTACTTTCACATTGGCCCAACACTAAGCAAATAGCTGATTTTTTCCACTTGATGGCAGTTCTGAACCTCCCCCCCCCAAAAAAAAACAAACACAAAACAAAACAGTTGAAATCAGTCCAAAACTGATAACTCTGAAAAAGTTCAGCAAATCGAAAAGATCAACAAAAATTGATTTTGGTTTGAAAGAGACATTTTGTTCAAAAAATAATATCTGATTTCTTAGGTACTTCTAAAAATAAAAGCAAAGGCAATGAAGAGTTAGATTTGCAAAATGGCAGGAAGAAAAGGATGTAGTATTACCTCCTTTTTAACTGTTAGCCCAGTGGCTAAGATGCTTATCCAGGATAGAGGACGCCTGCTTTCAATCTGCTCCTTTTTTACCTATGTGCAGAAGGTATTACAACTTGAGTCTTGCACATCACAGGAAAGTGACCTTACTCCTGGGCTAAATGTTAAAATGAAGCTGGCACCACCACCACAAGCTCCTCTACCTAAGTCCCGACTTTTTTTTCCTGGCTGATATTCAGCAAATTTCTGTTACTTTTCATAATACTTTTGGATTGACCTAAACTGCATTTTTTGGCAAATAAACCATTCAGCTGAACAGTTTCACTCAGGTCTACCATATTGAAAATCTTCACATTTAATATAGCATTTTCCAAATTCAGCTGTGGAATAATGGAGTATTTTAATTAACACTGGAAGATACTGTTCATATCTTACACATTAGTTTCCATCGCTTCACGGTCCCAGTGAAGAAGAACAGTGAAAGTTGGTATTGCTTTGGAAATAAAGGGCAGCTTCTAATTTGATAATTCTTTCTCTTCCATATTTTTAATCCAGTTTTGTATACTTTCCCACAATCTAATTTACCAGTTACCACAAAATGTGTATATCAACAACTCAATCTTGATTATGTCGTAGGTTATATGACTATAAATCAAAGCATGCTACTAACAAGGATTTATAGGTGAGTCTGAGTCAAAATCCTAGACCCAAACACCTACCAACTTTCAGAAAGTTTGGATGTAGATCCAAATTCAGTTCCTTGGGACCTGTCTTTAATCAAATGATGTTATTCAAATGAATGCTGTGTACATAAGCAATCCCAGCTGTGCAGGGGATTCTTATGTGCACACTGGGCCTCATTTTATACTCACATGGGTATAATTCCCGAGTAACTCCGTGGAAGTCAATGAAATTACTCTAGGAAAAAATACCATCCCGTGTGAGATCATTCTTTATGAGACACTTTTAGTAGAGTAACAGAAAAAGCGGGTTCTGGAAGATACAAACATTCACATATCATTGTAAATATCATGGTTGGTGGTTCTCTCTAGGTTCTCCAGTGTGTGCTAGCCTTATCAGAATAAGGGTGACAGCCTATGGAAGACATGTGAAATACAGATATGAATAGACAGGACAAAATACTGATCCTCATTCTGCAATCTCCCCTTTCAGGAAAATATAGATTTGAGTGAGAAGTCCAGCTGAATTTCAACCCAAAAGTCTTAATTTAGATTCAACAGTGTTTGCATAACTTATTTTGTTTTCCATTAGTTTTGCATGCACATCCAATTCTGGCTACAATGTAGCTGTTTTCATGGTATTTCTGTCCTGGCCAGAAGCAAGAACTCCTGGGAACTTTGCTAGAAAATCTTTTCTTTCAAGAATCCCCACTTGTTTTTTTGAACTCTGTGAAACAGAATTGCATATGTTTTGAGATTAAGAAATCACTAATCATGTCAGTGAATTCCCTAACCCCTCACCCATCTCTTTACTTTGGGTGTAAAAGAGGAAAGTACATACTGTCATGGAGGGGACTTGATTCACAGGAGATAAAATTCATACCCCCACTGTCCCAGCAGCTGCACCACAGGGAACTTCACTCCCAAGATACAATAGGCAACTTTGCACTGTTGCCCTTCTATGGAGTTCTTTCCAACAGAGACAGGAGTAAGCAGCAGTGCTTGCCTGGTTGCACAAGCCAAAGACAATGTAAAATGGAATGAATCAAGGCCAGAATTTGTGCACTGTGTTACCAGGGGCTGTTCAACAATAATATTTTGTGTGTGAATTAGATTATCGTCTACAAAGGCATAATAGGATAACACCATAGGACAGTCCACTGAAAGTATTTGTTCTGGCACTTTTTTCCTCGAGGAAGGAGGATCTGGGGAACCAAACAGCTGTAGGAGGGCAGCAAACACAAAAATAAAGGAGGCAAAGAGGAATATGCTTCTGTAGACACTTCCTCAGGGAAGCATGAAAGCACTGGGCCCTGGCTTGGCAGCTACAAGGAGTTCTCTTCATTTTTTTTTTTTATATCCACGTGCAGAATGATTTTCATTATGTGCACCAATATGAATAGGAAGATGGTGTGTGACACATCACCTCCATATTGGTTTACATAACGCAGTTCCTTCTGCACATGGATGAGCTTTGTTGGGGGTGGAGCTGAGGGGTTTGGAGTGTGTGTGGGGGATGAGGGCTCTGAGGCGGGGTGCAGGCCCTGAGATAGGGCTGGCGATAAAGAGTTTGGGTGTTGGAGGGGTCTTAGGGCTGGGGGAAAGGGCTACAGTGCAGGGCTGAAAGCTGTGGCTGGAGGTGAGGGGTTTATGAAAGATCCCCTGGGAGAAGGGGATCCCCTAAATTCTCTCTCACCACAGCAGTTCCAGGCCGGGTGAGAGGTGCCTGTCTGCAAGCTGTGGCAGCTCCGGTGAGGCTGGGTTGGGCTGGGGAAAGGTCTGTGGTGGTGGGGATGATGGGGAAAGAACTCTGAGGAGGTGCCACTCCCCTGATCGCTCCCTACTAGGGCCGGAGGAGGGGCGTCTCTCTCCCAGCTCCTGCTGCTCCCTTCTGGGGTCTGAGGAGCATGCCTCTTCCCTGGCTCCATCAGCTCATTGAACGGCAACCTTAAGCCCCTGCACAGGGCTTATTAAGCACCTGTGGAACTTAGAGGGAACTTAGATCATGACACCTCTCAAACTTAACATTCACAACATGGCTAGAAGGTACAAGCACAAACTCCCTTCCTTTAAGCATGGCATGTTTCTGTTGTTTGGGCCAAGTGTAAATCTATTTGAAGACTGTTCCGAACTCTATTTTTATTTGGCCCTAAAATACAGTATTAGTAAAGCCTTAGGATGGAGAATGCAGTCCAGCAGTAATTAGCAACTCTCTCTACCATCTCCTAAATCCTATTTTGAAAACATCACTGGAACGGCCAGTTCCTTCCCTCCAGTTTTTACCCGTGTTGTTTTTCTGAGTCACCAGAAAAATGCTCGCCTTTGAGCCAAACTTTCAGCTGATTATAAAGCAAAACAAATCAGAACATTATAAATAAAGTGAGATTAACATGCAGAATATAACCACAAAGAGGGGTTTGAGTAGTAAGCCAAACAGCAAAATGCCACAAAGGTCCCATTGCCTCTTAAATTAGATGATTAATTTGTGGTAGTGTGATAACATGCTCTCCTTCAGTCCAAGAATTTCTTTTCTGTGGAAATAGTGGGATAGAAGTCTGTTTAAATTCACTGCATGAATATTGGGGCACTCCTAGTTAGTTCTTACGTTAACCAAGTCCTGATTGTTATTCAGCCACTATAGTATGTTCAGCCAGTATTCAACCACTGGGGCAAAGGTAATCCATGTTCCATGGGCTTTATAATAAATATTCATATTGGCTAATCAAAAGCCGAGCATCAGGCTGTAATTTAATCCTAAGAGAAGCATCCCGGTTTTGTCGTTTTGCATGGTCTTGCCTTTGTCACCCCAAAAGAGGTTGGAATAACTCTCGGTGGATTGGGTTTTCAGTTTGAGAAATGGGCCCTTGGGTGACAATCTGGTGACATGGAAGATTAAGTCCAACTTTCACCCATCATGAATATGATGGAAGTGCCTAGACAGAAGAAAAAAGTACGGTATCTGCCTATTGGTTTTGTTTCTGTACAATGTGTATGGAAGCCTGACACGATATTGCAATTTCGTATGTGCCAGGGTGCACCGCTTTGGAATATGCCATGCCATTTCTGGATTGCTCTTTCATAAATATTTTGAATGTAACAATGTAGCAGAGAGCAGAGTTGTCACTGGATATATTTATCAGTAAGACTGAACTGTTCTTTATCACATTCATTTCAGAGTTAGTTCAGGTCACTTCACCTTCCCAAGCCAACATTGATTGGTTAAGATCAGATCCAAACCAATCATAATTCATCAGTGAATCAGTAACAGAATATTTGGGGTTGGTGTATAAAAACATATCTTACTCCATATTTAGTTTGCTTGGATCCTATTGTGGTCCAAACGTATTTGTTCGAAGTACAAAAATCTTAACTCCAAGTTGAACCCTGTTTCCTAGATACAATTTTTGATACAAAACTGAAGCTGAGATTAAGACCTCAGATAATGTAAAGCTGCATTCTTCACAACCAGTTAACACAGACAAAGACAACTAATTATATACTTTCATCCTGCAAATTGGTGCGTAAATGGGGATTTTTTTCCCCCCTGTAATTTGTTTTCGTTACCTAACAAGTAGTCTGATATTCCAATCTAGGGTCATCCAAGATAAAAAATAAAATTAAGTCATTGCTGTTATGGAAAAGACACAAAGGGATTAAAATATTTGCACAGTACAGAAACTCTCTTTTGAGGTTTAAATATTTCTATTTCTTTAATATTAATATTTCTATGTTCTTAAACAGCTTTCTGTTTTCCAGACAGGAAATGTTATCTGAGACATAGCTATCCAGAAGCAACAAGTTACCATATACAGACAACTTTAGGTGGGCTTTAGACTTTGGAACAAATACTCCTTGAAGAGACCACAAAATATAGGTTCTGTTTCAACATTTCCATATCAGCTCCATACTAATTACATCAAGTCTTGTTTTTGATTGGATGGAAATATTAACAATGCAGCACATTATTACTGTTGTACTGCTATAACCCAAACACTCTGAGTGCTACATAAAGAGTGCAACTGAAGGCTGAACATTTCTTCAGGCTCATAAAACCCATTAACTAAATAAAACACAGTACTAGGCAAGCTTAGAAAATCCTAATAACTCATGACTCAGCAATAAACATACCCTGATAAACTTCAGTCAAGTTTTTGGCTTTGTCCGGAGGGTGACAAAAGCTTGTGGCTTTAGTACTCAGATAATATGCAGCTCTTACATACCATTTTTTCAATGCAGAGAGTTTACAAAGGGTTGATTGGGGGGAATATAACGATCCTGATTTGATAGGTGAGGAAACTGAAGGCCAAAGAATTGAATGGACTTCTGCACGGGCATTTAGTGAGTTAATAGAGCTAAGGAGAGAAGTCAGTTCTCTCAATGTTGACTCCAGACCTCTGTTTTCTGGATTACAGTGGTTTCTATCAAGGAGGGAAGTACATTACAAAACACCCATTATATCTATGAAACATATACACTGCTGGCCTTTTAGCCTCTTCCATGACTCAAAAGTGGAGAAAAATTGTGTGGATTTGATAGCATGCTGAATTGGGAGCATGGTGCTGGAATTAGTGATAACCCCCGCCCCCCTGGTTGAAATGGTTTCTGCTGCATATAGGTTTCGAGCTTTGTTCAGTGGCTTTCAGCACACCCACTACAAAAATTGTTCCAGTGCAATGCTGGATCTGGTCTCTGAAAGAACAAGAGATGTCCAAAAAAAAAAGTATAAGAGAGGTAGCTCAGTTAGTCAGTGTCTTCAAAAACAACAAGAAGTCCTGTGGCACGTTATAGACTAACAGATATTTTGGAGCAAAAGCTTTCGCAGGCAAAGACCCTCTTCGTCAGATGATGATGCAGGTCTTTGCCCGAGAAAGCTTATGCTCCAAAATATCTGTTAGTCTGTAAGGTGCCACAGGACTTGTTGTTTTCAAGAAGAAACACAAACACAAACACAAAACAAAACAAAAAAAACCCACCCACAACAATTCAGAACAGACGGTTTTGTTTTTCAAATGAAAATTAATTGGCATTCAGATTTACAGCATCCTAGTTCAGTCTTTGCTTCTTCCTTTGGAACTCCAGCCCTACCCCAATTACAAACACACTGCTGAAAAGAGGTCTCTTACGGAAACCACCGAGCCCAGTTTTAGACTACAAAACACCCAAAGTGTTTTTACAAGAAAATCTTCATTTTGAATTTTGAAAAAGAAATTTTATGACTCTTGCCATTGCTCAGCGTGGCTAACAAACAGGCCAGTCCAACCATGAATAACCCTTCCACAGGGAAAAGCCTTAGGAATGAGGGTCTAGTAATTAAGATACTACAAGATGCATTGAGTTCATTCCCCACTACTGCCACAGATTTTTTTAATCACCTGGGATAAAGCACAATCTGGTTATGGTTACACTACCCAGTTATTTCAAAATAACTGGGCTGTTGTCTTCACAATGCACATGCTACTACCAGACTGTCCAGCTATGTAGACTCCCTCCTCAAACCCTATGCCACCAGCACTCTTAACTATCTTCAAGATACCACTGACTTCCTGAGGAAATTACAAAACACTGGAAACCTTTCTGATAATTCCATCCTTGCCACCATGGATAGAGAGGCCCTCGACACCAGTATTCCACATGAAGATGGACTACAAGCTATCAGGAATATCATCCCTGATGTTACCATAGCAAATCTGGTGGCTGACCTATGTAAATTTGTTCTCACCCACATTTATTTACTATCTGGTTTACTATTTATTTACTAATTTATACCTCCAGATTAGTGGCACTGCTACAGGCACCTGCATGGCCCCTCAGTATGCTAACATTTATACCTAGAACAACGATTCCTTAGATCTTGTCTGCTTTTACACCTCCTTATTTATGCTACATTGATGACATCTTTATCATTTGGACCCACGGTAAAGAGACTGGAAGAATTCCACAGAGATTGTAACAACCTGCATCCTACCATCAATCTCAGCCTCGACTATTCCACACAAGAAATACCTTTCCCAGATACCACAGTACAAATCACTGAGGACCACATAGAACATAAGAACATAAGAATGGCCATACTGGGTCAGACCAAAGGTCCATCAAGCCCAGCATCCCATCTGCCGACGGTGGCCAATGCCAGGTGCCCCAGAGAAGGAGAACAGAAGACAAGTGATTTATCTCCTGCCATCCATCTCCTGCCCTTGTTATGAAGGCTAGGGCACCATACTTTATCCCTGGCTAATAGCCATTTATGGACCTGACCTGCAAAAATTTATCAAGCTCTTCTTTAAACCCTAATAGAGTCCTGGCCTTCACAGCCTCCTCGGGCAAGGAGTTCCACAGGTTGACTGTGCGCTGTGTGAAGAAAAATTTCCTTTTATTAGTTTTGAACCTACTACCCATCAATTTCATTTGGTGTCCCCTAGTTCTTGTATTATGGGAAAAGGTAAATAATTTTTCTATATTCACCACCCTTTACTGGAAAGACATGGACTGCTACATTTATGTACATGCCTCCAGCTTCCATCCAGCTCAGACCACACAATCCATGGTTTACAGTCAAGCCCTTAGATACAGTTGCATCTGCTCTGATCTTACTGACAGAGACTGAAAACTACAAGACCTCTACCAAGCATTTCTAAAGCTGAATTAACCACTGGGAGATGTAAAAAAACAAATTGTCAGGGCTAGACTAATACCCAGAAACCAACCAGTTCAAGATAGGCCACAGAAGATCAACAACAGAACACCACTCGTCATCACCTTTAGCCCCCAACTCAACCCCCTGCAATGCATCATCAAAAATCTGCAACCTATTCTGGATCAGGATGCTACATTCCAGAAGGCTCTAGGTGACAGGCCTGTCCTTTCCTGTAGACAACCTCCTAACCTCCTAGCAATCACAGACTACAACACAGTAATAAAAATCCTGGAACTTTTCCTTGCTACAAACCCCACTGCCAACTTTGTCCACATATTTATTCTGGGGATACCATCACTGGACCTAACCATGTTAGTTTCAAGATCAAAGGCATATTCTCGTGCACTTCCAGCAACACTATATATGCTTTTATGTGCCAACAATGCCCTGACACTATGTGAATTGGACAGACTGGGCAAAACCTTTACCAAAGAGTAAATGGACACAGAGCAGACATCAAGAAACTCAATACACATAAGCCGGTCAGTGAAGACTTCAAAGGAGTGGCCCATTCTGTTAAAAACCTGAGAATTTGTGTCTTGGAACACAGAGAATTTAACAATAGATTAAAGCGAGAGATTTGTGAGTTAGAGTACATATTCAAATTTGACACATTAACACATGGTCTGAACAGAGACATCAACTACCTCATGCATTACAAGGAATGCTTCCCTTCCTTTGATGCTCGTAATTATCTCAGACAGGACAATTAACATTCACCCACCTCTCACCCCCTTCCTTCAATCCTATTTGATTTGTCAGTTTTTATTGCAATTTTTTTTTGGTCCTCTGTACTTATAAATGTTAGAATGTATTGGAAATGAAATTGATCTGAAGAAGTGGGTCTGTCCCACAAAAGCTCATCACCGAATATATCATTTTGTTAGTTTTAAAGTGCTACATTTCTGCCGCTTTGTTTGGTGGGAGTACAGACTAACTCTCTGTTACTATGATATTTGAAAGTAGCAGGTGCATTGTTTCAAAATTGGTAACCCTCAAAGTGAGAGGAATAATGCCTGTTTAGAAACTGCTATTTCAAAACAGGTGCTATTAAGACATGGAATAGCACTATTTTGAAATAAGCCATACTGAGTTTCAGTGGCACTGTTTTGAAATAGCAAAATGGACCTGGAAATGCTATTCTGAAATTGATGGATGATATTTTGTGTGTAGTTGTGTTATTTTGAAATAGGGCTGCAGTGTAGCCATAGCTTCTCTGTTAGAAGTTCCACATATGTAAAATGGAGATTCTCAAAAGCAGGTTGCTATTTATTATTTATATTGTCGTGGCTCCAGGAGTCTGTCATGCCCAAGGGCCCCCAGGCTACAAACACAATCCCTTCTCCAAAGCCTGGCAGTCTGATGTATGCATTCATGTTTGTGAGGCAATTAGATACAAGATGAATCTCTCTCATCTGGAATTCTCTTGTTTGACATCATCCATAATCAGGCATGATTTCAGTTAGCTGGATGACCACTTTTGAATGTAGTCAAGTTTTTTGTGGTCGCATAAAGTTTGTTTACAGCCACCAGTCCTGGCTCTCAGTGTTCTGTGCTGTTATTTAGCTGTAATTTACCCCTAAATGTCTTCTAAGAGCCCAGTAAGCAGTGCAAGTGTTGGTAATGCGCTAGACAATAATGACCTCCCATGGTCTGGCAAATTCTTTCATCTGACACCAGTCAGGTCCTGAGGCTGTTGGATGAGAGTTCAACCTGTATACTATGCTGATGGTGATCATAATCTATTATATAGTGGTTTTGGAGTAGTTTCTTGATGATGGTGGTGGTGGTGGTGGTGGTGGTGGTTGTTAAAGTGCTTGGATCACATTTATTTTCTCAGTTCTGAGTGAAAAGTAAATAATATTTGCTTCTAACTGATTTTTTAAAAAGTTGGATGGATAGGAGATGTATTTAAATCTGTAACCAATTTTCAACAGATTCTTTCAATACATGAAGTTTACTGGAAAATACTACTGTAAAAATAGAGCTGAGTAATAATAATTTGCACTTTGGCAGCTCTTTCCATCTGAGGATCACAAAACATTTTACAGATGTGAATCAAAGTAGTCTCACAATAAGCCTGGGAATACGGTGAGTATAAGCTGAGGCACAGCATGATTAGTACTTGGCTAAAGTCTCAAGGGTACTCTGTGTGGGAGTCTGTAAGAGAACACAGCTCTCCTTGTTTCTAGACCTGTGTCCTATCTCCAAAGCATTTTGGGGTGAGCAAGGTTGAGGTCAACTGGATAAAATAAATAAAAGTGAACCTTTGCTTAAAGTTCCGACAAACCCCAAACTCATCCCCTTTCAGATGTCAACATTTGACTAGTTTTTCCACACAGAGCAAGATTTTATTTGGGTGTCCCACTTTTATTATTGCTTCTGATCAGGACTGAAAACAAAAGTACTAAATGTTATTAAAAATAAATTAATTGTAAAATTCATTTGCCAAAGAGCCTAGCTATCAGCCATATTTCCCTGTCAAGTATTAGTAAATATCACTCCAAATATATTCTGCTTCTGGATAGTCATCTAAACCATTACTCAGTCAACTGCTTTCAGCAGCAAACCTGAGCTAAAATGCCAGTTGGCCGGGTGGATCTAAAGTCTGGTTAATTGCTCTTAGTTGTGCCAGACTGGGCACATCACCCATATGACCTCAGGGACAGAGGGAGGAGATTGAGGGATATCTCACAATAGCTGCTTAAAAATCCCCTTCTCAAGACAACTGTTTGAGGGGAGTAAAGAATGCCTTAGCAGCCACTCCCTCCACAATTTCCTTCTCGGGGTCTCAGGAGACAAGGTGTGAAAGTTGAGATCGTTAGAAAGTCTGCCAGGGATCTCCCCTTTCTCTAATGGGCGGGGGAAGTGATTACAATGCTGGCATTTCTAGCAATTACAGAACTTGTAGAAATGAGTCTGTGGCCAGCCCAGACACCCTGATCTTTAGGGTGATTGGTGAGAGAACATCTGTTTTGCAAACCTCACGTCCCCTCTCTTCAAAAAGATGACTAATTTCATACGGGCTCAAGGAAAAGTAGGTGTTTTAATCTGGAGATTATTTATAATGGGGACAGGACTTCAAGGGACAGGTGTGGGTGTCCATGTCCAAAAACATCTCGTGTAACAGAACCTTTGAACATCAGAGGTGGTAGAGAACACTGTTTATTGAAGATATTTTACAAACGTTGCCATTATCCAAAATAATATATCAGAGAAGCAACTTTTTTTCCTCTCCAGTGTTTAGTAATCTTCATAGATAACTCAAATATTTTTCTGGTACTTGACCATTTCTGTTAATTAGCCAATCCAAGCACAAGAGTTTTACCTGTTCCCTACAAAACACTATGGCTGCATCGACACTAGCAAGTTCTTTTGAAAAAACTGGGCCTTTTCCAAAAGAAACCATGGGGCGTCTATGCACAAAATCTTCTCTTTTGAACTGAAATCGAAAGAACGCAGCATTTTTTCTGGTGGCCCTCTTCCTCTCTCTCCCTCCCCCAATGAGGAAGAACACCTTTTTTCCAAAAGATTCTTTTGGGGAGAAAAAGTGTGTGAAAGCTCCAGGGGCCCTTTTATTGAAAGAGCAGTCCTCATAGCACCAGATTTTTTGATTCACAGGCGGTTCTTTCAAAAGAACAAGGGATGTGTGGACGCTTTATTTTGAAAGAGCGGATTGATGTTTTGATCCACTGTTGTGTGTGGATGAGCTCTTTCAAAAGAAGTTTTTTCCCAAGATATCTTCCAGAAGAGCATCTTTCAAAAGATCCCTGTAGTGTCAACATAGCCTGCGAGAAAGGCTGCTCTTGTTCCAATTCCAGAATGATTACAAACAGGGAAGTACTAGTCAATGAACAGAGCTAGCAAGATGACAGAATGAGTAGTACATTGCCACCGAGGTGACTCCATCAGTAACTCAGCCAGAGGATATGGGTCTATTGCAGGAGTGGGTTGTCAAGGTTGTTTGGCCTGCAACAAGCAGGAGGTCAGCTTAGTTGCTCAGGATGGTCCCTTCTGATCATAAAGCCTGTAAGTAGCTGAACAAGGAGAAGGTTTAACCCAAAAATTTGCAGCTGCATTTTGTACAATCAAGATATTCAAGTAAAACTGAGACCAGCACCTGAGCTGTTTGATCCCTAATTCTTCACTACAGGTTGAAAGAAATTCTTATTACAATTGATTGCCTGGACCTCTCGTTTCAGTCTCCTTAATCTCTTGTGTTCCCCAAAATGCCCAATATTGTTTATCCATCACTCAGTGAAGGTGATCCTACTTCCTGGCTTCCACAGGAGCATCAATAATGCAGGAAACTGCCCAGACTGCATCTCACACCACCTGAAAGTCTGTATTTTCTCATGAGGCTTTTGATATTGTCAGAGGCTCCCCACCCTCTGCTCATGAATTCTTAAAGAGGCAATAACCCTTTCCCCCTGGAATGTAAGACCTTTTTTGGGCTGGCAGTCCTGGAAGCCAGTCTGAGTCTTGTCCCTTTACCAGAGACTGTAGCACCTCCAGGGGTTCAATCTACACTTTTGCTACCATTTATAGAACTCTAAATCATCAACACTTATTTTTACAGTGTTTCAGATTCTTCACTTATAGGAAGGAGAAGTTTGAGTATTAAGCCTCAACCTTTAACCACCTGTTCGTCCTGTGTTTGTACAGCTTCTAGCTCAAATGGATCCTAGTCCATAGCCAGGGTTCTGAAGTGCTACCACAAGCCAGATAATAAATAAAAATCAACTCCCCTACATTCTATTGTCACCAGAGAGCCTTGTATGTCATGAAGCAAGAGGAACAGAATAAGCTGCCATGTTATTTTTTCCCCTCCTCCTCTGATGTTACTGGGGAACACTTATATAAGACTTCAAAGCAACAGGCTAGCCTATAATTTGAAGCTGGCAGCATGAAAAGTGTAGCAGGGCGAGCCCATTTTACCAGGTTAGGAACCCATTTGAAAACCTCTCAAAAACTGAGGTATGAAGTCTACTTGGCCCTGGTAAAGTGCAAGTTCTGGCTGCCAGGTGGCTTTCTGGTTTATAACCCTTAGGAGTTCTCGAAACAGGACAAGAATTTATTCCAAATATAAGATTTTATTTTGCAAAAGCACAAGCTTCAATTTCATTAGACATAGATTTTTTTAATTAGTTTCTTTGGGATATAATGGTATATATTAAAGGGGGAAAAGGTTTTGTGCAACACAAAAAAAGTTCCATGTAACAGAAAATTTGAAGGGAAATAACACCTCCAAAACCCCAACCATGACCAGGCTCATGCACCCAGAGTGGTAAGGGGTTATTGACCAGACTATGTAAAGCTTATTTTTCAAGAGTCTAATGTTTCAATATAATTATTTTTCTTATATAAGATATTTCACATCTATGGCATATAGTTGTAAGCTTAACCCCCCAAAAAATTTCTGTCTCTGTTGCTTTGTATTGCCTGCATTCCAATATTGTCTTGAGAGGGATGATGGCAGACAAAATGCAAGAGAATAAGAACTTGAGCCATCTACAATTCTATTCTGCAACCTAAATTGATGAGTGTAGTTCAGACCACTAATATGATTCCCTTCTCTAGTTTTTGCTGCGAGGAATCAGTTGCATTTTTTGTAGACATACATATTTAAAAAAGTATTGATTGTAATAGAGCCTTATATAGGATCCTCCTCCTCTGAGATATCTTCTCAACCCTCTAGTTTCCCCCAAAGGTTAAAAATAAAAGACCAGGTATAGTGTAGCCATTTGCTCAATAGGTTCTGAAAGTCAGTAACGTATACACAAGATAAATAAAGATGTGTTCCCTGTAATTCTGCACCACTTTGTCTAATTTTATTTTTCTCATGTGAAAGCCATGTCACAATTTCCACTAGTAAATGATTCCGTAGTCTAAGAGATCTCTTCAGTAAGAAATTAGGAGCAACCTGTGCACAACAGTTCTTTGGAAGAGGCTAGCAGGTACAAAGTCAGGAGAGAGAAGAACAGTACCTGCCTGCTCTTTCCTCCCACTTTTTGAAACCATTGAAGCTCATATGATAAAGCTCCATATCGCCCCAAGAAATGGCAGAAATGGGTGGAGCAGGGGGCCAGATATTTTCCACATTGGTATCTTCTTGGGCTATGTCTACAATTACCAAAAACTTCGAAATGGCCATGCTAATGGCCGAATCAAAGATACTGATGAGGCGCTGAAATGCATATTCAGCACCTCATTAGTATTCTTTGATCTGGCCATTAGCATGGCCATTTCGAAGTTATCGGTAAGTGTAGACATAGCTTTGGATGACTTCTGACAAGATCAGCAAGGTGATCTTCATGGTTTCCTGGGACTTCCTGTCAGTGGATAGGGATGTTTTTGGTCCTTCCGTGATTTTCAGCTTACTGTTTCATCTGTGTTGTTGCATCCCATTACTCTTAGTTTACTCCCTTTAGGAAAATGCATGGCTAAATCCTTTGTCCCAACATGAAAATTCTGTGTGTAAATGTTGTGTTCTGATTCCTGGATTTTTAAAAAAAAAAAATTAAAACATTTTCAATATTTTAGAAATCACAGAGGCTGCATCTAGAGTCAGTCCAGCCGCTGGCAGCATGATGCAAATGAGGGCTCATGAAATTGCAAATGTCTGATCATTTGCATATTCACTGAAGAAAACAAGCTGCGTAGACATGGTTCTGCCAGCAAAACCCCCCTCTGTTGCCAGCCCCTTGTCCCTGAAAAAAATTAGTGATAAGGGGCTGGCAACAGAGGGGGATTTTGCTGGCAAAAATACATCTACACTGCTTATTTTCTGCTGCAAATATGCAAATGAGCAGTATAAATATGCAAATGAGCAGACGTTTTCAATTTTGAGAGTCCTCATTTACACCATGCCGATGGCAGCCGGACTGAATCTAGATGAAGCCAGATTGTGTTTCATTTAAAGAACCTTAGATTGTCTTGATTTGGGTGAAACTTAAGAGTGTCAATCTTTTAGAATCATACTAGCTGGGAAACAGAGGGAGAGTATAAACAAATTATCCCACCAATGAGTACATTAATGGTGTGTGTGCATGCATGTGTGAATCCAGCTGCATTCTAAAGAACGGGGGTCAGAATTTATGGAAAGGTTGCATGAACTAATACAGAGATAATGTGATTGACTGTGTCTCTGTTTAAATTCATTCCAATTTCTGGCAACTCAGAGATATTGTAAATGACCACAACCTGGCAAAGAAAACAAGAAAGAATAATCTCACAAGAATGCAGAGTCACAGAATTATCAGTATTTTGGATATTATGATTCACAGTGTTCACATGACACTTGCCATTACTTAGGGAACTAGCAGATTATGATATATGCAAACTTGAGTACTTTTCTGTCTGACAGCTGTTTTGATTGGCATTCCAGTATCAGAGCACGACAGATTGTTTTGTCCACAGTAGTCCAACAGCAGTACATCCATAGACGTTTTGTGGCTGCCATGACTTCATTAATCCTAAGTATTTTACTGTAGTGACAGTACTTCAAAAACCAGAGTGCCACTGATCTAAAAATACATTAGCAAAAGCTACATATTTGCTGAAGAAATAAAAAGGTCACAATCTCCCCAATTAGTGGTTGCTTGTACATACAAAGGACATCACTCTGCTGATAAAAACTGGCCTATTTCTGCACCACATCTGTAACAGGGCTGTATTGCAAACTATACTCAAGGTTCTATCATGATTTCCATGATAATCCACAGTTTAATTTTCAGGAAGCATATTACAGTGGACTGAAGTTTGGCTGGCATATCAACAGTTTGGATACAGTTTTTTTTTCTCCCCCAGAAAAAATGGTGTCCATCTCATAAGCCAATTCTTTAGATAATACAGGGATGGAATTTTGATCAAAGAAAAACTGAATTTGACTTTCTGGACAACAAAAATTTACACAGCACAGTCAGTTTGTCCAGAGACTGCGTTTGCTGATATGTTTAAATAGCAATGTTCTAAAAGGAATTGTACCTACTGCGTACACCCAAGGCCTAGTTTTTAACTGCAGGTGACAGTGGAACTTGGTGAGTGCTGATAACCTCCATAGAGCTATCAGATGTTTAGTATGGATATAGGCGTTCATCATATGAATCTCAGGCTCTCCCTATATTTTATAACAATTTCACTTTGAAAGGTAAGCGTTCAAGGTCATGATTTTCAGATCCTACAGCTCCCATTGACTGCATTTGAAGTGGGTAGTAGGAACTTGTAAAAATCATATCCTACAAGGGCTATGTCTACACTTACAAAAGACTTCCAAATGGCCATGCCAATGGCCAAATCGAAGAATACCAAAGAGGTGCTGAAATGAATATTCAGCACTCATTAGCATGCTGCTGGCCGCTGCACTTCGAAAGGGCCACGTTTTGCTTGCACGCGGCTTGTGTACACAGGGGTCCTTTTTGAAAGGACCCCGCAAACATCGAAATCCCCATATTCCTATCAGCTGAAGCAATGGAGTTAAAGCTGATAGGAATAAGGGGATTTCAATGTTTGCAGGTTGCTTTCAAAAAGGGCTCCCATGTAGATGAGTTGCACACAACTGAAACGCAGCACTTCCGAAGTGCTGCAGCTGGCAGCATGCTAAGGAGGTGCTGAATATTCATTTCAGCACCTCATTGGTATTCTCTGATTTGGCCATTAACATGGCCATTTCGAAGTTTTTTGTAAGTGTAGACACGGCCAAGCAGAGAGGCTGATGGAAGGTTTTCTGAAAGGACAATACATTGAGTTCAATTCTTCTCCTACTGAAGCCAATAGGAGTTTTGCTATTGATATGAGCGAAGGCAGGATCAGATCCTGCAACTGTGTTGTTCAAAAGAACAGCGCCTGTTGTAACTGCAAGCACTATTAATGCATGAAGTTGGAACCCAAATGCACGACAAAAGCAATAAAAAATAGCTGGGATCTCCACTGCTTTAACTGTTCCATAGCATATTACCATATTCCCCCACAGCAGCATTAAACTTTTTGAGTCAAGAGAACACGAAACAGTACAATTTTTATGCGCAATGCCTATGAAGATTTTCATAAAATAAATTGTCATCAGACCAAAAACAAACAAAAAACCAAAAAGCCAGCAACATATCCAGCAGGAAAAAAAAAAGTAATTTAATCAGGTATCATAGCAATGAAGAAGTAACTTTGTATCTGGTTTTAATAACAAAATATATAACATCAGTGCATGGTATCAAAAAGTGTCAGATGCTGGTGGAACACCAGTGTTCTAAAGAACATAAATTAAGAAATGCTGCTTTAAAGGCCTCCCCACTTCAAATGTCTTCTCCACCCCTCCAGAATCAAAAAGGAATCTGCCTTACACAGCAATAATAAGGAGAAATGGAAGAAATAAGAACAAAGATGCCACTGAACTGTGGAATATTTTAAAACATCCCTTGTTCGTGCCATTTTTCATCATTGCAAGGTCTCCCCCCATAGAGACTAGGAACACGGCTTATCCTGGTGCAACCAAAGCTCCCACTGAACTCAGTAAGAATTGCCAAGGGGGATTTTGAGGGCAAAGGAACTGCAGGAAACTGGATCTGGATTCATCAACAGTTAATTTCTTTCCCTTTCTTGATACAGGATTGGAAAAGCAAATGTCACTGGCTTAGAGTTGGATATAGCTCCTTGCATTGTATCCTTATGGCAAAGGAAGCCAGAGCTGTGGCCACTTTTAAACATTTGTTGAACAGCAACACAAGAAGAAATACATATGCTGACATACATACTACCCTTATATTCATCGATGTAGCACACTGCTTAACTATATGCCTGTTAAAGCCAAACTTTTCAAACAACACACCCAAATATAGCATATCAATCAAAGGAGAGCCCTATTTAACAACCAATTTACTGCACCAAAGTCAACAAGCTGATCCTGTAGTTTAGTATATTTTAAAAGCCAGAGGAATGCAGCAATTCTTTCTGGCATTGTTGAACTGCAGACACAGATGAAGTGAAACAAAATAAGGTTCTAACTGCTAGGGAATTTGGAGCTGACCGTGGACACCGACCCAAGGCTGCTCTACAAAACCATCTAGGCTAAATGAAATTTCATACTGTGCCTGGCTTATCAACCAACACAGACACAGCTCATGGGCAAAGAGGGCTGATGGGTAAGCCACCTGTTAAGATTAACATGAAACATAACCATGGAAGGAGGGGTCTGTACTGAGAAGTTTAAAGGGGCCCCTTTCAACAAGATCACATTTTCACAAACATTAGAAAGACCATCCCATTGACAGCTTGTATAGACCCCCGGGAACCTTCTGGTGAGAGATGATTCTTCAGGAATAACTGCATATTTTCTGTTTTTCTTTTTGCAATAAAAACATGGAAACTAGTTTAACATAGGACAATTGAGAGCAGAAAAGCAGCAGCATGTTGCTGAAGCAGTCTTTTTACTTCAAGGGCTTCTTTGCAAGAGAAATGGTTGACCAGTTTGTGCCACTGTCTCAAAAAGAAACACAAGAAAAGAGCATAATAGGAACCAAAAATACTCACTGGTTTGAAGACTGGAAGATTACTTGCAGCATTCAGATACAAAATGGCAGTCTTAGGCCTTCAGCTGCTGCTCTCTCCTGCATTTAAAGGCTCAGGTCTGAAACAAGCCAGCTGGAAGGGCTCTTATCTGATGGTGAAACCCCCATTCCCAAAATCTTGGTAGTGTCTAGGCTATGTGGGGCTAGCTGCTAGGAAAAGCATTAGATTCTTACCTTTCTGAGGGCTGGTGACATCCTACATGTTAAAAACCTAGAGCCTGGTGTGTTTGAAATATTTGTGTCCTTCTGTTTCTCCTCTAACAATAGGTTTCTAAACTAAAAACTAGAACCTTTTTGGGCATCAGCTGTTTATAACTATCTCACAGAAGCCTATGGTCACAGTAATATTAGAAATTGACCTAAACTGTGAGTTTCAGATCCAAATTTCCCTGAAGTTCATAGTTGTTTGGGTTGGGCATTTCAGTTCAACAGTCCTGGCCTGTGAAATCCACAGGGCTGTTTAGAATTGGATTTCTGGTTTGCAGTATATGAGTGACTTCTACCCTATCTCACTAACTCCAAAGCCAGGTCATATTTGTGTTTCTTAAATGTTCAGCTGCTGCTTATTCCTCTTCATAAATCATAGTCGTGTTTACTGTGTCATACTTAGCTGCTTCCTAGATACCATAAACAGAGAATTATAACTTAATTTGAGATCCTATATGAGCAACAGGAACAAATGATCACCCAGGCATCAAATCTGCAATATTTGCATCTATCGATAACAGGAAATTAGAAGTCAGAGTCTCATCTGCAATAAGTTGGTTTGACACCACTGAAATCAGTGGTCTGTTTTATTAGTCACATGAGAGGGGATGGGAATTAAATTAACTAAGCTGGTAACCTCACCTGAGATTGTGTGTGTGTGTTTTAAAGAGAAATACAGAAATTATTGGTCTAGATTCTTCACTAATGCAGCTGTCAATCCATCTCAATTCAACCAACTTAATGTTATTATGTAATCGCAATAGAATTTGACACATGACAGCTAAGCAGAATAGTTTTTACATAGAATTTCCCAGGAAGTGACATTTTTTGTTCCACCAGTAAGGCACCTTCCTAACTGGACCTCCTTAGAGAAGCTGTCTGATCTGTGTAGAGAAAGAATAGTTAACGCTGGGTTTTCCATCATTGTAATGAAGGATTAACAGTTTGTAGCATGGTTGTTCAAGTTCAGCTGTTCTATGGATGAGATGTTAAATCCAGCAATTACTTGGAGTCTGCATTGTGGAGGTTAATTGTGATAGTGCTGCCCTAAATCACACAGGAAAGAAAATGAATAGTGATAAAAGCAAAACAACCCGATTGTGACCCTACATTTTGGCCCCTTCAGAGTGAATCCTGAATTTAGGGGGTCCATACATTAACACATAACCCTATTAGGGAATGCTCCCTCTCTGGCTAAGATATATGGGGATGAGACACCTACATTTGAGGATACTACCCTATGTAAAGAAATCAACTGAGCATTGTTCATTATGTAGATATGTTTAACACTTCATCACTTTGCAGGTGAATGATAAAATGCAGGCTTACCTATGTTAGGAAAATGAGTGAGATTTCAAGTATGTTAGCTGAAAAAAATTAGATGGTCATGGTTTGCCCTGGACTAGACTATGGCCAGCTGGTCTTTTTAAACACTGCTTCCTTTATCCACACTGGAGGCTAAGTGGTGTTTAAAAACCTATTAACATGTGCTTGCTAATACATTTTAAAACACCACTCATTTTTCTAGTCTTGACAAGCTTAACAGAACTTGGCTAGCTTGGAGATTCCTTGTTTTGCTTGCAAAGCAATTATCAGACTGAACCTTTTGTGACTACACCAATCAGCTGCAGTCTTTAATAGTACTGTGTCTTGAGTTCTATCCATTTAGAACACACTCCTCCATAGCAGAAATACAGACTGCCCATGTGTTAGGCTGATGGACCCAGGACCCTGTATTCTATCACGAGCTAAAAGCCAACTGGCTCTCACCAAGACTGTAGAACACAGACGTCACCCTTCTTTGTCAGTAGCCTGGACGTATCTGGCGTTACACATGGAGTCAGAATATTCCATTCACTACCCTAAAACTAACAGACATAGGATAAAGAAATCTCTTTCAAAAGTTTGCTACAAAATGGTGGACTTTTCCAAGAAGAACAATGAGATTATGTCTATCTCTGTCAGGCTCAATTCTCATGTCTTCCATCTGAAGACAAATTGCCCATCTTATGGTAAGGCATAATTGAATTTCATTTTACACTGGAAAGGACAAATTTATTTCCACGTAATTGTGCACCTTCAGCTCTCTGTTTTCCCCAGTGCACAGGTTCCATGTCGATGCCATTGAAGACAATATGAATTTTGATGTCAGTGGAAGAAGAAGCTGTTTCTGTGTCTGAGGCTTGGTCTATGCTAGGAAAATAAGTTGGTTTCAGATACACAATGCTAGCTATGGCAATTGCATAGCTAGAATCAATGTACCAGAAATCGACTTACCTGAGAAACACCCCCATCAAACTCCCATACTCCTATCAATAGCAAGGAGTACAGGGGTTGACCGTCGACACCAGAGAGATTAATTTTGCGCACCTTTATCAGATCAACCCTGACTAGGTTGATCTTCCCAGAAGTATAGACATGCCCTAAGGCCTTGTTGCATGATAAGCTTGCTTTGAATGGTGCCACTTAAAGCCAAATTGGAGTCTTATATAGCCTGCCCACTTCAGCTATGTCTACATAGCAGTGCTATTCCTAAATAAGCTATGCCAGAAGAGGTATTCTGGAATAGTTTATTCCAAAATAGCACAGCTACACACGAAATGCATTTCAAAATAGTGCTCAGGTCACGAAATAGAGCCAGTGGATGTACAATGGCTTATTTCAAAATAAGCTCTATTCCCTGTCTACACAGTTCCTATTTTGAAATACTTATTACTTACTTATCGGAGGGGTAGCCGTGTTAGTCTGGATCTGTAACAGCAACAAAGGGTCCTGTGGCACCTTATAGACTAACAGAAAAGTTTTGAGCATGAGCTTTCGTGAGCACAGACTCACTTCATCAGATGCATCTGATGAAGTGAGTCTGTGCTCACGAAAGTTCATGCTCAAAACTTTTCTGTTAGTCTATAAGGTGCCACAGGACCTTTAGTTGCTATTACTTACTTAATACGGAAGAAGGGTGCTTTGGAAATCGGGGTTTCCTTTCCTTTCAAAGGAACCCCATCTATATGGCCAGTTTGCAATTCAAAAGCAGTACTTCTGAGGCTCTGGGTGGCTGCCCTTATGCAAATGAGATGCCTCATTAGCATTTTCGACCTGTTTCATTTGTATGCCCCTTTCAAAAGGGAGGCACATGTGTAGACCACAATGAGGTTTACCAATTTCAAAATAAGACATCCACTATTTCTAAATTATTTTGAAATAGTGTTTGTGGTGTGTAGATGCTCATATAGTTATTTTGAAATATCAGTTGCTATTTCTAAATAAGTTTGCTGTGTAGACATACCCTTTAAGAGTTTAGACTGATGTAACTAAATCACTATAACTACACCAGTGCACATTTTCTTAGGGCAGATAAGGCTTGAGAAAAAGATACATTTTTCTCCCTTATATAGCTCAGATTAGAGTCAGACAACAGCCGCTCCTAAAACCGAAAGTATGTATTTTTAAGGTGATATAAAATATACAATTTTATATTACGTCACATAATGTAGAGTAGAATTTTCCAAGTTACAATTTAAAACATCATGAGCCAAATACTATGGCTAATCTTTATACTTTGGTTTACACCTTCCTGTTACTTTTTCTGCTCTGACCTACAAGATGCAGAGCATCATGCTACTGTTTCCATGCTCGTGGACTATTATACTGGTCTGGCACTTCTGAGAAGTGGATATACCTAGCTGTGGGCTCATGAGCCATGTACCATTTCTTCTCCACCCCACGAGGTTTTCTACAACCTCTCCTCTGATTTACTCAAGTTAGATTTGCTGCATAGCACTGCCCAGCAATGGACTAGTTATATGAAATCTCCATGCCTGGTCTCTCTGAAACCAGCCTTCTTTGTGTAGTGGAACTGCAGTAATCCAGCTGCATTTGCATAACTTCTGTGCCCAAGAGGTGAGATGTGGGGAGGAGATGTCCCTATAGCAGTGAAACAGGGTTCCATCACAAGTATGGAAAACCCAAGATAAATAGAGGCTGTGCATTAGGAAGACATCAGTTACCATTAATGAGTTTAAGAAAACTTCTGTCTTGATGGACAATTTAATAGCATAGTCAAGTAGTAAACTAATGCCTACAATTGAGGTATTGGAAAATCTTTTTAATGGACTGGCGTGCTGCTTGTGGTTGAGGAAATAAGCATCCCCACCTTCCAAAGACCAGCTGTGGGACCACTGGCAAGCATGGGTTACCAAACCAAGCTGAGAAACAAAGCAGAGTGGGACAGGCAGATGTAAAAATAATTTTCTCAGTTTAAAGAACGGTTTCATGTATCTGCAGCTACATAATCCTACAGTTCTAATATTACTGAATAAGGGCAGTAAAAATAAAGAAAGAAAAGAAAAAGAAAAAGGAAAAGAAACAGAGCTGTATATGCTGGAGGAGAGCAATTTACAATCACCATTAAGAGACAGCAAGAGAGTTATATTGGCATACCATGGGCTGGGAAATGCAAGATGGCAAATAATGGCATTCAATCATTGCTCAGGATTATGGAGTGCTTAAATACAATTTAAAACTAAACTATGCCACTCTATGAGCTGGTTTTTAATGGAAACCATCTGCTGTGTTAGTTGAGGTACACTAAGGCTATATCTACACTGGAGAGCTTTTTTAACAAAATTCGAGGACTGTCTACACACAAAATGCATTTTGTTAACAGTCTGTTGACAAGATTTGGCACTTCCGCCGACAGTGTTCTGCCTCTCTGTGATGAGGAATAACACCTTTGACAACAGTTCCTGTCAATGAAAAAGCCATGTGGACACTGAAGGGGGCCCTCTGTTAACATATGGGGCTTCTGGTCAATGGAGTGGATTGCTTTTTCAATCTGCTTTTTCATGTGGACGTGATCTGTCAACAGAAGTTTTGCTGGAAGATCTCTTCTGATAGTAACTTCTGTCAACAGATTGGTGTAGTGTAGACCTAGACTAACAGACTAAAGAGGACTCCAGCTCTAATATCACCCCATCATTCTTTATAGCAAATACATAAAATGTACTAGAATCTGCAATTTCGCCAGCATATCATAGAATATTCATCTATTTGGTTATGTTACACTGTATTTTATAATTTGTTGGGAAGGATGAGGTATCATTTCCTTATTTTTATGAAAAGCTTTCATATTTTAAAACATAGGAAAACAATCTTCCTCATTTTAAGGAGTCAAATCTGTTAACCTACAACACAAATGAGAATGATTATTTTCTAGCTCTTTACCATCCACTTGTGGAACTAGGCTATTGCTCTTTTCCATGCTACCATTAGCAGGACACAGACTCTGCTAGAAGCCTACCCTGCCTAGTTGTCTTCAAAAGGAAGAATTAACCATGATCACCAATTCAAAAGGATGAACCTCCTTCTCTCATTGGAAAAAAACCAAAAAAAACCAAAACCAAAACAAAAACAAACAAAAAAAAACCAACCCAGCATTTTAATTTGACCAGTCAGAAACAAGTGCCCACTTAGGGTATTTCAAAATAACTTTGCTAGCATCTACACAACACAACCGCTATTTGAAATAATTTTGAAATACTGTTGGCTTATTTTGAAATAGGTAAACATCATTCTGCGAGGAATAGCACAATTTTGAAATAGGGACTGTGCAGACAGGGAATAGAGTCTATTTTGAAAGAAGCCATAGTGTGCCCAATAGTTCTATTTTGAAATAGGTGCTTTTGTGTGTAAACACTGTATTTCAAAGTAGGTGAGTGTTATTTGTGCATATCAGTGTTATTTTGAAATTATCAATTCTGGAATATCTCTTCTGCAATAGCTTATTTTGGAATAACACTGCTGTGTGGACATAACCTTATCTATCTGCCATTTTTAAGAGCGTTATATGAGTCAAAGCTCAAGTTCACGTGGCCCATTCCAACCCTTGATGCATAATATTCTACCACTCAGGTGCCCACTTTATTTCACGTGACTGCTTCCAATATGTGTTGCCCCTTCTGCAAATTAGCTTAGATACTTTGCTTCTTTCCTTAGATGTGAAAAAGAGCTCTGTGTTGCTCAAAAGGTTATTCCTTCCACCCACAGACATTGGCCCAATATAAGATACTATCATATCTTCCTTTTCATGTATCGCAAACCCCTGTGGATGACCATACAGTGCTTTTCTTATAGAAAGCTCTAAACACACAGACCGTGGCTACACTAGCCCCCTCCTTTTGGGAGGGGAATGGTAATGGGGGATTTCGTCAGATGCTAATGAGGCACTGCCATGAATATGCAGACCACAATGCAGTAACTCTAAACCTGGAACCTATCTCTGCAACCAACCTTGCTGCCACTTCTGCTCACATATCTACACCAGCAATATCATCACAGGACCTAACATCAGACATACCATCAGGGGCTCCTTTACCTTGACATCTACTAATATAATACATGCCATCATGTGCCAGCAATGCCCCACTGCAATTTACGTTGGCCAAACTAGACAGTCTCTGGCCATGTCTACACGTGCCCCAAACTTCGAAATGGCCACACAAATGGCCATTTCGAAGTTTACTAATGAAGCGCTGAAATGCATATTCAGCTCTTCATTAGCATGCGGGAGGCAGCGGCGCTTCGAAATTGATGCGCCTCGCCATGCGCGGCGCGTCCAGATGGGGCTCCTTTTCGAAAGGACCCCACCTACTTCGAAGTCCCTTTATTCCAATGAGCTGATGGGAATAAGGGGACTTCGAAGTAGGCGGGGTCCTTTCGAAAAGGAGCCCCGTCTGGACGCGCTGCGCGTGGCGAGGCGCATCAATTTCGAAGCACCGCTGCCGCCCGCATGCTAATGAAGAGCTGAATATGCATTTCAGCGCTTCATTAGTAAACTTCGAAGTGGCCATTTGCGTGGCCATTTCGAAGTTTGGGGCACGTGTAGACATAGCCTCTATGTAAAAGAATAAAAGGACATAAATCACACATCAGTAACAGTAACATACAAAATCCTGTAGGAGAACACTTCAATCTCCCTGGAGACTCAGTAACAGATTTAAAAGTAGCAGTCCTACAACAAAAAAATTTCAGAAAGAAAATGGAAAGAGAAATTTCAGAGCTGAAATTCATTTGCAAATTTGGCTCCATCAACTGCAGATTGAACAGAGACTGGGAGTGGTTGGCCCATTACAAAAGCAGTTTTTCTGCTCTTGATATTCATACCTCCACATTAGCAATTGACAATGGGCCACATCTCCCTGACTTGATTTCTCCTTTCCTGATGTTCACAATTCCATGTTAACTGCCAATAATTGGCTATGTCCACCCTGACTGAAGAGGCCTTGTCAGCTCTGGCCCTCCCTTTTATTGAGACCCCCTCTTTAAATCTGCCTCTGAACCCCGCCCCCCCATTCATCCAGCTGACAAAGCAGGTCTTTGCCCATGACAGCTTATGCTCCAAAATATCTCTTCGTATCCACATAATCAGCCTCTTTTCATTATCCTTTTTGAGATTTATCAAGTAATTATTTTTACAGGGATGTGAGTCCCTGCTACATGGTACTGTTTGAATGTCTCAGGGTTACTTCAGATTGAGGAAAAACTAAAAAAAGCCTGTTGGTTATTGAAAAAATCATTTCACACTCATTCTGCCATGTTTTTTTACCCTCCATATTGGCATTGGCATGTATTTTTCACATACGTTGCTAAGTTACCAGTCAGTACATGGAAACCACAATATTTCAAGCAAGAGTTTAAATTGTGTATCATCTGTGCTCAATAAGTGATAACTGGTAATAAGTTATAAACAATTCATATCTAATGAACTAACAGCTTCTGTGCCTCACAACATGCAAAGAAATGTCAGGACATGGCAGATCACTGTGGAGTCAGAAAAATTACAGCGACCCATTTTATCACAAAGCAAATTCAGAGCTTCTCAATCCCCTGCAGTCTGAAATGAAACAACAAAAAACTGTTGGAACTCTATAAATATGGTTAATATGTATTCTGAAAACATGAGGTTTTCTTATGATGAAATTGCAACAGAATAATCACAATTTTTTTTTTTCACATAACTGTTGTTTGAAGCTTGTTTTTCAAGTCATCACATGATTTCATAAAACTATTTTGGTTTCAGGTTATCTTAAAGTTAAAGATATATGATTCAGATGTCTCCAGGTACTTCCACTAATTAGTTTAGGCCACGTTCTGGGTCCCCTACTCATTTGGTATCATCACCCTCTATCAGGTGTTCTAGTGAACTCAATGGATTGATTGTAGAACAACATACAAATTCAGATGAAACTACTTTGCAGCTAGATATGGCACCAGCTTCTGTAGTGCTGGCTCACCCATGAAAACAGGCACATGGACAAAAATCTCAATTTAAGGACTTATTTTACAGTTGTCACTCACATGAGCATTTCTGTTGTGTTCAGCAATATTTATCACTAATATTTCCGTTGGCTTCATATGAGTAAGGGATCCAGGACTGGACCGCTGGCAACACTCTTCACTGAGCCCTGGCAATGAGGGAGGAGCCGGGCCTCAGGCATAAGGAGAAGGTCCTCAGGCAGGCAGCCAGGCTTCAGTGCAGCTTGGACCATGCTGCATGGGGCCTCCGACAGTAATTTAAAAAGTCCAGGGCTTTAGCTGCTGCTGCTTCACAGTGGCCTGGGGGCCTGGGCCCTCTTAATATGCCGGGACCTGGGCAACCGCCCTCTTTTCCTCCATGCTGCACCACCAACCCTGCACAGTAACGACTATAGGGTATTCTTTTCTTATGCCCGTGCATTCCTTGTATTTTTTTTCAATAGGCAATAAGTAAACATATGAATTAGCCTCCTAAACGCTATCTTTTATGGCCTTTGTTTGTCTTTTTGTCTTCCCTACTTTTAAATCCATTAGCTTGCTGGCTTGGTGGAAACTGTTTAAGCATACAACACAAATTCTCCACTGAGGTTTGGCTAACCTACAAGTTATTCAAGTGGCTTTGTCTCCTGGGTTTCCTCTTCATCCTCTGCTTTTCGAGGTTATTCCAATATCCTTGAACCTATAATTTTTCATAAGCTCATCTACATGCTTTGAAATAATAAAGCCTCTTTTGGCTGGATGCCTTCCAAAATGTAACTTCATCAGTGAACACTCATTTAGTCCAAAAGATTGGGTTCTGTTATTCAGGGTTTAACCAGCTGCTGAGATTTTCAGTATAGTTCAATGTTGTGATACTGGTGTTTGCCCACTGTAATCAAGAATATTGATGTTATCTGTTTCAACAGGGTGGTTGTTCTCATCTGCCTTGATTCCCTGTAAGATACAGCTTTCCAATGACATCAAAGTAATTTGCTTTTAATTCATTCACATTGGCAGTATTCCAGAGAGAGATTGTAGTGGTGGTGTCAGGGAAACATTGCTTTCTTGGTTTATTTTTAAACTTCCATAACATGAAAAGGGGCAGGGAAGCACCAGAAATAAAGAAAGCAAGTGCCAGGCCAGAAGATTTCACACTCCAAATGAATTCAAGGACTGGTTATGGCTAAAAAGGTGTGGCAAAATCTTGCTAGAGGGCTTTTAAATTAATCGGCTGTCCTGACTACCTTGAAACTAAGGGCAGAAAGTGCATTAAAACATGAGCTGGGGCACGGAGAACCTGGGGAATTGCTGATGGGATAACACATTACTGATTCAAATGCAGAACAGTCTGGAAGTGGTGAAAATTTACTGTAATTTATTGGCTGTTGCAATGTGAGTTTGGCAGTCTCAGTCTAGTTACTTGAGGTCAAGATGGCCACATTGCTCTTGACTCTGCTTTTTCCCTGTGTAGGCACTCTCCACAGAGAGCTCAACAGTTAAGGGCCTGAACCAATTTGTGTTATTTAATTTTGTTGCATAAAATACTTGGGGTGAGGGTCCTGCTACCCTGGTTACTAAACCACCACCATACAGTATGAGATTGTGCCTGCCCCGTCAGGCTTACGTTGTTAATAGAAAACAGAGGGAAAGAGTCGAAGAAAGATGGTCTAATTATTACTGTGTGGCTTGGATTACGTTCCTTGCTTTTTTGTAAGTTACCTATTACATTTAATTTTTCTGGCCCAGATCACCAAAGGTCCTTTGGTGCCCAAGTCCTATTTTAAGGCTCCATTGCAATCCACAGAACTCCCACTTGGTGCCCACATCACTTGTCAGCTATGTTTGATTTTTCAGTAAAAGTTGTCCTTATGCCTAAACTTCTGTCATTTGGCACACACACGTCTGCCTCTCCCTTGTCTCCCAGACACCTATTTCCCATCTTAAGGGTATGTCTACACAGTGGCCTTATTTCAAAATAAGCTATTCTAGGTGAGCTATTCCAAAATAGCTTATTTTGAAATAACACAAGTGCACACAAAAATAGTGTCTACACATACAGGCTGTGGCTACACTTGCACTCCTCTTTCAAAAGAGGCATGCAAATGAGGGAAATTGAAAATGCAAATGAGGTGCAGATTTACCTATCGGGTGACTTATTTGCATATTCTTCTTTTGAAAGAAGAAAAGCAGGATAGATGTGGCTCTTTTGAAAGTAAACCCCATCTTTGTAAGAAGCCTTCTTCCCATAAAAAAGGGGAAGCTCTTTCAAAAGAAGAATATGCAAATGAGGCACCAGATATGTAGCTCTGGACCTCATTTCCATTTTTGATTTGTCTCATTTGCATGCCTTTTTCCAAAGAGGAATGCAAGTGTAGACACAGCCATAGAGGCTATTTTGAAATAGAGCCATTGGACACACTGTGCCTTATTTTGAAATGGGCACTATTCCTCATGCAATGAGGTTTACCATTTAGAAATAAGCCAGCTGCTGCATTGTGTAGACTCTAGGGCTGTGTCTATATTCGCACTCTGCTTTCAAAAGAGGCATGCAAATGAGGGAAATAGAAAATGCAAATGAGAGGCAGATTTACATACTGGGAACCTCATTTGCATATTCTTCTTTTGAAAGAAGAAAAGCCATGTAGACGCAGCTTTTTTATAGGAAGAAGGGTTCTTTGAAGATGGGGTTTACTTTTGAAAAAGCTGCCTCTAGGTGCATCAAGGTGGGTGAGGCTCCAGCTGGAGGTGTAGGCTGTGATGTGGGGTTGGGGATGAGGTATCTGAGGTAAAGGAGGGTGAGCTGTATTGGGTTTGAAGGATGGAAGGGGGATCAAGGAAGGGGGTTAGGGCATGGGGTGCAGGCTCAGGGGTGCAGGATCCGGGTGAGGCTTATCTGAAGTTGTTCTTGGAAGTAGTGGCCTATCCTGCCTTCAGCTCCCAGGTGGAGGCACAGTTCCATGGCTCTGCACACTGTCACATCCGCAGCACCATTCCTCCAACTCCCATTGGCTGCAGCTCTCAGCCAATGGGAACTGCAGAGTTGGCAACTGGGGCAGGGGCAGCGTGTGGAGCCCTCCGGCTGCCCCAGCCTCCAGGAGCCATTTGGAGATACTACATGTGTGAAGCAGAGCAAGGCAAGACCCTGACCCCACTTCCCAGATGGAGCACTGGAGCGGGGTATGTTTCCAACCCCAGTGCTCCTCAGAAGCTCAAGCATCAGATTAAAAGGTCTGATGGGCCAGATGCAGCCTGAGGGTCATAGTTTGCCCACCCCATCCTACTTGAGTGGCTTAGACAACTTTCCATCTACTGTTCTGGATTTTGTGGCTCATGTTGTTAGGTACAACAAGAACTCCTGTGGCACCTTATAGACCAACAACAGATATTTTGCATCTGACGAAGCGGGTCTTTGCCCATGAAAGCTTATGCTCCAAAATATCTATTGGTCGATAAGGTGCCGCAGGACTTCTTGTTTTTTTTGAAGATACTGACTAACTTGGCTACCTCTGTGATTCTTAGGTACCTCTCTCCACATCCATTGTATAGTCTATATGCCTAACTGAGGCTTTGTGGATTGCAGTGTTGTTCCTGTGATTTTCTTGGCCCCTAAAAGTTTGATATTGCTCAGCATTGTAATGAGTAAGTCCTTTTGTGGGTGCAGCTCTCTACACTTAACTTTCTAACCTGTAAAATGGGGATGGATCACTTCCTTACCTAACAAGGTATTGTGAAGTTGAATATGTTAAAGACTGAGATGTACTTGGATGTGAAAGTGGTGGGGGGGCATGGAGTTCCGTATAGAAAAAAGAAATACCGTCAGCCCAAATTTACAGACAGGGAACTGAGGGACAGAGAGTGTTGTGGCTTTGCCAAAGCCACATAGGAAGTCTCTGGCTCAGCAGGGGATGGAATCCAAATCACCTGATTCCCCCTCTCCGGCAAACCCTCAGGCCATTCTTTTTCTCTTGAAGCCAGTCTGACCACTGGCTTCAAGGTATCAAGTGCTAGATGTGGACAGAGACCAAACTACTTGCTCACCTGCATTCTGGTCACTAGTGCTTTTCCTGGGAGTTAACAGAATAAGGCTCCACAGATTCCCCTCTGTTTATCTAAATATTTGTGTGGCTTCCCCATCCTCAAAGTATCTGAGCACCTCTCAGGAGGAGATAAAAACAGTAACAAATGACAACTAGAGAAAAAAAACTAATGTGCAGATGCAAGGCATAGGTTTTTCTCTGTCAGCTGACTCATCTGCTCCTGAAGTGAATTAGTATTAAAAAGGAAACAGAGAAACAAAGAGTGCTGTGAGCAGGGAAAAGAATGCCTTATTGTTTGTTCCTTTGCTGCAAAAATATGAAAATTACAGTGAAATTCCAACCATATGAATACTGGGTTTTTTTCGATGGAAGCTGTGAAGTTGCTTCTGCACTTTCAGAAAATAATTATCACATCTTACCACAAGACATCTGTATTTCCTCACTTTAAGTGCTACGAAATGCACTAAGACCAAAGTTTAAACATGAAAATTAAGTGGATTTATGAGTAATTTTTTTCACTAAAATAAAGGTGAGCCAACACTTTCTTCCTGAAAACAGAGGAAAGAAAATCTGGAGGCTTGTGTACTTCGGATGCAGAAATTCGGCTTTTATTCCTCTTCCCTACATACGTGGGCTTTAAATTTCCCTGTATTTGACGTGAATAGTAATAAAGAATCGCTGTACGTTTTGTAAAGACTAGGCAGCCTTTCAGCTGGTTGATGACATTTCCCAAGGTCCGTTACCCTGTGACTTGCAATGTCCAGAAGGGTGATTATCTACTGACAACTATATGCTTTTCATACCTTATTGGTTACTCAGAAAACACTAAAATGACAGAGAAAATTGTTTGAGGATCCAGGGGTTTCACCTCCCCTACAGCACCAGCCCTTCTGATGACAGGAAAATAAAGTGTCTTAGTGCTCATTTCTGGCTGGCTCTGAAAGTGGCATAAAAGCTAGTTAGGCTTAGAGAAATGTGGTTCAGTGCCAGCAGATCCTGCTTTTCCCACTTCCAAGAACTATTGTAAATTTATATGCTGCTAAAATCCAACCTTATGCTCATTTACATGTTCAAAGTGACTAAGGAATTAAATTAGAGAGAAAATTATTGTTTCTCTCTTATCTGTTTAACTCCGCAGCTTGAACAACCAGACAGAAATACCTTAATTATGACCTTTATTTCCTTTTTCTACCTCCATTACTAGAGGAGGTTGAACGACATAGAACCAGGGGCCAGTTGTTCTTCTCTGTGTCCTCTCCATCCCAATGTGCCCACAGAAGCTGCTTCACTCCAAATTTGTGGGGGTAGGTTCTGCAGAACAGGAAATTGTGCACTGGGATTGGGGTCACAGAAGAAGCCACAACATGCCTCATTCCAATCCTGGCATATATATCTATATCGAAGAGCTTATGCTGCATCAAGCAGCCTGACATTTTACTCTGGGTGAAATTCATCCTTGTGCATTAGGCCCAGGAAGAAAAAATCCCAAACCCTGTGTTAGGGTTAAAATGAAACACACAAGATCTTTTATAGGGGAAAAGGCAGTACACCACATTTATTGAGAATACAATAGCATATGCTTTTCAGTCACACACACACACACACACACCATGCACACAGTCCCGTCAGACGATGTTATGGTCACCAATCCAGAGCCTGGATCAATCTAGTGGCCAACTAGATTGATCACAGAGGGGGAGCAGGGTCTTGTAGGTCACAATCTGATGCTCTCCGGGAGTTGGTGGGAAGACGAGCCCCAAGTCCCATGGCAAAGTACCCTGCTTTTATAATCCTTTTCTCTGTTGAAGTCTGCTGTGTCAGTCTGTGACTGGTGTGTTATCTTTTCAATGCCAATCATTCTCAAAACATCTCTCAAAGGCTCATCCTGTAATCACTGGTCTTTAGGGGTGCCTGCTCCATGCTTTAGAGTCACCAGCCTGCCAATCTGATCACTTCTTGACCAGGGGTACACACTTAAGATTCTCATAACCCTTTTTGAGAACTTATGCTGGATGTTGCTGGCACGTGGGTCACTTTCGGCTGCTCTGCACAGAGATGAAAGAGTTTCACGCAGGAAGACAAGTAACATCCATACTGGATGGTAGCCAATCCAGCCATGACCACTCAGATGCACCAGCAGAGGGGGAGCAGCTATTCTGTAATTTTAACCCTAGATTTATCAGTTAATTTATTAAAATAGCTTGCAACCTGGAATGGGATCTAAGCACTAAAGATAATTTGAAAAAAACTGCATATTTTCCTGTTTTCTTACGACTGGGTAACAAATTGTACCAGTGTTGCTAACTGAAATTCTGTAGACATCGTTTGGACACAATATTGAAGCCAAATCCACCCATCCAGCTCTAAGTGAAGAAATTCTAGCTCATTGTTTCCAGAATGAGTCTCATATTTTACGTATGTATCTAGACTTAATCTGAACTTTTGAAAGTGTTGCGGTTCACTCATGTCTATTGTTAGTAGTTAATGGATCACAGTCAACCCTCATTTCTGTTTTGCAGAGTTTCCATTTTTGCAATATTAATATTTTTGCCTGTAAAGGCTTGAAACAACCTTCCTTTTCTCCAGCATGATTGTTTAATATTCCAAGTTTCCCTAATTAAACATGTGCTGCAGAGATATTTCACACTAGGAGCTGTACCATCCAAAACCAGGAAACACCAAATTATCTATTATTTAGCATGCAACAAACATAAGTTTTGTTATCAGTTCTGGAGTACACACGACTGAGTGATCAGGACATGCTTTACATATCATTGATAACTGTTGGAGTGAACTTCCCAAAGTCTCATGTAATTTTGTTTTTGTTTTTCCTAGTTTTTGAGAGTGGACCAAGACAAAGACAGAGAATGCAGCCTGGACTGTGCAGGATCCCCTCAGAAGTCACTTTGTGCTTCTGATGGAAGGACTTTCCTGTCCCGTTGCGATTTTCAACGAGCAAAATGCAAAGATCCTCAGTTGGAAATTGCATATAGGGGCAACTGTAAGGGTAAGCCCTGCAAAACTTTGTGCCTTCACAATGTAGGAAATTAAACTAAATTAAGGGTGGCGTACTCTGATAATCAGCAGGAACAGTGGAATTTTAAGGGAATGACAAGAATTTGTCCATTATATCTCTCATAAGTATGCCAAGAATGGGAAGGCTAGATTCTGTCCTAAACTCTGCCACTGACTTGGAGCCAGAGGCAAAGCCTATAAAAGTCAATGACAGTCTTTCTGTGGACTTCAGTGGGCTTTGCAACAGGCCCATGCTATGTGATGATGTGCAGTTATAGCTTGTTTTATTCATGGGGCGGGGGAAGAAAGTGAATGTTTGGAAAGTGATGCTCATCTGAAAGATACTATCTTGGGGCAAGATTCTACAATAATATTATATGCAAAGATTCATCAGTCAACACAACAAATTAAAAAACAAAACCATCTCTTTACACAGCAATTGCTTTTTATTTATTACATCAGAGGGATAATATGTTTGATCTGGATTCTTCAAGCTTGCTTTGCAAACGCAGCTGTCCAACCATTCTGTACAACTTTCAGGATCAGGCCCTCGATTCCAGTGTTTACTGGCTGATGAATCTTCACATTTACTGTCCAACTATGAAAAAATCACTAATGACCATTTCCATGAGTAAATATTTGTCTTAAGCAAACATTTGGAAAATATTCCCCAAAGCTTCCAATATAAAATGGTTAAATCTTTAGCAGAGGCCTTTCCTCTCCAAGGCACCAATATTTTTGTGATCCTCTGGCTTCTCAAGCATCCATGTGTTGGCTGGGCTGAGCTTCTTTCTGTTTAGCAGAGAAACTCAATTTTGTGAGCTTAATTCAAATATTTTCCTTAAAATCCCTGGCTATGCATACCTAGAAGCACCTGTCTACAGAAGTTACTGTTGGAAGAGACGTTCTGACAAACTTCTGTGGAGAGATTGTGTCTACACATAAAAGGGAATCGATCTTTTGATCCGCTCTGTTGACAAAAGGGCCCCCGGGGCATCTATACAGCCCTTTTGTCAACAGTTTCTGTTGACAAAACACATTTTGTGTGTAGATGCTCCATAAGTTTTGTTGACAAAACCCCAGTTTTGTCGACAAAACTCTCTAGTGTAGATGTAGCCCCGCATTTTTAAAAGACAAAATTGGTTTCTCTTTGAGTTGGATTTGCAAGAGTGTCTAAATAACATAGGAACACATATCCCACTGAAAATGAATAGGATCTGCACTTCTAAACCACTTGGGTGCTTTTGAAAATGCCACTCGTAGTCCCTATGTCATCACTTCTTCATCTATGGCCTGATCCAACTCCCATGGGCTTCAATGGGAGATAGAACGAACTCTCATTGTTACTTTCTTTGTCTGACGATTGCAATTTATTGCGCATGGGTGGACTGCCATGCCTGGAATGGTCCCTTATGAAGTCAGTAGGGCTCTGAGAAAGTATAGCACTTTGCAAATTTGCAAGATTTTATAGGATTGAGGCTTTTGTTTATTTCCTCTAATTCTTTGCACTTTCCTGAAGTAAGTGTTTTTATGCTGTTTGAATAGAAATATAATTGAACCTTCCATCAAGCCTGATTCTGTGAAGTGGTGGAGTGTCCATACTTACCTCTGAAGTATTTGAGAATGGATAGTGATACAATCCTTGCTGGATTTTGTCCCCAGTTAGTCCTCAGAAACAGGAACAAAACAGATTACTGTTTGAGGTGTCCTGTCTACCGCCTCCCATATTTTCCACTGAGACAGGCAGGCCCATTCTTTTTCTTCCTAATTACATTCATTTTTGCTACAAAAATATTTTGTTGCTTGGTTTGGTTTGATTGGGTTTGTCTGCTTTGTTCATTAAGTGGAATCAACCTGGCAGGAATTTCATGAGTTTGAATGGCAGGAAAAAAGTCTTAAAATCTGTACTAATTTTGATATCCAACAAACTAGTTTGAGATGGCAGCAAAACCACATTCTTCTTGCATAGTTTTGTCACTTGTTCATTTAATTCTCCATTTTCTCCAAGTTCATAAACACTGGGCAAAGGGACGTTCCAGCATTTCAGTTCCATTATTTAGTGGTCTAAGATATGCACATTTTCATTCATCCAAACGCTAGTCATTCTGGCATGCTTAGAGAAACATACATGTTCCCTTTCTTAAAAGCAGGGCCTGGTTTCCTGCTCATTGCTCTGCTTTTTTAAAAAAATCAGTAGAACAGTAATAACAAAGAATTACATTTCCTTTCTCTACAAACAACAACAATGTTTGACAGCAACACTTACACAAAAAACCAAAAGAGTGAGACCACACAGGCTCAACCTCTTGGAGGCAATTTTCTGCTTCGTCTCTCTTTCTTTTAATGCCAACAATCCTCTAAAACATCAAGGCAGGGTCTACACTTACGAAAAAGTTCGAAATGGCCATGCTAATGAAATGAATGAAAAAATGCTAATGTAATGAATATTCAGCACCTCATTAGCATGCTGCTGGCCGCAGCACTTCGAAAGTGCCACGTTTCACTTGCATGCGACTTATCTACAGGGGGGTCCTTTTCGAAAGGACTCTGCAAACATGGAAGTCCCATTATTCCTGTCAGCTACAAAAGGGCTTAATCTACAAAATGCTATTCATTTCAGCGCCTCATTAGTATTTTTCGATTTGGCCATTAGCATGGCCATTTTGAAGTTTTTTTGTAAGTGTAGACGTAGCTCATTGCTTTATTCATGTGCTATTGTAGTAGCAGGTGGATCTTCCTCCTTATATGAACAAAGAAAACATAATGAAGTTCCTTGAGCCCGAGGGCCTGTTGCTTTCCTTAATGACAGGAAGAACTATTTTAAACACACTGTATTAGTGCACTGTACATATTTTTAACACTGTGCTTTCTGTGAAATGAAGTGTTATGCATACTTTTTCTTCATTATTTTTTCCTGCCATTTACCACATTTTGGAAATTTTGCCACAGTTGGTTGATTTATGCAGTTTGCAGAAGTATGTTGCTGTGTACATGTTAACCTATTGCATGTTAGCCCATTTGTTGTCCTGACATCCTACCTCCCAGCTCTATTTAGCCAGCTTAAATATTACAGTGAGTCACCACACACAGCTCAAGGTGGTGCTCTTCATCCCTCATTTCAAGGAGCTCTAAATTTCACCAATTTTAAATTTTATTTTTCTATGTAGATATTATATTGCTTTTGGGCACAAGGAAAACTTACACACCTGATGAATATCAGAGAGAAAAAGACCACTCCTGTTTTCTCTTATAATTTAATCAAAATATCCTTGGCATGTCCAATGACATAGCTTTTCACTCTTGCCCATGGCAGCAGTCCTCTGAAATAACTCAAGCTGTGAAAACAAGCTTAAGCGCAGAAAAAGGGAGGCCATCGGGACTCACTGCAATTTCAATCTCTCCACCCTCTCCTGCTGCATTGTCCTCTATGACAACCTCAGGCAAACGCTGTGCTGAAGGTGCCAAGTGCCTATGAGGAGTGAAGCTTGTTGCTGCAGGTGCTGGAGTGATTGAAGAGCAGAGACTTTTAGAAGAGCTGACTGAGAGCATTTTTATGAAAATCAAATAATGCGTACATGTCTGTGAATGGGTCAAAACCTGCATGTTCTCATTCAAAAGGGGAGGAAGAAAGAGGTCTGGGGGCTGAAGTGGGATATGGGAGATTTGGGTTCAAATCCCTGTGTTACCTGATTCAGACCAGTGTTTTTCATCCCAGATGCCTCTGTATAATGCAACAGTGGTCTTGAGCCTGGTCTTTCTCTGACCCCTCCCCCAAATAATTTCCGAGTTAAAACTTGGGCAAAACTGATGCCTCTCAATGAAACGATTTGTTTCTGATGCAATTTCATTTTTGTCCAAAATGTTCTCATCAGAGCTGGTTCTAAGGTCAACATCCTCATTGAGCTCTGGTGGCAGTTTATGCCATACCACCTCTCTGAATAACTTCTAGTCCTCATTTTCTCTTTGGATTGTACATGACTGCTTTATGCAATCATAACTTAGATTTTTGTACATACACAATGAAGTTTGAACCAAATTAACGTCCCCTCCCACTCCTTTCCCCAAATATGAAATGTAGACACACCTGTCCTCCCTCAAAAGTTAAGAAATCACAGTGGCTTTCTTCTTTGTCCAATTCTGTTATCATTATTTGCTTGATACATTTCTTTTGAGACAGTCAAAATACTAGAATTACAGAGATATCATTGTCTTAAAGTGCTTATTGTCTTCTCTGTCACTATTGTTCATTGTTCAGGGTTTATTTACCAGGAAAAGCTGAGTTTAAAGGAATGCCTTAACACTATGGGAAAGCTATTTTTTAAGATCTGTATTTTTAAGTGTAACAATAAAACCTATTAACATGAGTTGTAATCCCCTCTCTTCTTTCTCCCACTT
This sequence comes from Carettochelys insculpta, assembly GCF_033958435.1. Classification (NCBI taxonomy): domain Eukaryota; kingdom Metazoa; phylum Chordata; order Testudines; family Carettochelyidae; genus Carettochelys; species Carettochelys insculpta. The sequence goes on along the minus strand of NC_134139.1, from coordinate 81,401,927 downwards.
CTATCCCCTGCGCCCTCATGGCTGTAACAGGCACTTAAATAGCTGTGTGTGAGAATTTTTGTTTTTTAAGATAATAAAGTTAAGAGCAGATGAACTGGTCTGAAAACAGGCACTCCTGAGTCCCACACCCACTTTGGAACAAACTTAGTGTATGCCCAAAGGACTCTCTTAATAGTAAGAAAAACAACAACCCTGCAATTCATTTTTTCTCTATTATAGTTCATTTTATGCACTTTTATGCTTCCAGGCAAGGCTGGAACTAGATGCCAAAGTGTTGGAAACATTGTGAGAGGACTGATTCTTGTAATATTTCCAGCCCACTTTTGTAGCTTCAAAAGGTTCAGCTAGTTTGAATAAACTTTAGATGAACAGCCAGTTTTGGATGCTTCTCCAAACTAAACCTAAACTCTGAACTTCCCTCTCTAGAAAGAGACATTTGGTTGCGCAAAAAAATTGGTGAGAGCCGAGAAGCGTTATTATTTTTGTTACAGTTGAACTGAGAAGCAGTAATGATACTGGGGCCCAATGTATGTAGCAGGAGGCAGCTCCCTGCTTGAAGAGTTTACAGTCTAAATAGACAAGATAGATAAGGGTGGGTGAAAGGAATTAGTATTTCCCTTATTTTACAAATGGCCAACTGAAATACAGTGGATGTGTCTCCACAGCACAGTTATTTTGGAATGACTGCAATAACTTTGCGAGCATCTACACAGCATAACTACTATTTTGAAATAATTTTGAAATAGCGGATGGCTTATTTTGAATTCTGTAAACTATTCTACGAGGAATAGTGGGCTGTATAGACGGGGAATAGAGGCTATTTTGAAATAAGCGACAGTCCTTCCAGGGGCTCTAGTCAGAAAGAGGCTCTATTGTGTGTGGATGTTCTATTTTGAAATAGCTGAGCACTATTTCAATATGTATTCTGTCTGTGAACATGCTATTGCGAAATAAGCTATTCCAGCAAATCTCTTCTGGAAGCTTATTCTGAAATAATGCTGCTGTGTAGACACAGCAGCCACATCTACACTACATTCCCCTTTCAGAGGAGGAAGGCAAATGAGGGAGAGCAAAAATGCAAATCTCATGCTTCATTTGCATAATCTCATCCAATTGCATTTCCAGAAGAGATTTTTCCAAAAGCAAAAAGAGCCATGTAGATGGGGTTCCTTTAAAGAAAAATTCAAAAGAACCCTTATTCCTCCTTTTTTTTGGTATATTAGTGCTTCATTTTCATTTTCACTCTCCCTCATTTGCATTCCTCCTCAGAAAGGGGAATGTAGTGTAGATGTGAGACTAAAGGTAGCTCTACACAGCAAAGTTATTTCAAAATAACTGTTATTTTGAAATAACTATCCTAGCAGCTACACAATGCAAGTGGTATTTTGAAAAATATTCAAAATAATGGTTGGCTTATTTCAAAATTGGTAAACCTTAGGTATTTCAAAATAGGTGCTGTATTGACACAGAATAGATATTATTTTGAAATAAGCCATAATACGTCCAATGTCTGTATTTCAAAATAAGCTTTGTGTGTAGATGCTGTTTTTCAAAATAGCTAAATGGTATTTAAAAATACATTTTTGTGTGTAGCAGAGTTATTTTGATATAAACTATTTTGGAATACCTCTTCCAGAATAGCTTATTTTGAAATAATACTGCCGTGTAGACACACCTTCATTGTCTAGCTGAAGGGCACATAGGAAGTCTGTTACAGAACCAGGGATTGCATCTAGATTTCCTGGATAATAGTCCAGGGTCATCTTCACAAGACTGACCTGGTATACTTCACTGAAGCACCTATTGTTATAACCGGTATAACTCGGAGCTCTAATCTGCTGAGGCTTGGTCCTGTGAAGTCCTGTTCCTGTGAGGTTGAGGTACCTCCACTTCTGTTGAAGTAGTGGGATTTGAGGAGTCCTGAGCGTTCAGTGCATTGCAGGATGGATTTTTGATACTCTATAGGTAAATATGAACCATATGAGCTAAAATTTCCTAACCTTCACTGCAATGAGTTCCTGAGTATGCATGACTGTTGCACTTAAAATAACTGGAGTAGAAAAGTCTCATAATTGTTTACAAGCAAATCCCAGATCCTGCCATCTGGATTCTGGCATCATACAGAGTCCTATATTATTACAGAGAGGTAGTTGTGTTAGTCTGTTGCAGCGAAAACAACAAGTCTGATGGCATCTTAAAGGCTAACAAATTTATTAGGGCATAAGCTTTCATGAGATTCAACTTCTTCAGATGCTTGAAGAGAAAGAAAGAAAGGGAGGGATGGGGTTGAGAGAGTAACATCAGTGCTAATTAAATCAGAGTGGATGGTGGCTCACCTCCAGTAATGATGAGAAAATAAGAGGACCTGAAGGGGAAATTAGTTATTGTCATTAGAGAGCCATTCCATGACTCTACTTAGACCTCTTCTGACAGTGTCAAATTTAAATATGAATTCCAGCTTAGCAATTTCATGTTGCAGTCATTTTTGAAGATTTTTACTTACCAACTTCATATACCACACCAGAAACACTAATCAATGCCTGCCACAAGACTCATGGCCAACTCTGTTTACACATATCTATCCTAGAAACATCATCATAGGCCCTAACCACATCAGCCATGCCATCAAAGGCTCATTCATTTGCATTTCTAGCAATGTGATATATGCCATCAGTGCTTCTCTGCCATCTACATTGCTACATTGTCTTTATGTCGAATAAATGGACATAAATCAGACATCAAGAATGGTAACATAAAAAAAACAGTGGGGGAGCACTTAAAGTTCTCCAAACACAGAGTTACTGACTTGCAAGTTGCCACCCAGGCATTTTCCCAAACTTCAAAACCAGACTGAAACAAAACACTGCTGAGCTGGAGTTCATATGCAAATTTGACAGTCAGAAGAGGTCTAAATGTCTCTCTCATTACAATAAGTAATTTCTCTTTCCAGTACTCGTCTTCTCGTCACTGTTGGAGGTGACCCACACTCCAGTCTGATTTACCTCCCATTTCTGTATCTCCTTCTTCTCACACTTGAAAAAGTGAGTTATAGCTATGAAAGTTTATGCCCTAATAAATTTGCTAGTCTTTAAGGTGCCCCTGGATCCCTTGTTGTACCTATAGTTAGTGGAGGTTTGCACAGCACTGGAGTCTTCTGTTAGGATTCTGATGAAAGGTACAGTCTTATAGGTTGTGAAGTTTTTGCTCAACTGAGGACTGAGCCCAGTTAATCTTATTAGGCTTTGCTCTTCTGGAGTAATCAAAGGGGCTGGTATGTGTGAAAGTGGAGAGTTACCCGAGCATAATCGTTAATCCTCTGAGAAACTTCCCAAAGACCTTTTGGGCTGTGTCTACCCTATAGTCCCCTTTTGAAAGGGGAGTGCAAATGAGGCAAACAGGAAATGCAAATGAAGCACCTATTTACATGTCTCACACTTCATTTGCATAATCACATATTCAAAAGAGAGTCTTTCAAAACAGCATTGTAGATGGGGTTCTTTCAAAATTAAACCCTGTTTTTGAAAGCACCTGTCTTCCTAATTTTTTCAGGACTCTCTTTTGCAAATATGATTATGCAAATGAAGCATGAGCTATGTAAATTGGCACTCATTTGCATTTACAATTTGCCTCATTTGCTTTCTCCTTTTGAAAGGGAGGGGCCAGTATCGATGTAGCCTGGTTGTCCCTGGAGTTCTGTGGTTTCTGGGGAGTGAAAATGTGGAATTGAGGAAAGGGGTAGGGCCATGGGAAACTTTCTCTCCCTGACTTCATCCCTTACCAGTCCTGCACAGATCTCCTCTGCTTTAGATTGCCTGGACACAGTCTCTCCTCCCACAGAAGCTCCTCTGAGTGTTGTAGGTGGGTTTCCATGCCATCAAAAATCCATGACGGCCATGCTGCCATAGAGGGTGAGGAGAGTTCCCAGGGCTAGCCTTCCGCTATGCTTCCCCACACTGAGAAATCTTTCATCTTGGCTGACTCCTCTGTTTCTCTCACCCAGGTTTTTCTTCACAGAACAGACACACTCAACATTTGCCTTTTATAAATCAAGAGAAAAATATCCCAATTTAAGTGGTGGCTCACATAGTGAGGGATTGCCGGAGCTCAAGTGTTGATTTCTTTTCAGGCTGCTTGGAGAAGAGTTGGAGGAGTTGGTCTCTGCTCCTGCCTGGCTCTGCTAAATACCATTTTCAACAGCTGAAGTACAATAATCCTGAGATTTTTTAGGCTGGTTCAGTTGGAGAATAAGGAATCCTGACAAATCTCATGAAAGGCTGATGTTAGGCAGTAATACCTTCCTTACTATTCACAGTTGTATAGGTTTCCATCTTCTGCACACGTATGCTCTGCACTCCAACAGTCCCTATTTCTTCCTAGTTTATCTTTTAAGACAGAAACATGGTCTAGTAATTAGTGCAGGGGATTGGGAATAAGATTTCTATATTTTGCTCCTGGCTACTGCATATATTTTGAGTATGATACTGAGTAACTCATTGTGTCCCTGACTCTTTTACTCACCCATAAAATGAGCACCTAACAGTATCTAACAAAGATGCTGTGTAACCTCAATAACTCGTATAAATTGTTTTAAGAGACTTGGATGAGAGATTCTGCATGATAAAACAAAATAAAAATGTGGCATAACCTGAATTTTTATTCCTCACTCATCCATTGCCCTAAGGGAATTTTGCCTAAGTGAGGATTTTACAATTGGTCTGCCAACTTCAAAGAGTGTTCAGAGCCTGGGTATTCAGGCCTGGAAACAGCAAAAGGACTAAATCTTATTCGTTAACTGAAAGCATACGGTTAATCCCTTTGACTTCACTTAAAATGCTCACGTACTTTAAGATAAGTATGTGCTTTGCTGGATCAAGGCCTTAATTCTTGATATTTAATTTGTATTTATTTATCTGACAATATAAGAGTGCATGTTTGTGGCACAAACCATGCTTATAATAAAAACTGTGATGACAATTGTTATGTGAAAGGCATGGCCTTACCCTCATAGAATTGTCCTATAGGGAATTGTAAGTTATCTTTCTGTTTTGGAAACATCCTGCAACATAGTGGTGAGAAAAATTTTTACTTCAGGCCCCACTTTTGTCCCTGCAATTAGCAGTGCTCCCAAACCTGTCTAAGGCTGCCTCAACATTGCAAGATAAATTTGAATTTAAGGCAGTTAGTTCAATATTACCATGTGACTGTTTTCACTTTAAATACCATGAGCTCGATTTTGGGAGCACTAATATCGAGATTACAATGTTGCAGTTACCTGATGGATATTGCATCACGCTTGAATTCTTGTAGGCATCCTTCAGTCTACGTAGTCTATGGATCGCGCCCTTCAGAGTTTCAATTTAGGACTTCATTTACAGCATCTACTGTGACTATGAAGACCCACACGAGAGTGACAGTCCTTGCTGCATCTCTTGCAGATGTGGCGGGTGTCTGGCAAGTCCTTAGTGTGCTTTCTGTGCGCTCGTTTCTCCTCTGCTAGCTGTCTGATCCTCATCTCGCCCTTCTGAAGGCCCTTGTGTAACCCCTGCCTCCATCTGCTGCGGTCATCTGCTAGTTCTTCCCAGTTGTCCAGCTCGATGTCTAGCTCTCTGAGGTCTCTCTTGCACACATCTTTGTAACGCAACTGGGGGCGTCCGGGGGGTCTTTTGCCAGAGGCTAGCTCACCATACAGGATGTCTTTTGGAATCCTTCCATCATTCATCCTGTGGACGTGGCCTAGCCAGCGGAGTCGACGCTGCCTGAGGAGGGTGTGCATGGTTGGGATTCCAGCTTGCTCGAGGACGGCGGTGTTGGTCACTCTGTCCTTCCATGATATTCCAAGGATGCGCCTGAGGCAGCGCAAGTGGAAGACGTTCAGCCTCTTTTCCTGGCGGGCATACAGGGTCCAAGTCTCGCTGCCATAAAGGAGGGTGCTGAGGATGCAGGCTCTGTAGACTTGCATTTTGGTGTGAGTGTACAGCTTGTTGTTATTCCACACTCTCCTGCTGAGTCTGGACAGAGTTGTAGCCGCTTTTCCGATCCTCCTATTTAGCTCCGTGTCCAACGACAGGGTGTCAGTGATGGTGGACCCGAGGTAAATGAACTCGTGGACGACTTGCAATGTATAGTTGTCAGTGCTGATTGATGGGGATTCAGCAACATCCTGACCGAGTACGTTTGTCTTCTTTAGGCTGATGGTAAGCCCAAAGTCCTTGCACGCTTTGGAGAACTGATGCAGCAGTTTTTGAAGCTGGTCTTCTGTGTGAGACACTACAGCAGCATCGTCTGCGAACAGCATGTCTCTGATGAGGACTTCCCGCACCTTAGACTTAGCTTTCAGCCTTGCAAGATTAAACAGTTTCCCATCAGATCTTGTGTGCAGCAAGATGCCCTCTGTTGAAGATCCAAAGGCATGCTTCAGGAGGAGTGCGAAGAAGAATTCAGAAATTTGATTAAAGGCCAGTGTGGAAGCATCATGTCTTAAAATTGAATTTATTAGCCTCCAGAGGTGCCCCATGTGTAACCCACAATGCCCCCCCAGCACTCTGCTCCAGCCGCTGCTGTCCAGGTGCGCAGGAATTAGGTAACAGGAAGACTGTGAATTTCAAAGCAGGAGCAGGAAGCCTGTGGCTGTGGGCTCATGTTTGTATGAGAGCCTGGGAAATGTCTGTCTTTCTTTGTTATGAGCGCTGTGAGAGCATCTACCATTTTAAATAGCGCCAGCATGGAGTTCATGGTTCTGTCTCTACACTTATTTTTTTCAACACTGTCTGGCACCAGCTGCTGCCCAGCTGCACTATGTGGCAAAAAGGCTGTTGTGGGAGTCATGCTTGCATAAGATGCCGAGAAACTTCTTCTTAGTGGTTCACATTTGTGCATGGACCCCCATGACCTCCCCAACAGGTGCCATGCAGTCGGGGTCTTTCTCATGCTCAGCCACATCACGTGGGTAGCCCCCAACCCAATAAAAGGACATGCCTGCCATTCACTGTGGACTACGCTGAGAGGCAGCACCATGTTCTAGCTTGTGCGCATTTAGGGCTCCAAGGGCTAGAAAGATTTTTGGGGGCTTGCAGCCACTGGGGGGAAGTCTCCCCCAGCCAATAAGATACTCAGTGGCTAAGATAGTTTGGGGGGACCACTTCAACTGGCCCACCACTGAACCTCCCCCACACCCATAGCGTGGGACCACTGGGGCTTGCAGCCTCTGGGGGGAAGTTTCCCCCGGGTGGCGAAGATATCTGGGGGGACTACTTCAGCTACTTCAACATTCTAAGTGGCTCTGCAGCTGCAGACCACAGCAACACCCCCCGCCCCCTCCACATCCTGTCAAAAATATTTTCAGGAGCTTGCTAGCCATTACAGACACCTGCTGGTTTGATGTTTCTGGTATAAAATTTTTTTGCTGATATCTCCTATCTGTATTCAAGCTTCGACCCCCTCAGAAACACAAATAGTAGTAGGCATCCTTCAGTCTGCATAGACTATGGATCGCGCCCATTAAAGTTTCAATTGAGGACTTCATTTACAGCGTCTATTGTGACTATGAAGACCCACACGAGAGTGACAGTCCTTGCTGCATCTCTTGCAGATGTGGTGGGTGTCTGACAAGTCCTTAGTGTGCTTTCTGTGCGCTCGCTTCTCCTCTGCTAGCTGTCTGATCTTCAACTCGCCCTTCTGAAGGCCCTTGTGTAACCCCTGCCTCCGTCTGCTGTGGTCATCTGCTAGTTCTTCCCAGTTGTCTAGCTCGATGTCTACCTCTCTGAGGTCTCTCTTGCAGACATCTTTGTAGCGCAGCTGGGTGCGTCCGGGAGGTCTTTTGCCAGAGGCTAGCTCACCATACAGGATGTCTTTTGGAATCCTTCCATCATTCATCCTGTGGACGTGGCCAAGCCAGCAGAGTCGACGCTGCCTGAGGAGGGTGTGCATGGTTGGGATTCCAGCTTGCTCGAGGACGGCGGTGTTGGTCACTCTGTCCTCCCATGATATTCCAAGGATGCGCCTGAGGCAGCGCAAGTGGAAGACGTTCAGCCTCTTTTCCTGGCGGGCATACAGGGTCCAAGTCTCGCTGCCATAAAGGAGGGTGCTGAGGATGCAGGCTCTGTAGACTTGCATTTTGGTGTGAGTGTACAGCTTGTTGTTATTCCACACTCTCTTGCTGAGTCTGGACAGAGTTGTAGCTGCTTTTCCGATCCTCCTATTTAGCTCCGTGTCCAACGACAGGGTGTCAGTGATGGTGGACCCGAGGTAAATGAACTCGTGGACGACTTGTAACGTATAGTTGTCAGTGCTGATTGATGGGGATTCAGCAACATCCTGACCAAGTACGTTTGTCTTCTTTAGGCTGATGGTAAGCCCAAAGTCCTTGCACGCTTTGGAGAACTGATCCAGTAGTTTTTGAAGCTGGTCTTCTGTGTGAGACACTACAGCAGCATCGTCTGCAAACAGCATGTCTCTGATGAGGACTTCTCGCACCTTAGACTTAGCTTTCAGCCAGAAACATGGGGGCGGGGGGAAGGGGCTAGCTGAGATTCATGTTTCCATTATAATTTCAGTGTAGAATATGCCACCTGTGTTGGCAATGTCTGTGTAGTGAAGGGCAAAGTCAAAAATCTTGTTTCCTACACTTTTCTATCCTCTTTCTTCTAACTGTGAGAATTCAGTCCAGGCCCCTGTATTATTTTCAGGGATTGGATGCACTGGTGGGAAGGGGGACACTGAGAAAACAGTCATTGCACAGAAGCCTTAGAACATAAGAACATAAGAACATAAGAATGGCCATACTGGGTCAGACCAAAGGTCCATCCAGCCCAGTATCCCGTCTGCCGACAGTGGCCAATGCCAGGTGCCCCAGAGAAGGAGAACAGAAGACAATGATCAAGTGATTTATCTCCTGCCATCCATCTCCTGCCCTTGTTATGAAGGCTAGGGCACCATACTTTATCCCTGGCTAATAGCCATTTATGGACCTAACCTGCAAAAATTTATCAAGCTCTTTTTTAAACCCTAATAGAGTCCTGGCCTTCACAGCCTCCTCGGGCAAGGAGTTCCACAGGTTGACTGTGCGCTGTGTGAAGAAAAATTTCCTTTTATTAGTTTTGAACCTACTACCCATCAATTTCTTTTGGTGTCCCCTAGTTCTTGTATTATGGGAAAAGGTAAATAATTTTTCTATATTCACTTTCTCCACACCATTCATGATTTTATATACCTCTATCATATCGCCCCTCAGTCGCCTCTTTTCCAAACTGAAAAGTCCCAGTCTCTCTAGCCTCTCCCCATATGGGACCCGTTCCAAGCCCCTAATCATCTTAGTCGCCCTTTTCTGAACCTTTTCTAATGCCAATATATCTTTTTTGAGGTGAGGAGACCACATCTGCACGCAGTACTCAAGATGTGGGCGTACCATAGTTTTATATAGGCCTTTTATATAAGCCTTATAGTGCACTTTTTGAAAAACTTTCCTATCTTCTCATTCTTCAGGCTTTTCAAGGAGATTTCACTGCCATCATTCGTGTTGGCAATGTCTGTGTAATAAAGAGAGAAGTCAAAAATTTTTTCCCTCCACTTTTCTATCCTCTTTCTTCTAAACTTTGAGAATACAGCCAGGTTCCCTGTGTTGTTTTCAAGGATCGGATGCAATCATGGGAAGGGGGACACTCAGTGGATGGCAAGTTGAGAATTCAGATACAGAAGAGATTTCTGTAAACTTTTGTCATCTCTGTGGATGCCCGACTTTTCCTTCCTTCCAATGGGAAATATGGATGTTTCCTTACCACAGGAGGGGAATGAGGAAAATGCAATGTGAGAAGATGATCTCAAAGACCAGTGAGCATACCCAGAATGGTATGGAGATGAGAGAACTGTGGGATAGGTTCCCACAATGCACTACTGCAACAGTCAATGTTTGTCGATTGAGTGTGGCAGCAATAAGTCAACGTTGTGAGGAGCACATGGGGAGGTGAGGATGGTCAAATTCGAACTTATAAATTCTAGAATTATAAAATCTATATTAATAAATTTGAATTTATCTCGTAGTGTAGATGCAGCCTTATGTAATCCAAACAAATGGAAATTTAGTTTAGCTTCATATGAAAAAAGACCCTTTCAGCATTTTTAAGAAGATATGCATGTAGAAGCTAAATACTTTATTAATCTATATAAAATATGAGTTCTCTGCATGTACATAGAAAAGGAGTTCTGTGCATATACATAAAACAGTAAAAGCAACTAGAAGTTCTGTGGTACCTATCAGGTATTAAGTATCTGTTAGTCTATAAGGTGCCACAGGACTTCTTGTTGTTTTTGCAGATAACGATTAACACAACTACCCACTTTATACTTATCACCATAAAAAACAGTAACATATTTCAATATTTTAATGAGATGGATGAGCCTGACACCCAGCAGCCAACCATGCTACAGCCCCTTTTAAAATTTTAAGCCCCCCTGCCTGAGAGGGCCTATCCCCACTTTGCTCACCCCTCCTGTAGCATTTAGTAGATAATCCTGTAAAAATCTATTGCCTGATTCAAACATGCATATAAAGGTTATGCAAATTATCTGTGAGATTCTTAGAAGTTTTAGAATAATTTCTATAGACAAATATTGATTTCATCACTATTATATTGTGTAGGGAATTGGCATTAGGTTAATTGCTCATGTTAACCTGGCTCCATCCATGAATTTTGAAACCGTGCTTTTGTGTATTCCTAGTGTTTAGCTTTCAAGTGATTTTTAGGTTATTTAAATAATTTGCACTGTAGTTTGAGTTCTCAATTTCCCATGACAAAAAAAGTACGTTAATTTATTTAAACTAAAATTTTGGGTGGAGAGTGAAGGGTTGTGCTGTAAAACCTTGTCTTTTCTCCCCATTTTTGGAGATGTCCAACCACTAGCATTAGTAGATTAGGGGGAAGCTTTCTGTTTAGGAGAGGATCAATATTTTTTCTCCAGAGTCCAGAAACTGTTAATGTCAGTTGAGAATGAACATTTCAGTACTTGATGGACATCTCTTCAACTGACACCTCAGCATCTTCAAGTCTCAAGTCTCCAAACCTGTCAGCCTACTATATCTTGTGTCAAAGTGAGCAATACTTAAAACAGAAGTGTCTATTGGAGCAAAAACAGATTTTGCTTTGAGGTGTGATGTCAAGAGAATAAATGAATTGACAGGAGCAGTTCATTTTTCAGATGCTGTAAGTGCGGATAGAAACAAGTAGCACTTCACCTCAGCTTGCATCAGTTTAGCATTTTTTAAATATGCAAGATTTCTCTATATGAGTTCTTGGAAGTTCAGGGAATTAGGCGTTCATGAGGAAGCTAGAGAGAAAATGCAGAGAGGAAGCTAGAGAAAGAATGCAATGTTTGATTTGAATTCTGGACATGGAGAGAACTTTGCTTGCTTGTCAATGATGGTACACACAAGCTCACTGGGGCCAAGTCCTGCAGTGCTTACTCAGACAATCTTCCATTGGCTGCAATAGGAATTCTGCTTGAAAAGGAGCTGCATGATTTTCAGGGTTATGCATTCACGATAATATTTGCAATAGTTGTTTTTCAATAATAGCAAGAAGATTCTTTTTTTCCAGCACATAAGTCCGTCCCGGACTATGGCAGAGCAAGCACGCCTACCCAGTTCTGTCAGTCAGCCAAAACACTGCCTCAGAGTTCCTCAGCACCCGTGAAGTGATAGTTTGAGCTTTAGGCATAGCAGGTATAGCTATAGTCATTCCTTTCAATGACTATCCCTGGAGAGTCTTACTGCAAAGAAGTACAGCCCAGACAGCCTTCACAAATACTATTGTTGCTCTTTCTCTGCAATGATATAAACCCCTTTTTCTATGGGAAACTCTATACAGCTTATGTTTAGCTTAACTAATTTATGGTATCTTAAAGAGCCTTGCTGTTTAAAAATGCCATCCTTTTATGGGCTATCATAGACATAACAAAAGGTACTCTCTTTATTTTCAGATTCACATAAAGAACCAAAACACAAGTAAAAATATGTGTGGAATTTCATCATAAAAATATTCTGTTGTTTTCCCAAAAGGAGGGGCATCCAGCATTTCAATAACATTAAAAGAACTGAAGTTTGAAGCAGTGGTGGAAAAAAGTTTGTCACATTTGTCTACAGTACCAGTCGTAGAAGGCACTACTTGTCAGTCTCCAAACATAGGGCCATGTACAGCACACACTTCAGTTAGGAACTGAAACCTTTTCCTTCAAATTCTAATGCTCCTACTCAGCTTGACTTTCCATGCTTGTAGAGTAGGAAGGATATAAACTTGGTCTGAGCTAGTTAACCTTACCACTTCCACCTTCTGCTAACAGTCTGACTAGAAAGATAAAACTTGCACCTTGGCTTGGTAGGTCCAAAAATTCAAGCAGTGCTGAACCACTGGGTGAGACTTCCAAGGCTGAGGGGCCTTCAATGAAAACACCTTGTCTGTAGTCCCATGACAATCAAACATAGGAACTCTTAGCTGACATGCTGAGCTAATTTTATCTGAAGAACATTGGTATCTGCAGGTCGGTTTCTAATACTGTCGTACTCAGTGGATGTAGGACTGGGCTCAGATAGGGCTTTATAGGTTGCAGCTAACACCTGGTATATCAAAGTGGAAGCTGAGCATATTATACCAAGCGTAAATGTAATATGGAAGCTGAGCATATTATACCAAGCATAAATGTAATACAGGAGCTGAGCATATTATACAACACATAAATGTAATATACATCATGTCTTGCACTTTTTCCTTTTCTTCCCCCCTCTCCTACTCTGTTCTTTTTACTTGTTTCTCTCTTTTACTACTTCCCACACCCAGTACTTTGTTTTTTTTTTTTTAGGGGGAGATGGGGATGGGTGGGAGGGAAACCAATTTTTTGAAGATGTCAGGGGACAAGAAAAAAATCACAAAACAGAAAACAATATTGAAAAAAATCACCACAGAATTGAATTTTGTGAAAAAAATTTAATTTTTTAAAAAGAGATATTTTATATGAAAAAAAAATTGTTGGCCAATCCCGCCTAGAAATATTCTTCTGTTGGGTGTACTTTCAAACTAATTTGTGGGCAAATTACAGAATTAAGGTCCTGTTTAAGATGCAAATCTAATTTTTTCCTTATTCTAATACTGGTCCATGTACCATTTTTTCATCATAGTGTAAGTCTATTCAGAGGTTCTTAAAGCCAGTCAGAATGCACAGGAATAGAGAGTGAAAAGACCTCCTGAAAACAGGGGTGAACTGAGGGCGGGGGGGAGTCTAGGTGCGGGCCCGGGCAACCCCGCATGCCGTGCTGCAGGCCCCACCCATTCCTCTGTCACATCCCTGCTCTACTTCCACCTGCCCCATCCCCTCAGCAACACTGCCTGGGGGTTATGGGGCTTGGTGCCATGACAGCAGGGGTCACCCTCCTCTCATCACGTGGGCAGCGGGAGGTTGGCAGCCTGCTCTGCACAGCGGTCTGGGAGGGTGATGCAGTGGTGTGGAGCAGGCTGCTGAGCTTCCACCACCCTCTGTAGGTAGGAGACAGTAACCTCAGCTGCCATGGCGCCAGAATCCCATAGTCCCCTGGTCCCTGCCATTCATAGGACGGTTGGGGTGGCCGTCATAGGGCCTCCAAAGTTGAGAGGCCTGGGGCGGCTGTCCCACTTTGTCCTGTGACGGGACATCTCTACCTCCGAAGTTGAACAATTCCACTTAGTAGAGGTCAGTGCTAATATTGTACATCATTTTCAATCTATATAATTTCACTTTGAGTTTCTTGTTTTGTGCAAACTAAAATCACAAAATAAAACTAAGCACAAATGACCAGGAAGGGAGTCACAATGGAGCAATGAAGATTTGAAACTTCATAGCTGTGATTTTTCCCTGATGTTTGATGTACAATCATAAATGGGCCCATATTCATAAGGTCCATTCAAAACATTTGTGAATCTTTGTGCTCCTTTCAGAATGCCTGGTCTGTTTTTTGGGTTTGTAATAAGCCCAAAAACAAGGTTGATTTTTCCTGTTTCTGATTTTATTGTATTTTGGTGCAGCTTTAGGCACATTGTATCTAGTCACACAAGACCTAGTGAAAAGAGAGGAATATTTTTATGCCAAGGAAGATTCCAGCACAACATTCCTTATTTTATCTTAAAGCTTAACTATCTAACTTGCAGGGTGGCTGCAGATGTGAAAAGCCCAGTGCCTGCCTCCATTAGATGCCAAAAGAAGAGGATTTCAGCACAGAGAATGCTACAATTTTGTTTAGAGCCAGAATGTTGCAATAAAAATGAAAAGACAGATATCATCAAATTATCATTACTAGCAAATACATTCTTTATGTTGTGAATGTCTCATGCTAAATTCTTTGTGGATAACCCCCCCCCCTTCTCGCCCCTCGCCCCCTCAAAATGTGGATGGTCTTCAGATCTTTGAAACAAGAAGATTCAAGAGCAAATGACTAGGTACACATTTCCTATCACTCTAGAGTGCTGATACATTTGCTATTTAGCCTAATAGCGTACAGCCTTAGCTCCAGTGTCACTGGCAATTCCTGCATGGATTGAGGGCATTATATACCACTGCATAATAAAGACAAGCCTGTTACACCGAAAGTACCTTTAGCACAAAACATTACATTCACTGAACAAAAAAGCAGCCCTATAGCACTTTAAAGACTAATAAAATATTTTATTAGGTAATGAGCTTTTGTGGGATAGATCCACTTCTTCAGAGCTGATTGATACGCGTGGTCCCGTAATCAGAAGTACAGCAGATATACATAATGCAATTACTTACCGATTAGTAAAATAACAACAGGAAATAAAAACAAAAGTGAAAAGAAGTAACATCTTCATTCTAGCCCCAATTCAGCAAGATTTGCAAACATATGCCAAATTTTAAGCATGTGAGTAGTTCAATTAACTTCTGTGGGCCTAGTCACATGCTTAAAATTAGGCATATGCTTATGTACCTCGCTCAAACAGGGCCTCAGATGCTCTCGATGCCGACACAGCAATATATTGAATATTTCCAAATGACAAACATGGGACTATTTAAGGAAAAGTCAGATTATATGGGCAGACTGCAGGACAGCAGGAGCTGGAAATGGGAATCTTCAATAAGAGTCAATGTTATCTAGATCAGTTCCTTAAACTATGTTTCATGCAAGACTAGTGTTTTGTGAACAATTCACAGGTGTGCTGTGGGCAGCTAACATTTTTTTATATCATACACTGATGGTATATATATTCTGTTATTAAAAGCACTTTACTTCTTCACTGCTATGATATCTGATTAATTATTTCATTTTGTTTTTGCTGTTTTTGTTGCTTTTTTTGGAGGGGGGGTGGTCTGAAAACAATTTGTTAAAGAAAAATGTCATAGGTGTTCCACATAAAAAATTTTTATTGTTTGGTGTGCCAGGGTCTCAGAAAGTCTAATAAAGACTGAACTAGATTATGTGATGCTGTGCTAGACCTGCTTGCTTAAATCTGTGTGAATTTAGCAACATTTGCTCTCCAGCACAGGAACAGTTAAGCACCTGTGCAAAGCCCTAAGGATAATTTTTTGCTTCACATAATTAAGTTTAGACATTTTCTAAAAGAGATAAATGTTACTGGCTGTTCAGTGGAATTTTAAATCTATAATAAAATAACGAAATATACTATTATCATACGTTAGCAATAAATATATAGCTTATGTCATACACAAGTCAGCTTCCCTGAAAGTGAAGGTTGCTCAGTGAATTGAGGAAGTTATTTTTTTTAATTTTACTGAACACACATTACCATCCAACAGTGAAGAAAAAAATAGAGGATGGACTAAATCAAACCCTCTTTGCAGAAGATGTATTTATTTACTTATTTTGTCAATCAGTTCCATTTCCAGTTAGAGAATCTGAATTAGATCTTCCTGGGGAGTCCAAAAGTTTCTGTAAATTTAATTCATATTGGATGTAGCTGTATATACAGTGTTTGCATCTCTGTTAATATTGTGTCGTTGTTTCCATTATAAACCTCATTTTTTTGTGGCAGATTTTTTTCTCCTCATGACAGATTATAGAAGAATTAAGCAGCTGATCTGATGAAGTGGGTCCGTCCCACGGAAGCTCATCACTGAATAAATCATTTCGTTAGTCTTTATAGTGCTACACTTCCGCTGTTTTGTTTTGTTGGAGTACAGACCAACACGGCCACCTCTCTGTCAATAGTCAGCTGTATTGAAAGTGATAGTTTTCCCCATCCTCTTAAACAACAGGCACTATTGGAGTCAGGACAGTGAATTAGATGGCAGTAACAGTATGTTCCAGTCTGGAGAATTCCTGCATTAAGAATTTGTTTGCATACTCCAAATTCTTATTGATTTCAGCGGTATTTGAGTTGCACAAGGAATGCAAAATAAGGCCGTGTGTTTCTAATTTTTCAGAGGAGTATGAAAACTTTCTTGCAGATCCTGTAAATATGGACATGCTTCCCTTTAATCACAGGAGTAGCTCCACGAAACCCAGTGAGTGCGATTCTATGCTGCTCCTTTAAGGGGGTACACCTACACTGAACTGTAAACCAGAGTCCTGGTACCTGAGTCTTGAGTGCTTACTGACCCAGTCAGATTGTCTGTGTGTGGATGAAAGGGAGACTTGGGCAATGTCCCTTCTAATCTTTTCCATCCATACGTGTTTGTTTTTTCCCCATCCATGTGCTGAATAATTGTTTTATGTGGAAATATGCATCTCCACAGAAACAAAACATCTCGCTGTGGGTGCTCTGCTCATCAATCGGGTGGAATTTGAATCTCTCTTGAGTGGCCACCTAAGTGCACAGCTTACAGGGAGCCCTGGATTTAGGCTCCAACGTGAGTCAGAGCCTGGGTTTACTGTGCAATGTAGACAGATCCTAAGAGGCTCTCTATTGTACTTAAAGCCTGGAGAAACAGAAGCTAATGAGGCTTTAAGCCACACGTGCTCTCACACTGTGGGTGGCTCCAGGGAGGAGAGTGGTGACTGGGTGATGCAGACAGCACTGGGGTTATGGCAGCTTCCTTGGACTGCCCCATGGATTACAGTACCGCCTGAAATCTCCACATCACTGTGTACTGCTGGTGATGCCTGGCCTGCCTCCCTTGCCCCTGGCCACGCCTGCAAAGGGGTGCTCACAGGAAAAGCCTGCTGCTGTCTTTCTCATTTCCTGTGCCAGGAGAATTCTACCCCCACCCAGAACTAGAGTTTTTGGGCAGCCTTTATAGTGCTCCAGCCCCTTTCCTGAACGTACAGGGGTCAGAGCAGAGACAAGACTCACACCCAATGACACAAATCACTTGATTTAAAACTACATATGTGCATAAACTGTTTGCAGTGTTGGGGGTTTGATTGTCCACCTTTGGACAAATAAAGCATCAGCATTTTATGGCTAGAACCAAATGATCTCTCACTGACTCCACATACTGCACTCTGTCTTGGGCTTGTGCATCACTATTGAGTTGGTTCCCAATCAAATCCCAGTGATACAGGAGCTAGACTGAGATCAGTGCAAAATCATTTGTCAACCAGCAACTGATTCTGCTTTTAATTGTAAAAAAGGGATTTTTCAGGAAATATTTTCAAAAAGTGAAAACAGATGCTTTAAAAAAATGTTTCCCTTTGTAGAGCTGGAAACCCAAACACAATAGCTGTGTGAGGGTGCAAGATTTGTCTAGCAATGCCACTCAGCATAATATGAGGCTTTTCAGCTTCCAAATGCCTCACAGATATTGACTAGAGGCTGATCTCTTGAAGAACTCCATGTTCTGTTCATTCCCTCTGAAACATCTGGCATTGACCGCTGTTGAAAGTCAGGATACTGGGCTAGACAGACCTTTGGTCTGACCCAGTAAGGCAGTTCTTAGATTCTCATACTCTTTCACACCAGTAGGACACCATTCACTTCAATAGAGTTGCTCCTGATTTTCACTGTGTCATAGTGATTAGAACCAGGACCATGATGTAATTACTCTTCAGAACACATCTGTGAGGTAATTACAGTAGTATTTTAAGCTAGGTTCATTGTCCAAGATAGATGAGTGTTGGAGTCCAAAATCGCCTTAATGTAGCTCAAGAGAAAGTATGATTTTGGGTTAAAGATCCTGGAAGATGGTGGTGGGGAGATGAAGAACAGGAGACCTCAATCACTACCACAAACCCCTAGTTTGTCTCTTGGCAACCGTCTCTCCTCCCCATAAAATTGGGATAAAATATATCTTTGATCCCACTTTTTGGCTGGATCTACATGTGCCCCTTCCTTTTGAAAGGGGCATGTTAATGAGCGGGTTTGAAAGATGCTAATGAGGTGCTGCAATGAATATGCAGCACCTCATTAGCATAATGGCGGTCGTGGCAATTCGAAAGTGCGGCTTTTCAAATCACGCGCTGCCTGTGGAGACAGGACCTTCCGAAAGGACCCCTCCAGTTTTCAAAAGCCCTTCTTCCTATCTGTGATCGGAAGAAGGGCTTTTGAAAACTGCGGGGGGGAGGGTCCTTCTGGAAGGTCCCGTCTCCATGGGCGGCGCGTGATTTGAAAAGCCGCACTTTTGAATCGCCACGGCTGCACATTATGCTAATGAGGTGCTGCATATTCATTGCAGCACCTCATTAGCATCTTTCAAACCCGCTCATTAACATGTCCCTTTCGAAAGGAAGGGGCATGTGTAGACCCAGCCTTTGTTGCTCTCAAGTATTGTCCTTCTATGGTAAGTTTTGTCTCTCCCTAAGCATGTCGGCAGCACATTGTACTAAAAAAACCTGCTTTTTGGCTGAGGCCTCTAGGCTCCACCCTAACACTTTAAAAATTTAATAATAATATGTCTTCAATGAAGTTGCACTTGGGATGAACTTAGCTCCTCTGTTTTGACATTAGCAATACAGATATGATATTTTGATTTTTATCTTGCCTGTCTTTCATATTTCCTCTGTTTTAACACTTTGTATCATATCCCCAGCTTTAACTGAGCCACAGCTCTTCCATGTGCTACAGTAGACCTTTATAAATCAATAAAGCAGAATAATGTACAAGGATGTATCTGGAATAATATTTTCACTGTTCATTATTACAGTTGTTTGACTTGATAAAATATCTTTCTACCAGGTTTTCTCTGGGGCTTAAAGAAGCACTCTGATTCCATGCCGTTAACTTTCAAATGTTTCCTACAGCTAAACAATCCAAGAATCAGTAGACTTCAAACCTGAGTATTCTATTCCATTAAATTTGGTCACTATGAGGTCTAGGAGTAGTAAATTGACCACAAATGAAGGCTTTAGAAGGAAGAGATGTTCAGAGATGTTGGTGAACAAGTTGTTTGGAGAATTTATCTCTCTCTGGCATACTCTTATGATAATCCCAATATTGGAGATAATTTATAATTCTATCAGTATTGTAGTAGAGCCCTTATGTGCTGGAATTTATATCACTTTTCCTTTTAGACATTTAAACCACATGTTGTACTAAAAAAATGAGGACAGAATTCCACCAAAGGAGTGATTTATTTTCAGTTTAAAACACTGGCTGCATTAAAACCACATGTAAGTAAGTACTGTATAACCAACCCAAGCCCATAACAAGGCTCAAGGCACTGAAGGTGGATTAAATATATTTGGTTTTAAACTTTGGCAGTGCATGGACTAACAAGATCTACCTAACTTACACAGTGCATTAGCCAAAATGGAGATGCAAGTTCCCTTAGTGAAAATCTAACATATTATTAAAGTATGTGTGCAAAACAACTTAGCCTCTTAACTAACTTTTCCTGTATCTGTGAATAGTGGAATGTTTCTATCCATTTTACAGGTGACATATAGGCTATGTCTATACTAGAAGCATCAGTCGGTAGAAGTTACTCTTGACAGGGAAATCTCGACAGAATCTCTGTCGACAGTTTGCATCTATACACAACTTGCTCCATTGACAGAGAGCTTCCAGACTTCACTGCCCTCTAGTGCTGGAAAGCAGAATGGCAGCTCTGCCACCAGGGCAGCTCGGCAACCAGAATTACTCTTTGTCGACAGATGTGTTTACACTACACTTCTGTCGATAGTACTATGTCAACAGATTGTTATGCCTCAAATTTTTGAGGGATAATACTGTAGAGGCAAATGCAGAATTCTATCGAGACTCTGTTGACAGAATGCTTTACATGCATAGACACTCCCTGAGTTATCTCGACTGAAGGCCCCTTCCGTCAACAAAACTGTCTAGTATAGACACAGCCATATGGTCTCTGCAGATGTCCCTTCAGAAATATCATAAAGATTTAATGTTTAATCTTACTTTATTTTTTACAAATTAATGATGATTTGCATTTCTAATCACTTTACAAATGAACTAATTAATGCTTTCATTACTCATGTAAGATAAGCATGATAATCTCCACTTTACAGATGAGTATCAGAGGGGTAGCCAAATTAGTCTGTATCTTCAAAAACAACAAGAAGTCCTGTGGCACCTTATAGACTAACAGATTTTGGAGCATAAGCTTTCGCGGGCAGAGACACACTTCATCAGATACCCCCACTCATACATTTCACTTTACAGAGTGGGAAGCTAATGCACAGAAATTAAGTGATTTGTCCAAGTCCAAAGAGGAAGTCAGTATGAAATTGAAGAATAAGATTAAATGACTCCTAATTTCTAGACCAGTGCTCAGATGACAACTACTGTTACTTTACACTTATTGAACATTTAACAGCACATGCTCTTGTCCTTTTATGGAAGCTTTTTGCTGGTTTTACAGCACAATGCTCCCCTAAAGCTGTTGGGTGTGGACCATTGAAGAACCTGTCCAGCATTCAGAAATCCTGGGGTTGCCCAGAACCTGTAGAGTGGCTGTAACACCACTCCCCCGCCTCCATACTCCTCCCCCACCATACAGAGGGTATGTCCAGGGAAAAATGGGCATATCCTAGTTTGTTCCTAGAGGAGTAGTGGATGCTTAGGTAATTAAAGCAGGTTTCATTTTTCTCTAATCTCATAAATCACAGATGATTTATTAGATATATTTTAGAACCATATAAATTAGAGCTAGAAAAGTTTTGTTGGTTATTAAACTCACTGTTTGAAAGTGCAATAATTATTCTATGTATTGTACTGTAGGTTATTATTGTATTACTGAAGCACCTAGAGACACCACTCAGATTGCAGGCCGGTTGTGATAAGCAATGTGGAAACACGTAGTATGAGAGAATTCCTGCTCTGAAAAGCCTGCAGTCTAAGTAGAAAAGGATTGCAAGGCAAAACGTGGTAGTAGACATGCTGCTGGAAGACATACTGCATTTGGTAGACAATAGGTACTCTTGTTAGATAACTGTATTATGGGGGATCTTAGCAGAGAAGCAGCCATGATCTAACTTGTAAAATTTTCTCTTTTTTCCCCTAATATTCAGTTAACAATACATCATCAAGCATGAAAAGAACCTGCTCATTATTTGGGCCTCTGAGCCTTCTGCCTTATTTCTACTGGGCTATCTCCTATGTTCTCTTTAATGTTGCATCATTCAACTTATTTGCCTTCTCCCTTTCCTTAGATGTGTCCAGATGTGTGGCAGAGAGGAAATACACCCAGGAACAAGCCCGCAAGGAGCTTCAACAAGTCTTCATTCCTGAGTGCAATGATGATGGCACATACAGTCAGGTATTTGCACACCTGGTTGTTCAGCAAGCTTGTGTGTTTCTGGTACAGCAAGGGAATTACAGTAACACTGAGGTTTAGAAATAGAAGGATAGTTCATTTTTGTACCAGTTTAGTTCTTGGCCTTTCTTTAGAAATGATCAACAAAATAGCTGAACATGAGGTTGGTTGTGCACCCCATTCCACTAGGGTGAAACAAGCCAGTCATTTCTCGTGACTCTTTGACAAGTCACAGGCTGGTAAAATGTTCACGATTTCTGTCCTGTTCCTGATCCAAACCGGTAATCTTGCGGCAAAGGAGTCCATAGCTTATTGCCAACACCATGAGTCATACTGTAATCCTCCCTAACCTCTGCTGAATCTCTGTGCCGGCATCATGGACTGAGCTCAGGCGATGACTTAGAATCCAAAAGGGATGTAATTTGAAGCTTTTATCACAGTCAGATATAGACTAATGAGGATTGATTTCTATTACCATTATAAGTTTAAAAGGTAAAAAGTTACCTTAGCCATTTTCATTGCAGATAATAGTTCACATTCAATGTATAAATATCTGGATGGTAGAGAAAATGATAGACTCCATAGGTCCTGTTAAGGTGTTGGGGTTTGTAGAGCAATTAATTTAAATTAAGCAATCCAGTAGTTTCCTCTCTGAGAGCCTGGGGGATGAATAATGGAGGAAAAAAGTGCTGTGTCTTCTTGTTCCTGTGAATGAGATGATATGTGGTCTATTTGGAAAAAAAAAAAAAAGCTAAATAGAGCTTGCTACAGAAGGAAGACAGTCAATCTATGTGATCCCCTAAGGAGCTTCTGTGAGCTTTGCATAATGCTCGTTTCTTATTCTTTTAGTGCAGGACATAAAACAAGCAAATACTCATCAATAGCTTTCTCCTTACTTCTCCACTGAAGCACCTACTACCAAAGCACTTGAGGGAAGCTCTCCTTTTATGCTTGAAAAATATACCTCAGATTTGAATTATGGTCTACTAGTGGATTCTCTGGACACAGAAAAAAATACCTCTTTAAAAATATATTCTGCTGGAGGAGTCCATTGGACTCAAGAGACTTATCTAAATATATATTCTATATGCCATGAACATTTCAATATGGTCAACACATGTCTCATAGATTTCCCCGACTTGATGTAATTTCCTGACAGGTTCAGTGTCACAGTTACACAGGATACTGTTGGTGTGTCACTCCCAATGGACGTCCAATCAGTGGTACAGCTGTAGCACATAAAACTCCACGGTGTCCAGGTAAGTAACGATTTGGTTTATCGTGACGTTCATCTCTTTTACCTACTTGTCTTCATTTTCAGGATTTTGTACAGTGCTCATCAATATGTTACCTATATGCCTGCATATATATGGTGGCATTCAGCTACACTGCTGAAATGTTTATACCTATATCTTAGAACTGTCTTCCATGTAAATTCAGTGCAAACATTCCATAGAGTTTTGATTTTTAAATGTTCCAGATATTAAGAATAATTTTAAAAGAACACACAGCTCAGTTTTTGGTGTTTTGAAAACCAGTGGCCAGACCTTGGACACGTGGTGGTACGGGGGTGAGGGAAGGGGCAAACAAATCTCCACACACCCTTTGCAACAAAGACGATAAGCTGTACTAACATTAATGTTAAGCCATTGTTTGTAGAAAACGAACAAAAAACAATAATTGCCAGTCCCACAAGTTTATGATCTTAAACCAGTGCACAGGACAAATTAGCCAGCTTTTAGAGATTGCCTGTTAGCCTCAGTTCAAACATGTGAAAATGTGTTATGAATCAGAATTGTACAAGCAACCATGCAAATTACTTTTCCAGGTGTTTTAGGTCAATGTAACTGCTGCTTTTCTACAGAGAGAGCACTGAGAATACCGCAGTTTTGTGAACTGCAGCAGCACGAAACCCTGCTCTTTAAACTTCTCCTACTGATGAGATTAATTGATATCTTGGATCCCAGGTGCCATGTAACACGCTAACAGACCTGTCTGCGGGCCTAAAGGCCTTAAAGAGCAGCCTGCAGGCTTCAGAGAGAAAGAGTGGGAACTTCCATTCTGGGGGCACAACCAAGTTCCCATCCTTGTGTTATGGCCTGTTACAGCCTTAAGCCCTGCATACATAAATACTAGCTAGCCATAACAGCCCCTAACCCCTGGGAACCTGAGGAGAGGCCAGTAACCAGGGCAACCTTGGCTTCTGCCTGATGGGAATGCTAAAAGTGGCACTGAGCCAGTATGTGCACACCCAGTAAACAGCTAAGGGATAAAATCACTGTGAGATCCTGCCCCCTAGCTGAGTTTTGACCAGGGACTGTCAGCCTCAGGCATGCTCAGGACCTTTTCCCCACCAGCTGGAGTAACGTCTGCCACAGCCCTGATGTGAGGCACTACAGGACCAGAACTCCCTGCAGCCAACAGGGACATAAGCATGCCAGATCTTCTCTCGTCCAGTTATATATACACATTCCTGTAGTGCTTTGTTTATCATGTGTACTGTGTGAATTAATTGCAGTAATGTGGAGTAGATAAGCTTAATAAAATACTATTATCCCTAGTCGGCTCCGTGTTGAAGCAAATCCCATAAATATCGTCTGGCCTTGGCCTTGTGAGTTGACGCCAGGAAGACAGGGAGAGCAGAAGAAACTGAGATAGGGCTTCTGGTTGGGCTCCCTCACCCAAACCTTCCCTGTAGTTAAATAGCATTTTCAGAGGAGAAATCTTCATTATTACAATAATCACAAGAAACGAGAAGATCAGAGAAGAGATGAATGTGTAAGAACAGAAAAACAAGCATTTTAGGCTGCTTTTATGTCTTTTGTGACTTAAATGGTGTGGAATACCTCACAAGTGTCATGTTCTATGGTGGATTTTACTTCTGCATACATAAAAGTCAATTTAGTCCAGTGATCTAGACCAGTGATTCTCAAGCGGGGGTACACAGAGATCTGCCAGAGTTCATTAACTCAGTGTTTCTCAGCCATTTTTTATTAATAAAAATTGGACTTATTTTATGTTAATTTTTTTCTTTATCCTTTTTGCACAGTCATAAGCCGGATGGCAAGTTTATCGTCTATAAGTATATTCTTCCAATCAACCAGTTATGAAGTCTGTGGCCACACTTGACCAAACCTTTGAAATGGCCATGCGAATGGCCAAATTGAAGAATACTAATGAGGCTCTGAATTGCGTATTCAGCCCCTCATTAGCATTCGCATGCTTCTGGCCGTGTTGCTTCGAAAGCGCCACTTTTGAACAAGTACGCTCGGCACAGCTACATGGGGGTCCTTTTCGGAAGGACTTGACAAATTTCAAAATCTCCTGAGAGGAATAAGGGGATTTCAAAATGTGTGAGGGCCTTTTGAAAAGGACCCCATGTAGCCGTACCAAGCCGTGGGTGTTCGAAAGTGGCTCTTTCGAAGCATCGCATCCGGAAGCATGCAATGCTAATGAGGCACTGAATATTCAATTCAGCGCCTCATTAGTATTCTTCAGTTTGGCCATTTGCATGGCCATTTCGAAGGTTTGGCCAAGTGTGGCCACAGCTAAAATGTTCACAAGTCTTAATATTCAAGAATAAGAAAGGAAATGTATTTGCATTTAATGGCTGATACAAACCCTGACCCTGATTCAGGACCCCCTTTGAGTGCTTTAGTGTTCTCCTGAATAGAGATGGATAGAACTTAGTTTAGCAATATCAGTGATCATGAAATCTAGTAGCTTGCTCAATTTCACTATAGTCAACAAAAAAGGATTTAGCTCATGCAGAAATCTCAATAAATAATTGTCTAGCAACTCTGTCACATGAATGCCATTAATTTCTGGAGCACAGTTCTGCATTACTGACTGACTTACTGTACAAGCAGATTTTTGGGATTTTTCATGCTCCATGTATCCAAGAAGAGGGTGCAGCTTGTTTCAGATGCTTTAACCGATGAAGCAAGACAAACAAATTGTTCGGTTTCTTCACTTACACTGATCACCTGTTTGCTTTGTTTAATCAAAGTCATAATATGACCCAGACCACATCCTCAAAAAACCTTCTTCTGTATTCAGAGACAAGGGCACTATTTTGCAAAGATTTGTGCATGTGCTTACCTTTCTGCACAGCAAGTAGTCTCACTAACACATGAGCATAAAGCTAAGCATGTGTGCAAGTCTTTGCAGGATCAGGTCCAAATGAGGATGCCGGGTCTGATCCTGCGCCACTTAAGTTAATGGTTGTTTTTATATTTATGTCAGTGGATGCTGGACAGGGCTTGTGGTGTCTCAGACAAGAGAGTTTTGACATGCTAGTGATCAATAACTCAGTCTTCCTGAAAGAGGATATGGCAA
The DNA here is from genome assembly GCF_033958435.1 of Carettochelys insculpta. Lineage (NCBI taxonomy): Eukaryota > Metazoa > Chordata > Testudines > Carettochelyidae > Carettochelys > Carettochelys insculpta. The sequence goes on along the minus strand of NC_134139.1, from coordinate 81,375,947 downwards.
CCTGAGGACCGGGAGTCAGTGCTACAAATTTTACACAAAGTTATGCAGTGAAACAACACAACCCCATGTGCTAATTTTACAGAATGACAGTTGCTGAAGTTGAGTTGCAATTCTAGTCTCTTTTCCAATCCATTTCCAGGACGGTCATTTCTCAGGACTGGAGTGATTTTTTTTTTCCCCCCAAGGGGAACACTGAAACTTTCCATTACAGCGAGTATTTACTTTTATCTTTTTTTCCCTCCCTTTTCTATCATTATGCTTAGGAATGATGCCCAAAGTATCATTACTTACAGAGTTTGTACTTGCTGCCGTCTTAATTAGTTCTTTTGGGATATCGTAGACTCTCATCCAAGTGAGACTGATAAACTCTGTAATTTCTGGCCTATTCTCAAGAATTTTCTTGCTGTTATTTGATATTGCAAGTACACATCTTACAGCACTGGAATCTGACAACTGAACAGCCATGTATTCTTCAATTGCCCCTGCTTTTCTGGGGTTCTTTACCACTAAGGGAGTAACTCCATTAGCTGACAACAGGATCTTTGCAGGATCAGGTCCAAATGAGTGTACCGGACCTGATCCTGCGCCACTCAAGTTAATGGTTGTTTTTTTGTTTATATCAGTGGATGCAGGAAAGGGCTTGTGGTGTTTTTCTTTGTATGCACCAGGTTTTGGAGAGAGCTGGGACACACCCTTTACATTGGTGTTATAATCCTTAACAATTTATTAGTAATAATGTAGCTAGTTTAATCTTCCAATTCTTTAATACCTATATAAACTAGGATTAAGCCTGGTAGAAATTATTTTTTTCATTTCGTTCTGTGAAGCTTTATTGCTATTAATATACATACCTAGACCCTTCCTGTTAATGTTTAATTCTAATTCTTCCCATTTTATGATATTCTATTTGAAGTGCAAGTATATCACGCTCATTACAGAATCTTTGCCCATATTCTTTAAATAAACCAGAAAGATTTTATTCAGAATTAATACTGTCTCACAAGACACTGAGGAGGCCTTTTCAGGCCAGTAGCAAGTGGAAATAGATGTAGTGATTTGGGGTTAGAAAAGACAAGGAAAACTTTTAATCTCCAAGCAGGTGTAACCTGAGCAGAATCTCAAGGTAACAAAAGGAGCTCATTCAGAATTTTTCATCTCCATAATTTTCCATCAGCAAGAAGATTCTATGGGAAAATTTCAATTTCATCAAAAAAATCCAGTGTGCACCCACAGTATAAGCAAGGACAAACAGAGATCTTGTACTATAGACTATTTGGATTTTCAGTACAGTTTTGCAGGCCTCGTATGTGGAAAAAAGTTTTGGATAAGCATCTTAACATTTGGCTTCTTTCTTGTTAGAAAATTGACAAATAAAGAGAAATTGAAGTAGAATGTCCTGCACAGGAAATGATGAGAGTATCCTCACACTTTATTGCATTTATTGCTGTAGAATACTTCATCTCCACGCACCCCTAAACATTTGAAATGTTTTTAGCTTATATGAGTGTCCAGCAAACTAAGCATACAGAAGGCCAGAAAGAACATGGATTTTAAAACGTAGAGTAGAGCAGGGGTGAGCAAACTTTTTACGTCAGGCTCCTTTTTTTGTCCTTGCAATTAGCAGGGTCTCCCCAGCCCATCTCATGTAATCCAAATGGACAGAAATTTCAGTTATGTTCCTGTGGAAAACAAACAAGCAGGCAAGCAAACAAACAAACAAAAACAAAAACCCCAACCCTTTTGGCATATGTGAGACAATGAGCATGCAGAATGTAAAAACTTTATCAATCGGTATATAAATGTGAATACACACATATGAAAACATTTGTAATGAGATGGATGAGTCTGAGGCCCAGCAGCCGATCATGCCGCGCTGCCTTACAAAAATTCACGCCTCCCCCTAAATGCCTGCCCCCACACTTTGTGCACCCCTGGAGTACAGGTTAGAGCAGTTGACTAGAAGTCAGATCTCTTCTGTCCATTCCACTTCAGTGCTAAAGGGGTATAATATTATTTCCCATCTCACAGTATTGTTATGAGACTGGCTTAATAATCTGAAAAGTCATTTGAGATCCTTGGATGTCCAGTGCTATATAAATTGAAGTTGTTCACTAGTCCTAATATCCATTTCTGTGCACACCTCTTACAGCAGCTACCTCATTTACTGTGGACCAAAGACATGGAAGGATGAGAGATAGGCATCATTTCAAAATGCAGTACCCCTCCCAAATGGTAAAGCCTCCAGGCAAATCAACACAAGCCTTTCTGGCTATGCCAAAAACAAAAGAAACTCCTGGCACTTGGTGTTACTGAAATACATGGGGCACCCTATAAAGACCCTCACCCTCCTAAAAGCTATCACCATTCCTGCAAAAGCACTGGGCTACTTGAGAATCGCAGAGTAAATCAAATGCACATGAATGCCAACATGAAGACAGCACCTTGAAAATCAGGAATATCCCCCACCCCACACACACTTCATCCACTAAAGAGCACCACATGGAAAACTAGGCATTTTTACAACTCTCTATGTCTGTTACTAACTCTTCAGAGAACTAAAGTAATTCCATAACCACAGAGCCATGTGAAATGGAGCAGAACTGTAGAAGCAGGTGTTAAATGATAAATATTGGAAAATAAAGTGTGCCCAATTGCAGGAATACACATATAACTACAGTTGAACAATACTAAGTTGCTAAACTTATGGTTCCCTTATCACACATCAGAAATCGTAGATGAGCCATTTGGTAGATTGTGCTCCTAGATCTATTTTCCACCTCCCATTTAGAGTACCATAACTCTCTCAAAGCCAACACACGAGGAACACCTTTACAAGTTCCTATCTTTTACCATCTGTTGGATAGCATAATGCAATTTAAACAAACCCGGAAAGACGCTAAGGGCATGCGTCTTATTTTTGGCTTTTTTTCATATTTCCTCTTATATCTTTCCTTGTCTGGGAAAGACCTCTTTCTCCCTCAAGCACACACACGCTCACAAGAGGTGCTATCTTTTGTTTCTGCATGTGGGAGCTTTTGAAGAGATATGTATTTGTGGTACACTCTGCCAGTTGTGGTGGAAGTCTATTTTCAGCCTATTTATACATTTCTTTCATATTCTAGTTACTGAATTTGTCAATCATTGGTACCTTTATTATTTTAATAGTGATTCATTATTTTATGAACTACATCATTACATTATCATGAATTACAGTGCAGGTTGAACTTCTCTAATCCAGCACCCTCCTATCTGGTAACATCCATAATCTGGCATGATTTAGTTCACCGGTTGACCGCTTACCATGGATGTGGCCAAGTTTCCTGTGGTCCCATAAAGTTTGCTTACAGCCACCAATCTTGGCTCTCAGTGTTCTGTGCTGTTATTTAGCTGAAATTTACTCCTAAATGTCATCTAAGAGCCTAGTAAGCAGTGGAAGTAGCAGTAACA